>NW_027141966.1:1200000-1945000 GCF_036365525.1 Heterodontus francisci
GTGAGAGTGTGTGAGAGTGTCAGAGAGTGTGAGAGTGTCAGAGAGTGTCAGAGAGTGTCAGAGAGTGATAGAGAGTGAGAGAGAGTGGCAGAGAGTGTCTGAGATTGTCACTGAGTGTCAGATAGTGATAGAGAGTGTCAGAGAGTGTCAGAGAGTGATAGAGAGTGTCAGAAAGGGTCCGAGAGTGTGAGAGTGTCAGAGAGTGTGAGAGTGTCAGAGAGTGTGAGAGTGTCAGAGAGTGTCAGAGAGTGACAGAGAGTGATAGAGAGCGGCAGAGAGTGTCTGAATGTGTCAGCGAGTGATAGAGAGTAATAGAGAGTGGCAGAGAATGTCTGAAAGTGTCAGAGAGTGTCAGAGAGTGAAAGTGAGTGTCAGCGAGTGTCTGCGTGGGTCTGAGATTGCCAGAGAGGGTCAGAGAGTGATAGAGATGGTCTGAGAGTGTCAGAGAGTTCTAGAGAGTGTCAGAGAGTGATAGAGAGTGGCAGACAGTGTCTGAAAGTGTCAGAGAGTGTCAGAGAGTGATAGAGAGTGTCAGAGAGTGTCTGATTGTGTCTGAGATTGTCAGAGAGTGTCACAGAGTGATAGAAAGTGTCAGAGAGTGTCACAGCGTATCAGAGAGTATCAGAGAGTGTCAGAGAGTGTCAGAGAGTGATAGAGAGTGTCTGAGACTGTCTGAGAGTGTCAGATTGAGTCAGAGAGTGATAGAGAGTGGTAGAGAGTGTCAGAGAGTGTCTGAGAGTGCCACAGTGTATCAGAGAGTGTCAGAGAGTGATAGAGAGTGAGAGAGAGTGTCTGAGTGTCTCTGAGAGTATCTGAAAGTGCCAGAGAGTGTCAGAGAGGTTCAGATAGTGATTGAGAGTGAGTGAGAATGATTGACAGTGATAGAGAGTGTCAGAGAGTGATCGAGTGTGCCAGTGAGTGTCTGAGAGTGTCAGAGAGGGTCAGAGAGTGTCAGAGAGTGTGAAAGAGTGTCAGAGAGGGTCAGAGAGTGTGCGAGTGTCAGAGAGTGTCAGAGAGTGTCAGAGACGGATAGAGAGTGGCAGACAGTGTCTGAAAGTGTCAGAGAGTGTCTGAGAGTGACAGAGAGTGTCAGAGAGTGTCAGAGAGTGTCAGAGAGTGATAGAGAGTGATAGAGAGTGTCTGAAAGTGTCAGAGAGTGATATGGAGTGATAGAGAGTGGCAGAGAGTGTCTGAAAGTGTCAGAGAGTGATAGAGAGTGTCTGAGTGCGTCAGAGAGTGTCAGAGAGTGTCAGAGAGTGATAGAGAGAGTCAGAGAGTGTCTGATTGTGTCTGAGATTGTCAGAGAGTGTCACAGAGTGATAGAAAGTGTCAGAGAGTGTCACAGTGTATCAGAGAGTATCAGAGAGTGTCAGAGAGTGATAGAGAGTGATAGAGAGTGTCTGAGACTGTCTGAGAGTGTCAGATTGAGTCAGAGAGTGATAGAGAGTGTCAGAGAGTGTCTGAGAGTGATAGAGAGTGGTAGAGAATGTTCTGAGTGTGTCAGAGAGTGTCTGAGAGTGTCAGAGTGTATCAGAGAGTGTGAAAGAGTGTCAGAGAGTGTCAGAGAGTGTCAGAGAGTGATATTGAGTGTCAGCGATTGTCTGAGTGGTTCTTAGAGTGTCAGAGAGGGTCATAGAGCGATAGAGAGGGTCAGATAGTGTCAGAGAGTGTCAGAGAGTGTCAGAGAGTGATAGAGAGTGGCAGAGAGTGTCTGAAAGTCTCAGAGAGTGTCAGAGAGTGATAGAGAGTGTCAGAGAGTGTCTGAGTGTGTCTGAGAATGTCAGAGAGTGTCAGAGGGTGATAGAGAGTGTCAGAGTGTATCAGAGAGTATCAGAGAGTGTCAGAGAGAGTCAGAGAGTGATAGAGAGTGTCTGAGACTGTCTGAGAGTGCCAGATTGAGTCAGAGATTGATAGAGAGTGTCAGAGAGTGTCTGAGAGTGTTAGAGTGTATCAGAGAGTGTCAGAGAGTGAATGAGAGTGGGAGAGAGTGTCTGAGTGTGTCAGAGAGTGTCTGAGAGTGTCAGAGTGTATCAGAGAGTGTCAGAGAGTGTCTGAGAGTGCCAGAGTGTATCAGAGAGTGTCAGAGAGTGATTGAGAGTGATAGAGAGTGTCAGAGAGTGACAGAGTGTGCCAGAGAGTGTCTGAGAGTGTCAGAGAGGGTCGGAGAGGGTCAGAGAGGGTCAGAGAGTGTGAAAGAGTGTCAGAGAGTGTCAGAGAGTGTGAAAGAGTGTCAGAGAGTGTCAGAGAGTGTGCGAGTGTCAGAGAGTGTCAGAGAGTGTCAGAGAGTGTCAGAGAGTGTCAGAGAGTGATTGAGAGTGATTGAGAATGATTCACAGTGATAGAGAGTGTCAGAGAGTGATAGAGTGTGCCAGAGAGGGTCAGAGAGTGTCAGAGAGTGTGAAAGAGTGTCAGAGAGTGTCAGAGAGTGTGCGAGTGTCAGAGAGTGTCAGAGAGTGTCAGATAGTGATAGAGAGTGGCAGAGAGTGTCTGAAAGTGTCAGAGAGTGTCTGAGAGTGATAGAGAGTGTCAGAGAGTGTCAGAGAGCGATAGCGAGTGACAGAGAGTGATAGAGAGTGTCTGAAAGTGTCAGAGAGTGATATAGAGCGATAGAGAGTGGCAGAGAGTGTCTGAAAGTGTCAGAGAGTGATAGAGAATGTCTGAGTGTGTCAGAGAGTGTCAGAGAGTGACAGAGTTTGTCAGAGAGTGTCAGGGATTGTCAGAGAGGGTCAGAGAGTTTCAGAGTGTGTGAGAGAATGTCAGAGAGTATGAGAGAGTGTCAGAGAGTGTGAGAGTGTCAGAGAGTGTCAGATAGTGTCAGAGAGTGTCAGAGAGGGACAGAGTGTGTCAGAGAGTGTTAGAGAGTGTGAGAGAGTATCAGAGAGTGTGAGAGTGTCAGAGAGTGTGAGAGTGTCAGAGAGTGTCAGAGAGTAATAGAGAGTAGCAGAGAGTGTCTGAAAGTGTCAGAGAGTGTCAGAGAGTGATCGAGATTGTCAGAGAGTGTCTGAGTGTGTCTGAGATTGTCAGAGAGTGTCAGAGAGTGATAGAGAGTGGCAGAGAGTCTCAGAGAGTGTCAGGGAGGGTCTGAGAGTGTAAGAGAGTGTCAGAGAGTGTGAGAGAGGGTCAGAGAGAGTGTCAGAGAGTGTCAGATAGTGATAGAGAGTGTCAGAGAGTGGCAGAGAGTTTCAGAGAGTGATAGAGAGTGGCAGAGATTGTCTGAAAGTGTCAGAGATTGTCAGAGTGTGTCTGAGATTGTCAGAGAGTGTCAGAGAGTGTCGGAGAGTGTCTGAGACTGTCTGAGAGTGTCAGAGAGTGATAGAGAGTATCAGAGAGTGTCTGAGTGTGTATGAGATTGTCAGAGAGTGTCAGAGAGAGATAGAGAGTGTCAGAGTGTATTAGAGAGTATCAGAGAGTGTCAGAGATTGTCAGATAGTGATAGAGAGTGTCTGAGACTGTCTGAGAGTGTCAGCGAGTGTCAGATAGTGATAGAGAGTGTCAGAGAGTGTCTGAGAGTGTTAGAGTGTATCAGAGAGAGTGAGAGAGTGATGGAGAGTGTAAGAGAGTGTCAGAGAGTGATAGAGAGTGTCAGAGTGTGGTAGAGAGTGTCTGAGTGTGTCAGAGTGTGTCTGAGAGTGTCACAGTGTATCAGAGAGTGTCAGAGAGTGATGGAGAGTGTAAGAGAGTATCAGAGAGTGTCAGAGAGTGATAGAGAGTGTCAGAGAGTGTCCGAGAGGGTCAGAGAGTGTCAGAGAGTGTGAGAGAGTGTCAGAGTGTGTGATAGAGTGTCAGAGAGTGTCAGAGAGAGTAAGAGTGTCAGAGAGTGTGAGAGTGTCAGAGAGTGTCAGACAGTGACAGAGAGTGTCTGAGAGGGTCAGAGAGTGTCAGAGAGTGTGAGAGAGTGTCAGAGTGTGTGATAGAGTGTCAGAGAGTGTCAGAGAGAGTGAGAGTGTCAGAGAGTGTGAGAGTGTCAGAGAGTGTCAGACAGTGACAGAGAGTGCCAGAGAGGGTCAGAGAGTGATAGAGAGGGTCTGAGAGTGTCAGAGAGTGCTAGAGAGTGTCAGAGAGTGATAGAGAGTGGCAGACAGTGTCTGAAAGTGTCAGAGAGTGTCAGAGAGTGATAGAGAGTGTCAGAGAGTGTCTGATTGTGTCTGAGATTGTCAGAGAGTGTCACAGAGTGATAGAAAGTGTCAGAGAGTGTCACAGCGTATCAGAGAGTATCGGAGAGTGTCAGAGAGTGTCAGAGAGTGATAGAGAGTGTCTGAGACTGTCTGAGAGTGTCAGATTGAGTCAGAGAGTGATAGAGAGTGTCAGAGAGTGTCTGAGAGAGATAGAGAGTGGTAGAGAATGTTCTGAGTGTGTCAGAGAGTGTCTGAGAGTGTCAGAGTGTATCAGAGAGTTTCAGAGAGTGGTAGAGAGTGTCAGAGAGTGTCTGAGAGTGCCACAGTGTATCAAAGAGTGTCAGAGAGTGATAGAGAGTGAGAGAGAGTGTCTGAGTGTCTCTGAGAGTATCTGAAAGTGCCAGAGAGTGTCAGAGAGGTTCAGATAGTGATTGAGAGTGAGTGAGAATGATTGACAGTGATAGAGAGTGTCAGAGAGTGATCGAGTGTGCCAGTGAGTGTCTGAGAGTGTCAGAGAGGGTCAGAGAGTGTCAGAGAGTGTGAAAGAGTGTCAGAGAGGGTCAGAGAGTGTGCGAGTGTCAGAGAGTGTCAGAGAGTGTCAGAGACTGATAGAGAGTGGCAGACAGTGTCTGAAAGTGTCAGAGAGTGTCTGAGAGTGACAGAGAGTGTCAGAGAGTGTCAGAGAGTGTCAGAGAGTGATAGAGAGTGATAGAGAGTGTCTGAAAGTGTCAGAGAGTGATATGGAGTGATAGAGAGTGGCAGAGAGTGTCTGAAAGTGTCAGAGAGTGATAGAGTGTGTCTGAGAGTGTCACAGTGTATAAGAGAGTGTCAGAGAGTGATGGAGAGTGTAAGAGAGTATCAGAGAGTGTCAGATAGTGATAGAGAGTGTCAGAGAGTGTCCGAGAGGGTCAGAGAGTGTCAGAGAGTGTGAGAGAGTGTCAGAGTGTGTGATAGAGTGTCAGAGAGTGTCAGAGAGAGTGAGAGTGTCAGAGAGTGTGAGAGTGTCAGAGAGTGTCAGACAGTGACAGAGAGTGTCAGAGTGGGTCAGTGAGTGTCAGAGAGTGCGTGAGAGTGTGTGAGAGTGTCAGAGAGTGTGAGAGTGTCAGAGAGTGTCAGAGAGTGTCAGAGAGTGATAGAGAGTGAGAGAGAGTGGCAGAGAGTGTCTGAGATTGTCACTGAGTGTCAGATAGTGATAGAGAGTGTCAGAGAGTGTCAGAGAGTGATAGAGAGTGTCAGAAAGGGTCCGAGAGTGTGAGAGTGTCAGAGAGTGTGAGAGTGTCAGAGAGTGTGAGAGTGTCAGAGAGTGTCAGAGAGTGACAGAGAGTGATAGAGAGCGGCAGAGAGTGTCTGAATGTGTCAGCGAGTGATAGAGAGTAATAGAGAGTGGCAGAGAATGTCTGAAAGTGTCAGAGAGTGTCAGAGAGTGAAAGTGAGTGTCAGCGAGTGTCTGCGTGGGTCTGAGATTGCCAGAGAGGGTCAGAGAGTGATAGAGATGGTCTGAGAGTGTCAGAGAGTTCTAGAGAGTGTCAGAGAGTGATAGAGAGTGGCAGACAGTGTCTGAAAGTGTCAGAGAGTGTCAGAGAGTGATAGAGAGTGTCAGAGAGTGTCTGATTGTGTCTGAGATTGTCAGAGAGTGTCACAGAGTGATAGAAAGTGTCAGAGAGTGTCACAGCGTATCAGAGAGTATCAGAGAGTGTCAGAGAGTGTCAGAGAGTGATAGAGAGTGTCTGAGACTGTCTGAGAGTGTCAGATTGAGTCAGAGAGTTTCAGAGAGTGGTAGAGAGTGTCAGAGAGTGTCTGAGAGTGCCACAGTGTATCAGAGAGTGTCAGAGAGTGATAGAGAGTGAGAGAGAGTGTCTGAGTGTCTCTGAGAGTATCTGAAAGTGCCAGAGAGTGTCAGAGAGGTTCAGATAGTGATTGAGAGTGAGTGAGAATGATTGACAGTGATAGAGAGTGTCAGAGAGTGATCGAGTGTGCCAGTGAGTGTCTGAGAGTGTCAGAGAGGGTCAGAGAGTGTCAGAGAGTGTGAAAGAGTGTCAGAGAGGGTCAGAGAGTGTGCGAGTGTCAGAGAGTGTCAGAGAGTGTCAGAGACTGATAGAGAGTGGCAGACAGTGTCTGAAAGTGTCAGAGAGTGTCTGAGAGTGACAGAGAGTGTTAGAGAGTGTCAGAGAGTGTCAGAGAGTGTCAGAGAGTGATAGAGAGTGATAGAGAGTGTCTGAGAGTGTTAGAGTGTATCAGAGAGAGTGAGAGAGTGATGGAGAGTGTAAGAGAGTGTCAGAGAGTGATAGAGAGTGTCAGAGTGTGGTAGAGAGTGTCTGAGTGTGTCAGAGTGTGTCTGAGAGTGTCACAGTGTATAAGAGAGTGTCAGAGAGTGATGGAGAGTGTAAGAGAGTATCAGAGAGTGTCAGATAGTGATAGAGAGTGTCAGAGAGTGTCCGAGAGGGTCAGAGAGTGTCAGAGAGTGTGAGAGAGTGTCAGAGTGTGTGATAGAGTGTCAGAGAGTGTCAGAGAGAGTGAGAGTGTCAGAGAGTGTGAGAGTGTCAGAGAGTGTCAGACAGTGACAGAGAGTGTCAGAGTGGGTCAGTGAGTGTCAGAGAGTGCGTGAGAGTGTGTGAGAGTGTCAGAGAGTGTGAGAGTGTCAGAGAGTGTCAGAGAGTGTCAGAGAGTGATAGAGAGTGAGAGAGAGTGGCAGAGAGTGTCTGAGATTGTCACTGAGTGTCAGATAGTGATAGAGAGTGTCAGAGAGTGTCAGAGAGTGATAGAGAGTGTCAGAAAGGGTCCGAGAGTGTGAGAGTGTCAGAGAGTGTGAGAGTGTCAGAGAGTGTGAGAGTGTCAGAGAGTGTCAGAGAGTGACAGAGAGTGATAGAGAGCGGCAGAGAGTGTCTGAATGTGTCAGCGAGTGATAGAGAGTAATAGAGAGTGGCAGAGAATGTCTGAAAGTGTCAGAGAGTGTCAGAGAGTGAAAGTGAGTGTCAGCGAGTGTCTGCGTGGGTCTGAGATTGCCAGAGAGGGTCAGAGAGTGATAGAGATGGTCTGAGAGTGTCAGAGAGTTCTAGAGAGTGTCAGAGAGTGATAGAGAGTGGCAGACAGTGTCTGAAAGTGTCAGAGAGTGTCAGAGAGTGATAGAGAGTGTCAGAGAGTGTCTGATTGTGTCTGAGATTGTCAGAGAGTGTCACAGAGTGATAGAAAGTGTCAGAGAGTGTCACAGCGTATCAGAGAGTATCAGAGAGTGTCAGAGAGTGTCAGAGAGTGATAGAGAGTGTCTGAGACTGTCTGAGAGTGTCAGATTGAGTCAGAGAGTGATAGAGAGTGGTAGAGAGTGTCAGAGAGTGTCTGAGAGTGCCACAGTGTATCAGAGAGTGTCAGAGAGTGATAGAGAGTGAGAGAGAGTGTCTGAGTGTCTCTGAGAGTATCTGAAAGTGCCAGAGAGTGTCAGAGAGGTTCAGATAGTGATTGAGAGTGAGTGAGAATGATTGACAGTGATAGAGAGTGTCAGAGAGTGATCGAGTGTGCCAGTGAGTGTCTGAGAGTGTCAGAGAGGGTCAGAGAGTGTCAGAGAGTGTGAAAGAGTGTCAGAGAGGGTCAGAGAGTGTGCGAGTGTCAGAGAGTGTCAGAGAGTGTCAGAGACGGATAGAGAGTGGCAGACAGTGTCTGAAAGTGTCAGAGAGTGTCTGAGAGTGACAGAGAGTGTCAGAGAGTGTCAGAGAGTGTCAGAGAGTGATAGAGAGTGGTAGAGAATGTTCTGAGTGTGTCAGAGAGTGTCTGAGAGTGTCAGAGTGTATCAGAGAGTGTGAAAGAGTGTCAGAGAGTGTCAGAGAGTGTCAGAGAGTGATATTGAGTGTCAGCGATTGTCTGAGTGGTTCTTAGAGTGTCAGAGAGGGTCATAGAGCGATAGAGAGGGTCAGATAGTGTCAGAGAGTGTCAGAGAGTGTCAGAGAGTGATAGAGAGTGGCAGAGAGTGTCTGAAAGTCTCAGAGAGTGTCAGAGAGTGATAGAGAGTGTCAGAGAGTGTCTGAGTGTGTCTGAGAATGTCAGAGAGTGTCAGAGGGTGATAGAGAGTGTCAGAGTGTATCAGAGAGTATCAGAGAGTGTCAGAGAGAGTCAGAGAGTGATAGAGAGTGTCTGAGACTGTCTGAGAGTGCCAGATTGAGTCAGAGATTGATAGAGAGTGTCAGAGAGTGTCTGAGAGTGTTAGAGTGTATCAGAGAGTGTCAGAGAGTGAATGAGAGTGGGAGAGAGTGTCTGAGTGTGTCAGAGAGTGTCTGAGAGTGTCAGAGTGTATCAGAGAGTGTCAGAGAGTGTCTGAGAGTGCCAGAGTGTATCAGAGAGTGTCAGAGAGTGATTGAGAGTGATAGAGAGTGTCAGAGAGTGACAGAGTGTGCCAGAGAGTGTCTGAGAGTGTCAGAGAGGGTCGGAGAGGGTCAGAGAGGGTCAGAGAGTGTGAAAGAGTGTCAGAGAGTGTCAGAGAGTGTGAAAGAGTGTCAGAGAGTGTCAGAGAGTGTGCGAGTGTCAGAGAGTGTCAGAGAGTGTCAGAGAGTGTCAGAGAGTGTCAGAGAGTGTCAGAGAGTGATTGAGAGTGATTGAGAATGATTCACAGTGATAGAGAGTGTCAGAGAGTGATAGAGTGTGCCAGAGAGGGTCAGAGAGTGTCAGAGAGTGTGAAAGAGTGTCAGAGAGTGTCAGAGAGTGTGCGAGTGTCAGAGAGTGTCAGAGAGTGTCAGATAGTGATAGAGAGTGGCAGAGAGTGTCTGAAAGTGTCAGAGAGTGTCTGAGAGTGATAGAGAGTGTCAGAGAGTGTCAGAGAGCGATAGCGAGTGACAGAGAGTGATAGAGAGTGTCTGAAAGTGTCAGAGAGTGATATAGAGCGATAGAGAGTGGCAGAGAGTGTCTGAAAGTGTCAGAGAGTGATAGAGAATGTCTGAGTGTGTCAGAGAGTGTCAGAGAGTGACAGAGTTTGTCAGAGAGTGTCAGGGATTGTCAGAGAGGGTCAGAGAGTTTCAGAGTGTGTGAGAGAATGTCAGAGAGTATGAGAGAGTGTCAGAGAGTGTGAGAGTGTCAGAGAGTGTCAGATAGTGTCAGAGAGTGTCAGAGAGGGACAGAGTGTGTCAGAGAGTGTTAGAGAGTGTGAGAGAGTATCAGAGAGTGTGAGAGTGTCAGAGAGTGTGAGAGTGTCAGAGAGTGTCAGAGAGTAATAGAGAGTAGCAGAGAGTGTCTGAAAGTGTCAGAGAGTGTCAGAGAGTGATCGAGATTGTCAGAGAGTGTCTGAGTGTGTCTGAGATTGTCAGAGAGTGTCAGAGAGTGATAGAGAGTGGCAGAGAGTCTCAGAGAGTGTCAGGGAGGGTCTGAGAGTGTAAGAGAGTGTCAGAGAGTGTGAGAGAGGGTCAGAGAGAGTGTCAGAGAGTGTCAGATAGTGATAGAGAGTGTCAGAGAGTGGCAGAGAGTTTCAGAGAGTGATAGAGAGTGGCAGAGATTGTCTGAAAGTGTCAGAGATTGTCAGAGTGTGTCTGAGATTGTCAGAGAGTGTCAGAGAGTGTCGGAGAGTGTCTGAGACTGTCTGAGAGTGTCAGAGAGTGATAGAGAGTATCAGAGAGTGTCTGAGTGTGTATGAGATTGTCAGAGAGTGTCAGAGAGAGATAGAGAGTGTCAGAGTGTATTAGAGAGTATCAGAGAGTGTCAGAGATTGTCAGATAGTGATAGAGAGTGTCTGAGACTGTCTGAGAGTGTCAGCGAGTGTCAGATAGTGATAGAGAGTGTCAGAGAGTGTCTGAGAGTGTTAGAGTGTATCAGAGAGAGTGAGAGAGTGATGGAGAGTGTAAGAGAGTGTCAGAGAGTGATAGAGAGTGTCAGAGTGTGGTAGAGAGTGTCTGAGTGTGTCAGAGTGTGTCTGAGAGTGTCACAGTGTATCAGAGAGTGTCAGAGAGTGATGGAGAGTGTAAGAGAGTATCAGAGAGTGTCAGAGAGTGATAGAGAGTGTCAGAGAGTGTCCGAGAGGGTCAGAGAGTGTCAGAGAGTGTGAGAGAGTGTCAGAGTGTGTGATAGAGTGTCAGAGAGTGTCAGAGAGAGTAAGAGTGTCAGAGAGTGTGAGAGTGTCAGAGAGTGTCAGACAGTGACAGAGAGTGTCTGAGAGGGTCAGAGAGTGTCAGAGAGTGTGAGAGAGTGTCAGAGTGTGTGATAGAGTGTCAGAGAGTGTCAGAGAGAGTGAGAGTGTCAGAGAGTGTGAGAGTGTCAGAGAGTGTCAGACAGTGACAGAGAGTGCCAGAGAGGGTCAGAGAGTGATAGAGAGGGTCTGAGAGTGTCAGAGAGTGCTAGAGAGTGTCAGAGAGTGATAGAGAGTGGCAGACAGTGTCTGAAAGTGTCAGAGAGTGTCAGAGAGTGATAGAGAGTGTCAGAGAGTGTCTGATTGTGTCTGAGATTGTCAGAGAGTGTCACAGAGTGATAGAAAGTGTCAGAGAGTGTCACAGCGTATCAGAGAGTATCGGAGAGTGTCAGAGAGTGTCAGAGAGTGATAGAGAGTGTCTGAGACTGTCTGAGAGTGTCAGATTGAGTCAGAGAGTGATAGAGAGTGTCAGAGAGTGTCTGAGAGAGATAGAGAGTGGTAGAGAATGTTCTGAGTGTGTCAGAGAGTGTCTGAGAGTGTCAGAGTGTATCAGAGAGTTTCAGAGAGTGGTAGAGAGTGTCAGAGAGTGTCTGAGAGTGCCACAGTGTATCAAAGAGTGTCAGAGAGTGATAGAGAGTGAGAGAGAGTGTCTGAGTGTCTCTGAGAGTATCTGAAAGTGCCAGAGAGTGTCAGAGAGGTTCAGATAGTGATTGAGAGTGAGTGAGAATGATTGACAGTGATAGAGAGTGTCAGAGAGTGATCGAGTGTGCCAGTGAGTGTCTGAGAGTGTCAGAGAGGGTCAGAGAGTGTCAGAGAGTGTGAAAGAGTGTCAGAGAGGGTCAGAGAGTGTGCGAGTGTCAGAGAGTGTCAGAGAGTGTCAGAGACTGATAGAGAGTGGCAGACAGTGTCTGAAAGTGTCAGAGAGTGTCTGAGAGTGACAGAGAGTGTCAGAGAGTGTCAGAGAGTGTCAGAGAGTGATAGAGAGTGATAGAGAGTGTCTGAAAGTGTCAGAGAGTGATATGGAGTGATAGAGAGTGGCAGAGAGTGTCTGAAAGTGTCAGAGAGTGATAGAGTGTGTCTGAGAGTGTCACAGTGTATAAGAGAGTGTCAGAGAGTGATGGAGAGTGTAAGAGAGTATCAGAGAGTGTCAGATAGTGATAGAGAGTGTCAGAGAGTGTCCGAGAGGGTCAGAGAGTGTCAGAGAGTGTGAGAGAGTGTCAGAGTGTGTGATAGAGTGTCAGAGAGTGTCAGAGAGAGTGAGAGTGTCAGAGAGTGTGAGAGTGTCAGAGAGTGTCAGACAGTGACAGAGAGTGTCAGAGTGGGTCAGTGAGTGTCAGAGAGTGCGTGAGAGTGTGTGAGAGTGTCAGAGAGTGTGAGAGTGTCAGAGAGTGTCAGAGAGTGTCAGAGAGTGATAGAGAGTGAGAGAGAGTGGCAGAGAGTGTCTGAGATTGTCACTGAGTGTCAGATAGTGATAGAGAGTGTCAGAGAGTGTCAGAGAGTGATAGAGAGTGTCAGAAAGGGTCCGAGAGTGTGAGAGTGTCAGAGAGTGTGAGAGTGTCAGAGAGTGTGAGAGTGTCAGAGAGTGTCAGAGAGTGACAGAGAGTGATAGAGAGCGGCAGAGAGTGTCTGAATGTGTCAGCGAGTGATAGAGAGTAATAGAGAGTGGCAGAGAATGTCTGAAAGTGTCAGAGAGTGTCAGAGAGTGAAAGTGAGTGTCAGCGAGTGTCTGCGTGGGTCTGAGATTGCCAGAGAGGGTCAGAGAGTGATAGAGATGGTCTGAGAGTGTCAGAGAGTTCTAGAGAGTGTCAGAGAGTGATAGAGAGTGGCAGACAGTGTCTGAAAGTGTCAGAGAGTGTCAGAGAGTGATAGAGAGTGTCAGAGAGTGTCTGATTGTGTCTGAGATTGTCAGAGAGTGTCACAGAGTGATAGAAAGTGTCAGAGAGTGTCACAGCGTATCAGAGAGTATCAGAGAGTGTCAGAGAGTGTCAGAGAGTGATAGAGAGTGTCTGAGACTGTCTGAGAGTGTCAGATTGAGTCAGAGAGTGATAGAGAGTGGTAGAGAGTGTCAGAGAGTGTCTGAGAGTGCCACAGTGTATCAGAGAGTGTCAGAGAGTGATAGAGAGTGAGAGAGAGTGTCTGAGTGTCTCTGAGAGTATCTGAAAGTGCCAGAGAGTGTCAGAGAGGTTCAGATAGTGATTGAGAGTGAGTGAGAATGATTGACAGTGATAGAGAGTGTCAGAGAGTGATCGAGTGTGCCAGTGAGTGTCTGAGAGTGTCAGAGAGGGTCAGAGAGTGTCAGAGAGTGTGAAAGAGTGTCAGAGAGGGTCAGAGAGTGTGCGAGTGTCAGAGAGTGTCAGAGAGTGTCAGAGACGGATAGAGAGTGGCAGACAGTGTCTGAAAGTGTCAGAGAGTGTCTGAGAGTGACAGAGAGTGTCAGAGAGTGTCAGAGAGTGTCAGAGAGTGATAGAGAGTGATAGAGAGTGTCTGAAAGTGTCAGAGAGTGATATGGAGTGATAGAGAGTGGCAGAGAGTGTCTGAAAGTGTCAGAGAGTGATAGAGAGTGTCTGAGTGCGTCAGAGAGTGTCAGAGAGTGTCAGAGAGTGATAGAGAGAGTCAGAGAGTGTCTGATTGTGTCTGAGATTGTCAGAGAGTGTCACAGAGTGATAGAAAGTGTCAGAGAGTGTCACAGTGTATCAGAGAGTATCAGAGAGTGTCAGAGAGTGATAGAGAGTGATAGAGAGTGTCTGAGACTGTCTGAGAGTGTCAGATTGAGTCAGAGAGTGATAGAGAGTGTCAGAGAGTGTCTGAGAGTGATAGAGAGTGGTAGAGAATGTTCTGAGTGTGTCAGAGAGTGTCTGAGAGTGTCAGAGTGTATCAGAGAGTGTGAAAGAGTGTCAGAGAGTGTCAGAGAGTGTCAGAGAGTGATATTGAGTGTCAGCGATTGTCTGAGTGGTTCTTAGAGTGTCAGAGAGGGTCATAGAGCGATAGAGAGGGTCAGATAGTGTCAGAGAGTGTCAGAGAGTGTCAGAGAGTGATAGAGAGTGGCAGAGAGTGTCTGAAAGTCTCAGAGAGTGTCAGAGAGTGATAGAGAGTGTCAGAGAGTGTCTGAGTGTGTCTGAGAATGTCAGAGAGTGTCAGAGGGTGATAGAGAGTGTCAGAGTGTATCAGAGAGTATCAGAGAGTGTCAGAGAGAGTCAGAGAGTGATAGAGAGTGTCTGAGACTGTCTGAGAGTGCCAGATTGAGTCAGAGATTGATAGAGAGTGTCAGAGAGTGTCTGAGAGTGTTAGAGTGTATCAGAGAGTGTCAGAGAGTGAATGAGAGTGGGAGAGAGTGTCTGAGTGTGTCAGAGAGTGTCTGAGAGTGTCAGAGTGTATCAGAGAGTGTCAGAGAGTGTCTGAGAGTGCCAGAGTGTATCAGAGAGTGTCAGAGAGTGATTGAGAGTGATAGAGAGTGTCAGAGAGTGACAGAGTGTGCCAGAGAGTGTCTGAGAGTGTCAGAGAGGGTCGGAGAGGGTCAGAGAGGGTCAGAGAGTGTGAAAGAGTGTCAGAGAGTGTCAGAGAGTGTGAAAGAGTGTCAGAGAGTGTCAGAGAGTGTGCGAGTGTCAGAGAGTGTCAGAGAGTGTCAGAGAGTGTCAGAGAGTGTCAGAGAGTGTCAGAGAGTGATTGAGAGTGATTGAGAATGATTCACAGTGATAGAGAGTGTCAGAGAGTGATAGAGTGTGCCAGAGAGGGTCAGAGAGTGTCAGAGAGTGTGAAAGAGTGTCAGAGAGTGTCAGAGAGTGTGCGAGTGTCAGAGAGTGTCAGAGAGTGTCAGATAGTGATAGAGAGTGGCAGAGAGTGTCTGAAAGTGTCAGAGAGTGTCTGAGAGTGATAGAGAGTGTCAGAGAGTGTCAGAGAGCGATAGCGAGTGACAGAGAGTGATAGAGAGTGTCTGAAAGTGTCAGAGAGTGATATAGAGCGATAGAGAGTGGCAGAGAGTGTCTGAAAGTGTCAGAGAGTGATAGAGAATGTCTGAGTGTGTCAGAGAGTGTCAGAGAGTGACAGAGTTTGTCAGAGAGTGTCAGGGATTGTCAGAGAGGGTCAGAGAGTTTCAGAGTGTGTGAGAGAATGTCAGAGAGTATGAGAGAGTGTCAGAGAGTGTGAGAGTGTCAGAGAGTGTCAGATAGTGTCAGAGAGTGTCAGAGAGGGACAGAGTGTGTCAGAGAGTGTTAGAGAGTGTGAGAGAGTATCAGAGAGTGTGAGAGTGTCAGAGAGTGTGAGAGTGTCAGAGAGTGTCAGAGAGTAATAGAGAGTAGCAGAGAGTGTCTGAAAGTGTCAGAGAGTGTCAGAGAGTGATCGAGATTGTCAGAGAGTGTCTGAGTGTGTCTGAGATTGTCAGAGAGTGTCAGAGAGTGATAGAGAGTGGCAGAGAGTCTCAGAGAGTGTCAGGGAGGGTCTGAGAGTGTAAGAGAGTGTCAGAGAGTGTGAGAGAGGGTCAGAGAGAGTGTCAGAGAGTGTCAGATAGTGATAGAGAGTGTCAGAGAGTGGCAGAGAGTTTCAGAGAGTGATAGAGAGTGGCAGAGATTGTCTGAAAGTGTCAGAGATTGTCAGAGTGTGTCTGAGATTGTCAGAGAGTGTCAGAGAGTGTCGGAGAGTGTCTGAGACTGTCTGAGAGTGTCAGAGAGTGATAGAGAGTATCAGAGAGTGTCTGAGTGTGTATGAGATTGTCAGAGAGTGTCAGAGAGAGATAGAGAGTGTCAGAGTGTATTAGAGAGTATCAGAGAGTGTCAGAGATTGTCAGATAGTGATAGAGAGTGTCTGAGACTGTCTGAGAGTGTCAGCGAGTGTCAGATAGTGATAGAGAGTGTCAGAGAGTGTCTGAGAGTGTTAGAGTGTATCAGAGAGAGTGAGAGAGTGATGGAGAGTGTAAGAGAGTGTCAGAGAGTGATAGAGAGTGTCAGAGTGTGGTAGAGAGTGTCTGAGTGTGTCAGAGTGTGTCTGAGAGTGTCACAGTGTATCAGAGAGTGTCAGAGAGTGATGGAGAGTGTAAGAGAGTATCAGAGAGTGTCAGAGAGTGATAGAGAGTGTCAGAGAGTGTCCGAGAGGGTCAGAGAGTGTCAGAGAGTGTGAGAGAGTGTCAGAGTGTGTGATAGAGTGTCAGAGAGTGTCAGAGAGAGTAAGAGTGTCAGAGAGTGTGAGAGTGTCAGAGAGTGTCAGACAGTGACAGAGAGTGTCCGAGAGGGTCAGAGAGTGTCAGAGAGTGTGAGAGAGTGTCAGAGTGTGTGATAGAGTGTCAGAGAGTGTCAGAGAGAGTGAGAGTGTCAGAGAGTGTGAGAGTGTCAGAGAGTGTCAGACAGTGACAGAGAGTGCCAGAGAGGGTCAGAGAGTGATAGAGAGGGTCTGAGAGTGTCAGAGAGTGCTAGAGAGTGTCAGAGAGTGATAGAGAGTGGCAGACAGTGTCTGAAAGTGTCAGAGAGTGTCAGAGAGTGATAGAGAGTGTCAGAGAGTGTCTGATTGTGTCTGAGATTGTCAGAGAGTGTCACAGAGTGATAGAAAGTGTCAGAGAGTGTCACAGCGTATCAGAGAGTATCGGAGAGTGTCAGAGAGTGTCAGAGAGTGATAGAGAGTGTCTGAGACTGTCTGAGAGTGTCAGATTGAGTCAGAGAGTGATAGAGAGTGTCAGAGAGTGTCTGAGAGAGATAGAGAGTGGTAGAGAATGTTCTGAGTGTGTCAGAGAGTGTCTGAGAGTGTCAGAGTGTATCAGAGAGTTTCAGAGAGTGGTAGAGAGTGTCAGAGAGTGTCTGAGAGTGCCACAGTGTATCAAAGAGTGTCAGAGAGTGATAGAGAGTGAGAGAGAGTGTCTGAGTGTCTCTGAGAGTATCTGAAAGTGCCAGAGAGTGTCAGAGAGGTTCAGATAGTGATTGAGAGTGAGTGAGAATGATTGACAGTGATAGAGAGTGTCAGAGAGTGATCGAGTGTGCCAGTGAGTGTCTGAGAGTGTCAGAGAGGGTCAGAGAGTGTCAGAGAGTGTGAAAGAGTGTCAGAGAGGGTCAGAGAGTGTGCGAGTGTCAGAGAGTGTCAGAGAGTGTCAGAGACTGATAGAGAGTGGCAGACAGTGTCTGAAAGTGTCAGAGAGTGTCTGAGAGTGACAGAGAGTGTCAGAGAGTGTCAGAGAGTGTCAGAGAGTGATAGAGAGTGATAGAGAGTGTCTGAAAGTGTCAGAGAGTGATATGGAGTGATAGAGAGTGGCAGAGAGTGTCTGAAAGTGTCAGAGAGTGATAGAGAGTGTCTGAGTGCGTCAGAGAGTGTCAGAGAGTGTCAGAGAGTGATAGAGAGTGTCAGAGAGTGTCTGATTGTGTCTGAGATTGTCAGAGAGTGTCACAGAGTGATAGAAAGTGTCAGAGAGTGTCACAGTGTATCAGAGAGTATCAGAGAGTGTCAGAGAGTGTCAGAGAGTGATAGAGAGTGTCTGAGACTGTCTGAGAGTGTCAGATTGATTTCAGAGAGTGATAGAGAGTGTCAGGGAGTGTCTGAGAGTGATAGAGAGTGGTAGAGAATGTTCTGAGTGTGTCAGAGAGTGTCTGAGAGTGTCAGAGTGTATCAGAGAGTGTGAAAGAGTGTCAGAGAGTGTCAGAGAGTGTGAAAGAGTGTCAGAGAGTGTCAGAGAGTGTGCGAGTGTCAGAGAGTGTCAGAGAGTGTCAGAGAGTGCCAGAGAGTGTCAGAGAGTGATTGAGAGTGATTGAGAATGATTCACAGTGATAGAGAGTGTCAGAGAGTGATAGAGTGTGCCAGAGAGTGTCTGAGAGTGTCAGAGAGGGTCAGAGAGGGTCAGAGAGTGTCAGAGAGTGTGAAAGAGTGTCAGAGAGTGTCAGAGAGTGTGCGAGTGTCAGAGAGTGTCAGAGAGTGTCAGATAGTGATAGAGAGTGGCAGAGCGTGTCGGAAAGTGTCAGAGAGTGTCTGAGAGTGATAGAGAGCGATAGCGAGTGACAGAGAGTGATAGAGAGTGTCTGAAAGTGTCAGAGAGTGATATAGAGCGATAGAGAGTGGCAGAGAGTGTCTGAAAGTGTCAGAGAGTGATAGAGAATGTCTGAGTGTGTCAGACATTGTCAGAGAGTGACATAGTTTGTCAGAGTGTGTCAGGGATTGTCAGAGAGGGTCAGAGAGTTTCAGAGTGTGTGAGAGAATGTCAGAGAGTGTCAGAGAGTGTGAGAGTGTCAGAGAGTGTGAGAGTGTCAGAGAGTGTCAGATAGTGTCAGAGAGTGTCAGAGAGGGACAGAGTGTGTCGGAGAATTTTAGAGAGTGTGAGAGAGTATCAGAGAGAGTGAGAGTGTCAGAGAGTGTGAGAGTGTCAGAGAGTGTCAGAGAGAAATAGAGAGTGTCTGAAAGTGTCAGAGAGTGATAGAGAGTGATAGAAAGTGGCAGAGAGTGTCTGAAAGTGTCAGAGAGTGTCAGAGAGTGATCGAGATTGTCAGAGAGTGTCTGAGTGTGTCTGAGATTGTCAGAGAGTGTCAGAGAGTGATACAGAGTGGCAGAGAGTCTCAGAGAGTGTCAGGGAGGGTCAGAGAGTGTCAGAGAGTGTCAGAGAGTGTGAGAGAGGGACAGAGAGAGTGTCAGAGAGTGTCAGATAGTGATAGAGAGTGTCAGGGAGTGGCAGAGAGTTTCAGAGAGTGATAGAGAGTGGCAGAGATTGTCTGAAAGTGTCAGAGAGTGTCAGAGAGTTTCAGAGAGTGTCTGAGACTGTCTGAGAGTGTCAGAGAGTGATAGAGAGTATCAGAGAGTGTCTGAGTGTGTATGAGATTGTCAGAGAGTGTCAGAGAGAGATAGAGAGTGTCAGAGTGCATTAGAGAGTATCAGAGAGTGTCAGAGATTGTCAGAGATTGTCAGATAGTGATAGAGAGTGTCTGAGACTGTCTGAGAGTGTCAGCGAGTGTCAGATAGTGATAGAGAGTGTCAGAGAGTGTCTGAGAGTGTTAGAGTGTATCAGAGAGAGTGAGAGAGTGATGGAGAGTGTAAGAGAGTGTCAGAGAGTGATAGAGAGTGTCAGAGTGTGGTAGAGAGTGTCTGAGTGTGTCAGAGTGTGTCTGAGAGTGTCACAGTGTATCAGAGAGTGTCAGAGAGTGATGGAGAGTGTAAGAGAGTATCAGAGAGTGTCAGAGAGTGATAGAGAGTGTCAGAGAGTGTCCGAGAGGGTCAGAGAGTGTCAGAGAGTGTGAGAGAGTGTCAGAGTGTGTGATAGAGTGTCAGAGAGTGTCAGAGAGAGTGAGAGTGTCAGAGAGTGTGAGAGTGTCAGAGAGTGTCAGACAGTGACAGAGAGTGTCAGAGTGGGTCAGAGAGTGTCAGAGAGTGCGTGAGAGTGTGTGAGAGTGTCAGAGAGTGTGACAGTGTCAGAGAGTGTCAGAGAGTGTCAGAGAGTGATAGAGAGTGAGAGAGAGTGGTAGAGAGTGTCAGAGAGTGTCAGAGAGTGATAGAGAGTGTCAGAAAGGGTCCGAGAGTGTGAGAGTGTCAGAGAGTGTGAGAGTGTCAGAGAGTGTGAGAGTGTCAGAGAGTGACAGAGAGTGATAGAGAGTGGCAGAGAGTGTCTGAATGTGTCAGCGAGTGATAGAGAGTAATAGAGAGTGGCAGAGAATGTCTGAAAGTGTCAGAGAGTGTCAGAGAGTGAAAGTGAGTGTCAGCGAGTGTCTGCGTGGGTCTGAGAGTGCCAGAGAGGGTCAGAGAGTGATAGAGAGGGTCTGAGAGTGTCAGAGAGTGCTAGAGAGTGTCAGAGAGTGATAGAGAGTGGCAGACAGTGTCTGAAAGTGTCAGAGAGTGTCAGAGAGTGATAGAGAGTGTCAGAGAGTGTCTGATTGTGTCTGAGATTGTCAGAGAGTGTCACAGAGTGATAGAAAGTGTCAGAGAGTGTCACAGCGTATCAGAGAGTATCAGAGAGTGTCAGAGAGTGTCAGAGAGTGATAGAGAGTGTCTGAGACTGTCTGAGAGTGTCAGATTGAGTCAGAGAGTGATAGAGAGTGTCAGAGAGTGTCTGAGAGAGATAGAGAGTGGTAGAGAATGTTCTGAGTGTGTCAGAGAGTGTCTGAGAGTGTCAGAGTGTATCAGAGAGTTTCAGAGAGTGGTAGAGAGTGTCAGAGAGTGTCTGAGAGTGCCACAGTGTATCAGAGAGTGTCAGAGAGTGATAGAGAGTGAGAGAGAGTGTCTGAGTGTCTCTGAGAGTATCTGAAAGTGCCAGAGAGTGTCAGAGAGGTTCAGATAGTGATTGAGAGTGAGTGAGAATGATTGACAGTGATAGAGAGTGTCAGAGAGTGATCGAGTGTGCCAGTGAGTGTCTGAGAGTGTCAGAGAGGGTCAGAGAGTGTCAGAGAGTGTGAAAGAGTGTCAGAGAGGGTCAGAGAGTGTGCGAGTGTCAGAGAGTGTCAGAGAGTGTCAGAGACTGATAGAGAGTGGCAGACAGTGTCTGAAAGTGTCAGAGAGTGTCTGAGAGTGACAGAGAGTGTCAGAGAGTGTCAGAGAGTGATAGAGAGTGATAGAGAGTGTCTGAAAGTGTCAGAGAGTGATATGGAGTGATAGAGAGTGGCAGAGAGTGTCTGAAAGTGTCAGAGAGTGATAGAGAGTGTCTGAGTGCGTCAGAGAGTGTCAGAGAGTGTCAGAGAGTGATAGAGAGTGTCAGAGAGTGTCTGATTGTGTCTGAGATTGTCAGAGAGTGTCACAGAGTGATAGAAAGTGTCAGAGAGTGTCACAGTGTATCAGAGAGTATCAGACAGTGTCAGAGAGTGTCAGAGAGTGATAGAGAGTGCCTGAGACTGTCTGAGAGTGTCAGATTGAGTCAGAGAGTGATAGAGAGTGTCAGAGAGTGTATGAGAGTGATAGAGAGTGGAAGAGAATGTTCTGAGTGTGTCAGAGAGTGTCTGAGAGTGTGAGAGTGTATCAGAGAGTTTCAGAGAGTGGTAGAGAGTGTCAGAGAGTGTCTGAGAGTGCCACAGTGTATCAGAGAGTGTCAGAGAGTGATAGAGAGTGAGAGAGAGTGTCTGAGTGTCTCTGAGAGTATCTGAAAGTGCCAGAGAGTGTCAGAGAGGTTCAGACAGTGATTGAGAGTGAGTGAGAATGATTGACAGTGATAGACAGTGTCAGAGAGTGATCGAGTGTGCCAGTGAGTGTCTGAGAGTGTCAGAGAGGGTCAGAGAGTGTCAGAGAGTGTGAAAGAGTGTCAGAGAGGGTCAGAGAGTGTGCGAGTGTCAGAGAGTGTCAGAGAGTGTCAGAGAGTGATTGAGAGTGGCAGACAGTGTCTGAAAGTGTCAGAGAGTGTCTGAGAGTGACAGAGAGTGTCAGAGAGTGCCAGAGAGTGATAGAGAGTGATAGAGATTGTCTGAAAGTGTCAGAGAGTGATATGGAGTGATAGAGAGTGGCAGAGAGTTTCTGAAAGTGTCAGAGAGTGATAGAGAGTGTCTGAGTGCGTCAGAGAGTGTCAGAGAGTGTCAGAGAGTGATCGAGTTTGTCAGAGAGTGTCAGACATTGTCAGAGAGGGTCAGAGAGTGTCAGAGAGTGTGAGAGAACGTCAGAGAGAATGAGAGAGTGTCAGAGAGTGTCAGAGAGTGAGAGTGTCAGAGAGTGTGAGAGTGTCAGAGAGTATCAGATAGTGTCAGAGAGTGTCAGAGAGTGTCAGAGAGGGACAGAGTGTGTCAGAGAGTGTCAGAGAGTGTGAGAGAGTGTGAGAGTTTCAGAGAGTGTCAGAGAGTTTCAGAGAGTGTCAGAGAGTGATAGAGAGTGTCGGAGAGTGTCAGAGAGGGTCCGAGAGTGTGAGATTGTCAGAGAGTGTCAGAGAGTGATAGAGAGTGTCGGAGAGTGTCAGAGAGGGTCCGAGAGTGTGAGAGTGTCAGAGAGTGTGAGTGTGTCAGAGTGTGTCAGAGAGTGTCAGAGAGTGATAAAGAGTGATAGAGAGTGGCAGAGATTGTCTGAACGTGTCAGAGAGTGTCAGAGAGTGATCGAGAGTGTCAGAGAGTGTGTGAGTGTGTCTGAGATTGTCAGAGAGTGTCAGAGAGTGATAGAGAGTGTCAGAGAGTCTCAGAGAGTGCCAGTGAGGGTCAGAGAGTGTTAGATAGTGTCAGAGAGAGTGTCAGAGAGTGATAGAGATTGTCAGAGAGTGGCAGAGAGTTTTAGAGAGTGATAGAGAGTGATAGAGAGTGGCAGAGCGTGTCTGAAAGTGTCAGAGAGTGTCAGAGAGTGATAGAGAGAGTCAGAGAGTGATAGAGAATGTCAGAGAGTGGCAGAGTGATTCAGAGAGTGATAGAGAGTGATAGAGCGTGGCAGAGAATGTCTGAAAGTGTCAGAGAGTGTCTGAGTGTGTCTGAGATTGTCAGAGAGTGTCAGAGAGTGTCAGAGAGTATCAGAGAGTATCAAAGAGTATCACAGAGTGTCAGAGAGTGTCAGAGATTGTCAAATAGTGATAGAGAGTGTCTGAGACTGTCTGAGAGTGTCAGCGAGTGTCAGATAGTGATAGAGAGTGTCAGAGAGTGTCTGAGAGTGTTAGATTGTATCAGAGAGTGTCAGACAGTGTGAGAGAGTGATAGAGTGTGGTAGAGAGTGTCTGAGTGTGTCAGAGTGTGTCTGAGAGTGTCACAGTGTATCAGAGAGTGATGGAGAGTGTAAGAGAGTGTCTGAGAGTGTCAGAGAGTCATAGAGAGTGTCAGAGAGTGTCAGAGAGTGTCAGAGAGTGTCTGAGTGTGTCAGAGAGTGTCAGACAGTGACAGAGAGTGTCAGAGTGGGTCAGAGAGTGTGTGAGAGTGTGTGAGAGTGTCAGAGACTGTGAGAGTGTCAGAGAGTGTCAGAGAGTGTCACAGTGTATCAGAGAGTGATGGAGATTGTAAGAGAGTGTCTGAGAGTGTCAGAGAGTCATAGAGAGTGATAGAGAGTGTCAGAGAGTGTCAGAGAGTGTCTGAGTGTGTCTGAGATTGTCAGAGAGTGTCAGAGAGTGTGAGAGAGTGTGAGAGTATCAGAGAGTATCAGAGAGTGTCAGAGAGTGTCTGAGACTGTCTGAGAGTGATAGAGAGTGATAGAGAGTGGCAGAGAGTGTCTGAAAGTGTCAGAGAGTGATAGAGTGTGTCAGCGAGTGTCTGAGTGGGTCTGAGTGCGTCAGAGAGGGTCGGAGAGTGATAGAGAGGGTCAGAGAGTATCAGAGAGTGTCAGAGAGTGTCAGGGAGTGATAGAGAGTGGCAGAGAGTGTCTGAAAGTGTCAGAGAGTGCCAGAGAGTGATAGAGAGTGTCAGAGAGTGTCTGAGTGTGTCTGAGATTGTCAGAGAGTGTCAGTGAGTGATAGAGAGCGTCAGAGACTGTCTGAGAGTGTCAGATTGAGTCAGAGAGTGATAGAGAGTGTCAGCGAGTGTCTGAGAGTGTCAGAGATTGTCTGAGAGTGTCAGAGAGTGATAGAGAGTGGTAGAGAGTGTCTGAGTGTGTCAGAGAGTGTCTGAGAGTGTCAGAGTGTATCAGAGAGTGTCAGAGAGTGATAGGGAGTGTCAGAGAGTGTCTGAGAGTGCCAGAGAGTGTCAGAGAGTGTCAGAGAGTGATAGAGAGTGGTAGAGAGTGTCTGAGTGTGTCAGAGAGTGTCTGAGAGTGTCAGAGTGTATCAGAGAGTGTCAGAGAGTGATAGAGAGTGTCAGAGAGTGTCTGAGAGTGCCAGAGTGTATCAGAGAGTGTCAGAGAGTGATAGAGTGTGAGAGAGAGTGTCTGAGAGTATCTGAAAGTGCCAGAGAGTGTCAGAGAGTTTCAGAGAGTGATTGAGAGTGATTGAGAATGATTGACAGTGATAGAGATTGTCAGAGAGTGATAGAGTTTGCCAGTGAATGTCTGAGAGTGTCAGAAAGGGTCAGAGAGGGTCAGAGAGTGTCAGAGAGTGTGAAAGAGTGTCAGAGAGTGTCAGAGAGTGTGCGAGTGTCAGAGAGTGTCTGAAAGTGTCAGAGAGTGATAGAGAGTGATAGAGAGTGTCAGAGAGTGATAGAGAGTGTCAGAGAGTGTCAGAGAGGGATAGAGAGGGATAGAGAGTGTTAGAGAGTGATAGAGAGTGTCAGAGAGTGATAGAGAGTGTCAGAGAGTGTCAGAGAGTGTCAGAGAGTGATAGAGAGTGTCTGAGATTGTCAGAGAGTGTCGGAGAGTGATAGAGAGTGTCAGAGAGTGATAGAGTATGTCAGAGAGTGTCAGAGAGTGTCAGAGAGTGATAGAGAGTGTCAGAGAGGGTCCGCGAGTGTGAGATTGTCAGAGAGTGTCAGAGTGTCAGAGAGTGTCAGAGTGTCAGAGACTGTCAGAGCGTGACAGAGAGTGATAGAGAGTGGCTGAGAGTGTCTGAAAGTGTCAGCGAGTGATAGAGAGTAATAGAGAGTGGCAGAGAATGTCTGAAAGTGTCAGAGAGTGTCAGCGAGTGTCTGAGTGAGTCTGAGAGTGTCAGAGAGGGTCAGAGAGTGATAGAGAGGGTCAGAGAGTGTCAGAGAGTGATAGAGAGTGTCAGAGAGTGCCTGAAAGTGTCAGAGAATGTCAGAGAGTGATAGAGAGTGTCAGAGAGTGTCAGAGTGCATCAGAGAGTATCAGAGAGTGTCAGAGAGTGTCAGAGAGTGATAGAGAGTGTCTGAGACTGTCTGAGAGTGTCAGATTGAGTCAGAGAGTGATAGAGAGTGTCAGAGAGTATCTGAGCAGAGTGCATCAGAGAGTATCAGAGAGTGTCAGAGAGTGTCAGAGAGTGATAGAGAGTGTCTGAGACTGTCTGAGAGTGTCAGATTGAGTCAGAGAGTGATAGAGAGTGTCAGAGAGTATCTGAGAGTGTTAGAATGTATCAGAGAGTGTCAGAGTGTGTCAGAGAGTGACAGAGAGTGATAGAGAGTGGCAGAGAGTGTCTGAAAGTGTCAGCGAGTGATGGAGAGTAATAGAGAGAGGCAGAGAATGTCTGAAAGTGTCAGAGAGTGTCAGAGGATGAAAGTGAGTGTCAGCGAGTGTCTGTGTGAGTCTGAGAGTGTCAGAGAGGGTCAGAGAGTGATAGAGAGGGTCAGAGAGTGTGAGAGAGTGTCAGAGAGTGATAGAGAGGGGCAGAGAGTGTCTGAAAGTGTCAGAGAGTGATAGAGATTGTCAGAGAGTGTCTGAGTTTGTCTGAGATTGTCAGAGATTGTCAGAGAGTGATAGAGAGTGTCAGAGAGTGTCAGAGTGTATCAGAGAGTATCAGAGAGTGTCAGAGAGTGTCAGAGAGTGGTAGAGAGTGTCTGAGACGGTCTGAGAGTGTCATATTGTGTCAGAGAGTGATAGAGAGTGTCAGAGAGTGTCAGAGAGTGTCAGAGAGTGATAGAGAGTGGTAGAGAGTGTCTGAGTGTGTCAGAGAGTGTCTGAGAGTGTCAGAGTGTATCAGAGAGTGTCAGAGAAAGATAGAGAGTGTCAGAGAGTGTCTGAGAGTGCCAGAGTGTATCAGAGAGTGTCAGAGAGTGTCAGAGAGTGATAGACAGTGTCAGAGAGTGTTGTGACGGGTAGGTCGTGCCTCACAAACCTTATTGAGTTTTTCGAGAAGGTGATCAAACAGGTGGATGAGGGTAAAGCAGTGGATGTGGTGTATATGGATTTCAGTAAGGCGTTTGATAAGTTTCCCCACGGTAGGCTATTGCAGAAAATACGCAAGTATGGGTTTGAAGGTGATTTAGAGCTTTGGATCAGAAATTGGCTAGCTGAAAGAAGACAGAGGGTGGTGGTTGATGGCAAATGTTCATCCTGGAGTTTAGTTACTAGTGGTGTACTGCAAGGATCTGTTTTGGGGCCACTGCTGTTTGTCATTTTTATAAATGACCTGGAAGAGGGTGTAGAAGGGTGGGTTAGTAAATTTGCAGATGACACTAAGGTCGGTGGAGTTGTGGATAGTGCCGAAGGAAGTTGTCGGGTACAGAGAGACATAGATAGGCTGCAGAGCTGGGCTGAGAGATGGCAAATGGAGTTTAATGCGGAAAAGTGTGAGGTGATTCACTTTGGAAGGAGTAACAGGAATGCAGAGTACTGGGCTAATGGGAGGATTCTTGGTACTGTCGATGAACAGAGAGATCTTGGTGTCCAGGTGCATAAATCCCTGAAGGTTGCTAACCAGGTTAATAGGGCTGTTAAGAAGGCATATGGTGTGTTAGCTTTTATTAGTAGAGAGGTCGAGTTTCGGAGCCACGAGGTCATGCTGCAGCTGTACAAAACTCTGGTGAGACCGCACCTGGAGTATTGTGTGCAGTTCTGGTCACAGCATTATAGGAAGGATGTGGAAGCTATGGAAAGGGTGCAGAGGAGATTTACTAGGATGTTGCCTGGTATGGAGGGAAGGTCTTACGAGGAAAGGCTGAGGGACTTGAGGCAGTTTTCGTTGGAGAGAAGGAGGAGGAGAGGTGACTTAATAGAGACAGATAAGATAATCAGAGGGTTAGATAGGGTGGATAGTGAGCGTCTTTTTCCTCGGATGGGGATGGCAAACACGAGGGGACATAGCTTCAAGTTGAGGGGTGATATATAAGGACAGATGTGAGAGGTAGTTTCTTTACTCAGAGAGTAGTAAGGGCGTGGAACGCCCTGCCTGCAGCAGTAGTAGATTCGCAAACTTTAAGGGCACTTAAGAGGACATTGGATAGACACATGGATGAAAATGGAATAGTGTAGGTCAGATGGTTTCACAGGTCGGCGCAACATCGAGGGCCGAAGGGCCTGTACTGCGCTGTAATGTTCTAAAAAAAAAGAGAGTGATAGAGAGTGTCTGAGTGTGTCTGAGAGTATGTGAAAGTGCCAGAGATTGTCAGAGAGGGTCAGAGAGTGATTGAGAGTGATTGAGAATGATTGACAGTGATAGAGAGTGTCAGAGAGTGATAGAGAGTGTCAGAGAGTGTGAAAGAGTGTCAGAGAGTGTCAGAGAGTGTGCGAGTGTCAGAGAGTGTCAGAGAGTGTCAGAGAGTGATAGAGAGTGGCAGAGAGTGTCTGAAAGTGTCAGAGAGTGTCTGAGAGTGATAGAGTGTGTCAGAGAGTGTCAGAGAGTGTCAGAGAGTGATAGAGAATGATAGAGAGTGTCTGAAAGTGTCAGAGAGTGATATAGAGTGATAGAGAGTGGCAGAGAGTGTCTGAAAGTGTCAGAGAGTGATAGAGAGTGTCTGAGTGTGTCAGAGAGTGTCAGAGAGTGATAGAGTTTGTCAGAGAGTGTCAGAGATTGTCAGAGAAGGTCAGAGAGTGTCAGAGAGTGTGACAGAATGTCAGAGAGTGTCAGAGGGTGTCAGAGAGTGTCAGAGAGTTTGAGAGTGTCAGAGAATGTCAGAGAGTGTCAGAGAGTGATAGAGAGTGGCAGCGAGTGTCAGATAGTGATAGAGAGTGTCAGAGAGTGTCTGAGAGTGTTAGAGTGTATCAGAGAGTGTCAGACAGTGTGAGAGTGTGATAGAGTGTGGTAGAGAGTGTCTGAGTGTGTCTGAGTGAGTCTGAGAGTGTCAGAGAGGGTCAGAGAGTGATAGAGAGGGTCAGAGAGTGTCAGAGAGTGTCAGAGAGTGATAGAGAGTGGCAGAGAGTGCCTGAAAGTGTCAGAGAGTGTCAGACAGTGATAGAGAGTGTCTGAGACTGTCTGAGAGTGTCAGATTTAGTCAGAGAGTGTGAGAGAGTGTCAGAGAGTGTCGGAGAGTGTTAGAGTGTATCAGAGATGGTCAGAGAGGGTCAGAGAGTGACAGAGAGTGATAGAGAGTGGCAGAGAGTGTCTGAAAGTGTCAGCGAGTGATAGAGAGTAATAGAGAGAGGCAGAGAATGTCTGAAAGTGTCAGAGAGTGTCTGAGAGTGATAGAGAGTGTCAGAGAGTGTCAGAGTGTGTCAGAGAGTGATAGAGAGTGATAGAGAGTGTCTGAAAGTGTCAGAGAGTGATATAGAGTGATAGAGAGTGGCAGAGAGTGTCTGAAAGTGTCAGAGAGTGATAGAGAGTGTCTGAGTGTGTCAGAGAGTGTCAGAGAGTGATAGAGAGTGTCAGAGATTGTCAGAGAGGGTCAGAGAGTGTCAGAGAGTGTGAGAGAATGTCAGAGAGTTTCAGAGAGTGTCAGAGAGTGTCAGAGAGTTTGAGAGTGTCAGAGAGTGTCAGAGAGTGATAGAGAGTGGCAGCGAGTGTCAGATAGTGGTAGAGAGTGTCAGAGAGTGTCTGAGAGTGTTAGAGTGTATCAGAGAGTGTCAGACAGTGTGAGAGTGTGATAGAGTGTGGTAGAGAGTGTCTGAGTGTGTCAGAGTGTGTCTGAGAGTGTCACAGTGTATCAGAGAGTGTCAGAGAGTGATGGAGAGTGTAAGAGAGTATCTGAGATTTTCAGAGAGTGATAGAGAGTGTCAGAGAGTGTCAGAGAGTTTCAGAGAGGGTCAGAGAGTGTCAGAGAGTGTGAGCGAGTGTCAGAGAGAGTCAGAGAGAGTTAGAGTGTCAGAGAGTGTCAGACAGTGACAGAGAGTGTCAGAGTGGGTCAGAGAGTGTCAGAGAGTGTGTGAGAGTGTGTGCGAGTGTCAGAGAGTGTGAGAGTGTCAGAGAGTGTCAGAGAGTGTCAGGGAGCGATAGAGAGTGAGAGAGAGTGGCAGAGAGTGTCTGAAAGTGTCTGAGAGTGTCAGAGAGTGATAGACAGTGTCAGAGAGTGTCTGAGTGTGTCTGAGATTGTCAGAGAGTGTCGGAGAGTGATAGAGAGTGTCAGAGAGTGATAGAGAGTGTCAGAGAGGGTCCGCGAGTGTGAGAGTGTCAGAGAGTGTCAGAGCGTGACAGAGAGTGATAGAGAGTGGCAGAGAGTGTCTGAAAGTGTCAGCGAGTGATAGAGAGTAATAGAGAGTGTCAGCGAGTGTCTGAGTGAGTCTGAGAGTGTCAGAGAGGGTCAGAGAGTGATAGAGAGGGTCGGAGAGGGTCAGAGAGTGTCAGAGAGTGATAGAGAGTGGCAGAGAGTGCCTGAAAGTGTCAGAGAGTGTCAGAGAGTGATAGAGAGTGTCTGAGACTTTCTGAGAGTGTCAGAGTGTGTCAGAGAGTGATAGACAGTGATAGAGAGTGTCTGAAATGGTCACTAGAGTGATATAGAGTATCAGAGAGTGTCAGAGTGTGTCAGAGAGTGATAGAGAGTGATAGAGAGTGTCTGAAAGTGTCACTAGAGTGATATAGAGTGATAGAGAGTGGCAGAGAGTGTCTGAAAGTGTCAGAGAGTGATAGAGAGTGTCTGAGTGTGTCAGAGAGTGTCAGAGAGTGATAGAGAGTGTCAGAGATTGTCAGAGAGGGTCAGAGAGTGTCAGAGAGTGTGAGACAATGTCAGAGAGTTTCAGAAAGTGTCAGAGAGTGTCAGAAAGTTTGAGAGTGTCAGAGAGTGTCAGAGAGTGATAGAGAGTGGCAGCGAGTGTCAGATAGTGATAGAGAGTGTCTGAGAGTGTTAGAGTGTATCAGAGAGTGTCAGACAGTGTGAGAGTGTGATAGAGTGTGGTAGAGAGTGTCTGAGTGTGTCAGAGTGTGTCTGAGAGTGTCACAGTGTATCAGAGAGTGTCAGAGAGTGATGGAGAGTGTAAGAGAGTGTCTGAGAGTGTCAGAGAGTGATAGAGAGTGTCAGAGAGTGTCAGAGAGTTTCAGAGAGGGCCAGAGAGTGTCAGAGAGTGTGAGCGAGTGTCAGAGAGAGTCAGAGAGAGTTAGAGTGTCAGAGAGTGTGAGAGTGTCAGAGAGTGTCAGACAGTGACAGAGAGTGTCAGAGTGGGTCAGAGAGTGTCAGAGAGTGTGTGGGAGTGTGTGAGAGTGTCAGAGAGTGTGAGAGTGTCAGAGAGTGTCAGGGAGTGATAGAGCGTGAGAGAGAGTGGCAGAGAGTGTCTGAAAGTGTCTGAGACTGTCAGAGAGTGATAGACAGTGTCAGAGAGTGTCTGAGTGTGTCTGAGATTGTCAGAGAGTGTCGGAGAGTGATAGAGAGTGTCAGAGAGTGATAGAGAGTGTCAGAGAGTGTCAGAGAGTGTCAGAGAGTGATAGAGAGTGTCAGAGAGGGTCCGCGAGTGTGAGAGTGTCAGAGAGTGTGAGAGTATCAGAGAGTGTCAGAGTGTCAGAGACTGTCAGAGCGTGACAGAGAGTGATAGAGATTGGCTGAGAGTGTCTGAAAGTGTCAGCGAGTGACAGAGAGTAATAGAGAGTGGCAGAGAATGTCTGAAAGTTTCAGAGAGTGTCAGCGAGTGTCTGAGTGAGTCTGAGAGTGTCAGAGAGGGTCAGAGAGTGATAGAGAGGGTCAGAGAGTGTCAGAGAGTGTCAGAGAGTGATAGAGAGTGGCAGAGAGTGTCAGAGTGTATCAGAGAGTATCAGAGTGTGTCAGAGAGTGTCAGAGAGTGATAGAGAGTCTCTGAGACTGTCTGAGAGTGTCAGATTGAGTCAGAGAGTGAGAGAGAGTGTCAGAGAGTGTCTGAGAGTGTTAGAGTGTATCAGAGAGTGTCAGAGAGTGTCAGAGAGTGGCAGAGAGTGATAGAGAGTGGCAGAGAGTGTCTGAAAGTGTCAGCGAGTGATAGAGAGTAATAGAGAGAGGCAGAGAATATCTGAAAGTGTCAGAGAGTGTCAGAGGGTGAACGTGAGTGTCAGCGAGTGTCTGTGGGAGTCTGAGAGTGTCAGAGAGGGTCAGAGAGTGATAGAGAGGGTCAGAGAGTGTTAGAGCGTGTCAGAGAGTGATAGAGAGTGGCAGAGAGTGCCTGAAAGTGTCAGAGAGTGTCAGAGAGTGATAGAGATTGTCAGAGAGTGTCTGAGTTTGTCTGAGATTGTCAGAGATTGTCAGAGAGTGATAGAGAGTGTCAGAGAGTGTCAGAGTGTATCAGAGAGTATCAGAGAGTGTCAGAGAGTGGTAGAGAGTGTCTGAGACTGTCTGAGAGTGTCAGATTGTGTCAGAGAGTGATAGAGAGTGTCAGAGAGTGTAAGAGAGTGTCTGAGTGTGTTAGAGTGTATCAGAGAGTGTCAGAGAGTGAGAGAGAGTGGTAGAGAGTGTCAAAGGCTTTTGGATAGGTATATGGATAAAGGAAAATGATGGGGTATAGATTAAATTGTCCTTGACAGAGGACAAAGGATCGGCACAACATTGTGGGCCGAAGGGCCTGTTCTGTGCTGTATGTTCTATGTTCTATGTTCTATGTTCTATGTTGCCTGGTATGGAGGGAAGGTCTTGCGAGGAAAGGCTGAGGGACTTGAGGCAGTTTTCGTTGGAGAGAAGGAGGAGGAGAGGTGACTTAATAGAGACATAGAACATATAGAACATAGAACATACAGCACAGAACATACAGACAGATAAGATAATCAGAGGGTTAGATAGGGTGGATAGTGAGCGTCTTTTTCCTCGGATGGGGATGGCAAACACGAGGGGACATAGCTTCAAGTTGAGGGGTGATAGATATAGGACAGATGTGAGAGGTAGTTTCTTTACTCAGAGAGTAGTAAGGGCGTGGAACGCCCTGCCTGCAGCAGTAGTAGATTCGCCAACTTTAAGGGCATTTAAGTGGACATTGGATAGTCACATGGATGAAAATGGAATAGTGCAGGTCAGATGGTTTCACAGGTCGGCGCAACATCGTGGGCCGAAGGGCCTGTACTGCGCTGTAATGTTCTAAAAAAAAAGAGAGCGATAGAGAGTGTCTGAGTGTGTCTGAGAGTATCTGAAAGTGCCAGAGATTGTCAGAGAGGGTCAGAGAGTAATTGAGAGTGATTGAGAATGATTGACAGTGATAGAGAGTGTCAGAGAGTGATAGAGTGTGCCAGAGAGTGTCTGAGAGTGTCAGAGAGGGTCAGAGAGGGCCAGAGAGTGTCAGAGAGTGTGAAAGAGTGTCAGAGAGTGTCAGAGATTGTCAGAGAGGGTCAGAGAGTGTCAGAGAGTGTGAGAGAATGTCAGAGAGTGTCAGAGAGTGTCAGAGAGTGTCAGAGAGTGTCAGAGAGTCTCAGAGAGTCTCAGAGAGTGTCAGAGAGTGTCAGAGAGTGATGGAGAGTGGCAGCGAGGGTCAGATAGTGATAGAGAGTGTCAGAGAATGTCTGAGAGTGTTAGAGTGTATCAGAGAGTGTCAGACAGTGTGAGAGTGTGATAGAGTGTGGTAGAGAGTGTCTGAGTGTGTCAGAGTGTGTCTGAGAGTGTCACAGTGTATCAGAGAGTGTCAGAGAGTGATGCAGAGTGTAAGAGAGTGATAGAGAGTGTCAGAGAGTGATATAGAGTGTCAGAGAGTGTCAGAGAGTTTCAGAGAGGGTCAGAGAGTGTCAGAGTGTGTGAGCGAGTGTCAGAGAGAGTCAGAGAGAGTTAGAGTGTCAGAGAGTGTGAGAGTGTCAGAGAGTGTCAGACAGTGACAGAGAGTGTCAGAGTGGGTCAGAGAGTGTCAGAGAGTGTGTGAGAGTGTGTGAGAGTGTCAGAGAGTGTGAGAGTGTCAGAGAGTGTCAGAGAGTGTCAGGGAGTGATAGAGAGTGAGAGAGAGTGGCAGAGAGTGTCTGAAACTGTCAGAGAGTGTCAGAGAGTGATAGACAGTGTCAGAGAGTGTCAGAGAGTGTCTGAGTGTGTCTGAGATTGTCAGAGAGTGTCGGAGAGTGATAGAGAGTGTCAGAGAGTGATAGAGAGTGTCAGAGAGTTTCAGAGAGTGATAGAGCGTGTCAGAGAGGGTCCGCGAGTGTGAGAGTGTCAGAGAGGGTCAGAGAGTGTCAGAGAGTGATAGAGAGTGGCAGAGAGTGTCTGAAAGTGTCAGAGAGTGTCTGAGAGTGATAGAGAGTGTCAGAGAGTATCAGAGAGTGATTGAGAGTGATTGAGAATGATTGACAGTGATAGAGAGTGTCAGAGAGTGATAGAGTGTGCCAGAGAGTGTCTGAGAGTGTCACAGAGGGTCAGAGAGTGTCAGAGAGTGTCAGAGAGTGTGAAAGACTGTCAGAGAGTGTGCGAGTCTCAGAGAGTGTCAGAGAGTGATAGACCTTGGCAGCCAGTGTCTGAAAGTGTCAGAGAGTGTCTGAGAGTGATAGAGTGTGATAGAGAGTGTCAGAGAGTGTCAGAGAGTGTCAGAGAGTGATAGAGAGTGATAGAGAGTGGCAGAGAGTGTCTGAAAGTGTCAGAGAGTGATAGAGAGTGTCTGAGTGTGTCAGAGAGTGTCAGAGAGTGATAGTTTGTCACAGAGTGTCAGAGATTGTCAGAGAGGGTCTTCGAGTGTCAGAGAGTGTGAGAGAATGTCAGAGAGTGTGAGAGAGTGTCAGAGAGTGTCAGAGAGAGAGTGAGAGTGTCAGAGAGTGTGAGAGTGTCAGAGAGTGTCAGAGAGTGTCAGAGAGTGATAGAGAGTGGCAGAGAGTGTCTGAAAGTGTCAGAGAGAGTCAGAGAGTGATAGAGAGTGTCAGAGAGTGTCAGAGAGTGATAGAGTTTGTCACAGAGTGTCAGAGATTGTCAGAGAGGGTCAGAGAGTGTCAGAGAGTGTGACAGAATGTCAGAGAGTGTGAGAGAGTGTGAGAGAGTGTCAGAGAGAGTGAGAGTGTCAGAGAGTGTGAGAGTGTCAGAGAGTGTCAGAGAGTGATAGAGAGTGGCAGAGAGTGTCTGAAAGTGTCAGAGAGAGTCAGAGAGTGATAGAGAGTGTCAGTGAGTGTCAGAGAGTGATAGAGTTTGTCACAGAGTGTCAGAGATTGTCAGAGAGTGTCAGAGAGTGTCAGAGAGTGTCAGAGAGTAATAGAGAGTGGCGGTGAGTGTCTGAAAGTGTCAGAGAGTTTCAGAGAGTGATAGAGAGTGTCAGAGAGTGTCAGAGAGTGATAGAGAGTGATAGAGTGTGGCAGATAGTGTCAGAGAGTGTCAGAGAGGGACAGAGTGTGTCAGAGAGTGTCAGAGAGGGACAGAGTGTGTCAGAGAGTTTCAGAGAGTGTGAGAGAGTGTCAGAGAGTGTGAGAGTGTCAGAGAGTGTCAGAGAGTGATAGAGAGTGGCAGAGGGTGTCTGAAAGTGTCAGAGAGAGTCAGAGAGTGATAGAGAGTGTCAGAGAGTGTCAGAGAGAGATAGAGAGTGATAGAGAGTGGCAGAGAGTGTCTGAAAGTGTCAGCGAGTGATAGAGAGTGGCAGAGAGTGTCTGAAAGTGTCAGAGAGTGTCAGAGAGTGATCGAGAGTGTCAGAGAGTGTCTGAGTGTGTCTGAGATTGTCAGAGAGTGTCAGAGAGTGATCGAGAGTGTCAGAGAGTCTCAGAGAGTGTCAGGGAGGGTCAGAGAGTGTCAGAGAGTGTCAGAGAGTGTGAGAGAGTGTCAGAGAGAGTGTCAGAGAGTGTCAGAGAGTGATAGAGAGTGTCAGAGAGTGCAAGAGAGTTTCAGAGAGTGATAGCGAGTGATAGAGAGTGGCAGAGAGTGTCTGAAAGTGTCAGAGAGTGTCTGAGTGTGTCTGAGATTGTCAGAGAGCGCCAGAGAGTGTCAGAGAGTATCAGAGAGTGTCAGAGAGTGTCTGAGAGTGTCTGAGAGTGATACTGAGGGTCAGAGAGTGTCAGAGAGTGTGAGAGAATGTCAGAGAGTATGAGAGAGTGTCAGAGAGTGTCAGAGAGAGTGAGAGTGTCAGTGAGTGTCAGAGTGTCAGAGAGTGTCAGATAGTGTCAGAGAGAGGGACAGAGTGTGTCAGAGAGTTTCAGAGAGTGTGAGAGAGTGTCAGAGAGTGTGAGAGTGTCAGAGAGCGTCAGAGAGTGATAGAGAGTGGCAGAGAGTATCTGAAAGTGTCAGAGAGTGTCAGAGAGTGATAGAGAGTGTCAGATATTGTCTGAAAGTGTCAGCGAGAGACAGAGAGTGATAGAGAGTGGCAGAGAGTGTCTGAAAGTGTCAGCGAGTGATAGAGAGTGATAGAGAGTGGCAGAGAGTGTCTGAAAGTGTCAGAGAGTGTCAGAGAGTGTCAGAGAGTGTCAGAGAGTTTCAGAAAGTTTCAGAGAGTAATAGAGAGTGATAGAGAGTGATAGCGAGTGACAGAGAGTGTTTGAAAGTGTCAAAGAGTGTCTGAGTGTGTCTGAGGTTGTCAGAGAGCGCCAGAGAGTGACAGAGAGTATCGGATAGTATCAGAGAGTGTCAGAGAGTGTCTGTGAGTGTCTGAGCGTGATAGAGAGTGGCAGAGAGTGTCTGAAAGTGTCAGAGAGTGTCCGGGAGTGATAGAGAGTGTCAGAGAGTGTCTGAGTGTGTATGAGATTGTCAGAGATTGTTAGAGAGAGATAGAGAGTGTCAGACTGTATTAGAGAGTATCAGACTGTATCAGAGAGTGTCAGAGAGTGTCAGAGATTGTCAGATAGTGATAGAGAGTGCCTGAGACTGTCTGAGAGTGTTAGAGTGTATCAGAGAGTGTCAGACAGTGTGGGAGAGTGATAGAGTGTGGTAGAGAGTGTCTGAGTGTGTCAGAGTGTGTCTGAGAGTGTCACAGTGTATCAGAGAGTGTCAGAGAGTGATGGAGAGTGTAAGAGAGTGTCTGAGAGTGTCAGAGAGTGATAGAGAGTGTCAGAGAGTGTCAGAGAGTTACAGAGAAGGTCAGAGAGTGTGAGAGAGTGTCGGAGAGTGTCAGAGAGAGTGACAGTGACAGAGAGTGTCAGAGTGGGTCAGAGAGTGTCAGAGAGTGTGTGAGAGTGTCAGAGAGTGTCAGAGAGAGTGAGAGTGTCAGAGAGTGTCAGAGAGTGATAGAGAGTGATAGAGAGTGGCAGAGATTGTCTGAAAGTGTCAGACAGTGTCAGAGAGTGTCAGAGAGTGTCTGAGTGTGTCTGAGGTGGTCAGAGAGTGTCAGAGAGTGATAGAGAGTGTCAGAGAGGGTCCGAGAGTATGAGAGTGTCAGAGAGTGTGAGAGTGACAGAGAGTGTGAGAGTGTCAGAGAGTGTCAGAGAGTGATAGAGAGTGGCAGAGAGTGTCTGTAAGTGTCAGCGAGGGATAGAGAGTTATACAGAGTGGCAGAGAATGTCTGAAAGTGTCAGAGAGTGATAGTGAGTGTCAGAGAGGGTCAGAGAGAGATAGAGAGGGTCAGAGATTGTCAGAGAGTGTCAGAGAGTGATAGAGAGTGGCAGAGAGTGTCTGAAAATGTCAGAGAGTGTCAGAGAGTGATAGAGAGTGTCAGAGAGTGTCTGAGTGTGTCTGAGATGGTCAGAGAGTGTCAGAGAGTGATAGAGAGTGTCAGAGAGTGTCAGAGTGTATCAGAGAGTATATGAGAGTGTCAGAGAGTGTCAGAGAGTGATGGAGAGTGTCTGAGACTGTCTGAGAGTGTCAGATTGAGTCATAGAGTGATAGAGAGTGTCAGAGAGTGTCTGAGAGGGTTAGAGTGTATCAGAGAGTGTCAGAGAGTGATAGAGAGTGGTAGAGAGTGTCTGAGTTTGTCAGAGAGCGTCTGAGAGTGTCAGAGTGTATCAGAGAGTGTCAGAGAATGATAGAGAGTGTCAGAGAGTGTCAGAGAGTGCCAGAGTGTATCAGAGAGTGTCAGAGAGTGATCGAGAGTGATAGAGAGTGAGAGAGAGTTTCTGAGTGTGTCTGAGAGTATTTGAAAGTGCCAAAGAGTGTCAGAGAGGGTTAGAGAGTGATTGAGTGTTATTGAGAATGATTGACGGTGGTAGAGAGTGTCAGAGAGTGATAGAGTGTGCCAGAGAGTGTCTGAGAGTGTCAGAGAGGGTCAGAGAGGGGCAGAGAGTGTCAGAGAGTGTGAAAGAGTGTCAGAGAGTGTCAGAGAGTGTGCGAGCGTCAGAGAGTGTCAGAGAGTGGCAGAGAGTGTCTGAAAGTGTCAGAGAGTGTCTGCGAGAGGTAGAGAGTGTCAGAGAGTGTCAGAGAGTGATAGAGAGTAATAGAGAGTGTCTGAAAGTGTCAGAGAGTGATATAGAGTGATAGAGAGTGGCAGAGAGTGTCTGAAAGTGTCAGAGAGTGATAGAGAGTGTCTGAGTGTGTCAGAGACTGTCAGAGAGTGATAGAGTTTGTCAGAGAGTGTCAGAGAGTGTCAGAGAGTGTCAGAGAGTGTGAGAGAATGTCAGAGAGTGTGAGAGAGTGTCAGAGAGTGTCAGAGTGTGAGAGAGTGTCAGAGAGTGTGAGAGTGTCAGAGATGGTCAGAGAGTGTCAGAGAGTGCTAGAGAGTGGCAGTGAGTGTCTGAAAGTGTCAGAGCGTGTCAGAGAGTGATAGAGAGTGTCAGAGAGTGTCAGAGAGTGATAGAGAGTGTCAGAGAGTGTCAGAGAGGGTCCGAGATTGTGAGAGTGTCAGAAAGTGTTTGTGTGTCAGAGTGTGTCAGAGAGTGTCAGAGAGTGATAGAGAGTGATAGAGAGTGGGAGAGAATGTCTGAAAGTGTCAGCGAGTGATAGAGAGTGATAGAGAGTGGCAGAGAGTGTCTGAAAGTGTCAGAGAGTGTCAGAGAGTGATCGAGAGTGTCAGAGAGTGTCTGAGTGTGTCTGAGATTGTCTGAGATTGTCTGAGAGTGATAGAGAGGGTCAGAGAGTGTCAGAGAGTGTGAGAGAATGTCAGAGAGTATGAGACAGTGTCAGAGAGTGTCAGACAGAGTGAGAGTGTCAGAGAGTGTGAGAGTGTCAGAGAGTGTCAGATAGTGTCAAAGAGTGTCAGAGAGGGACAGAGTGTGTCAGAGAGTTTCAGAGAGTGTGAGAGAGTGTCAGAGAGTGTGAGAGTGTCAGAGAGCGTCAGAGAGTGTCAGAGAGTGATAGAGCGTTTCAGAGAGTGTCTGAAAGTGTCAGCGAGTGTCAGAGAGTGATAGAGAGTGGCAGAGAGTGTCTGAAAGTGTCAGCGAGTGATAGAGAGTGATAGAGAGTGGCAGAGAGTGTCTGAAAGTGTCAGAGAGTGTCAGAGAGTGATCGAGAGTGTCAGAGAGTGTCTGAGTGTGTCTGAGATTGTCTGAGAGTGTCTGAGAGTGATAGAGAGGGTCAGAGAGTGTCAGAGAATGTGAGAGAATGTCAGAGAGTATGAGAGAGTGTCAGAGAGTGTCAGAGAGAGTGAGAGTGTCAGAGACTGTGAGAGTGTCAGAGAGTTTCAGATAGTGTCAGAGAGTGTCAGAGAGGGACAGAGTGTGTCAGAGAGTTTCAGAGAGTGTGAGAGAGTGTCAGAGAGTGTGAGAGTGTCAGAGAGCGTCAGAGAGTGTCAGAGAGTGATAGAGAGTTTCAGAGAGTGTCTGAAAGTGTCAGCGAGTGTCGGAGAGTGATAGAGAGTGGCAGAGAGTGTCTGAAAGTGTCAGCGAGTGATAGAGAGTGATAGAGAGTGGCAGAGAGTGTCTGAAAGTGTCAGAGAGTGTCAGAGAGTGATAGAGAGTGTCAGAGAGTTTCAGAGAGTTTCAGAGAGTGATAGAGAGTGATAGAGAGTGGCAGAGAGTGTTTGAAAGTGTCAGAGAGTGTCTGAGTGTATCTGAGATTGTCAGAGAGCGCCAGAGAGTGTCAGAGAGTATCAGACAGTATCAGAGAGTGTCAGAGAGTGTCTGAGAGTTTCTGAGAGTGATAGAGAGTGGCAGAGAGTGTCTGAAAGTGTCAGAGAGTGTCAGAGAGTGATAGAGAGTGTCAGAGAGTGTCTGAGTGTGTATGAGATTGTCAGAGAGTGTCAGAGAGAGATAGAGAGTGTCAGAGTGTATTAGAGAGTATCAGACAGTATCAGAGAGTGTCAGAGAGTGTCAGAGAGAGTGAGAGTGTCAGAGAGTGTGAGAGTGTCAGAGAGTGTCAGACAGTGTCAGAAAGTGACAGAGAGTGTCAGAGTGGGTCAGAGAGTGTCAGAGAGTGTGTGAGAGTGTCAGAGAGTGTCATAGTGTCAGAGAGTGTCAGAGATGGTCAGAGAGTGTCAGAGAGTGTGAGAGAGTGTCAGAGAGTGTCAGAGAGAGTGAGAGTGTCAGAGAGTGTGAGAATGTCAGAGAGTGTCAGACAGTGACAGAGAGTGTCAGAGTGGGTCAGAGAGTGGCAGAGAGTGTCTGAAAATGTCAGAGAGTGTCAGAGAGTGATAGAGAGTGTCAGAGAGTGTCTGAGTGTGTCTGAGATTGTCAGAGAGTGTCAGAGTGTGATAGAGAGTGTCAGAGAGTGTCAGAGTGTATCAGAGAGTATCAGAGAGTGTCCGAGAGTGTCAGAGAGTGATAGAGAGTGTCGGAGACTGTCTGAGAGTGTCAGATTGAGTCCGAGAGTGATAGAGAGTGTCAGAGAGTGTCTGAGAGTGTTAGAGTGTATCAGAGAGTGTCAGAGAGTGATAGAGAGTGGCAGAGAGTGTCTGAAAGTGTCAGAGAGTGTCAGAGAGTGATAGAGAGTGTCAGAGAGTGTCTGAGTGTGTATGAGATTGTCAGAGAGTGTCAGAGAGAGATAGAGAGTGTCAGAGTGTATTAGAGAGTATCAGACAGTATCAGAGAGTGTCAGAGAGTGTCAGAGAGAGTGAGAGTGTCAGAGAGTGTGAGAGTGTCAGAGAGTGTCAGACAGTGTCAGAAAGTGACAGAGAGTGTCAGAGTGGGTCAGAGAGTGTCAGAGAGTGTGTGAGAGTGTCAGAGAGTGTCATAGTGTCAGAGAGTGTCAGAGATGGTCAGAGAGTGTCAGAGAGTGTGAGAGAGTGTCAGAGAGTGTCAGAGAGAGTGAGAGTGTCAGAGAGTGTGAGAATGTCAGAGAGTGTCAGACAGTGACAGAGAGTGTCAGAGTGGGTCAGAGAGTGGCAGAGAGTGTCTGAAAATGTCAGAGAGTGTCAGAGAGTGATAGAGAGTGTCAGAGAGTGTCTGAGTGTGTCTGAGATTGTCAGAGAGTGTCAGAGTGTGATAGAGAGTGTCAGAGAGTGTCAGAGTGTATCAGAGAGTATCAGAGAGTGTCCGAGAGTGTCAGAGAGTGATAGAGAGTGTCGGAGACTGTCTGAGAGTGTCAGATTGAGTCCGAGAGTGATAGAGAGTGTCAGAGAGTGTCTGAGAGTGTTAGAGTGTATCAGAGAGTGTCAGAGAGTGATAGAGAGTGGCAGAGAGTGTCTGAGTTTGTCAGAGAGCGTCTGAGAGTGATAGAGTGTATCAGAGAGTGTCAGAGAAAGATAGAGAGTGTCAGAGAGTGTCTGAGAGTGCCAGAGTGTATCAGAGAGTGTCAGAGAGTGATAGAGAGTGATAGAGAGTGAGAGAGAGTTTCTGAGTGTGTCTGAGACTATCTGAAAGTGCCAGAGAGTGTCAGAGAGGGTTAGAGAGTGATTGAGAGTTATTGAGAATGATTGACGGTGATAGAGAGTGTCAGGGAGTGACAGAGTGTGCCAGAGAGTGTCTGAGAGTGTCACAGAGGGTCAGAGAGGGGCAGAGAGTGTCAGAGAGTGTGAAAGAGTGTCAGAGAGTGTCAGAGAGTGTGCGAGCGTCAGAGAGTGTCAGAGAGTGACAGAGAGTGTCTGAAAGTGTCAGAGAGTGTCTGCGAGAGATAGAGAGTGTCAGAGAGTGTCAGAGAGTGATAGCGAGTAATAGAGAGTGTCTGAAAGTGTCAGAGAGTGATATAGAGTGATAGAGAGTGGCAGAGAGCGTCTGAAAGTGTCAGAGAGTGATAGAGAGTGTCTGAGTGTGTCAGAGACTGTCAGAGAGTGATAGAGTTTGTCAGAGAGTGTCAGAGATTGTCAGAGAGGGTCAGAGAGTGTCAGAGAGTGTGAGAGAATGTCAGAGAGTGTGAGAGAGTGTCAGCGAGTGTCAGAGAGTGATAGAGAGTGGCAGAGAGTGTCTGAAAGTGTCAGCGATTGATAGAGAGTGATAGAGAGTGGCAGAGAGTGTCTGAAAGTGTCAGAGAGTGTCAGAGAGTGATAGAGAGTGTCAGAGAGTTTCAGAGAGTTTCAGAGAGTGATAGAAAGTGGCAGAGAGTGTTTGAAAGTGTCAGAGAGTGTCTGAGTGTGTCTGAGATTGTCAGAGAGCGCCAGAGAGTGTCAGAGAGTATCAGACAGTATCAGAGAGTGTCAGAGAGTGTCTGAGAGTTTCTGAGAGTGATAGAGAGTGGCAGAGAGTGTCTGAAAGTGTCAGAGAGTGTCAGAGAGTGATAGAGAGTGTCAGAGCGTGTCTGAGTGTGTATGAGATTGTCAGAGAGTGTCAGAGAGAGATAGAGAGTGTCAGAGTGTATTAGAGAGTATCAGACAGTATCAGAGAGTGTCAGAGAGTGTCTGAGATTGTCAGATAGTGATAGAGAGTGACTGAGACTGTCTGAGAGTGTTAGAGTGTATCAGAGAGTGTCAGACAGTGTGAGAGAGTGATAGAGTGTGGTAGAGAGTGTCTGAGTGTGTCAGAGTGTGTCTGAGAGTGTCACAGTGTATCAGAGTGTGTCAGAGAGTGATAGAGAGTGTAAGAGAGTGTCTGAGAGTGTCAGAGAGTGATAGAGAGTGTCAGAGAGTGTCAGAGAGTGTCAGAGAGGGTCAGAGAGTGTCAGAGAGTGTGAGAGAGTGTCAGAGAGTGTGAGAGAGTGTCAGAGAGTGTCAGAGAGAGTGAGAGTGTCAGAGAGTGTGAGAGTGTCAGAGAGTGTCAGACAGTGACAGAGAGTGTCAGAGTGGGTCAGACAGTGTCAGAGAGGGTGTGATAGTGTCAGAGAGTGTCAGAGAGTGTGAGAGAGTGTCAGAGAGTGTCAGAGAGAGTGAGAGTGTCAGAGAGTGTGAGAGTGTCAGAGAGTGTCAGACAGTGACAGAGAGTGTCAGAGTGGGTCAGAGAGTGGCAGAGAGTGTCTGAAAATGTCAGAGAGTGTCAGAGAGTGATAGAGAGTGTCAGAGAGTGTCTGAGTGTGTCTGAGATTGTCAGAGAGTGTCAGAGTGTGATAGAGAGTGTCAGAGAGTGTCAGAGTGTATCAGAGAGTATCAGAGAGTGTCCGAGAGTGTCAGAGAGTGATAGAGAGTGTCGGAGACTGTCTGAGAGTGTCAGATTGAGTCCGAGAGTGATAGAGAGTGTCAGAGAGTGTCTGAGAGTGTTAGAGTGTATCAGAGAGTGTCAGAGAGTGATAGAGAGTGGCAGAGAGTATCTGAGTTTGTCAGAGAGCGTCTGAGAGTGATAGAGTGTATCAGAGAGTGTCAGAGAATGATAGAGAGTGTCAGAGAGTGTCTGAGAGTGCCAGAGTGTATCAGAGAGTGTCAGAGAGTGATAGAGATTGATAGAGAGTGAGAGAGAGTTTCTGAGTGTGTCTGAGACTATCTGAAAGTGCCAGAGAGTGTCAGAGAGGGTTAGAGAGTGATTGAGAGTTATTGAGAATGATTGACGGTGATAGAGAGTGTCAGGGAGTGACAGAGTGTGCCAGAGAGTGTCTGAGAGTGTCACAGAGGGTCAGAGAGGGGCAGAGAGTGTCAGAGAGTGTGAAAGAGTGTCAGACAGTGTCAGAGAGTGTGCGAGCGTCAGAGAGTGTCAGAGAGTGACAGAGAGTGTCTGAAAGTGTCAGAGAGTGTCTGCGAGAGATAGAGTTTGTCAGAGAGTGTCAGAGATTGTCAGAGAGGGTCAGAGAGTGTCAGAGAGTGTGAGAGAATGTCAGAGAGTGTGAGAGAGTGTCAGCGAGTGTCAGAGAGTGATAGAGAGTGGCAGAGAGTGTCTGAAAGTGTCAGCGATTGATAGAGAGTGATAGAGAGTGGCAGAGAGTGTCTGAAAGTGTCAGAGAGTGTCAGAGAGTGATAGAGAGTGTCAGAGAGTTTCAAAGAGTTTCAGAGAGTGATAGAAAGTGGCAGAGAGTGTTTGAAAGTGTCAGAGAGTGTCTGAGTGTGTCTGAGATTGTCAGAGAGCGCCAGAGAGTGTCAGAGAGTATCAGACAGTATCAGAGAGTGTCAGAGAGTGTCTGAGAGTTTCTGAGAGTGATAGAGAGTGATAGAGAGTGGCAGAGAGTGTCTGAAAGTGTCAGAGAGTGATAGAGAGTGTCAGAGCGTGTCTGAGTGTGTATGAGATTGTCAGAGAGTGTCAGAGAGAGATAGAGAGTGTCAGAGTGTATTAGAGAGTATCAGACAGTATCAGAGAGTGTCAGAGAGTGTCGGAGATTGTCAGATAGTGATAAAGAGTGACTGAGACTGTCTGAGAGTGTTAGAGTGTATCAGAGAGTGTCAGACAGTGTGAGAGAGTGATAGAGTGTGGTAGAGAGTGTCTGAGTGTGTCAGAGTGTGTCTGAGAGTGTAACAGTGTATCAGAGAGTGTCAGAGAGTGATAGAGAGTGTAAGAGAGTGTCTGAGAGTGTCAGAGAGTGATAGAGAGTGTCAGAGAGTGTCAGAGAGTGTCAGAGAGGGTCAGAGAGTGTCAGAGAGTGTGAGAGAGTGTCAGAGAGTGTCAGAGAGAGTGAGAGTGTCAGAGAGTGTGAGAGTGTCAGAGAGTGTCAGACAGTGACAGAGAGTGTCAGAGTGGGTCAGACAGTGTCAGAGAGTGTGTGAGAGTGTCAGAGAGTGTCAGAGAGTGTGAGAGTGTCAGAGAGTGTCAGTGAGTGATAGAGAGTGATAGAGAGTGGCAGGGAGTGTCTGAAAGTGTCAGACAGTGTCAGAGAGTGTCAGAGAGTGTCAGAGAGTGTCTGAGTGTGTCTGAGATTGTCAGAGAGTGTCAGAGAGTGATAGAGAGTGTCAGAGAGTGATTGAGAGTGTCAGAGAGTGATAGAGAGTGTCAGAGAGGGTCCGAGAGTATGAGAGTGTCAGAGATTGTCAGAGAGTGTCAGAGAGTGATAGTGAGTGGCAGAGAGTGTCTGAAAATGTCAGAGAGTGGTAGAGAGTGTCTGAGTGTGTCAGAGAGTGTCTGAGAGTGTCAGAGTGTATCAGAGAGTGTCAGAGAAAGATAGAAAGTGTCAGAGAGTGTCTGAGAGTGCCAGAGTGTATCAGAGAGTATCAGAGAGTGTCAGAGAGTGTCAGAGAGTGATAGAGAGTGTCTGAGACTGTCTGAGAGTGTCAGATTGAGTCAGAGAGTGATAGAGAGTGTCAGAGAGTGTCTGAGAGTTTTAGAGTGTATCAGAGAGTGTCAGAGAGTGATAGAGAGTGGTAGAGGGTGTCTGAGTTTGTCAAAGAGCGTGTGAGAATGTCAGAGTGTATCAGAGAGTGTCAGAGAATGATAGAGAGTGTCAGAGAGTGTCTGAGAGTGCCAGAGTGTATCAGAGAGTGTCAGAGAGTGATAGAGAGTGATATAAAGTGAGAGAGAGTTTCTGAGTGTGTCTGAGAGTATCTGAAAGTGCCAGAGAGTGTCAGAGAGGGTTAGAGAGTGATTGAGAGTTATTGAGAATGATTGACGGTGATAGAGAGTGTCAGAGAGTGATAGAGTGTGCCAGAGAGTGTCTGAGAGTGTCAGAGAGGGTCAGAGAGTGTCAGAGAGTGTGAAAGAGTGTCAGAGAGTGTCAGAGAGTGTGCGAGTGTCAGAGAGTGTCAGAGAGTGGCAGAGAGTGTCTGAAAGTGTCAGAGAGTGTCTGCGAGAGATAGAGAGTGTCAGAGAGTGTCAGAGAGAGATAGAGAGTAATAGAGAGTGTCTGAAAGTGTCAGAGAGTGATAGAGAGTGATAGAGAGTGGCAGAGAGTGTCTGAAAGTGTCAGAGAGTGTCTGCGAGAGATAGAGAGTGTCAGAGAGTGTCAGAGAGAGATAGAGAGTAATAGAGAGTGTCTGAAAGTGTCAGAGAGTGATAGAGAGTGATAGAGAGTGGCAGAGAGTGTCTGAAAGTGTCAGAGAGTGATAGAGAGTGTCTGAGTGTGTCAGAGACTGTCAGAGAGTGATAGAGTTTGTCAGAGAGTGTCAGAGATTGTCAGAGAGGGTCAGAGAGTGTGCTGAGAGTATGAGAGAATGTCAGAGAGTGTGAGAGAGTGTCAGAGAGTGTCAGAGTGTGTGAGAATGTCAGAGAGTGTGAGAGTGTCAGAGAGTGTCAGATCGTGTCAGAGAGTGTCAGAGAGGGACAGAGTGGGTCAGAGAGTGTCAGAGAGTGTCAGAGAGTGTCAGAGAGTGTGAGAGTGTCTGAAAGTGTCAGAGAGTGTCTGAGAGTTTCTGAGAGTGATAGAGAGTGGCAGAGAGTGTCTGAAAGTGTCAGAGAGTGTCTGAGATTGTCAGATAGTGATAGAGAGTGTCTGAGACTGTCTGAGATTGTTAGAGTGTATCAGAGAGTGTCAGACAGTGTGAGAGAGTGATAGAGTGCGGTAGAGAGTGTCTGAGTGTGTCAGAGTGTGTCTGAGACTGTCACAGTGTATCAGAGAGTGTCAGAGAGTGATGGAGAGTGTAAGAGAGTGTCTGAGAGTGTCAGAGAGTGATAGAGAGTGTCAGAGAGTGTCAGAGATGGTCAGAGAGTGCCAGAGAGTGTGAGAGAGTGTCAGAGAGTGTGAGAGAGTGTCAGAGAGTGTCAGAGAGAGTGAGAGTGTCAGAGAGTGTGAGAGTGTCAGAGTGGGTCAGACAGTGTCAGAGAGTGTGTGAGAGTGTCAGAGAGTGTCAGAGTGTGTGAGAGTGTCAGAGAGTGTCAGAGAGTGATTGAGAGTGATAGAGAGTGGCAGGGAGTGTCTGAAAGTGTCAGACAGTGTCAGAGAGTGTCAGAGAGTGTCAGAGAGTGTCTGAGTGTGTCTGAGATTGTCAGAGAGTGATAGAGAGTGACTGAGAGTGATAGAGAGTGACTGAGAGTGTCAGAGAGTGATAGAGAGTGTCAGAGAGTGTCAGAGATGGTCAGAGAGTGCCAGAGAGTGTGAGAGAGTGTCAGAGAGTGTGAGAGAGTGTCAGAGAGTGTCAGAGAGAGTGAGAGTGTCAGAGAGTGTGAGAGTGTCAGAGTGGGTCAGACAGTGTCAGAGAGTGTGTGAGAGTGTCAGAGAGTGTCAGAGTGTGTGAGAGTGTCAGAGAGTGTCAGAGAGTGATTGAGAGTGATAGGGAGTGTCTGAAAGTGTCAGACAGTGTCAGAGAGTGTCAGAGAGTGTCAGAGAGTGTCTGAGTGTGTCTGAGATTGTCAGAGAGTGTCAGAGAGTGTCAGAGAGTGATAGAGAGTGTCAGAGAGTGACTGAGAGTGTCAGAGAGTGATAGAGAGTGTCAGAGAGGGTCCGAGAGTATGAGAGTGTCAGAGAGTGTGAGAGTGACAGAGAGTGTGAGAGTGTCAGAGAGTGTCAGAGAGTGATTGAAAGTGGCAGAGAGTGTCTGTAAGTGTCAGCGAGGGATAGAAAGTTACAGAGAGTGGCAGAGAATGTCTGAAAGTGTCAGAGAGTGTCAGAGAGTGATAGTGAGTGTCAGAGAGGGTCAGCGAGAGCTAGAGAGGGTCAGAGATTGTCAGAGAGTGTCAGAGAGTGATAGAGAGTGGCAGAGAGTGTCTGAAAATGTCAGAGAGTGTCAGAGAGTGTCTGAGTGTGTCTGAGATTGTCAGAGAGGGACAGAGTGGGTCAGAGAGTGTCAGAAAGTGTGAGAGAGTGTCAGAGAGTGTGAGAGTGTCTGAAAGTGTCAGAGAGTGTCAGAGAGTGATAGAGAGTGTCAGAGAGTGTCAGAGTGTATCAGAGAGTATCAGAGAGTGTCAGAGAGTGTCAGAGAGTGATAGAGAGTATCTGAGAGTGTCAGAGAGTGATAGAGAGTGGTAGAGAGTGTCTGAGTTTGTCAGAGAGCGTCTGAGAGTGTCAGAGTGTATCAGAGAGTGTCAGAGAAAGATAGAGAGTGTCAGAGAGTGTCTGAGAGTGCCAGAGTGTATCAGAGAGTGTCAGAGAGTGATAGAGAGTGATAGAAAGTGAGAGAGAGTTTCTGAGTGTGTCTGAGAGTATCTGAAAGTGCCAGAGTGTGTCAGAGAGGGTTAGGGAGTGATTGAGAGTTATTGAGAATGATTGACGGTGATAGAGAGTGTCAGAGAGTGATAGAGTGTGCCAAAGCGTTTCTGAGAGTGTCAGAGAGGGTCAGAGAGTGTCAGAGAGTGTGAAAGAGTGTCAGAGAGTGTCAGAGAGTGTGCGAGTGTCAGCGAGTGTCAGAGAGTGGCAGAGAGTGTCTGAAAGTGTCAGAGAGTGTCTGCGAGAGATAGAGAGTGTCAAAGAGTGTCAGAGAGAGATAGAGAGTAATAGAGAGTGTCTGAAAGTGTCAGAGAGTGATAGAGAGTGATAGAGAGTGGCAGAGAGTGTCTGAAAGTGTCAGAGAGTGATAGAGAGTGTCTGAGTGTGTCAGAGACTGTCAGAGAGTGATAGAGTTTGTCAGAGAGTGTCAGAGATTGTCAGAGAGGGTCAGAGAGTGTCAGAGAGTATGAGAGAATGTCAGAGAGTGTGAGAGAGTGTCAGAGAGTGTCAGAGTGTGTGAGAATGTCAGAGAGTGTGAGAGTGTCAGAGAGTGTCAGATCGTGTCAGAGAGTGTCAGAGAGGGACAGAGTGGGTCAGAGAGTGTCAGAGAGTGTCAGAGAGTGTCAGAGAGTGTGAGAGTGTCTGAAAGTGTCAGAGAGTGTCAGAGAGTGATAGAGAGTGTCAGAGAGTGATAGAGAGTGTCAGAGAGGGTCCGAGACTGTGAGAGTGTCAGAGAGTGTGAGTGTGTCAGAGTGTGTCAGAGAGTGTCAGAGAGCGATAGAGAGTGGCAGAGAGTGTCTGAAAGAGTCAGCGAGTGATAGAGAGTGATAGAGAGTGGCAGAGAGTGTCTGAAAGTGTCAGAGATTGTCAGAGAGTGATAGAGAGTGTGAGAGAGTTTCAGAGAGTTTCAGAGAGTGATAGAGAGTGATAGAGAGTGGCAGAGAGTGTTTGAAAGTGTCAGAGAGTGTCTGAGTGTTTCTGAGATTGTCAGAGAGCGCCAGAGAGTGTCAGAGAGTATCAGACAGTATCAGAGAGTGTCAGAGAGTGTCTGAGAGTTTCTGAGAGTGATAGAGAGTGGCAGAGAGTGTCTGAAAGTGTCAGAGAGTGATAGAGAGTGTCAGAGTGTGTCTGAGTGTGTATGAGATTGTCAGAGAGTGTCAGAGAGAGATAGAGAGTGTCAGAGTGTATTAGAGAGTATCAGACAGTGTCAGAGAGTGTCAGAGATTGTCAGATATTGATAGAGAGTGTCTGAGACTGTCTGAGAGTGTTAGAGTGTATCAGAGAGTGTCAGACAGTGTGAGAGAGTGATAGAGAGTGTCAGAGAGTGATAGAGAGTGTCAGAGTGAGTCACTGAGTGTCTGAGTGTGTCAGAGAGTGATAGAGATTGTCAGTGAGTGTCAAAGAGTTTCAGAGAGTGTCAGAGAGTTTCAGAGATTTTCTGAGAGTGTCAGAGAGTGCCAGTGAGTTTCTGAGAGTTTCTGAGTGTGTCGGAGAGTGTCCGAGAGTGTCAGAGAGTTTCAGGGAGTGCCACAAAGTGTCAGAGAGGGTCAGAGAGTTACAGAGTGTTTCTGAGAGTGTCACAGCGTGTCAGAGAGTTTCACAGAGCTTCAGAGAGTGTTAGAGAGTGTCTGAGAGATTCAGAGAGTTTCAGTGAGTGTCAGAGAATTTCAGAGAATTTCAGAGAGTGTCAGAGATTGTCTGAGAGTGTCAGAGCGTGTCAAAGAGTTTCAGAGAGTGTCAGAGAGTGTCAGAGAGTTTCAGAGAATGTCAGAGAATGTCAGAGAGTGTCAGAGAGTGTCTGAGAGTGTCAGAGAGTTTCACAGAGTGCCAGGGAGTTTCTGAGTGTTTCAGAGAGTGTCAGAGAGTTTCAGAGAATGTCACAGGCTGTCAGAGAGTGTCACAGAGATTGCAGAGAGTGTCCGAGAGCTTCAGAGAGCTTCAGAGAGTTTCAGAGAGCTTCAGAGAGTGTCAGATAGTGTCAGATAGAGACAGCGAGTTTCAGTGAGTGTCAGAGTGTTTCAGAGAGTTTCAGAAAATGTCAGAGAGTGTCAGAAAGTGTCTGAGAGTGTCAGAGAGTGTCAGAGAATGTCGGAGAGTTTCTGAGCGTATCTGTGAGTGTAAGAGAGTGTCACAGAGTGTCAGAGACTGTCAGAGAGTGACAAATAGTTTCACAGAGTGTAAGAGAGTATCAGATAGTGTCAGAGTATGTCAGAGAATATCGGAGAGTTTCTGAGATTATCTGTGAGTGTCAGAGAGTGTCAGAGAATTTCACAGTGTGTCACAGAGTGTCAGAGAATGTCTGAGAGTGTCAGAGACTGTCAGAGAATGTCGGAGAATTTCTGAGAGTATCTGTGAGTGTCAGAGAGTGTCAGAGAGTTTCACAGTGTGTCCGAGATTGTCAAAGAGTGTCAGAGAGTGTCAAAGAGAGTCAGAGAGAGTCAAATCGTGTCAGAGAGTGTCAGAGAGTTTCAGAGAGTGTCAGAGAGTGTCTGTGAGTGTCAGAGAGTGTCAGAGATTTTCAGAGAGTTCCAGAGAACTTCAGAGAGAGTCAGAGAGTGTCAGAAAGTTTTAGAGATTGTCAGAGAGTTTCAGAGAGTGTCAGAGAGGTTCAGAGAGTTTCTGAGAGTGTCAGAGAGTGTCAGAGAGTTACTGAGAGTTTCTGAGTGTGTCAGAGAGTGTCAGAGAGTGTCAGAGATTGCCAGAGAGTTTCTGAGATTGTCTGAGACTTTCAGAGAGTGTCAAGAGTTTCAGAGAGTGTCAAAGACGACCAGAGAGCGTCAGGGAGATTGCAGAGAGTTTCAGAGAGCTTCAGAGAGTGTCAGAGAGTGTCAGAGAGTGTCAGAAAGTTTCACAGTGTGTCACAGAGTGTCAGAGAGTGTCAGAGAGTTTCGGAGAGTGTCAGAGAGTGTCAGAGAGGTTCAGAGAGTTTCTCAGTGTGTCGGAGAGTGTCAGAGAGTTTCAGAGAGTGTTCCAAAGTGTCAGAGAGTGTCAGAGAGTGTAAGAGAGTTTCAGAGAGTTTCTGAGAGTTTGTGAGTGTCAGAGAGATTCAGAGAGTTTCTGAGAATTTCTGAGTGTGTCAGAGCGTGTCAGAGATTGACAGAGAGTTTCTGAGATTTTCTGAGACTTTCAGAGTTTGTCATGAATTTCAGAGAGTGTCACAGACTGTCAGAGAGCGCCAGAGAGATTGCAGAGAGTGTCAGAGTGTGTGGGAGAGCTTCAGAGAATTGTCAGAGAGTTTCAGAGTGTGTCAGAAATTGTCTGAGAGTGTCAGTGAGTGTAAAAGAGTTTCAGAGAGTGTCAGAGAGGGTCAGAGATTGCCAGAGAGTTTCTGAGATTTTCTGAGACTTTCAGAGAGTGTCAAGAGTTTCAGAGAGTGTCACAGACTGTCAGAGAGCGTCAGAGAGATTGCAGAGAGTGTCAGAGAGTTTCAGAGAATTGTCAGAGAGTGTCAGAGAGTGTCAGAGAGGGTCTGAGAGTGTCAGAGAGTGTCAGAGAGTTTCAGAGAGTTTCAGAGAGTGTCAGAGAGAGTGTCAGAGAGTGTCAGAAAGTGTCACAGAGTGTCAGAGAGTTTCTGAGTGTTTCAGAGAGAGTCACAGAGTGTCAGAGAGTGTCAGAGAGTTTCAGAGAGTTTCTGAGAGTTTCTGAGAGTGTCAGAGCGTTTCAGAGAGTTTCTGAGACTTTCTGATTGTGTCAGAGAGTGTCAGAGATTGCCAGAGAGTTTCTGAGTGTGTCAGAGAGTGTCAGAGAGTTTCACAGAGTTTCAGAGAGTGTCAGAGAGTGTAAGAGAGTTTCAGGGAGTTTCTGAGAGTTTCTGAGAGTGTCAGAGAGTTTCAGAGAGTTTCTGAGACTTTCTGATTGTGTCAGAGATTGCCAGAGAGTTTCTGAGATTTTCTGAGACTTTCAGAGAGTGTCAAGAGTTTCAGAGAGTGTCACAGACTGCCAGAGAGCGTCAAAGAGATTGCAGAGAGTGTCAGAGAGTGTGGGAGAGCTTCAGATAATTGTCAGAGAGTGTCAGAGTGTGTCAGAGAGTGTCAGAGATTGCCAGAGAGTTTCTGAGATTTTCTGAGACTTTCAGAGAGTGTCAGGAGTTTCAGAGAGTGTCACAGACTGTCAGAGAGCTTCAGAGAGTGTCAGAGAGTGACAGATAGTTTCAGAGAATTGTCAGAGAGTTTCAGAGAGTGTCAGAGAGTGTCAGAGAGTTTCAGAGTGTTTCAGAGAGTAGCAGAGAGTGTCAGAGAGGGTCTGAGAGTGTCAGAGAGTGTCAGACAGTTTCTGAGAGTGTCAGAGAGAGTCAGAGAGTGTCAGAGGGTGTCACAGAGTGCCAGAGAGTTTCTGAGTGTTTCAGAGAGTGTCAGAGAGTTTCAGAGAATGTCACAGGCTGTCAGAGAGTGTCAGAGAGATTGCAGAGAGAGTCCGAGAGCTTCAGAGAGCTTCAGAGAGTTTCAGAGAGCTTCAGAGAGTGTCAGATAGAGACAGCGAGTTTCAGTGAGTGTCAGAGGGTTTCAGAGAGTTTCAGAAAATGTCAGAGAGTGTCAGAAAGTGTCGGAGAGTGTCAGAGAGTGTCAGAGAGTGTCAGAGAATGTCGGATAGTTTCTGAGAGTATCTGTGAGTGTAAGAGAGTGTCACAGAGTGTCAGAGACTGTCAGAGAGTGACAAATAGTTTCACAGAGTGTAAGAGAGTGTCAGATAGTGTCAGAGTATGTCAGAGAATATCGGAGAGTTTCTGAGATTATCTGTGAGTGTCAGAGAGTGTCAGAGAATTTCACAGTGTGTCACAGAGTGTCAGAGAATGTCTGAGAGTGTCAGAGACTGTCATAGAATGTCGGAGAATTTCTGAGAGTATCTGTGAGTGTCAGAGAGTGTCAGAGAGTTTCACAGTGTGTCCGAGATTGTCATAGAGTGTCAGAGAGTGTCAAAGAGAGTCAGAGAGAGTCAAATCGTGTCAGAGAGTGTCAGAGAGTTTCAGAGAGTGTCAGAGAGTGTCTGTGAGTGTCAGAGATTTTCAGAGAGTTCCAGAGAACTTCAGAGAGAGTCAGAGAGTGTCAGAAAGTTTTAGAGATTGTCAGAGAGTTTCGGAGAGTGTCAGAGAGGTTCAGAGAGTTTCTGAGTGTGTCAGAGAGTGTCAGAGAGTTACTGAGAGGTTCTGAGTGTGTCAGAGAGTGTCAGAGATTGCCAGAGAGTTTCTGAGATTTTCCAAGAATTTCAGAGAGTGTCAAGAGTTTCAGAGAGTGTCAAAGACCGCCAGAGAGCGTCAGGGAGATTGCAGAGAGTTTCAGAGAGCTTCAGAGAGTGTCAGAGAGTGTCAGAGAGTGTCAGAGAGTTTCAGAGAGTGTCAGTGAGTGTCAAAGAGTTTCAGAGAGTGTCAGAGAATTTCAGAGATTTTCTGAGAGTGTCAGAGAGTGCCAGTGAGTTTCTGAGAGTTTCTGAGTGTGTCGGAGAGTGTCCGAGAGTGTCAGAGAGTTTCAGGGAGTGTCACAATGTGTCAGAGAGTGTCAGAGATGGTCAGAGAGTTACAGAGAGTTTCTGAGAGTGTCACAGCTTGTCAGAGAGCTTCAGAGAGTGTTAGAGAGTGTCTGAGAGATTCAGAGTTTGTCAAAGAGTTTCAGAGAGTGTCAGAGAGTGTCAGAGAGTTTCAGAGAATTTCAGAGAGTGTCAGAGATTGTCTGAGAGTGTCAGAGTTTGTCAAAGAGTTTCAGAGAGTGTCAGAGAGTGTCAGAGAGTTTCAGAGAGTTTCAGAGAATGTCAGAGAGTGTCAGAGAGTGTCAGAGAGTTTCAGAGAGAGTCAGAGAATGTCGGAGAGTTTCTGAAAGTTCCAGAGAGCTTCAGAGAGTGTCAGAGAGTGTCAGATAGGTTCAGAGAGTGTCTGAGAGTGTCAGAGAGTGTCAGAGATTTTCAGAGCGTTCCAGAGAGCTTCAGAGAGTGTCAGAGAGTGTCAGAAAGTTTCACAGTGTGTCACAGAGTGTCAGAGAGTGTCAGAGAGTTTCGGAGAGTGTCAGAGAGTGTCAGAGAGGTTCAGAGAGTTTCTCAGTGTGTCGTAGAGTGTCAGAGAGTTTCAGGGAGTGTTCCAGAGTGTCAGAGAGTGTCAGAGAGTGTAAGAGAGTTTCAGAGAGTTTCTGAGAGTTTCTGAGTGTCAGAGAGTTTCAGAGAGTTTCTGAGAGTTTCTGAGTGTGTCAGAGCGTGTCAGAGATTGACAGAGAGTTTCTGAGATTTTCTGAGACTTTCAGAGTTTGTCAAGAGTTTCAGAGAGTGTCACAGACTGTCAGAGAGCGTCAGAGAGATTGCAGAGAGTGTCAGAGTGTGTGGGAGAGCTTCAGGGTTTTGTCAGAGAGTTTCAGAGTGTGTCAGAGATTGTCTGAGAGTGTCAGAGAGTGTCAGAGATTTTCAGAGAGTTCCAGAGAGCTTCAGAGAGTGTCAGAGAGTGTCAGAAAGTTTCACAGGGTGTCACAGAGTGTCAGAGAGTGTCACAGAGTTTCAGAGAGTGTCAGAGAGTGTCAGAGAGGTTTAGAGAGTTTCTGAGTGTGTCAGAGAGTGTCAGAGAGTTTCAGAGAGTGTCACAGAGTGTCAGAGAGTGTCAGAGACTGTAAGAGAGTTTCAGAGAGTTTCTGAGACTTTCAGAGAGTGTCAAGAGTTTCAGAGAGTGTCACAGACTGTCAGAGAGCGTCAGAGAGATTGCAGAGAGTGTCAGAGAGTGTGGGAGAGCTTCAGAGAATTGTCAGAGAGTTTCAGAGTGTGTCAGAGATTGTCTGAGAGTGTCAGAGAGTGTCAAAGTGTTTCAGAGCGTGTCAGAGAGTGTTAGAGATTGCCAGAGAGTTTCTGAGAATTTCTGAGATCTTCAGAGAGTGTCAAGAGTTTCAGAGAGTGTCACAAAGTGTCAGAGAGTTACAGAGAGTTTATGAGAGTGTCACAGCGTGTCAGAAAGTTTCAGAGAGCTTCAGAGAGTGTTAGAGAGTGTCAAAGAGATTCAGAGAGTTTCAGTGAGTGTCAGAGAATTTCAGAGAATTTCAGAGAGTGTCAGAGATTGTCTGAGAGTGTCAGAGAGTGTCAAAGAGTTTCAGAGAGTGTCAGAGAGTTTCAGAGAGTTTCAGAGAATGTCACAGAGTGTCAGAGAGTGTCTGAGAGTGTCAGAGAGTTTCAGAGAGTGTCAGAGAATGTCTGAGAGTTTCTGAGAGTTCCAGAGAGCTTCAGAGAGTGTCAGAGAGTGTCAGAGAGTTTCAGAGAGTGTCAGAGAGTGTATGAGAGTCTCAGAGAGTGTCAGAGATTTTCAGAGAGTTCCAGAGAGCTTCAGAGAGTGTCAGAGAGTGTCAGAAAGTTTCACAGTGTGTCACAGAGTGTCAGAGAGTGTCAGAGAGTTTCGGAGAGTGTCACAGAGTTTCAGAGAGGTTCAGAGAGTTTCTCAGTGTGTCGGAGAGTGTCAGAGAGTTTCAGAGAGTGTTCCAGAGTGTCAGAGAGTGTCAGAGAGTGTAAGAGAGTTTCAGAGAGTTTCTGAGAGTTTCTGAGTGTCAGAGAGTTTCAGAGAGTTTCTGAGAGTTTCTGAGTGTGTCAGAGCGTGTCAGAGATTGACAGAGAGTTTCTGAGATTTTCTGAGACTTTCAGAGTTTGTCAAGAGTTTCAGAGAGTGTCACAGACTGTCATAGAGCGTCAGAGAGATTGCAGAGAGTGTCAGAGTGTGTGGGAGAGCTTCAGAGAATTGTCAGAGAGTTTCAGAGTGTGTCAGAAATTGTCTGAGAGTGTCAGTGAGTGTCAAAGAGTTTCAGAGAGTGTCAGAGAGTGTCAGAGAGTGTCAGAGATTGCCAGAGATTGCCAGAGAGGTTCTGAGATTTTCTGAGACTTTCAGAGAGTGTCAAGAGTTTCAGAGAGTGTCACAGACTGTCAGAGAGCGTCAGAGAGATTGCAGAGAGTGTCAGAGAGTTTCAGAGAATTGTCAGAGAATTGTCAGAGAGTTTCTGAGCGTTTCAGAGAGTTTCAGAGAGTTTCAGAGAGTGTCACAGAGTATCAGAGAGTGTCAGAGAGTGTCAGAGAGTTTCAGAGAGTTTCAGTGAGTTTCCGAGAGTTTCTGAGAGTGTCAGAGAGTTTCAGAGAGTTTCAGAGAGTGTCAGAGAGTGTCAGAGAGTCTCAGAGAGCTTCAGAGAGTGTCAGTGAGTGTCAAAGAGTTTCAGAGAGTGTCAGAGAGTTTCAGAGATTTTCTGAGAGTGTCAGAGAGTGCCAGTGAGTTTCTGAGAGTTTCTGAGTGTGTCGGAGAGAGTCCGAGAGTGTCAGAGAGTTTCAGGGAGTGTCACAAAGTGTCAGAGAGTTACAGAGAGTTTCTGAGAGTGTCACAGCGTGTCAGAGAGTTTCAGAGAGCTTCAGAGAGTGTTAGAGAGTGTCTGAGAGATTCAGAGAGTTTCAGTGAGTGTCAGAGAATTTCAGAGAATTTCAGAGAGTGTCAGAGATTGTCTGAGAGTGTCAGAGAGTGTCAAAGAGTTTCAGAGAGTGTCAGAGAGTGTCAGAGAGTTTCAGAGAGTTTCATAGAATGTCAGAGAGTGTCAGTGAGTGTCTGAGAGTGTCAGAGAGTTTCAGAGAGTGTCAGAGAATGTCCGAGAGTTTCTGAGAGTTCCAGAGAGCTTCAGAGAGTGTCAGAGAGTGTCAGAGAGTGTCAGAGAGCTTCAGAGAGTGTCAGATAGAGACAGCGAGTTTCAGTGAGTGTCAGAGGGTTTCAGAGAGTTTCAGAAAATGTCAGAGAGTGTCAGAAAGTGTCGGAGAGTGTCAGAGAGTGTCAGAGAGTGTCAGAGAATGTCGGATAGTTTCTGAGAGTATCTGTGAGTGTAAGAGAGTGTCACAGAGTGTCAGAGACTGTCAGAGAGTGACAAATAGTTTCACAGAGTGTAAGAGAGTGTCAGATAGTGTCAGAGTATGTCAGAGAATATCGGAGAGTTTCTGAGATTATCTGTGAGTGTCAGAGAGTGTCAGAGAATTTCACAGTGTGTCACAGAGTGTCAGAGAATGTCTGAGAGTGTCAGAGACTGTCAGAGAATGTCGGAGAATTTCTGAGAGTATCTGTGAGTGTCAGAGAGTGTCAGAGAGTTTCACAGCGTGTCCGAGATTGTCATAGAGTGTCAGAGAGTGTCAAAGAGAGTCAGAGAGAGTCAAATCGTGTCAGAGAGAGTCAGAGAGTTTCAGAGAGTGTCAGAGAGTGTCTGTGAGTGTCAGAGAGTGTCAGAGATTTTCAGAGAGTTCCAGAGAACTTCAGAGAGAGTCAGAGAGGTTCAGAAAGTTTTAGAGATTGTCAGAGAGTTTCGGAGAGTGTCAGAGAGGTTCAGAGAGTTTCTGAGTGTGTCAGAGAGTGTCAGAGAGTTACTGAGAGTTTCTGAGTGTGTCAGAGAGTGTCAGAGAGTGTCAGAGATTGCCAGAGAGTTTCTGAGATTTTCAGAGAGTTTCAGAGAGTGTCAAGAGTTTCAGAGAGGGTCAAAGACCGCCAGAGAGCGTCAGGGAGATTGCAGAGAGTTTCAGAGAGCTTCAGAGAGTGTCAGAGAGTGTCAGAGAGTGTCAGAGAGTTTCAGAGAGTGTCAGTGAGTGTCAAAGAGTTTCAGAGAGTGTCAGAGAGTTTCAGAGATTTTCTGAGAGTGTCCGAGAGTGCCAGTGAGTTTCTGAGAGTTTCTGAGTGTGTCGGAGAGTGTCCAAGAGTGTCAGAGAGTTTCAGGGAGTGTCACAATGTGTCAGAGAGTGTCAGAGATGGTCAGAGAGTTACAGAGAGTTTCTGAGAGTGTCACAGCTTGTCAGAGAGCTTCAGAGAGTGTTAGAGAGTGTCTGAGAGATTCAGAGAGTTTCAGTGAGTGTCAGAGAATTTCAGAGAATTTCAGAGAGTGTCAGAGATTGTCTGAGAGTGTCAGAGTTTGTCAAAGAGTTTCAGAGAGTGTCAGAGAGTGTCAGAGAGTTTCAGAGAGTTTCAGAGAATGTCAGAGAGTGTCAGAGAGTGTCAGAGAGTTTCAGAGAGTGTCAGAGAATGTCGGAGAGTTTCTGAAAGTTCCAGAGAGCTTCAGAGAGTGTCAGAGAGTGTCAGAGAGGTTCAGAGAGTGTCAGAGAGTGTCTGAGAGTGTCAGAGAGTGTCAGAGATTTTCAGAGCGTTCCAGAGAGCTTCAGAGAGTGTCAGAGAGTGTCAGAAAGTTTCACAGTGTGTCACAGAGTGTCAGAGAGTGTCAGAGAGTTTCGGAGAGTGTCAGAGAGTGTCAGAGAGGTTCAGAGAGTTTCTCAGTGTGTCGTAGAGTGTCAGAGAGTTTCAGGGAGTGTTCCAGAGTGTCAGAGAGTGTCAGAGAGTGTAAGAGAGTTTCAGAGAGTTTCTGAGAGTTTCTGAGTGTCAGAGAGTTTCAGAGAGTTTCTGAGAGTTTCTGAGTGTGTCAGAGCGTGTCAGAGATTGACAGAGAGTTTCTGAGATTTTCTGAGACTTTCAGAGTTTGTCAAGAGTTTCAGAGAGTGTCACAGACTGTCAGAGAGCGTCAGAGAGATTGCAGAGAGTGTCAGTGTGTGTGGGAGAGCTTCAGGGTTTTGTCAGAGAGTTTCAGAGTGTGTCAGAGATTGTCTGAGAGTGTCAGAGAGTGTCAGAGATTTTCAGAGAGTTCCAGAGAGCTTCAGAGAGTGTCAGAGAGTGTCAGAAAGTTTCACAGTGTGTCACAGAGTGTCAGAGAGTGTCACAGAGTGTCACAGAGTTTCAGAGAGTGTCAGAGAGTGTCAGAGAGGTTTAGAGAGTTTCTGAGTGTGTCAGAGAGTGTCAGAGAGTTTCAGAGAGTGTCACAGAGTGTCAGAGAGTGTCAGAGAGTGTAAGAGAGTTTCAGAGAGTTTCTGAGACTTTCAGAGAGTGTCAAGAGTTTCAGAGAGTGTCACAGACTGTCAGAGAGCGTCAGAGAGATTGCAGAGAGTGTCAGAGAGTGTGGGAGAGCTTCAGAGAATTGTCAGAGAGTTTCAGAGTGTGTCAGAGATTGTCTGAGAGTGTCAGAGAGTGTCAAAGTGTTTCAGAGCGTGTCAGAGAGTGTCAGAGAGTGTTAGAGATTGCCAGAGAGTTTCTGAGAATTTCTGAGATCTTCAGAGAGTGTCAAGAGTTTCAGAGAGTGTCACAAAGTGTCAGAGAGTTACAGAGAGTTTCTGAGAGTGTCACAGCGTGTCAGAAAGTTTCAGAGAGCTTCAGAGAGTGTTAGAGAGTGTCAAAGAGATTCAGAGAGTTTCAGAGAGTGTCAGAGAGTGTCAGAGAGTGTCAGAGAGTGTCAGAGAGCTTCAGAGAGTGTCAGATAGAGACAGCGAGTTTCAGTGAGTGTCAGAGGGTTTCAGAGAGTTTCAGAAAATGTCAGAGAGTGTCAGAAAGTGTCGGAGAGTGTCAGAGAGTGTCAGAGAGTGTCAGAGAATGTCGGATAGTTTCTGAGAGTATCTGTGAGTGTAAGAGAGTGTCACAGAGTGTCAGAGACTGTCAGAGAGTGACAAATAGTTTCACAGAGTGTAAGAGAGTGTCAGATAGTGTCAGAGTATGTCAGAGAATATCGGAGAGTTTCTGAGATTATCTGTGAGTGTCAGAGAGTGTCAGAGAATTTCACAGTGTGTCACAGAGTGTCAGAGAATGTCTGAGAGTGTCAGAGACTGTCAGAGAATGTCGGAGAATTTCTGAGAGTATCTGTGAGTGTCAGAGAGTGTCAGAGAGTTTCACAGCGTGTCCGAGATTGTCATAGAGTGTCAGAGAGTGTCAAAGAGAGTCAGAGAGAGTCAAATCGTGTCAGAGAGAGTCAGAGAGTTTCAGAGAGTGTCAGAGAGTGTCTGTGAGTGTCAGAGAGTGTCAGAGATTTTCAGAGAGTTCCAGAGAACTTCAGAGAGAGTCAGAGAGGTTCAGAAAGTTTTAGAGATTGTCAGAGAGTTTCGGAGAGTGTCAGAGAGGTTCAGAGAGTTTCTGAGTGTGTCAGAGAGTGTCAGAGAGTTACTGAGAGTTTCTGAGTGTGTCAGAGAGTGTCAGAGAGTGTCAGAGATTGCCAGAGAGTTTCTGAGATTTTCAGAGAGTTTCAGAGAGTGTCAAGAGTTTCAGAGAGGGTCAAAGACCGCCAGAGAGCGTCAGGGAGATTGCAGAGAGTTTCAGAGAGCTTCAGAGAGTGTCAGAGAGTGTCAGAGAGTGTCAGAGAGTTTCAGAGAGTGTCAGTGAGTGTCAAAGAGTTTCAGAGAGTGTCAGAGAGTTTCAGAGATTTTCTGAGAGTGTCCGAGAGTGCCAGTGAGTTTCTGAGAGTTTCTGAGTGTGTCGGAGAGTGTCCGAGAGTGTCAGAGAGTTTCAGGGAGTGTCACAATGTGTCAGAGAGTGTCAGAGATGGTCAGAGAGTTACAGAGAGTTTCTGAGAGTGTCACAGCTTGTCAGAGAGCTTCAGAGAGTGTTAGAGAGTGTCTGAGAGATTCAGAGAGTTTCAGTGAGTGTCAGAGAATTTCAGAGAATTTCAGAGAGTGTCAGAGATTGTCTGAGAGTGTCAGAGTTTGTCAAAGAGTTTCAGAGAGTGTCAGAGAGTGTCAGAGAGTTTCAGAGAGTTTCAGAGAATGTCAGAGAGTGTCAGAGAGTGTCAGAGAGTTTCAGAGAGTGTCAGAGAATGTCGGAGAGTTTCTGAAAGTTCCAGAGAGCTTCAGAGAGTGTCAGAGAGTGTCAGAGAGGTTCAGAGAGTGTCAGAGAGTGTCTGAGAGTGTCAGAGAGTGTCAGAGATTTTCAGAGCGTTCCAGAGAGCTTCAGAGAGTGTCAGAGAGTGTCAGAAAGTTTCACAGTGTGTCACAGAGTGTCAGAGAGTGTCAGAGAGTTTCGGAGAGTGTCAGAGAGTGTCAGAGAGGTTCAGAGAGTTTCTCAGTGTGTCGTAGAGTGTCAGAGAGTTTCAGGGAGTGTTCCAGAGTGTCAGAGAGTGTCAGAGAGTGTAAGAGAGTTTCAGAGAGTTTCTGAGAGTTTCTGAGTGTCAGAGAGTTTCAGAGAGTTTCTGAGAGTTTCTGAGTGTGTCAGAGCGTGTCACAGATTGACAGAGAGTTTCTGAGATTTTCTGAGACTTTCAGAGTTTGTCAAGAGTTTCAGAGAGTGTCACAGACTGTCAGAGAGCGTCAGAGAGATTGCAGAGAGTGTCAGTGTGTGTGGCAGAGCTTCAGGGTTTTGTCAGAGAGTTTCAGAGTGTGTCAGAGATTGTCTGAGAGTGTCAGAGAGTGTCAGAGATTTTCAGAGAGTTCCAGAGAGCTTCAGAGAGTGTCAGAGAGTGTCAGAAAGTTTCACAGTGTGTCACAGAGTGTCAGAGAGTGTCACAGAGTTTCAGAGAGTGTCAGAGAGTGTCAGAGAGGTTTAGAGAGTTTCTGAGTGTGTCAGAGAGTGTCAGAGAGTTTCAGAGAGTGTCACAGAGTGTCAGAGAGTGTCAGAGAGTGTAAGAGAGTTTCAGAGAGTTTCTGAGACTTTCAGAGAGTGTCAAGAGTTTCAGAGAGTGTCACAGACTGTCAGAGAGCGTCAGAGAGATTGCAGAGAGTGTCAGAGAGTGTGGGAGAGCTTCAGAGAATTGTCAGAGAGTTTCAGAGTGTGTCAGAGATTGTCTGAGAGTGTCAGAGAGTGTCAAAGTGTTTCAGAGCGTGTCAGAGAGTGTCAGAGAGTGTTAGAGATTGCCAGAGAGTTTCTGAGAATTTCTGAGATCTTCAGAGAGTGTCAAGAGTTTCAGAGAGTGTCACAAAGTGTCAGAGAGTTACAGAGAGTTTCTGAGAGTGTCACAGCGTGTCAGAAAGTTTCAGAGAGCTTCAGAGAGTGTTAGAGAGTGTCAAAGAGATTCAGAGAGTTTCAGTGAGTGTCAGAGAATTTCAGAGAATTTCAGAGAGTGTCAGAGATTGTCTGAGAGTGTCAGAGAGTGTCAAAGAGTTTCAGAGAGTGTCAGAGAGTTTCAGAGAGTTTCAGAGAATGTCAGAGAGTGTCAGAGAGTGTCTGAGAGTGTCAGAGAGTTTCAGAGAGTGTCAGAGAATGTCTGAGAGTTTCTGAGAGTTCCAGAGAGCTTCAGAGAGTGTCAGAGAGTTTCAGAGAGTGTCAGAGAGTGTATGAGAGTGTCAGAGAGTGTCAGAGATTTTCAGAGAGTTCCAGAGAGCTTCAGAGAGTGTCAGAGAGTGTCAGAAAGTTTCACAGTGTGTCACAGAGTGTCAGAGAGTGTCAGAGAGTTTCGGAGAGTGTCACAGAGTGTCAGAGAGGTTCAGAGAGTTTCTCAGTGTGTCGGAGAGTGTCAGAGAGTTTCAGAGAGTGTTCCAGAGTGTCAGAGAGTGTAAGAGAGTTTCAGAGAGTTTCTGAGAGTTTCTGAGTGTCAGAGAGTTTCAGAGAGTTTCTGAGAGTTTCTGAGTGTGTCAGAGCGTGTCAGAGATTGACAGACAGTTTCTGAGATTTTCTGAGACTTTCAGAGTTTGTCAAGAGTTTCAGAGAGTGTCACAGACTGTCATAGAGCGTCAGAGAGATTGCAGAGAGTGTCAGAGTGTGTGGGAGAGCTTCAGAGAATTGTCAGAGAGTTTCAGAGTGTGTCAGAAATTGTCTGAGAGTGTCAGTGAGTGTCAAAGAGTTTCAGAGAGTGTCAGAGAGTGTCAGACAGTGTCAGAGATTGCCAGAGATTGCCAGAGAGGTTCTGAGATTTTTTGAGACTTTCAGAGAGTGTCAAGAGTTTCAGAGAGTGTCACAGACTGTCAGAGAGCGTCAGAGAGATTGCAGAGAGTGTCAGAGAGTTTCAGAGAATTGTCAGAGAGTTTCAGAGAGTGTCAGAGTGTGTCAGAGAGTGCCAGAGAGTTTCAGAGTGTTTAAGAGCGTGTCAGAGAGTGTCAGAGAGGGTCTGAGAGTGTCAGAGAGTGTCAGAGAGTTTCAGAGAGAGTCAAAGAGAGTGTCAGAGAGTGTCAGAAAGTGTCACAGAGTGTCAGAGAGTTTCTGAGTGTTTCAGAGAGTGTCACAGAGTGTCAGAGAGTGTCAGAGAGTGTGAGAGAGTTTCTGAGATTTTCTGAGACTTTCAGAGAGTGTCAAGAGTTTCAGAGAGTGTCACAGACTGTCAGAGAGCGTCAGAGAGATTGCAGAGAGTGTCAGAGAGTGTGGGAGAGCTTCAGAGAATTGTCAGAGAGTTTCTGAGCGTTTCAGAGATTGTCAGAGAGTTTCAGAGAGTGTCACAGAGTATCAGAGAGTGTCAGAGAGTGTCAGAGAGTTTCAGAGAGTTTCAGTGAGTTTCCGAGAGTTTCTGAGAGTGTCAGAGAGTTTCAGAGAGTTTCAGAGAGTGTCAGAGAGTGTCAGAGAGTCTCAGAGAGCTTCAGAGAGTGTCAGTGAGTGTCAAAGAGTTTCAGAGAGTGTCAGAGAGTTTCAGAGATTTTCTGAGAGTGTCAGAGAGTGCCAGTGAGTTTCTGAGAGTTTCTGAGTGTGTCGGAGAGTGTCCGAGAGTGTCAGAGAGTTTCAGGGAGTGTCACAAAGTGTCAGAGAGTTACAGAGAGTTTCTGAGAGAGTCACAGCGTGTCAGAGAGTTTCAGAGAGCTTCAGAGAGTGTTAGAGAGTGTCTGAGAGATTCAGAGAGTTTCAGTGAGTGTCAGAGAATTTCAGAGAATTTCAGAGAGTGTCAGAGATTGTCTGAGAGTGTCAGAGAGTGTCAAAGAGTTTCAGAGAGTGTCAGAGAGTGTCATGAGTGTCAGAGAGTTTCAGAGAGTTTCATAGAATTTCAGAGAGTGTCAGAGAGTGTCTGAGAGTGTCAGAGAGTTTCAGAGAGTGTCAGAGAATGTCTGAGAGTTTCTGAGAGTTCCAGAGAGCTTCAGAGAGTGTCAGAGAGTGTCAGAGAGTGTCAGAGATTTTCAGAGAGTTCCAGAGAGCTTCAGAGAGTGTCAGAGAGATTGCAGAGAGTGTCAGAGTGTGTGGGAGAGCTTCAGAGAATTGTCAGAGAGTTTCAGAGTGTGTCAGAAATTGACTGAGAGTTTCAGTGAGTGTCAAAGAGTTTCAGAGCGTGTCAGAGAGTGTCAGAGAGTGTCAGAGATTGCCAAAGATTGCCAGAGAGTTTCTGAGATTTTCTGAGACTTTCAGAGAGTGTCAAGAGTTTCAGAGAGTGTCACAGACTGTCAGAGAGATTGCAGAGAGTGTCAGAGAGTTTCAGAGAATTGTCAGAGAGTTTCAGAGAGTGTCAGAGTGTGTCAGAGAGTGCCAGAGAGTTTCAGAGTGTTTCAGAGCGTGTCAGAGAGTGTCAGAGAGGGTCTGAGAGTGTCAGAGAGTGTCAGAGAGTTTCAGAGAGTTTCAGAGAGAGTGTCAGAGAGTGTCAGAAAGTGTCACAGAGTGTCAGAGAGTTTCTGAGTGTTTCAGAAAGTGTCACAGAGTGTCAGAGAGTGTCAGAGAGTGTCAGAGAGTGTCAGAGAGTTTCAGAGAGTTTCTGAGAGTTTCTGAGAGTTTCTGAGAGTGTCAGAGAGTTTCAGAGAGTTTCTGAGACTTTCTGATTGTTTCAGTGAGTGTCAGAGATTGCCAGAGAGTTTCTGAGTGTGTCAGAGAGTGTCAGAGAGTGTCACAGAGTGTCACAGAGTGTCAGAGAGTGTAAGAGAGTTTCAGAGAGTTTCTGAGAGTTTCTGAGAATGCCAGAGAGTTTCAGACTGTTTCAGAGCGTGTCAGAGAGTGTCAGAGAGGGTCCGAGAGTGTCAGAGAGTTTCAGAGAGTTTCAGAGAGTGTCAGAGAGAGTGTCACAGAGTGTCAGAAAGTGTCACAGAGTGTCAGAGAGTTTCTGAGTGTTTCAGAGAGTGTCACAGAGTGTCAGAGAGTGTCAGAGAGTGTGAGAGAGTTTCTGAGATTTTCTGAGACTTTCAGAGAGTGTCAAGAGTTTCAGAGAGTGTCACAGACTGTCAGAGAGCGTCAGAGAGATTGCAGAGAGTGTCAGAGAGTGTGGGAGAGCTTCAGAGAATTGTCAGAGAGTTTCTGAGCGTTTCAGAGATTGTCAGAGAGTTTCAGAGAGTGTCACAGAGTATCAGAGAGTGTCAGAGAGTGTCAGAGAGTTTCAGAGAGTTGCAGTGAGTTTCCGAGAGTTTCTGAGAGTGTCAGAGAGTTTCAGAGAGTGTCAGAGAGTGTCAGAGAGTCTCAGAGAGTTTCAGAGAGTGTCAGTGAGTGTCAAAGAGTTTCTGAGAGTGTCAGAGAGTGCCAGTGAGTTTCTGAGAGTTTCTGAGTGTGTCGGAGAGTGTCCGAGAGTGTCAGAGAGTTTCAGGGAGTGTCACAAAGTGTCAGAGAGTTACAGAGAGTTTCTGAGAGTGTCACAGCGTGTCAGAGAGTTTCAGAGAGCTTCAGAGAGTGTTAGAGAGTGTCTGAGAGATTCAGAGAGTTTCAGTGAGTGTCAGAGAATTTCAGAGAATTTAAGAGAGTGTCAGAGATTGTCTGAGAGTGTCAGAGAGTGTCAAAGAGTTTCAGAGAGTTTCAGAGAGTGTCAGAGAGTTTCAGAGAGTTTCAGAGAATGTCAGAGAGTGTCAGAGAGTTTCTGAGAGTGTCAGAGAGTTTCAGAGAGTGTCAGAGAATGTCTGAGAGTTTCTGAGAGTTCCAGAGAGCTTCAGAGAGTGTCAGAGAGTGTCAGAGGGTGTCAGAGAGTGTCAGAGAGTGTCAGAGATTTTCAGAGAGTTCCAGAGAGCTTCAGAGAGTGTCAGAGAGATTGCAGAGAGTGTCAGAGTGTGTGGGAGAGCTTCAGAGAATTGTCAGAGAGTTTCAGAGTGTGTCAGAAATTGACTGAGAGTGTCAGTGAGTGTCAAAGAGTTTCAGAGCGTGTCAGAGAGTGTCAGAGAGTTTCAGAGATTGCCAAAGATTGCCAGAGAGGTTCTGAGATTTTCTGAGACTTTCAGAGAGTGTCAAGAGTTTCAGAGAGTGTCACAGACTGTCAGAGAGATTGCAGAGAGTGTCAGAGAGTTTCAGAGAATTGTCAGAGAGCTTCAGAGAGTGTCAGAGTGTGTCAGAGAGTGCCAGAGAGTTTCAGAGTGTTTCAGAGCGTGTCAGAGAGTGTCAGAGAGGGTCTGAGAGTGTCAGAGAGTGTCAGAGAGTTTCAGAGAGTGTCAGAGAGAGTGTCAGAGAGTGTCAGAAAGTGTCACAGAGTGTCAGAGAGTTTCTGAGTGTTTCAGAAAGTGTCACAGAGTGTCAGAGAGTGTCAGAGAGTGTCAGAGAGTGTCAGAGAGTTTCAGAGAGTTTCTGAGAGTTTCTGAGAGTGTCAGAGAGTTTCAGAGAGTTTCTGAGATTTTCTGATAGTGTCAGTGAGTGTCAGAGATTGCCAGAGAGTTTCTGAGTGTGTCAGAGAGTGTCAGAGAGTGTCACAGAGTGTCAGAGAGTGTCAGAGAGTCTAAGAGAGTTTCAGAGAGTTTCTGAGAATGCCAGAGAGTTTCAGAGTGTTTCAGAGCGTGTCAGAGAGTGTCAGAGAGGGTCCGAGAGTGTCAGAGAGTTTCAGAGAGTTTCAGAGAGTGTCAGAGAGAGTGTCAGAGAGTGTCAGAAAGTGTCACAGAGTGTCAGAGAGTTTCTGAGTGTTTCAGAGAGTGTCACAGAGTGTCAGAGAGTGTCAGAGAGTGTGAGAGAGTTTCTGAGATTTTCTAAGACTTTCAGAGAGTGTCAAGAGTTTCAGAGAGTGTCACAGACTGTCAGAGAGCGTCAGAGAGATTGCAGAGAGTGTCAGAGAGTGTGGGAGAGCTTCAGAGATTGTCAGAGAGTGTCAGAGAGTGTCAGAGAGTTTCAGAGAGTTTCAGTGAGTTTCCAAGAGTTTCTGAGAGTGTCAGAGAGTTTCAGAGAGTGTCAGAGAGTGTCAGAGAGTCTCAGAGAGTTTCAGAGAGTTTCAGTGAGTGTCAAAGAGTTTCTGAGAGTGTCAGAGAGTGCCAGTGAGTTTCTGAGAGTTTCTGAGTGTGTCGGAGAGTGTCCGAGAGTGTCAGAGAGTTTCAGGGAGTGTCACAAAGTGTCAGAGAGTTACAGAGAGTTTCTGAGAGTGTCACAGCGTGTCAGAGAGTTTCAGAGAGCTTCAGAGAGTGTTAGAGAGTGTCTGAGAGATTCAGAGAGTTTCAGTGAGTGTCAGAGAATTTCAGAGAATTTCAGAGAGTATCAGAGATTGTCTGAGAGTGTCAGAGAGTGTCAAAGAGTTTCAGAGAGTGTCAGAGAGTGTCAGAGAGTTTCAGAGAGTTTCAGAGAATGTCAGAGAGTGTCAGAGAGTTTCTGAGAGTTTCAGAGAGTTTCAGAGAGTGTCAGAGAATGTCTGAGAGTTTCTGAGAGTTCCAGAGAGCTTCAGAGAGTGTCAGAGAGTGTCAGAGAGTGTCAGAGAGTGTCAGAGAGTGTCAGAGATTTTCAGAGAGTTCCAGAGAGCTTCAGAGAGTGTCAGAGAGATTGCAGAGAGTGTCAGAGTGTGTGGGAGAGCTTCAGAGAATTGTCAGAGAGTTTCAGAGTGTGTCAGAAATTGACTGAGAGTGTCAGTGAGTGTCAAAGAGTTTCAGAGAGTGTCAGAGAGTGTCAGAGAGTTTCAGAGATTGCCAAAGATTGCCAGAGAGTTTCTGAGATTTTCTGAGACTTTCAGAGAGTGTCAAGAGTTTCAGAGAGTGTCACAGACTGTCAGAGAGATTGCAGAGAGTGTCAGAGAGTTTCAGAGAATTGTCAGAGAGTTTCAGAGAGTGTCAGAGTGTGTCAGAGAGTGCCAGAGAGTTTCAGAGTGTTTCAGAGCGTGTCAGAGAGTGTCAGAGAGGGTCTGAAGTGTCAGAGAGTGTCAGAGAGTTTCAGAGAGTGTCAGAGAGAGTGTCAGAGAGTGTCAGAAAGTGTCACAGAGTGTCAGAGAGTTTCTGAGTGTTTCAGAAAGTGTCAGAGAGTGTCAGAGAGTGTCAGAGAGTGTCAGAGAGTGTCAGAGAGTTTCAGAGAGTTTCTGAGAGTTTCTGAGAGTGTCAGAGAGTTTCAGAGAGTTTCTGAGACTTTCTGATTGTGTCAGTGAGTGTCAGAGATTGCCAGAGTGTTTCTGAGTGTGTCAGAGAGTGTCAGAGAGAATCACAGAGAGTCAGAGAGTGTCAGAGAGTGTAAGAGAGTTTCTGAGAGTGTCACAGCGTGTCAGAGAGTTTCAGAGAGCTTCAGAGAGTGTTAGAGAGTGTCTGAGAGATTCAGAGAGTTTCAGTGAGTGTCAGAGAATTTCAGAGAATTTAAGAGAGTGTCAGAGATTGTCTGAGAGTGTCAGAGAGTGTCAAAGAGTTTCAGAGAGTTTCAGAGAGTGTCAGAGAGTTTCAGAGAGTTTCAGAGAATGTCAGAGAGTGTCAGAGAGTTTCTGAGAGTGTCAGAGAGTTTCAGAGAGTGTCAGAGAATGTCTGAGAGATTCTGAGAGTTCCAGAGAGCTTCAGAGAGTGTCAGAGAGTGTCAGAGGGTGTCAGAGAGTGTCAGAGAGTGTCAGAGATTTTCAGAGAGTTCCAGAGAGCTTCAGAGAGTGTCAGAGAGATTGCAGAGAGTGTCAGAGTGTGTGGGAGAGCTTCAGAGAATTGTCAGAGAGTTTCAGAGTGTGTCAGAAATTGACTGAGAGTGTCAGTGAGTGTCAAAGAGTTTCAGAGCGTGTCAGAGAGTGTCAGAGAGTTTCAGAGATTGCCAAAGATTGCCAGAGAGGTTCTGAGATTTTCTGAGACTTTCAGAGAGTGTCAAGAGTTTCAGAGAGTGTCACAGACTGTCAGAGAGATTGCAGAGAGTGTCAGAGAGATTCAGAGAATTGTCAGAGAGCTTCAGAGAGTGTCAGAGTGTGTCAGAGAGTGCCAGAGAGTTTCAGAGTGTTTCAGAGCGTGTCAGAGAGTGTCAGAGAGGGTCTGAGAGTGTCAGAGAGTGTCAGAGAGTTTCAGAGAGTGTCAGAGAGAGTGTCAGAGAGTGTCAGAAAGTGTCACAGAGTGTCAGAGAGTTTCTGAGTGTTTCAGAAAGTGTCACAGAGTGTCAGAGAGAGTCAGAGAGTGTCAGAGAGTGTCAGAGAGTTTCAGAGAGTTTCTGAGAGTTTCTGAGAGTGTCAGAGAGTTTCAGAGAGTTTCTGAGATTTTCTGATAGTGTCAGTGAGTGTCAGAGATTGCCAGAGAGTTTCTGAGTGTGTCAGAGAGTGTCAGAGAGTGTCACAGAGTGTCAGAGAGTGTCAGAGAGTGTAAGAGAGTTTCAGAGAGTTTCTGAGAATGCCAGAGAGTTTCAGAGTGTTTCAGAGCGTGTCAGAGAGTGTCAGAGAGGGTCTGAGAGTGTCAGAGAGTTTCAGAGAGTTTCAGAGAGTGTCAGAGAGAGTGTCAGAGAGTGTCAGAAAGTGTCACAGAGTGTCAGAGAGTTTCTGAGTGTTTCAGAGAGTGTCACAGAGTGTCAGAGAGTGTCAGAGAGTGTGAGAGAGTTTCTGAGATTTTCTAAGACTTTCAGAGAGTGTCAAGAGTTTCAGAGAGTGTCACAGACTGTCAGAGAGCGTCAGAGAGATTGCAGAGAGTGTCAGAGAGTGTGGGAGAGCTTCAGAGATTGTCAGAGAGTGTCAGAGAGTGTCAGAGAGTTTCAGAGAGTTTCAGTGAGTTTCCAAGAGTTTCTGAGAGTGTCAGAGAGTTTCAGAGAGTGTCAGAGAGTGTCAGAGAGTCTCAGAGAGTTTCAGAGAGTTTCAGTTAGTGTCAAAGAGTTTCTGAGAGTGTCAGAGAGTGCCAGTGAGTTTCTGAGAGTTTCTGAGTGTGTCGGAGAGTGTCCGAGAGTGTCAGAGAGTTTCAGGGAGTGTCACAAAGTGTCAGAGAGTTACAGAGAGTTTCTGAGAGTGTCACAGCGTGTCAGAGAGTTTCAGAGAGCTTCAGAGAGTGTTAGAGAGTGTCTGAGAGGTTCAGAGAGTTTCAGTGAGTGTCAGAGAATTTCAGAGAATTTCAGAGAGTATCAGAGATTGTCTGAGAGTGTCAGAGAGTGTCAAAGAGTTTCAGAGAGTGTCAGAGAGTGTCAGAGAGTTTCAGAGAGTTTCAGAGAATGTCAGAGAGTGTCAGAGAGTTTCTGAGAGTTTCAGAGAGTTTCAGAGAGTGTCAGAGAATGTCTGAGAGTTTCTGAGAGTTCCAGAGAGCTTCAGAGAGTGTCAGAGAGTGTCAGAGAGTGTCAGAGAGTGTCAGAGAGTGTCAGAGAGTGTCAGAGATTTTCAGAGAGTTCCAGAGAGCTTCAGAGAGTGTCAGAGAGATTGCAGAGAGTGTCAGAGTGTGTGGGAGAGCTTCAGAGAATTGTCAGAGAGTTTCAGAGTGTGTCAGAAATTGACTGAGAGTGTCAGTGAGTGTCAAAGAGTTTTAGAGAGTGTCAGAGAGTGTCAGAGAGTTTCAGAGATTGCCAAAGATTGCCAGAGAGTTTCTGAGATTTTCTGAGACTTTCAGAGAGTGTCAAGAGTTTCAGAGAGTGTCACAGACTGTCAGAGAGATTGCAGAGAGTGTCAGAGAGTTTCAGAGAATTGTCAGAGAGTTTCAGAGAGTGTCAGAGTGTGTCAGAGAGTGCCAGAGAGTTTCAGAGTGTTTCAGAGCGTGTCAGAGAGTGTCAGAGAGGGTCTGAGAGTGTCAGAGAGTGTCAGAGAGTTTCAGAGAGTGTCAGAGAGAGTGTCAGAGAGTGTCAGAAAGTGTCACAGAGTGTCAGAGAGTTTCTGAGTGTTTCAGAAAGTGTCACAGAGTGTCAGAGAGTGTCAGAGAGTGTCAGAGAGTGTCAGAGAGTTTCAGAGAGTTTCTGAGAGTTTCTGAGAGTGTCAGAGAGTTTCAGAGAGTTTCTGAGACTTTCTGATTGTGTCAGTGAGTGTCAGAGATTGCCAGAGTGTTTCTGAGTGTGTCAGAGAGTGTCAGAGAGAATCACAGAGAGTCAGAGAGTGTCAGAGAGTGTAAGAGAGTTTCAGAGAGTTTCTGAGAGTTTCTGAGAGTGCCAGAGAGTTTCTGAGTGTTTCAGAGCGTGTCAGAGAGTGTCAGAGAGTTTCAGAGAGTTTCAGACAGTGTCAGAGAGAGTGTCAGAGAGTGTCAGAAAGTGTCACAGAGTGTCAGAGAGTTTCTGAGTGTTTCAGAGAGTGTCACAGAGTGTCAGAGAGTGTCAGAGAGTGTGAGAGAGTTTCTGAGATTTTCTGAGACTTTCAGAGAGTGTCAAGAGTTTCAGAGAGTGTCACAGACTGTCAGAGAGCGTCAGAGAGATTGCAGAGAGTGTCAGAGAGTGTGGGAGAGCTTCAGAGAATTGTCAGAGAGTTTCTGAGCGTTTCAGAGATTGTCAGAGAGTTTCAGAGAGTGTCACAGAGTATCAGAGAGTGTCAGAGAGTGTCAGAGAGTTTCAGAGAGTTTCAGTGAGTTTCCGAGAGTTTCTGAGAGTGTCAGAGAGTTTCAGAGAGTTTCAGAGAGTGTCAGAGAGAGTCCGAGAGTCTCAGAGAGTTTCAGAGAGTGTCAGTGAGTGTCAAAGAGTTTCAGAGAGTGTCAGAGAGTTTCAGAGATTTTCTGAGAGTGTCAGAGAGTGCCAGTGAGTTTCTGAGAGTTTCTGAGTGTGTCGGAGAGTGTCCGAGAGTGTCAGAGAGTTTCAGGGAGTGTCACAAAGTGTCAGAGAGTTACAGAGAGTTTCTGAGAGTGTCACAGCGTGTCAGAGAGTTTCAGAGAGCTTCAGAGAGTGTTAGAGAGTGTCTGAGAGATTCAGAGAGTTTCAGTGAGTGTCAGAGAATTTCAGAGAGTTTCAGAGAGTTTCAGAGAATGTCAGAGAGTGTCAGAGAGTGTCTGAGAGTGGCAGAGAGTTTCAGAGAGTGTCAGAAAATGTCTGAGAGTTTCTGAGAGTTCCAGAGAGCTTCAGAGAGTGTCAGAGAGTGTCAGAGAGTTTCAGAGAGTGTCAGAGAGTGTCAGAGATTTTCAGAGAGTTCCAGAGAGCTTCAGAGAGTGTCAGAGAGATTGCAGAGAGTGTCAGAGTGTGTGGGAGAGCTTCAGAGAATTGTCAGAGAGTTTCAGAGTGTGTCAGAAATTGACTGAGAGTGTCAGTGAGTGTCAAAGAGTTTCAGAGCGTGTCAGAGAGTGTCAGAGAGTGTCAGAGATTGCCAAAGATTGCCAGAGAGTTTCTGAGATTTTCTGAGACTTTCAGAGAGTGTCAAGAGTTTCAGAGAGTGTCACAGACTGTCAGAGAGATTGCAGAGAGTGTCAGAGAGTTTCAGAGCATTGTCAGAGAGTTTCAGAGAGTGTCAGAGTGTGTCAGAGAGTGCCAGAGAGTTTCAGAGTGTTTCAGAGCGTGTCAGAGAGTGTCAGAGAGGGTCTGAGAGTGTCAGGGAGTGTCAGAGAGCTTCAGAGAGTTTCAGAGAGAGTGTCAGAGAGTGTCAGAAAGTGTCACAGAGTGTCAGAGAGTTTCTGAGTGTTTCAGAAAGTGTCACAGAGTGTCAGAGAGTGTCAGAGAGTGTCAGAGAGTTTCAGAGAGTTTCAGAGAGTTTCTGAGAGTGTCAGAGAGTTTCAGAGAGTTTCTGAGACTTTCTGATTGTGTCAGTGAGTGTCAGAGATTGCCAGAGATTTTCTGAGTGTGTCAGAGAGTGTCAGAGAGTGTCACAGAGTGTCAGAGAGTGTCAGAGAGTGTAAGAGAGTTTCAGAGAGTTTCTGAGAGTTTCTGAGAGTGTCAGAGAGTTTCAGAGAGTTTCTGAGACTTTCTGATTGCGTCAGAGAGTGTCAAAGATTGCCAGAGAGTTTGTGAGATTTTCTGAGACTTTCAGAGAGTGTCAAGAGTTTCAGAGAGTGTCACAGACTGTCAGAGAGCGTCAGAGAGATTGCAGAGAGTGTCAGAGAACAAGAACAAAGAACAAAGATAATTACAGCACAGGAACAGGCCCTTCAGCCCTCCAAGCCTGCGCCGATCCAGATCCTCTCGCTAAACATGTCGCCTATTTTCTAAGGTTCTGTATCTCTTTTCTTCCTGCCCATTCATGTATCTGTCTAGATACATCTTAAAAGACTCCATCGTGCCCGCATCTACCACCTCCGCTGGCAATGCGTTCCAGGTGCCCACCACCCTCTGCGTAAAGAACTTTCCACGCATATCCCCCTAAACGTTTCCCCTTTCACTTTGAACTCGTGTCCTCTAGTAATTGAAACCCCCACTCTGGGAAAAAGCCTCTTGCTATCCACCCTGTCTATACCTCTCATGATTTTGTACACCTCAATCAGGTCCCCCCTCAACCTCCGTCTTTCTAATGAAAATAATCCTAATCTGCTCAACCTCTCTTCATAGCTAGCGCCCTCCATACCAGGCAACATCCTGGTGAACCTCCTCTGCACCCTCTCCAAAGCATCCACATCCTTTTGATAATGTGGCGACCAGAACTGTACGCAGTATTCCAAATGTGGCCGAACCAAAGTCCTATACAACTGTAACATGACCTGCCAACTCTTGTACTCAATGCCCCGTCCGATGAAGGAAAGCATGCCGTATGCCTTCTTGACCACTCTATTTACCTGCGTTGCCACCTTCAGGGAACAGTGGACCTGAACACCCAAATCTCTCTGGACATCAATTTTCCCCAGGACTTTTCCATTTACTGTATAGTTCACTCTTGAATTGGATCTTCCAAAATGCATCACCTCGCATTTGCCCTGATTGAACTCCATCTGCCATTTCTCTGCCCAACTCTCCAATCTATCTATATTCTGCTGTATTCTCTGACAGTCCCCTTCACTATCTGCTACTCCACCAATCTTAGTGTCGTCTGCAAATTTGCTAATCAGTCCACCTATACTTTCCTCCAAATCATTAATGTATATCACAAACAACAGTGGTCCCAGCACGGATCCCTGTGGAACACCACTGGTCACACGTCTCCATTTTGAGAAACTCCCTTCTACTGCTACTCTCTGTCTCCTGTTGCCCAGCCAGTTCTTTATCCATCTAGCTGGTACACCTTGGACCCAAAGCGCCTTCACTTTCTCCATCAGCCTGCCATGGGGAACCTTATCAAACGCCTTACTGAAGTCCATGTATATGACATCGACAGCCCTTCCCTCATCAATCAACTTTGTCACTTCCTCAAAGAATTCTATTAAGTTGGTAAGACATGACCTTCCCTGCACAAAACCATGTTGCCTATCACTGATGAGCCCATTTTCTTCCAAATGGGAATAGATCCTATCCCTCAGTATCTTCTCCAGCAGCTTCCCTACCACTGACGTCAGGCTCACCGGTCTATAATTACCTGGATTATCCCTGCTACCCTTCTTAAACAAGGGGACAACATTAGCAATTCTCCAGTCCTCCGGGACCTCACCCGTGTTTAAGGATGCTGCAAAGATATCTGTTAAGGCCCCAGCTATTTCCTCTCTCGCTTCCCTCAGTAACCTGGGATAGATCCCATCCGGACCTGGGGACTTGTCCACCTTAATGCCCTTTAGAATACCCAACACTTCCTCCCTCCTTATGCCGACTTGACCTAGAGTAATCAAACATCTGTTCCTAACCTCAACATCCGTCATGTCCCTCTCCTCGGTGAATACCGATGCAAAGTACTCGTTTAGAATCTCACCCATTTTCTCTGAGTCCAAGCATAACATTCCTCCTTTGTCCTTTAGTGGGCCAATCCTTTCTCTAGTTACCCTCTTTCTCCTTATATATGAATAAAAGGCTTTGGGATTTTCCTTAACCCTGTTTTCTAAAGCTATTTCATGACCCCTTTTAGCCCTCTTAATTCCTCGTTTCAGATTGGTCCTACATTCCCGATATTCTTTCAAAGCTTCGTCTTTCATCAGCCGCCTAGACCGTATGTATGCTTCCTTTTCCCTCTTAGCTAGTCTCACAATTTCACCTGTCATCCATGGTTCCCTAATATTGCCATTTCTATCCCTCATTTTCACAGGAACATGTCTCTCCTGCACGCTAATCAACCTCTCTTTAAAAGCCTCCCACATATCACATGTGGATTTACCTTCAAACAGCTGCTCCCAATCTACATTTCCCAGCTCCTGCCGAATTTTGGTGTAGTTGGCCTTCCCCCAATTTAGCACTCTCCCTTTTGGACCACTCTCGTCTTTGTCCATGAGTATTTTAAAGCTTACGGAATTGTGATCACTATTCCCAAAGTAGTCCCCTACTGAAACTTCAACAACCTGGCCGGGCTCATTCCCCAACACCAGGTCCAGTATGGCCCCTTCCCGAGTTGGACTATTTACATACTGCTCTAGAAAACCCTCCTGGATGCTCCTTACAAATTCTGCTCCATCTGGACCTCTAACACTAAGCGAATCCCAGTCAATGTTGGGAAAATTAAAATCTCCTATCACCACCACCCTGTTGCTCCTACATCTTTCCATAATCTGTTTACATATTTGTACCTCTATCTCACGCTCGCTGTTGGGAGGCCTGTAGTACAGCCCCAACATTGTTACCGCACCCTTCCTATTTCTGAGTTCTGTCCATATTGCCTCACTGCTCGAGTCCTCCATAGTGCCCTCCTTCAGCACAGCTGTGATATCCTCTTTGACCAGTAATGCAACTCCTCCACCCCTTTTACCTCCCTCTCTATCCCGCCTGAAGCATCGATATCCTGGGATATTTAGTTGTCAATCATGCCCTTCCCTCAACCAAGTCTCAGTAATAGCAATAACATCATACTCCCAGGTACTAATCCAAGCCCTAAGTTCATCTGCCTTACCGACTACACTTCTTGCATTAAAACAAATGCACCTCAGACCACCAGTCCCTTTATATTCATCATCTGCTCCCTGCCTGCTCTTCCCCTTAGTCACACTGACTTCATTATCTAGTTCCTTACAGGCTTTTGTTACTACCTCCTTACTGTCAACTGACCTCAATTGGTTCCCATCCCCCTGCCACATTAGTTTAAACCCTCCCCAACAGCGTTTGCAAAAGCACCTCCAAGGACATTGGTTCCAGTCCGGCCCAGGTGTAGACCGTCCAATTTGTAATAGTCCCACCTCCCCCAGAACCGGTCCCAATGTCCCAAAAATATGAACCCCTCCTTCCTGCACCATCTCTCAAGCCACGCATTCATCCTGACTATTCTTTCATTTTTACTCTGACTATCACGTGGCACTGGTAGTAATCCTGAGATTACTACCTTTGAGGTCCTACTTTTTAACTTGGCTCCTAACTCCCTAAACTCTGCATGTAGGACCTCATCCCGTTTTTTACCTATATCATTAGTGCCTATGTGCACAATGACAACTGGCTGTTCACTCTCCCCCTTTAGAATGTTCTGCAGCCGATCTGAGACGTCCCTGACCCGTGCACCTGGGAGGCAACATACCATTCGGGAGCCTCGTTTTCGACCACAGAACCGCCTATCTACTCCCCTTACAATCGAATCCCCTACGACTATAGCCCTTCCACTCTTTTTCCCGCCCTTCGGAACAGCAGAGCCAGCCACGGTGCCATGGACCTGGCTACTGCTGCCTTCCCCTGGTGAGCCATCTCCCTCAACAGTATCCAAAACGGTATACTTGTTTTGGAGGGAGATGACCGCAGGGGACTCCTGCGCTGCCTTCCTGCTCTTTCTCTGCCTTTTGGTCACCCATTCCCTTTCTCCCTCAGCAATCCTAATCTGCGGTGTGACCAATTCACTAAACGTGCTATCCACGACCTCCTCAGCATCGCGCATGCTCCAAAGTGAGTCCATCCGCAGCTCGAGAGCCGTCATGCGGTCTAACAAGAGCTGCAGCTGGACACACTTCCTGCACGTGAAGGAGTCAGGGTCATCAGCCATGTCCCTGAGCTCCCACATTGAGCAAGAGGAGCATGATACGGGTCTGAGATCTCCTGCCATTTTTAATCTTAAGTTTAAACTTAGTTAAATGAAAAAGGAACGAAAAGTTTTTACCAATCACAATAAAACCAGAGAAATCGAAAATGCCTTGCCTTATAAACACCCCACCGAGTCCTTTTTTTTGGTTAGAGGAGGAGGGCGGGTGGGAGACACTACAAGTGTGGTGTCTCGGGTTCAGAAACCGCCCAAATATATAGTGTTTTACTTACCCAGTAGCCCCCTGGCCTCCGCCGAAAAACAAAAGGAAATTAAATTTACTTTCAAACGGACTTTCCCAGCTGCTCACTCGCTCACACGCTGCTCCCGAAAAAGCTGCTGCACTGAAAGGAAAGTTATTTTAAACCGCCCAAATATATAGTGTTTTACTTACCCAGCAGCCCCCTGGCCTCCGCCGAAAAACAAAAGGAAATTAAATTTGCTTTCAAACTGACTTTCCCAGCTGCTCACTCGCTCACACGCTGCTCCCGAAAAAGCTGCAAGAGAGTGTGGGAGAGCTTCAGAGAATTGTCAGAGAGTTTCTGAGCGTTTCAGAGATTGTCAGAGAGTTTCAGAGAGTGTCACAGAGTGTCAGAGAGTTTCAGAGAGTTTCAGTGAGTTTCCGAGAGTTTCTGAGAGTGTCAGAGAGTTTCAGAGAGTTTCAGAGAGTGTCAGAGAGTGTCAGAGAGTTTCAGAGAGTGTCAGTGAGTGTCAAAGAGTTTCAGAGAGTGTCAGAGAGTTTCAGAGATTTTCTGAGAGTGTCAGAGAGTGCCAGTGAGTTTCTGAGAGTTTCTGAGTGTGTCGGAGCGTGTCCGAGAGTGTCAGAGAGTTTCAGGGAGTGTCACAAAGTGTCAGAGAGTTACAGAGAGTTTCTGAGAGTGTCACAGCGTGTCAGAGAGTTTCAGAGAGCTTCAGAGAGTGTTAGAGAGTGTCTGAGAGATTCAGAGAGTTTCAGTGAGAGTCAGAGAATTTCAGAGAATTTCAGAAAGTGTCAGAGATTGTCTGAGAGTGTCAGAGAGTGTCAACGAGTTTCAGAGAGTGTCAGAGAGTGTCAGAGAGTTTCAGAGAGTTTCGGAGAATGTCAGAGAGTGTCAGAGAGTGTCTGAGAGTGTCAGAGAATTTCAGAGAGTGTCAGAGAATGTCTGAGAGTTTCTGAGAGTTCCAGAGAGCTTCAGAGAGTGTCAGAGAGTGTCAGAGAGTTTCAGAGAGTGTCAGAGAGTGTCTGAGAGTGTCAGAGATTGTCAGAGATTTTCAGAAATTTCCAGAGAGCTTCAGAGAGTGTCAGAGAGTGTCAGAAAGTTTCACAGTGTGTCACAGAGTGTCAGAGAGTTTCGGAGAGTGTCAGAGAGTGTCAGAGAGGTTCAGAGAGTTTCTCAGCGTGTCGGAGAGTGTCAGAGAGTTTCAGAGAGTGTTCCAGAGTGTCAGAGAGTGTAAGAGAGTTTCAGAGAGTTTCTGAGAGTTTCTGAGTGTCAGAGAGTTTCAGAGAGTTTCTGAGAGTTTCTGAGTGTGTCAGAGCGTGTCAGAGATTGACAGAGAGTTTCTGAGATTTTCTGAGACTGTCAGAGAATGTCAAGAGTTTCAGAGAGTGTCACAGACTGTTAGAGAGCGTCAGAGAGATTGCAGAGAGTGTCAGAGTGTGTGGGAGAGCTTCAGAGAATTGTCAGAGAGTTTCAGAGTGTGTCAGAAATTGTCTGAGAGTGTCAGTGAGTGTCAAAGAGTTTCAGAGAGTGTCAGAGAGTGTCAGAGATTGCCAGAGATTGCCAGAGAGTTTCTGAGATTTTCTGAGACTTTCAGAGAATGTCAAGAGTTTCAGAGAGTGTCACAGACTGTCAGAGAGCGTCAGAGAGATTGCAGAGAGTGTCAGAGAGTTTCAGAGAATTGTCAGAGAGTTTCAGAGAGTGTCAGAGTGTGTCAGAGAGTGCCAGAGGGTTTCAGAGTGTTTCAGAGCGTGTCAGAGAGTGTCAGAGAGGGTCTGAGAGTGTCAGAGAGTGTCAGAGAGTTTCAGAGAGTGTCAGAGAGAGTGTCAGAAAGTGTCAGAAAGTGTCACAGAGTGTCAGAGAGTTTCTGAGTGTTTCAGAGAGTGTCACAGAGTGTCACAGAGTGTCAGAGAGTGTCAGAGAGTTTCAGAGAGTTTCTGAGAGTTTCTGAGAGTGTCAGAGAGTTTCAGAGAGTTTCTGAGACTTTCTGATTGTGTCAGAGAGTGTCAGAGACTGCCAGAGAGTTTCTGAGTGTGTCACAGAGTGTCAGAGAGTGTCACAGAGTGTCTGACGTGTCAGAGAGTGTCACAGAGTTTCAGAGAGTTTCTGAGAGTTTCTGAGAGTGTCAGAGAGTTTCAGAGAGTTTCTGAGACTTTCTGATTGTGTCAGAGAGTGTCACAGATTGCCAGAGAATTTCTGAGATTTTCTGAGACTTTCAGAGAGTGTCAAGAGTTTCAGAGAGTGTCACAGACTGTCAGAGAGCGTCAGAGAGATTGCAGAGAGTGTCAGAGAGTGTGGGAGAGCTTCAGAGAATTGTCAGAGAGTTTCAGAGTGCGTCAGAGATTGTCTGAGAGTGTCAGAGAGTGTCAAAGAGTTTCAGAGAGTGTCAGAGAGTGTCAGAGAGTGTCAGAGATTGCCAGAGAGTTTCTGAGATTTTCTGAGACTTTCAGAGAGTGTCAAGAGTTTCAGAGAGTGTCGCAGACTGTCAGAGAGCTTCAGAGAGTGTCAGAGAGTGTCAGAGAATGACAGAGAGTTTCAGAGAATTGTCAGAGAGTTTCAGAGAGTGTCAGAGAGTTTCAGAGAGTTTCAGAGAGTAGCAGAGAATGTCAGAGAGGGTCTGAGAGTATCAGAGAGTGTCAGACAGTTTCAGAGAGTGTCAGAGCGAGTCAGAGAGTGTCAGAGAGTGTCACAGAGTGCCAGAGAGTTTCTGAGTGTTTCAGAGAGTGTCAGAGAGTTTCAGAGAATGTCACAGGCTGTCAGAGAGTGTCAGAGAGGTTGCAGAGAGTGTCCGAGAGCTTCAGTGTGCTTCAGAGAGTTTCAGAGATCTTCAGAGAGTGTCAGATAGTGTCAGATGGAGACAGAGAGTTTCAGTGAGTGTCAGAGGGTTTCAGAGAGTTTCAGAGAATGTCAGAGTGTGCCAGAAAGTGTCCGAGAGTGTCAGAGAGTGTCAGAGAATGTCGGAGAGTTTCTGAGAGTATCTGTGAGTGTAAGAGAGTGTCACATTGTGTCAGAGACTGTCAGAGAGTGACAAATAGCTTCACAGAGTGTAAGAGAGTGTCAGATAGTGTCAGAGTATGTCAGAGAATATCGGAGAGTTTCTGAGATTATCTGTGAGTGTCAGAGAGTGTCAGAGAATTTCACAGTGTGTCACAGAGTGTCAGAGAGTGTCTGAGAGTGTCAGAGACTGTCAGAGAATGTCGGAGAATTTCTGAGAGTATCTGTGAGTGTCAGAGAGTGTCAGAGAGTTTCACAGTGTGTCCGAGATTGTCATAGAGTGTCAGAGAGTGTCAAAGAGAGTCAGAGAGAGTCAGATCGTGTCAGAGAGTGTCAGAGAGTTTCAGAGAGTGTCAGAGAGTGTCTGAGAGTGTCAGAGAGTGTCAGAGATTTTCAGAGAGTTCCAGAGAACTTCAGAGAGAGTCAGAGAGTGTCAGAAAGTTTTAGAGATTGTCAGAGAGTTTCGGAGAGTGTCAGAGAGGTTCAGAGAGTTTCTGAGTGTGTCAGAGAGTGTCAGAGAGTTTCTGAGAGTTTCTGAGTGTGTCAGAGCGTGTCAGAGATTGACAGAGAGTTTCTGAGATTTTCTGAGACTGTCAGAGAATGTCAAGAGTTTCAGAGAGTGTCACAGACTGTTAGAGAGCGTCAGAGAGATTGCAGAGAGTGTCAGAGTGTGTGGGAGAGCTTCAGAGAATTGTCAGAGAGTTTCAGAGTGTGTCAGAAATTGTCTGAGAGTGTCAGTGAGTGTCAAAGAGTTTCAGAGAGTGTCAGAGAGTGTCAGAGATTGCCAGAGATTGCCAGAGAGTTTCTGAGATTTTCTGAGACTTTCAGAGAATGTCAAGAGTTTCAGAGAGTGTCACAGACTGTCAGAGAGCGTCAGAGAGATTGCAGAGAGTGTCAGAGAGTTTCAGAGAATTGTCAGAGAGTTTCAGAGAGTGTCAGAGTGTGTCAGAGTGCCAGAGGGTTTCAGAGTGTTTCAGAGCGTGTCAGAGAGTGTCAGAGAGGGTCTGAGAGTGTCAGAGAGTGTCAGAGAGTTTCAGAGAGTGTCAGAGAGAGTGTCAGAAAGTGTCAGAAAGTGTCACAGAGTGTCAGAGAGTTTCTGAGTGTTTCAGAGAGTGTCACAGAGTGTCACAGAGTGTCAGAGAGTGTCAGAGAGTTTCAGAGAGTTTCTGAGAGTTTCTGAGAGTGTCAGAGAGTTTCAGAGAGTTTCTGAGACTTTCTGATTGTGTCAGAGAGTGTCAGAGACTGCCAGAGAGTTTCTGAGTGTGTCACAGAGTGTCAGAGAGTGTCACAGAGTGTCTGACGTGTCAGAGAGTGTCACAGAGTTTCAGAGAGTTTCTGAGAGTTTCTGAGAGTGTCAGAGAGTTTCAGAGAGTTTCTGAGACTTTCTGATTGTGTCAGAGAGTGTCACAGATTGCCAGAGAATTTCTGAGATTTTCTGAGACTTTCAGAGAGTGTCAAGAGTTTCAGAGAGTGTCACAGACTGTCAGAGAGCGTCAGAGAGATTGCAGAGAGTGTCAGAGAGTGTGGGAGAGCTTCAGAGAATTGTCAGAGAGTTTCAGAGTGCGTCAGAGATTGTCTGAGAGTGTCAGAGAGTGTCAAAGAGTTTCAGAGAGTGTCAGAGAGTGTCAGAGAGTGTCAGAGATTGCCAGAGAGTTTCTGAGATTTTCTGAGACTTTCAGAGAGTGTCAAGAGTTTCAGAGAGTGTCGCAGACTGTCAGAGAGCTTCAGAGAGTGTCAGAGAGTGTCAGAGAATGACAGAGAGTTTCAGAGAATTGTCAGAGAGTTTCAGAGAGTGTCAGAGAGTTTCAGAGAGTTTCAGAGAGTAGCAGAGAATGTCAGAGAGGGTCTGAGAGTATCAGAGAGTGTCAGACAGTTTCAGAGAGTGTCAGAGCGAGTCAGAGAGTGTCAGAGAGTGTCACAGAGTGCCAGAGAGTTTCTGAGTGTTTCAGAGAGTGTCAGAGAGTTTCAGAGAATGTCACAGGCTGTCAGAGAGTGTCAGAGAGGTTGCAGAGAGTGTCCGAGAGCTTCAGTGTGCTTCAGAGAGTTTCAGAGATCTTCAGAGAGTGTCAGATAGTGTCAGATGGAGACAGAGAGTTTCAGTGAGTGTCAGAGGGTTTCAGAGAGTTTCAGAGAATGTCAGAGTGTGCCAGAAAGTGTCCGAGAGTGTCAGAGAGTGTCAGAGAATGTCGGAGAGTTTCTGAGAGTATCTGTGAGTGTAAGAGAGTGTCACATTGTGTCAGAGACTGTCAGAGAGTGACAAATAGCTTCACAGAGTGTAAGAGAGTGTCAGATAGTGTCAGAGTATGTCAGAGAATATCGGAGAGTTTCTGAGATTATCTGTGAGTGTCAGAGAGTGTCAGAGAATTTCACAGTGTGTCACAGAGTGTCAGAGAGTGTCTGAGAGTGTCAGAGACTGTCAGAGAATGTCGGAGAATTTCTGAGAGTATCTGTGAGTGTCAGAGAGTGTCAGAGAGTTTCACAGTGTGTCCGAGATTGTCATAGAGTGTCAGAGAGTGTCAAAGAGAGTCAGAGAGAGTCAGATCGTGTCAGAGAGTGTCAGAGAGTTTCAGAGAGTGTCAGAGAGTGTCTGAGAGTGTCAGAGAGTGTCAGAGATTTTCAGAGAGTTCCAGAGAACTTCAGAGAGAGTCAGAGAGTGTCAGAAAGTTTTAGAGATTGTCAGAGAGTTTCGGAGAGTGTCAGAGAGGTTCAGAGAGTTTCTGAGTGTGTCAGAGAGTGTCAGAGAGTTTCTGAGAGTTTCTGAGTGTGTCAGAGCGTGTCAGAGATTGACAGAGAGTTTCTGAGATTTTCTGAGACTTTCAGAGTTCGTCAAGAGTTTCAGAGAGTGTCACAGACTGTCAGAGAGCGTCAGAGAGATTGCAGAGAGTGTCAGAGTGTGTGGGAGAGCTTCAGAGAATTGTCAGAGAGTTTCAGAGTGTGTCAGAAATTGTCTGAGAGTGTCAGTGAGTGTCAAAGAGTTTCAGAGAGTGTCAGAGAGTGTCAGAGAGTGTCAGAGATTGCCAGAGATTGCCAGAGAGTTTCTGAGATTTTCTGAGACTTTCAGAGAATGTCAAGAGTTTCAGAGAGTGTCACAGACTGTCAGAGAGCGTCAGAGAGATTGCAGAGAGTGTCAGAGAGTTTCAGAGAATTGTCAGAGAGTTTCAGAGAGTGTCAGAGCGTGTCAGAGAGTGCCAGAGAGTTTCAGAGTGTTTCAGAGAGTGTCAGAGAGTTTCTGAGAGTTTCTGAGTGTGTCAGAGCGTGTCAGAGATTGACAGAGAGTTTCTGAGATTTTCTGAGACTTTCAGAGTTCGTCAAGAGTTTCAGAGAGTGTCACAGACTGTCAGAGAGCGTCAGAGAGATTGCAGAGAGTGTCAGAGTGTGTGGGAGAGCTTCAGAGAATTGTCAGAGAGTTTCAGAGTGTGTCAGAAATTGTCTGAGAGTGTCAGTGAGTGTCAAAGAGTTTCAGAGAGTGTCAGAGAGTGTCAGAGTGTGTCAGAGATTGCCAGAGATTGCCAGAGAGTTTCTGAGATTTTCTGAGACTTTCAGAGAATGTCAAGAGTTTCAGAGAGTGTCACAGACTGTCAGAGAGCGTCAGAGAGATTGCAGAGAGTGTCAGAGAGTTTCAGAGAATTGTCAGAGAGTTTCAGAGAGTGTCAGAGCGTGTCAGAGAGTGCCAGAGAGTTTCAGAGTGTTTCAGAGCGTGTCAGAGAGTGTCAGAGAGGGTCTGAGAGTGTCAGAGAGTTTCAGAGAGTGTCAGAGAGAGTGTCAGAAAGTGTCAGAAAGTGTCACAGAGTGTCAGAGAGTTTCTGAGTGTTTCAGAGAGTGTCACAGAGTGTCAGAGAGTGTCAGAGAGTGTCAGAGAGTTTCAGAGAGTTTCTGAGAGTTTCTGAGAGTGTCAGAGAGTTTCAGAGAGTTTCTGAGACTTTCTGATTGTGTCAGAGAGTGTCAGAGATTGCCAGAGAGTTTCTGAGTGTGTCACAGAGTGTCAGAGAGTGTCACAGAGTGTCTGAGAGTGTCAGAGAGTGTCACAGAGTTTCAGAGAGTTTCCGAGAGTTTCTGAGAGTGTCAGAGAGTTTCAGAGAGTTTCTGAGACTTTCTGATTGTGTCAGAGAGTGTCACAGATTGCCAGAGAGTTTCTGAGATTTTCTGAGACTTTCAGAGAGTGTCAAGAGTTTCAGAGAGTGTCACAGACTGTCAGAGAGAGTCAGAGAGATTGCAGAGAGTGTCAGAGAGTGTGGGAGAGCTTCAGAGAATTGTCAGAGAGTTTCAGAGTGCGTCAGAGATTGTCTGAGAGTGTCAGAGAGTGTCAAAGAGTTTCAGAGAGTGTCAGAGAGTGTCAGAGAGTGTCAGAGATTGCCAGAGAGTTTCTGAGATTTTCTGAGACTTTCAGAGAGTGTCAAGAGTTTCAGAGAGTGTCGCAGACTGTCAGAGAGCTTCAGAGAGTGTCAGAGAGTGTCATAGAATGACAGAGAGTTTCAGAGAATTGTCAGAGAGTTTCAGAGAGTGTCAGAGAGTGTCAGAGAGTTTCAGAGAGTTTCAGAGAGTAGCAGAGAATGTCAGAGAGGGTCTGAGAGTATCTGAGAGTGTCAGACAGTTTCAGAGAGTGTCAGAGAGAGTCAGAGAGTGTCAGAGAGTGTCACAGAGTGCCAGAGAGTTTCTGAGTGTTTCAGAGAGTGTCAGAGAGTTTCAGAGAATGTCACAGGCTGTCAGAGAGTGTCAGAGAGATTGCAGAGAGCGTCCAAGGGCTTCAGAGAGCTTCAGAGAGTTTCAGAGTTCTTCAGAGAGTGTCAGATAGTGTCAGATAGAGACAGAGAGTTTCAGTGAGTGTCAGAGGGTTTCACAGAGTTTCAGAGAATGGCAGAGTGTGTCAGAAAGCGTCTGAGAGTGTCAGAGAGTGTCAGAGAATGTCGGAGAGTTTCTGAGAGTATCTGTGAGTGTAAGAGAGTGTCACATTGTGTCAGAGACTGTCAGAGAGTGACAAATAGCTTCACAGAGTGTAAGAGAGTGTCAGATAGTGTCAGAGTAAGTCAGAGAATATCGGAGAGTTTCTGAGATTATCTGTGAGTGTCAGAGAGTGTCAGAGAATTTCTCAGTGTGTCACAGAGTGTCAGAGAGTGTCTGAGAGTGTCAGAGACTGTCAGAGAATGTCGGAGAATTTCTGAGAGTATCTGTGAGTGTCAGAGAGTGTCAGAGAGTTTCACAGTGTGTCCGAGATTGTCATAGAGTGTCAGAGAGTGTCAAAGAGAGTCAGAGAGAGTCAGATCGTGTCAGAGAGTGTCAGAGAGTTTCAGAGAGTGTCAGAGAGTGTCTGAGAGTGTCAGAGAGTGTCAGAGATTTTCAGAGAGTTCCAGAGAACTTCAGAGAGAGTCAGAGGTTGTCAGAAAGTTTTAGAGATTGTCAGAGAGTTTCGGAGAGTGTCAGAGAGGTTCAGAGAGTTTCTGAGTGTGTCAGAGAGTGTCAGAGAGTTTCTGAGAGTTTCTGAGTGTGTCAGAGAGTGTCAGAGAGTGTCAGAGATTGCCAGAGAGTTTCTGAGATTTTCTGAGACTTTCAGAGAGTGTCAAGAGTTTCAGAGAGTGTCAAAGACCGTCAGAGAGCGTCAGGGAGATTGCAGAGAGTTTCAGAGAGCTTCAGAGAGTGTCAGAGAGTGACAGAGTGTTTCAGAGAATTGTCAGAGAGTTTCAGAGTGTGTCAGAGATACTCTGAGAGTGACAGAGAGTGTCAAAGAGTTTCAGAGACTGTCAGAGAGTTTCAGAGAGTTTCAGTGAGTGTCAAAGAGTTTCAGAGAGTGTCAGAGAGTTTCAGAGATTTACTGAGAGTGTCAGGGAGTGCCAGTGAGCTTCCGAGTGTGTCGGAGAGTGTCCAAGAGTATCTGAGAGTTTCAGGGAGCGTCACAAAGTGTCAGAGAGTGTCAGAGAGGGTCAGAGAGTTTCTGAGATTTTCTGAGAGTGTTAGAGAGTGTCTGAGAGTTTCAGAAAGTTTCAGTGAGTGTCAGAGAGTTTCAGAGAATTTCAGAGAGTTCCGAAGATTGTCTGAGAGTGTCAGAGAGTGTCAAAGAGTTTCAGAGAATGTCAGAGATTGTCAGAGAGTGTCTGAGAGTGTCAGAGAGTGACAGAGTGTTTCAGAGAATTGTCAGAGAGTTTCAGAGTGTGTCAGAGATACTCTGAGAGTGACAGAGAGTGTCAAAGAGTTTCAGAGACTGTCAGAGAGTTTCAGAGAGTTTCAGTGAGTGTCAAAGAGTTTCAGAGAGTGTCACAGAGTTTCAGAGATTTACTGAGAGTGTCAGGGAGTGCCAGTGAGCTTCTGAGTGTGTCGGAGAGTGTCCAAGAGTATCTGAGACTTTCAGGGAGCGTCACAAAGTGTCAGAGAGTGTCAGAGAGGGTCAGAGAGTTTCTGAGATTTTCTGAGAGTGTTAGAGAGTGTCTGAGAGTTTCAGAAAGTTTCAGTGAGTGTCAGAGAGTTTCAGAGAATTTCAGAGAGTTCCGAAGATTGTCTGAGAGTGTCAGAGAGTGTCAAAGAGTTTCAGAGAATGTCAGAGATTGTCGGAGAGTGTCTGAGAGTGTCAGAGAGTGTCAGAGAGTGTCAGAGAGTGTCAGAGAATGTTGGAGAGTTTCTGAGAGTATCTGTGAGTGTAAGAGAGTGTCAGAGTTTTCTGAGAGTTTCTGAGTGTGTCAGGGAGTGTCAGAGAGTTGCAGAGTGTTTCAGAGCGTGTCAGTGAGTGTCAGAGAGGGTCTGAGAGTGTCAGAGAGTGTCAGAGAGTTTCAGAGAGTGTCAGAGAGAGTGTCAGAAAGTGTCAGAAAGTGTCACAGAGTGTCTGAGATTTTCTGAGTGTCACAGAGTGTCAGAGAGTGTCAGAGAGTGTCAGAGAGTTTCAGAGAGTTTCTGAGAGTTTCTGAGTGTGTCAGAGAGTTTCAGAGACTTTCTGATTGTGTCAGAGAGTGTCAGAGATTGCCAGAGAGTTTCTGAGTGTGTCAGAGAGTGTCAGAGAGTGTCACAGAGTGTCTGAGAGTGTCAGAGAGTGTCACAGAGTTTCAGAGAGTTTCTGAGAGTTTCTGAGAGTGTCAGAGAGTTTCAGAGAGTTTCTGAGACTTTCTGATTGTGTCAGAGAGTGTCACAGATTGCCAGAGAGTTTCTGAGATTTTCTGAGACTTTCAGAGAGTGTCAAGAGTTTCAGAGATTGTCACAGACTGTCAGAGAGCGTCAGAGAGATTGCAGAGAGTGTCAGAGAGTGTGGGAGAGCTTCAGAGAATTGTCAGAGAGTTTCAGAGTGCGTCAGAGATTGTCTGAGAGTGTCAGAGAGTGTCAAAGAGTTTCAGAGAGTGTCAGAGAGTGTCAGAGAGTGTCAGAGATTGCCAGAGAGTTTCTGAGATTTTCTGAGACTTTCAGAGAGTGTCAAAGGTTTCAGAGAGTGTCGCAGACTGTCAGAGAGCTTCAGAGAGTGTCAGAGAGTGTCAGAGAATGACAGAGAGTTTCAAAGAATTGTCAGAGAGTTTCAGAGAGTGTCAGAGAGTGTCAGAGAGTTTCAGAGAGTAGCAGAGAATTTCAGAGAGGGTCTGAGAGTATCAGAGAGTGTCAGACAGTTTCAGAGAGTGTCAGAGAGAGTCAGAGAGTGTCAGAGAGTGTCACAGAGTGCCAGAGAGTTTATGAGTGTTTCAGAGAGTGTCAGAGAGTTTCAGAGAATGTCACAGGCTGTCAGAGAGTGTCAGAGAGATTGCAGAGAGTGTCCGAGAGCTTCAGAGAGCTTCAGAGAGTTTCAGAGCTCTTCAGAGAGTGTCAGATAGTGTCACATAGAGACAGAGAGTTTCAGTGAGTGTCAGAGGGTTTCAGAGAGTTTCAGAGAATGTCAGAGTGTGTCAGAAAGTGTCTGAGAGTGTCAGAGAGTGTCAGAGAGTGTCAGAGAGTGTCAGAGAATGTCGGAGAGTTTCTGAGAGTATCTGTGAGTGTAAGAGAGTGTCACAGAGTGTCAGAGACTGTCAGAGAGTGACAAATAGCTTCACAGAGTGTAAGAGAGTGTCAGATAGTGTCAGAGTATGTCAGAGAATATCGGAGAGTTTCTGAGATTATCTGTGAGTGTCAGAGAGTGTCAGAGAATTTCACAGTGTGTCACAGAGTGTCAGAGAGTGTCTGAGAGTGTCAGAGACTGTCAGAGAATGTCGGAGAATTTCTGAGAGTATCTGTGAGTGTCAGAGAGTGTCAGAGAGTTTCACAGTGTGTCCGAGATTGTCATAGAGTGTCAGAGAGTGTCAAAGAGAGTCAGAGAGAGTCAGATCGTGTCAGAGAGTGTCAGAGAGTTTCAGAGAGTGTCAGAGAGTGTCTGAGAGTGTCAGAGAGTGTCAGAGATTTTCAGAGAGTTCCAGAGAACTTCAGAGAGAGTCAGAGAGTGTCAGAAAGTTTTAGAGATTGTCAGAGAGTTTCGGAGAGTGTCAGAGAGGTTCAGAGAGTTTCTGAGTGTGTCAGAGAGTGTCAGAGAGTTTCTGAGAGTTTCTGAGTGTGTCAGAGAGTGCTGGAGAGTGTCAGAGATTGCCAGAGAGTTTCTGAGATTTTCTGAGACTTTCAGAGAGTGTCAAGAGTTTCAGAGAGTGTCAAAGACCGTCAGAGAGCGTCAGGGAGATTGCAGAGAGTTTCAGAGAGCTTCAGAGAGTGTCAGAGAGTGACAGAGTGTTTCAGAGAATTGTCAGAGAGTTTCAGAGTGTGTCAGAGATACTCTGAGAGTGACAGAGAGTGTCAAAGAGTTTCAGAGACTGTCAGAGAGTTTCAGAGAGTTTCAGTGAGTGTCAAAGAGTTTCAGAGAGTGTCAGAGAGTTTCAGGGATTTACTGAGAGTGTCAGGGAGTGCCAGTGAGCTTCTGAGTGTGTCGGAGAGTGTCCAAGAGTATCTGAGAGTTTCAGGGAGCGTCACAAAGTGTCAGAGAGTGTCAGAGAGGGTCAGAGAGTTTCTGAGATTTTCTGAGAGTGTTAGAGAGTGTCTGAGAGTTTCAAAAAGTTTCAGTGAGTGTCAGAGAGTTTCAGAGAATTTCAGAGAGTGTCGAAGATTGTCTGAGAGTGTCAGAGAGTGTCAAAGAGTTTCAAAGAATGTCAGAGAGTGTCAGAGAGTGTCTGAGAGTGTCAGAGAGTGTCAGAGAGTGTCAGAGAATGTTGGAGAGTTTCTGAGAGTATCTGTGAGTGTAAGAGAGTCTCAGAGTTTTCTGAGAGTTTCTGAGTGTGTCAGGGAGTGTCACAGAGTGTCAGAGACTGTCAGAGAGTGTCAGAGAGTTTTAGAGAGTGTCACAGAGTGTCAGAAAGTGTCAGGGAGTGTCACAGAGTGTCAGGGAGTGTCAGAGAGTGTCAGAGAGTGTCAGAGAGTGTCAGAGAATGTCGGAGAGTTTCTGAGAGTATCTGTGAGTGTCAGAGAGTGTCAGAGAGTTTCACAGTGTGTCACAGAGTGTGAGAGAGTGTCAGAGAGATTCACAGAGTGTCTGAAAGTGTCATAGAGTGTCAGAGATTGTCAGTGAATGTCAGAGAGTTTCTGAGAGTATCTGTGAGTGTCAGAGAGTGTCAGAGACTGTCAGAGACTGTCATAGGGTTCACAGAGTTTCTGAGTGTGTCCGAGAGTGTCACAGAATGTCAGAGAGTGTCAGAGAGTTTCACAGTGTGTCACAGAGTGTCAGAGAGTGTCAGAGAGTTTCAGAGAGAGTCAGATCGTGTCAGAGAGTTTCAGAGAGTGTCAGAGAGTGTCTGAGAGTGTCAGAGAGTGTCAGAGATTTTCAGAGAGTTCCAGAGAGCTTCAGAGAGTGTCAGAAAGTGTCAGAAAGTTTCACAGTGTGTCACAGAGTGTCAGAGAGTGTCAGAGAGATTCACAGAGTGTCTGAGAGTGTCATAGAGTGTCAGAGAGTGTCAGTGAATGTCGGAGAGTTTCTGAGAGTATCTGTGAGTGTCAGAGAGTGTCAGAGACTGTCAGAGACTGTCATAGGGTTCACAGAGTTTCTGAGTGTGTCCGAGAGTGTCACAGAATGTCAGAGAGTGTCAGAGAGTTTCACAGTGTGTCACAGAGTGTCAGAGAGTGTCAGAGAGTTTCAGAGAGAGTCAGATCGTGTCAGAGAGTTTCAGAGAGTGTCAGAGAGTGTCTGAGAGTGTCAGAGAGTGTCAGAGATTTTCAGAGAGTTCCAGAGAGCTTCAGAGAGTGTCAGAAAGTGTCAGAAAGTTTCACAGTGTGTCACAGAGTGTCAGAGAGTGTCAGAGAGTTTCAGAGAATGTCAGAGTGTCAGAGAGTATCTGAGACTGTCAGAGAGTGTCAGAGAGTGTCTGAGAGAGTCAGAGGTGTCAGAGAGTGTCAGAGATTTTCTGAGAGTGTCACAGAGTTTCAGAGAGTTTCAGAGAGCTTCAGAGAGGGTCGGAGAGTGTCAGAGAGTGTCAGAGATTTTCAGAGAGTTTCAGAGAGTTTCAGTGAGTGTCAAAGAGTTTCAGAGAGTGTCAGAGAGTTTCAGAGATTTACTGAGAGTGTCAGGGAGTGCCAGTGAGCTTCTGAGTGTGTCGGAGAGTGTCCAAGAGTATCTGAGAGTTTCAGGGAGCGTCACAAAGTGTCAGAGAGTGTCAGAGAGGGTCAGAGAGTTTCTGAGATTTTCTGAGAGTGTTAGAGAGTGTCTGAGAGTTTCAGAAAGTTTCAGTGAGTGTCAGAGAGTTTCAGAGAATTTCAGAGAGTTCCGAAGATTGTCTGAGAGTGTCAGAGAGTGTCAAAGAGTTTCAGAGAATGTCAGAGAGTGTCTGAGAGTGTCAGAGAGTGTCAGAGAGTGTCAGAGAATGTTGGAGAGTTTCTGAGAGTATCTGTGAGTGTAAGAGAGTGTCAGAGTTTTCTGAGAGTTTCTGAGTGTGTCAGGGAGTGCCAGAGAGTTTCAGAGTGTTTCAGAGCGTGTCAGAGAGTGTCAGAGAGGGTCTGAGAGTGTCAGAGAGTGTCAGAGAGTTTCAGAGAGTGTCAGAGAGAGTGTCAGAAAGTGTCAGAAAGTGTCACAGAGTGTCTGAGATTTTCTGAGTGTTTCAGAGAGTGTCACAGAGTGTCAGAGAGTGTCAGAGAGTGTCAGAGAGTTTCAGAGAGTTTCTGAGAGTTTCTGAGTGTGTCAGAGAGTTTCAGAGAGTTTCTGAGACTTTCTGATTGTGTCAGAGAGTGTCAGAGATTGCCAGAGAGTTTCTGAGTGTGTCAGAGAGTGTCAGAGAGTGTCACAGAGTGTCTGAGAGTGTCAGAGAGTGTCACAGAGTTTCAGAGAGTTTCTGAGAGTTTCTGAGAGTGTCAGAGAGTTTCAGAGAGTTTCAGAGAGTTTCTGAGACTTTCTGATTGTGTCAGAGAGTGTCACAGATTGCCGGTGAGTTTCTGAGATTTTCTGAGACTTTCAGAGAGTGTCAAGAGTTTCAGAGATTGTCACAGACTGTCAGAGAGCGTCAGAGAGATAGCAGAGAGTGTCAGAGAGTGTGGGAGAGCTTCAGAGAATTGTCAGAGAGTTTCAGAGTGCGTCAGAGATTGTCTGAGAGTGTCAGAGAGTGTCAAAGAGTTTCAGAGAGTGTCAGAGAGTGTCAGAGATTGCCAGCGAGTTTCTGAGATTTTCTGAGACTTTCAGAGAGTGTCAAGAGTTTCAGAGAGTGTCGCAGACTGTCAGAGAGCTTCAGAGAGTGTCAGAGAGTGTCAGAGAATGACAGAGAGTTTCAAAGAATTGTCAGAGAGTTTCAGAGAGTGTCAGAGAGTGTCAGAGAGTTTCAGAGAGTAGCAGAGAATTTCAGAGATGGTCTGAGAGTATCAGAGAGTGTCAGACAGTTTCAGAGAGTGTCAGAGAGAGTCAGAGAGTGTCACAGAGTGTCACAGAGTGCCAGAGAGTTTATGAGTGTTTCAGAGAGTGTCAGAGAGTTTCAGAGAATGTCACAGGCTGTCAGAGAGTGTCAGAGAGATTGCAGAGAGTGTCCGAGAGCTTCAGAGAGCTTCAGAGAGTTTCAGAGATCTTCAGAGAGTGTCAGATAGTGTCACATAGAGACAGAGAGTTTCAGTGAGTGTCAGAGGGTTTCAGAGAGTTTCAGAGAATGTCAGAGTGTGTCAGAAAGTGTCTGAGAGTGTCAGAGAGTGTCATAGAGTGTCAGAGATTGTCAGTGAATGTCGGAGAGTTTCTGAGAGTATCTGTGAGTGTCAGAGAGTGTCAGAGACTGTCAGAGACTGTCATAGGGTTCACAGAGTTTCTGAGTGTGTCCGAGAGTGTCACTGAATGTCAGAGAGTGTCAGAGAGTTTCACAGTGTGTCACAGAGTGTCAGAGAGTGTCAGAGAGTTTCAGAGAGAGTCAGATCGTGTCAGAGAGTTTCAGAGAGTGTCAGAGAGTGTCTGAGAGTGTCAGAGAGTGTCAGAGATTTTCAGAGAGTTCCAGAGAGCTTCAGAGAGTGTCAGAAAGTGTCAGAAAGTTTCACAGTGTGTCACAGAGTGTCAGAGAGTGTCAGAGAGTTTCAGAGAATGTCAGAGTGTCAGAGAGTATCTGAGACTGTCAGAGAGTGTCAGAGAGTGTCTGAGAGAGTCAGAGGTGTCAGAGAGTGTCAGAGATTTTCTGAAAGTGTCACAGAGTTTCAGAGAGTTTCAGAGAGCTTCAGAGAGGGTCGGAGAGTGTCAGAGAGTGTCAGAGATTTTCAGAGAGTTTCAGTGAGTGTCAAAGAGTTTCAGAGAGTGTCAGAGAGTTTCAGAGATTTACTGAGAGTGTCAGGGAGTGCCAGTGAGCTTCTGAGTGTGTCGGAGAGTGTCCAAGAGTATCTGAGAGTTTCAGGGAGCGTCACAAAGTGTCAGAGAGTGTCAGAGAGGGTCAGAGAGTTTCTGAGATTTTCTGAGAGTGTTAGAGAGTGTCTGAGAGTTTCAGAAAGTTTCAGTGAGTGTCAGAGAGTTTCAGAGAATTTCAGAGAGTTCCGAAGATTGTCTGAGAGTGTCAGAGAGTGTCAAAGAGTTTCAGAGAATGTCAGAGATTGTCAGAGAGTGTCTGAGAGTGTCAGAGAGTGTCAGAGAGTGTCAGAGAATGTTGGAGAGTTTCTGAGAGTATCTGTGAGTGTAAGAGAGTGTCAGAGTTTTCTGAGAGTTTCTGAGTGTGTCAGGGAGTGCCAGAGAGTTTCAGAGTGTTTCAGAGCGTGTCAGAGAGTGTCAGAGAGGGTCTGAGAGTGTCAGAGAGTGTCAGAGAGTTTCAGAGAGTGTCAGAGAGAGTGTCAGAAAGTGTCAGAAAGTGTCACAGAGTGTCTGAGATTTTCTGAGTGTTTCAGAGAGTGTCACAGAGTGTCAGAGAGTGTCAGAGAGTGTCAGAGAGTTTCAGAGAGTTTCTGAGAGTTTCTGAGTGTGTCAGAGAGTTTCAGAGAGTTTCTGAGACTTTCTGATTGTGTCAGAGAGTGTCAGAGATTGCCAGAGAGTTTCTGAGTGTGTCAGAGAGTGTCAGAGAGTGTCACAGAGTGTCTGAGAGTGTCAGAGAGTGTCACAGAGTTTCAGAGAGTTTCTGAGAGTTTCTGAGAGTGTCAGAGAGTTTCAGAGAGTTTCTGAGACTTTCTGATTGTGTCAGAGAGTGTCACAGATTGCCGGTGAGTTTCTGAGATTTTCTGAGACTTTCAGAGAGTGTCAAGAGTTTCAGAGATTGTCACAGACTGTCAGAGAGCGTCAGAGAGATTGCAGAGAGTGTCAGAGAGTGTGGGAGAGCTTCAGAGAATTGTCAGAGAGTTTCAGAATGCGTCAGAGATTGTCTGAGAGTGTCAGAGAGTGTCAAAGAGTTTCAGAGAGTGTCAGAGAGTGTCAGAGAGTGTCAGAGATTGCCAGAGAGTTTCTGAGATTTTCTGAGACTTTCAGAGAGTGTCAAGAGTTTCAGAGAGTGTCGCAGACTGTCAGAGAGCTTCAGAGAGTGTCAGAGAGTGTCAGAGAATGACAGAGAGTTTCAAAGAATTGTCAGAGAGTTTCAGAGAGTGTCAGAGAGTGTCAGAGAGTTTCAGAGAGTAGCAGAGAATTTCAGAGAGGGTCTGAGAGTATCAGAGAGTGTCAGACAGTTTCAGAGAGTGTCAGAGAGAGTCAGAGAGTGTCAGAGAGTGTCACAGAGTGCCAGAGAGTTTATGAGTGTTTCAGAGAGTGTCAGAGAGTTTCAGAGAATGTCACAGGCTGTCAGAGAGTGTCAGAGAGATTGCAGAGAGTGTCCGAGAGCTTCAGAGAGCTTCAGAGAGTTTCAGAGATCTTCAGAGAGTGTCAGATAGTGTCACATAGAGACAGAGAGTTTCAGTGAGTGTCAGAGGGTTTCAGAGAGTTTCAGAGAATGTCAGAGTGTGTCAGAAAGTGTCTGAGAGTGTCAGAGAGTGTCAGAGAGTGTCAGAGAGTGTCAGAGAATGTCGGAGAGTTTCTGAGAGTATCTGTGAGTGTAAGAGAGTGTCACAGAGTGTCAGAGACTGTCAGAGAGTGACAAATAGCTTCACAGAGTGTAAGAGAGTGTCAGATAGTGTCAGAGTATGTCAGAGAATATCGGAGAGTTTCTGAGATTATCTGTGAGTGTCAGAGAGTGTCAGAGAATTTCACAGTGTGTCACAGAGTGTCAGAGAGTGTCTGAGAGTTTCAGAGACTGTCAGAGAATGTCGGAGAATTTCTGAGAGTATCTGTGAGTGTCAGAGAGTGTCAGAGAGTTTCACAGTGTGTCCGAGATTGTCATAGAGTGTCAGAGAGTGTCAAAGAGAGTCAGAGAGAGTCAGATCGTGTCAGAGAGTGTCAGAGAGTTTCAGAGAGTGTCAGAGAGTGTCTGAGAGTGTCAGAGAGTGTCAGAGATTTTCAGAGAGTTCCAGAGAACTTCAGAGAGAGTCAGAGAGTGTCAGAAAGTTTTAGAGATTGTCAGAGAGTTTCGGAGAGTGTCAGAGAGGTTCAGAGAGTTTCTGAGTGTGTCAGAGAGTGTCAGAGAGTTTCTGAGAGTTTCTGAGTGTGTCAGAGAGTGTTAGAGAGTGTCAGAGATTGCCAGAGAGTTTCTGAGATTTTCTGAGACTTTCAGAGAGTGTCAAGAGTTTCAGAGAGTGTCAAAGACCGTCAGAGAGCGTCAGGGAGATTGCAGAGAGTTTCAGAGAGCTTCAGAGAGTGTCAGAGAGTGACAGAGTGTTTCAGAGAATTGTCAGAGAGTTTCAGAGTGTGTCAGAGATACTCTGAGAGTGACAGAGAGTGTCAAAGAGTTTCAGAGACTGTCAGAGAGTTTCAGAGAGTTTCAGTGAGTGTCAAAGAGTTTCAGAGAGTGTCAGAGAGTTTCAGAGATTTACTGAGAGTGTCAGGGAGTGCCAGTGAGCTTCTGAGTGTGTCGGAGAGTGTCCAAGAGTATCTGAGAGTTTCAGGGAGCGTCACAAAGTGTCAGAGAGTGTCAGAGAGGGTCAGAGAGTTTCTGAGATTTTCTGAGAGTGTTAGAGAGTGTCTGAGAGTTTCAAAAAGTTTCAGTGAGTTTCAGAGAGTTTCAGAGAATTTCAGAGAGTGTCGAAGATTGTCTGAGAGTGTCAGAGAGTGTCAAAGAGTTTCAAAGAATGTCAGAGAGTGTCAGAGAGTGTCTGAGAGTGTCAGAGAGTGTCAGAGAGTGTCAGAGAATGTTGGAGAGTTTCTGAGAGTATCTGTGAGTGTAAGAGAGTGTCAGAGTTTTCTGAGAGTTTCTGAGTGTGTCAGGGAGTGTCACAGAGTGTCAGAGACTGTCAGAGAGTGTCAGAGAGTTTTAGAGAGTGTCACAGAGTGTCAGAAAGTGTCAGGGAGTGTCACAGAGTGTCAGGGAGTGTCAGAGAGTGTCAGAGAGTGTCAGAGAATGTCGGAGAGTTTCTGAGAGTATCTCTGAGTGTCAGAGAGTGTCAGAGAGTTTCACAGTGTGTCACAGAGTGTGAGAGAGTGTCAGAGAGATTCACAGAGTGTCTGAGAGTGTCATAGAGTGTCAGAGAGTGTCAGTGAATGTCGGAGAGTTTCTGAGAGTATCTGTGAGTGTCAGAGAGTGTCAGAGACTGTCAGAGACTGTCATAGGGTTCACAGAGTTTCTGAGTGTGTCCGAGAGTGTCACAGAATGTCAGATAGTGTCAGAGAGTTTCACAGTGTGTCACAGAGTGTCAGAGAGTGTCAGAGAGTTTCAGAGAGAGTCAGATCGTGTCAGAGAGTTTCAGAGAGTGTCAGAGAGTGTCTGAGAGTGTCAGAGAGTGTCAGAGATTTTCAGAGAGTTCCAGAGAGCTTCAGAGAGAGTCAGAAAGTGTCAGAAAGTTTCACAGTGTGTCACAGAGTGTCAGAGAGTGTCAGAGAGTTTCAGAGAATGTCAGAGTGTCAGAGAGTATCTGAGACTGTCAGAGAGTGTCAGAGATTTTCTGAGAGTGTCACAGAGTTTCAGAGAGTTTCAGAGAGCTTCAGAGAGGGTCGGAGAGTGTCAGAGAGTGTCAGAGATTTTCAGAGAGTTTCAGAGAGTGTCAGAGAGGGTCAGAGAGTTTCAGAGAGTTTCTGAAAGTGTCACAGCGTGTCAGAGAGTTTCAGAGAGCTTCAGAGAGTGTCAGAGAGTGTCTGAGAGTTTCAGAGAGTTTCAGAGACTGTCAAAGAGTTTCAGAGAGTGTCAGAGAGTGTCAGAGAGTGTCAGAGAGTTTCAGAGAGTGTCAGAGCGTTTCAGAGAGTGTCTGAGCGTGTCAGAGATTGCCAGAGAGTTTCTGAGAGTTTCTGAGTGTGTCAGAGCGTGTCAGCGACTGTCAGAGATTGTCAGAGAGAGCAACAGACTGTCAGAGAGTGTCAGAGAGTGTCAGAGAATGTCGGAGAGTTTCTGAGAGTATCTGTGAGTGTAAGAGAGTGTCACAGAGTGTCAGAGACTGTCAGAGAGTGACAAATAGCTTCACAGAGTGTAAGAGAGTGTCAGATAGTGTCAGAGTATGTCAGAGAATATCGGAGAGTTTCTGAGATTATCTGTGAGTGTCAGAGAGTGTCAGAGAATTTCACAGTGTGTCACAGAGGGTCAGAGAGTGTCTGAGAGTGTCAGAGACTGTCAGAGAATGTCGGAGAATTTCTGAGAGTATCTGTGAGTGTCAGAGAGTGTCAGAGAGTTTCACAGTGTGTCCGAGATTGTCATAGAGTGTCAGAGAGTGTCAAAGAGAGTCAGAGAGAGTCAGATCGTGTCAGAGAGTGTCAGAGAGTTTCAGAGAGTGTCAGAGAGCGTCTGAGAGTGTCAGAGAGTGTCAGAGATTTTCAGAGAGTTCCAGAGAACTTCAGAGAGAGTCAGAGAGTGTCAGAAAGTTTTAGAGATTGTCAGAGAGTTTCGGAGAGTGTCATAGAGGTTCAGAGAGTTTCTGAGTGTGTCAGAGAGTGTCAGAGAGTTTCTGAGAGTTTCTGAGTGTGTCAGAGAGTGTCAGAGAGTGTCAGAGATTGCCAGAGAGTTTCTGAGATTTTCTGAGACTTTCAGAGAGTGTCAAGAGTTTCAGAGAGTGTCAAAGACCGTCAGAGAGCGTCAGGGAGATTGCAGAGAGTTTCAGAGAGCTTCAGAGAGTGTCAGAGAGTGACAGAGTGTTTCAGAGAATTGTCAGAGAGTTTCAGAGTGTGTCAGAGATACTCTGAGAGTGACAGAGAGTGTCAAAGAGTTTCAGAGACTGTCAGAGAGTTTCAGAGATTTACTGAGAGTGTCAGGGAGTGCCAGTGAGCTTCTGAGTGTGTCGGAGAGTGTCCAAGAGTATCTGAGAGTTTCAGGGAGCGTCACAAAGTGTCAGAGAGTGTCAGAGAGGGTCAGAGAGTTTCTGAGATTTTCTGAGAGTGTTAGAGAGTGTCTGAGAGTTTCAAAAAGTTTCAGTGAGTGTCAGAGAGTTTCAGAGAATTTCAGAGAGTGTCGAAGATTGTCTGAGAGTGTCAGAGAGTGTCAAAGAGTTTCAAAGAATGTCAGAGAGTGTCAGAGAGTGTCTGAGTGTGTCAGAGAGTGTCAGAGAGTGTCAGAGAATGTTGGAGAGTTTCTGAGAGTATCTGTGAGTGTAAGAGAGTGTCAGAGTTTTCTGAGAGTTTCTGAGTGTGTCAGGGAGTGTCACAGAGTGTCAGAGACTGTCAGAGAGTGTCAGAGAGTTTTAGAGAGTGTCACAGAGTGTCAGAAAGTGTCAGAGAGTGTCACAGAGTGTCAGGGAGTGTCAGAGAGTGTCAGAGAGTGTCAGAGAGTGTCAGAGAATGTCGGAGAGTTTCTGAGAGTATCTGTGAGTGTCAGAGTGTTTCACAGTGTGTCACAGAGTGTGAGAGAGTGTCAGAGAGATTCACAGAGTGTCTGAGAGTGTCATAGAGTGTCAGAGAGTGTCAGTGAATGTCGGAGAGTTTCTGAGAGTATCTGTGAGTGTCAGAGAGTGTCAGAGACTGTCAGAGACTGTCATAGGGTTCACAGAGTTTCTGAGTGTGTCCGAGAGTGTCACAGAATGTCAGAGAGTGTCAGAGAGTTTCACAGTGTGTCACAGAGTGTCAGAGAGTGTCAGAGAGTTTCAGAGAGAGACAGATCGTGTCAGAGAGTTTCAGAGAGTGTCAGAGAGTGTCTGAGAGTGTCAGAGAGTGTATGAGATTTTCAGAGAGTTCCAGAGAGCTTCAGAGAGTGCCAGAAAGTGTCAGAAAGTTTCACAGTGTGTCACAGAGTGTCAGAGAGTGTCAGAGAGTTTCAGAGAATGTCAGAGTGTCAGAGAGTATCTGAGACTGTCAGAGAGTGTCAGAGAGTGTCTGAGAGAGTCAGAGGTGTCAGAGAGTGTCAGAGATTTTCTGAGAGTGTCACAGAGTTTCAGAGAGTTTCAGAGAGCTTCAGAGAGGGTCGGAGAGTGTCAGAGAGTGTCAGAGATTTTCAGAGAGTGTCAGAGAGGGTCAGAGAGTTTCAGAGAGTTTCTGAAAGTGTCACAGCGTGTCAGAGAGTTTCAGAGAGCTTCAGAGAGTGTCAGAGAGTGTCAGAGAGTGTCAGAGAGTGTCAGAGAGTTTCAGAGAGTGTCAGAGCGTTTCAGAGAGTGTCTGAGCGTGTCAGAGATTGCCAGAGAGTTTCTGAGAGTTTCTGAGTGTGTCAGAGCGTGTCAGCGACTGTCAGAGATTGTCAGAGAGAGCAACAGACTGTCAGAGAGTGTCAGAGAGATTGCAGAGAGTGTCAGTGAGTGTCAGAGAGCTTCAGAGAGTTGCAGAGAGTTTCAGAGAGTTTCAGAGAGCTTCAGAGAGTGACAGAGTGCCAGATAGTGACAGAGAGTTTCAGTGAGTGTCAGAGAGTTTCAGAGAGTTTCAGAGAGTGTCAGAGTTAGTCTGAGAGTGTCAGAGAGTGTCATAGAACATAGAACATAGAACATACAGCACAGAACAGGCCCTTCGGCCCACAATGTTGTGCCGATCCTTTGTCCTCTGTCAAGGACAATTTAATCTATACCCCATCATTCTCCTTTATCCATATACCTATCCAAAAGCCTTTTGAAAGTCCCTAAAGTTTCTGACTCAACAACTTCCCCGGGCAAGGCATTCCATGCCTCGACCACTCTCTGGGTAAAGAACCTTCCCCTGACATCCCCCTTATATCTCCCACCCTTCACCTTAAATTTATGACCCCTTGTAACGCTTTGCTCCACCCGGGGAAAAAGTTTCTGACTGTCTACCCTATCTATTCCCCTGATCATCTTATAAACCTCTATCATGTCACCCCTCATCCTTCTCCTTTCTAATGAGAAGAGGCCTAGAATGTTCAGCCTTTCCTCGTAAGACTTATTCTCCATTCCAGGCAACATCCTGGTAAATCTCCTCTGCACCCTCTCCAAGGCTTCCACATCCTTCCTAAAATGAGGCGACCAGAACTGCACACAGTACTCCAAATGAGGCCTTACCAAGGTCCTGTACAGCTGCATCATCACCTCACGGCTCTTAAATTCAATCCCTCTGCTAATGAACGCTAACACCCCATATGCCTTCTTCACAGCCCTATCCACTTGAGTTGCAACTTTCAATGATCTATGCACATAGACCCCAAGGTCTCTCTGCTCCTCCACATGCCCAAGAACCCTACCGTTAACCCAGTATTTTGCATTCATGTTTGTCCTTCCAAAATGGACGACCTCACACTTTTCAGGGTTAAACTCCATCTGCCACTTTTCAGCCCAGCACTGCAACCTATCCAAGTCCCTTTGCAGACGACAATAGCCCTCCTCGGTATCCACAACTCCACCAACCTTTGTATCATCTGCAAATTTACTGACCCACCCTTCGACTTCCTCATCCAAGTCGTTAATAAAAATCACAAACAGGAGAGGACCCAGCACTGATCCCTGCGGCACGCCACTGGTAACTGGGCTCCAGGCTGAGTATTTACCATCTAAGACCACTCTCTGCCTTCTATCAGTTAGCCAATTCTTAATCCAACTGGCCACATTCCCCACTATCCCATGCCTCCTGACTTTCTCCATAAGTCTACCATGGGGGACCTTATCAAATGCCTTACTAAAATCCATGTACACCACATCCACTGGTTTACCCTCATCCACTTGCTTGGTCACCTGCTCAAAGAATTCAATCAGGCTTGTGAGGCAAGACCTACCCCTCACAAAACCGTGCTGACTGTCCCGAATCAAGCAGTGTCTTTCCAGATGCTCAGAAATCCTATCCCTCAGCACCTTTTCCATCAACTTGCCTACCACCGAAGTAAGACTAACTGGCCTGTAATTCCCAGGGTTGTTCCTATTCCCTTTCTTGAACAGGGGCACAACATTTGCTACCCTCCAATCACCTGGTACCACCCCCGTCAGCAGAGAAGATGAAAAGATCATTGCCAGCGGCTCTGCAATTTCATCCCTTGCTTCCCATAACATCCTTGGATATACCCCGTCAGGCCCGGGAGACTTGTCTATCTTCAAGTTATTCAAAAACCCCAACACATCTTCCCTCCTAACGAGCACTTCCTCGAGCTTACCAGTCTGTTTCACACCGTCCTCTTCAGTAATACACCCCTTCTCATTCGTAAATACCGAAGAGAAGTACTCATTCAAAACCTCACTTATCTCTTCCGGCTCAACACACAGTCTCCCGCTATTGTCCTTGACCGGACCTACGGTCCCCCTAGTCATCCTCATATTTCTGACATACGCGTAAAAGGCCTTGGGGTTTTCTTTTATCCTACCCGCCAAGCATTTTTCATGCCCTCTCTTAGCTCTCCTAATCCCTTTCTTCAGATCCTTCCTGGCCATCTTGTATCCCTCCAGAGCTATGCCTGTGCCCTTTTTCCTCAACTTTATATACGCATCCTTCTTCTTCCTAACAAGACTCTCAACCTCTCTTGTCAACCACGGTTCCCTCACATGACCATCCCTTCCCTGTCTGACAGGGACATGCTTATCAATGGCCCCTACTATCTGCTCCTTGAAAAAGTTCCACATTTCGACCGTGCCCTTCCCTGCCAGCATATGCTCCCAACTTATGCTCCTCAGTTCCTGCCTGACAGCATCATATCTACCCTTCCCCCAATTGTAAACCTTGCCCTGTTGCACATACCTATCCCTCTCCATTACCACAGTGAATGCTACAGAATTGTGATCACTATCTCCAAAGTGCTCGCCCACCAACAGCTCTATCACTTGCCCTGGTTCATTACCTAGTACCAAATCCAATATTGCCTCCCCTCTGGTCGGGCAGTCTACATACTGAGTCAGAAAAGCTTCCTGGACATACTGCACAAACACTACCCCATCCAAACTATTCGATCTAAAGAGTTGCCAATCAATATTTGGGAAGTTGAAATCCCCCATAATTACTACCCTGTGACTTCTGCTCCTTTCCAAAATCTGTTTCCCAATCTGCTCTTCCACCTCCCTGCTGCTATTGGGGGGCCTATAGAAAACTCCCATCAAGGTGACTGCTCCTTTCCTGTTCCTGACCTCAACCCACAGTGCCTCAGTCGGCAGATCCTCCTCGAAAATTCTTTCAGCAGTTGTTACACTATTTCTAACTAACAATGCCACCCCCCCACCTCTTTTACCACCATTCCTAATCTTATGAAAACATCTATAACCAGGTACCTCCAAAAACCATTCCTCCCCCTCACCTATCCACGTTTCAGTGATGGCCACAACATCGTAGTCCCAAGTGCCCATCCACGCCTTCAATTCACTCACCTTATTCCTGATGCTTCTTGCGTTGAAGTATACGCACTTTAACCCTTCTCCGTGCCCATCTGTCCTCTGCGACAGTGCTACCTTCCCCAATACCTCACTACACTCTTTGTCTTTCTGAGTGGACCCACTGGTCCCTGGATTACAAGTCCGGTTCCCATCCCACTCCCAAACTAGTTTAAACCCTCCCGAACAGTACTAGCAAACCTCCCTCCCAGGATATTGGTGCCCCTCTGGTTCAGATGCAGCCCGTCCTGTTTGAACAGGTCCCATCTTCCCCAGAATGCAGTCCAATTATCCAAGAACTGGAAGCCCTCCCTCCTACACCATTCCTGCAGCCACGTGTTCAGCTGTGCTCTCTCCCTATTCCTAGCCTCACTATCACGTGGCGCCGGCAACAAACCAGAGATAACAACTCTGTCCGTCCGAGCTTTCAGCTTCCAGCCTAACTCCCTAAACTCACTTCTAACATCTGTGCCACCCTTCCTTCCTACGTCAAAGAGTTTCAGAGAGTGTCAGAGAGTGTCAGCGAGTGTCTGAGATTGTCATAGCGTGTCAGAGAGTGTCAGAGAATGTCGGAGAGTTTGTGAGAGTATCCGTGAGTGTCAGAGAGTTTCACAGTGTGTCAAGAGTGTCAGAGAGTGTCAGAGAGTGTCAGAGAGTTTCAGAGAGTGTCAGAGAATGTCTGAGAGTTTCAGAGAGTGTCAGAGATTTTCTGAGAGTGTCACAGAGTGTCAGAGAGTTTCAGAGAGCTTCAGAGAGTATCGGAGAGTGTCAGAGAGTGTCAGAGATTTTCAGAGAGTTTCAGAGAGTGTCAGAGAGTGTCAGAGAGGGTCAGAGAGTTTCAGAGAGTTTCAGAGAGTGTCAGAGATTTTCAGTGAGTTTCAGAGAGCGTCAGAGTTTGTCAGAGATTGTCAGAGAGTTTCAGAGAGTGTCGGAGAGTGTCAGAGAGTTTCAGAGAGCTGCAGAGAGTGTCAGAGAGTGTCAGAGAGTTTCAGAGATTGTCAGAGAGTATCAGAGAGTGTCAGAGAGTGTCAGAGATTTTCAGAGAGTTTCAGAGAGCGTCAGAGTTTGTCAGAGATTGTCAGAAAGTTTCAGAGATTGTCAGAGAGTGTCCGAGAGTGTTGGAGATAGTCAGAGAGTGTCAGAGAGTGTCTGAGAGTGCCAGAGAGTTTTCAGAGTTTCAGAGAGTGTCTGAGTGTGTCAGAGAGTGTCAGAGAGCGTCAGAGAGTGTCAGAGTGTTTCAGAGAGTTTCTGAGAGTGTCACAGAGTGTCAGAGAGCTTCTGAGAGTTTCTGAGTGTGTCCGAGAGTGTCAGAGAGTTTCGGAGAGTGTCACAGATTGTCCGGGAGTATCAGAGAGTTTCAGAGAGTTTCAGACAGTTTGAGAGAGTTTCTGAGACTGCCAGACAGTGTCAGAGAGTTTCAGAGAGTGTCAGAGAGTGTCAGAGAGTTTCAGAGAGTTTCTGAGAGTTTCAGAGATTTTCAGTGAGGGTCAGAGAGTTTCAGAGTGTGTCAGAGGGTTTCAGATTGTTTCAGAGAGTGTCTGAGATTGTAAGAGTGCTTCAGAGAGTGTCTGAGAGTGTCAGAGAGTGTCAGAGAGTGTCAGAGAATGTCGGAGAGTTACTGAGAGTATCTGTGAGTGTAAGAGAGTGTCAGAGGGTTCTGCGAGTTTCTGAGTGTGTCAGAGAGTGTCACAGAGTGTCAGAGACTGTCAGAGAGTGTCAGAGAGTTTCAAAGAGTTTCACAGAGTGTCAGAGAGAGTCAGAGAGTGTCTGAGATTGTCATAGAGTGTCAGAGAGTGTCAGAGAGTTTCAGAGAGTGTCAGAGAATTTCAGAGAGTATCGGAGAGTTTCAGAGAGTGTCAGAGAGTGTCAGAGGGTTTCAGAGAGTGTCAGAGGATTTCAGAGAGTGTCTGAGCGTGTCAGAGATTGCCAGAGAGTTTCTGAGAGTTTCTGAGTGTGTCAGAGAGTGTCCGAGACAGTCAGAGATTTCTGAGAGAGTCACAGACTGTCAGAGAGTGTCAGAGAGATTGCAGAGAGTGTCAGAGAGCTTCAGAGAGTGACAGAGTGTCAGATAGTGACAGAGAGTTTCAGTGAGTGTCCAGAGTTTCAGAGAGTGTCAGAGATAGTCTGAGTGTGTCAGAGAATGTCAAAGTGTTTCAGAGAGTGTCAGAGAGTTTCAGTGAATGTCAGAGTGTCAGAGAGTGTCTGAGACTGTCAGAGAGTGTCAGAGAGTGTCAGAGAGTGTCTGAGAGAGCCAGAAGGTGTCAGAGAGTGTCAGAGATTTTCTGAGAGTGTCACAGAGTGTCAGAGAGTTTCAGAGAGCTTCAGAGAGTGTCGGAGAGTGTCAGAGAGTGTCAGAGATATTCAGGGAGTTTCAGAGAGTGTCAGAGAGGGTCAGAGAGTTTCAGAGAGTTTCTGAAATTGTCACAGTGCGTCACAGAGTTTCAGAGAGCGTCAGAGAATGTCAGAGAGTGTCTGAGAGTTTCAGAGAGTTTCAGAGAGTGTCAAAGAGTTTCAGAGAGTGTCAGAGAGTGTCAGAGAGTTTCAGAGAGTGTCAGAGAGTGTCAGAGAGTTTCAGAGAGGGTCAGAGCGTTTCAGAGAGTGTCTGAGCGTGTCAGAGATTGCCAGAGAGTTTCTGAGAGTTTCTGAGTGTGTCAGAGAGTGTCAGAGACTGTCAGAGATTTCAGAGAGAGTCACAGACTGTCAGAAAGTGTCAGAGAGATTGCAGAGACTGTCAGAGAGTGTCAGAGAGCTTCAGAGAGTGGCAGAGAGTTTCAGAGAGCTTCAGAGCATGACAGAGTGTCAGATAGTGACAGAGAGTTTCAGTGAGTGTCAGAGAGTTTCAGAGAGTGTCAAAGAGTTTCACAGAGTGTCAGAGAGTGTCAGCGAGTGTCTGAGATTGTCACAGAGTGTCAGAGAGTGTCAGAGAATGTCCGAGAGTTTCTGAGAGTATCCGTGAGTGTCAGAGAGTTTCACAGTGTGTCACAGAGTGTCAGAGAGAGTCAGAGAGTGTCAGAGAGTTTCAGAGAGTGTCAGAGAGTGTCAGAGAGTGTCTGAGAGTGTCACAGAGTGTCAGAGATTTTCGGAGAGTGTCACAGAGTGTCAGAGAGTTTCAGAGAGCTTCAGAGAGTGTCGGAGAGTGTCAGAGAGTGTCAGAGATTTTCAGAGAGTTTCAGAGAGTGTCAGAGAGGGTCAGAGAGTTTCAGAGAGCTTCAGAGAGTGTCAGAGAGCGTCAGAGAGTTTCAGAGAGTGTCAGAGAGTGCCAAAGAGTTTCAGAGAGTGTCAGAGAGTTTCTGAGAGTGTCAGAGAGTGCCAGAGAGTTCCAGAGAGTTTCTGAGAGCTTCAGATAGTGTCGAAATGTGTCAGAGAGTGTCAGAGACTTTCAGACAGTTTCAGAGAGTTTCAGAGAGTTTCAGAGAGTGTCAGACAGTATCTGAGAGTGTCAGAGAGTGTCAAAGAGTTTCAGAGTGTTTCAGAGAGTGACAGAGAGTGTCAGAGAGGGTCTGAGAATGTCAGAGAGTGTCAGAGTGTGTCAGAGAATGTCGGAGAGTTTCTGAGAGTATCTGAGAGTTTCTGAGTGTGTCAGAGAGTGTCCGAGACAGTCAGAGATTTCTGAGAGAGTCACAGACTGTCAGAGAGTGTCAGAGAGATTGCAGAGAGTGTCAGGGAGTGTCAGAGAGCTTCAGAGAGTGACAGAGTGTCAGATAGTGACAGAGAGTTTCAGGGAGTGTCCGGAGTTTCAGAGAGTGTCAGAGATAGTCTGAGTGTGTCAGCGAATGTCAAAGTGTTTCAGAGAGTGTCAGAGCGTTTCAGTGAATGTCAGAGTGTCAGAGAGTGTCTGAGACTGTCAGAGAGTGTCAGAGAGTGTCAGAGAGTGTCTGAGAGAGCCAGAAGGTGTCAGAGAGTGTCAGAGATTTTCTGAGAGTGTCACAGAGTGTCAGAGAGTTTCAGAGAGCTTCAGAGAGTGTCGGAGAGTGTCAGAGAGTGTCAGAGATATTCAGGGAGTTTCAGAGAGTGTCAGAGAGGGTCAGAGAGTTTCAGAGAGTTTCTGAAATTGTCACAGTGCGTCACAGAGTTTCAGAGAGCTGCAGAGAATGTCAGAGAGTGTCTGAGAGTTTCAGAGAGTTTCAGAGAGTGTCAAAGAGTTTTAGAGAGTGTCAGAGAGTGTCAGAGAGTTTCAGAGAGTGTCAGAGAGTGTCAGAGAGTTTCAGAGAGTGTCAGAGCGTTTCAGAGAGTGTCTGAGCGTGTCAGAGATTGCCAGAGAGTTTCTGAGAGTTTCTGAGTGTGTCAGAGAGTGTCAGAGACTGTCAGAGATTTCAGAGAGAGTCACAGACTGTCAGAAAGTGTCAGAGAGATTGCAGAGACTGTCAGAGAGTGTCAGAGAGCTTCAGAGAGTGGCAGAGAGTTTCAGAGAGATTCAGAGAGCTTCAGAGAGTGACAGAGTGTCAGATAGTGACAGAGAGTTTCAGTGAGTGTCAGAGAGTTTCAGAGAGTGTCAAAGAGTTTCACAGAGTGTCAGAGAGTGTCAGCGAGTGTCTGAGATTGTCATAGAGTGTCAGAGAGTGTCAGAGAATGTCCGAGAGTTTCTGAGAGTATCCGTGAGTGTCAGAGAGTTTCACAGTGTGTCACAGAGTGTCAGAGAGAGTCAGAGAGTGTCAGAGAGTTTCAGAGAGTTTCTGAGAGTGTCACAGCGTGTCAGAGAGTTTCAGAGAGTGTCAAAGAGCGTCAGAGAGTTTCAGAGAGTGTCAGAGAGTGTCAAAGAGTTTCAGAGAGTGTCAGAGAGTTTCTGAGAGTGTCAGAGAGTGCCAGAGAGTGCCAGAGAGTTTCTGAGAGCTTCAGATAGTGTCGAAATGTGTCAGAGAGTGTCAGAGACTTTCAGACCGTTTCAGAGAGTTTCAGAGAGTTTCAGAGAGTGTCAGACCGTATCTGAGAGTGTCAGAGAGTGTCAGAGAGTTTCTGAGAGTGTCAGAGAGTGCCAGAGAGTGCCAGAGAGTTTCTGAGAGCTTCAGATAGTGTCGAAATGTGTCAGAGAGTGTCAGAGACTTTCAGACAGTTTCAGAGAGTTTCAGAGAGTTTCAGAGAGTGTCAGACAGTATCTGAGAGTGTCAGAGAGTGTCAAAGAGTTTCAGAGAGTGTCAGAGAGTGTCAGAGAGTTTCAGAGTGTTTCAGAGAGTGACAGAGAGTGTCAGAGAGGGTCTGAGAATGTCAGAGAGTGTCAGAGTGTGTCAGAGAATGTCGGAGAGTTTCTGAGAGTATCTGTGAGTGTAAGAGTGTGTCAGAGAGTGTCAGAGACTATCCGAGGGTTCTGAGAGATTCTGAGTGTGTCAGAGAGTGTCAGAGAGTTTCAGAGAGTGTCACCGAGTTTCCGAGAGTGTCAGGGAGTTTCTGAGAGTGTCAGAGAGTGCCAGAGAGAGCCAGAGAGTTTCTGAGAGCTTCAGATAGTGTCGAAATGTGTCAGAGAGTGTCAGAGATTTTCAGAGAGTTTCAGAGAGTGTCAGAGAGTTTCAGAGAGTTTCAGACAGTGTCTGAGAGTGTCAGTGAGTGTCAAAGAGTTTCAGAGAGTGTCAGAGAGTGTCAGAGAGTGTCAGAGAGTTTCAGTGTGTTTCAGAGAGTGTCAGATAGTGTCAGAGAGGGTCTGAGAATGTCAGAGAGTGTCAGAGTGTGTCAGAGAATGTCGGAGAGTTTCTGAGAGTATCTGTGAGTGTAAGAGTGTGTCAGAGAGTGTCAGAGACTGTCCGAGGGTTCTGAGAGATTCTGAGTGTGTCAGAGAGTGTCAGAGAGTTCCAGAGAGTGTCACAGAGTGTCAGAGAGCGTCAGAGAGTTTCACAGTGTGTCACAGAGTGTCAGAGAGTTTCAGTGAGGGTCAGAGAGTTTCAGAGTGTGTCAGAGGGTTTCAGATTGTTTCAGAGAGAGTCTGCGAGTGTCAGAGTGTTTCAGAGAGTGTCTGAGAGTGTCAGAGAGTGTCAGAGAGTTTCACAGTGTGTCACAGAGTGTGAGAGAGTGTCAGAGAGATTCACAGAGTGTCTGAGAGTGTCATAGAGTGTCAGAGAGTGTCAGTGAATGTCGGAGAATTTCTGAGAGTATCTGTGAGTGTCAGAGAGTGTCAGAGACTGTCAGAGACTGTCATAGGGTTCACAGAGTTTCTGAGTGTGTCCGAGAGTGTCACAGAATGTCAGAGAGTGTCAGAGAGTTTCACATTGTGTCACAGAGTGTCAGAGAGTGTCAGAGAGTTTCAGAGAGAGTCAGATCGTGTCAGAGAGTTTCAGAGAGTGTCAGAGAGTGTCTGAGAGTGTCAGAGAGTGTCAGAGATTTTCAGAGAGTTCCAGAGAGTGTCAGAGAGTTTCAGAGAGTTTCAGAGAGTGTCAGAGATAGTCTGAGAGTGTCAGAGAATGTCAAAGAGTTTCAGAGAGTGTCAGAGACTGTCAGAGAGTGTCAGCGAGTGTCAGAGCGTTTCAGAGAGTGTCAGAGAGTGTCAGAGAGTTTCAGAGAGTTTCAGAGAGTGTCAGAGCGTTTCAGAGAGTGTCTGAGCGTGTCAGAGATTGCCAGAGAGTTTCTGAGAGTTTCTGAGTGTGTCAGAGAGTGTCAGAGACTGTCAGAGATTTCAGAGAGAGTCACAGACTGTCAGAAAGTGTCAGAGAGATTGCAGAGACTGTCAGAGAGTGTCAGAGAGCTTCAGAGAGTGGCAGAGAGTTTCAGAGAGATTCAGAGAGCTTCAGAGAGTGACAGAGTGTCAGATAATGACAGAGAGTTTCAGTGAGTGTCAGAGAGTTTCACAGAGTGTCAAAGAGTTTCACAGAGTGTCAGAGAGTGTCAGCGAGTGTCTGAGATTGTCATAGAGTGTCAGAGAGTGTCAGAGAATGTCCGAGAGTTTCTGAGAGTATCCGTGAGTGTCAGAGAGTTTCACAGTGTGTCACAGAGTGTCAGAGAGAGTCAGAGAGTGTCAGAGAGTTTCAGAGAGTGTCAGAGAGTGTCAGAGAGTGTCTGAGAGTGTCACAGAGTGTCAGAGATTTTCGGAGAGTGTCACAGAGTGTCAGAGAGTTTCAGAGAGCTTCAGAGAGTGTCGGAGAGTGTCAGAGAGTGTCAGAGATTTTCAGAGAGTTTCAGAGAGTGTCAGAGAGGGTCAGAGAGTTTCAGAGAGTTTCTGAGAGTGTCACAGCGTGTCAGAGAGTTTCAGAGAGCTTCAGAGAGCGTCAGAGAGTTTCAGAGAGTGTCAGAGAGTGTCAAAGAGTTTCAGAGAGTGTCAGAGAGTTTCTGAGAGTGTCAGAGAGTGCCAGAGAGTGCCAGAGAGTTTCTGAGAGCTTCAGATAGTGTCGAAATGTGTCAGAGAGTGTCAGAGACTTTCAGACAGTTTCAGAGAGTTTCAGAGAGTTTCAGAGAGTGTCAGACAATATCTGAGAGTGTCAGAGAGTGTCAAAGAGTTTCAGAGAGTGTCAGAGAGTGTCAGAGAGTTTCAGAGTGTTTCAGAGAGTGACAGAGAGTGTCAGAGAGGGTCTGAGAATGTCAGAGAGTGTCAGAGTGTGTCAGAGAATGTCGGAGAGTTTCTGAGAGTATCTGTGAGTGTAAGAGTGTGTCAGAGAGTGTCAGAGACTATCCGAGGGTTCTGAGAGATTCTGAGTGTGTCAGAGAGTGTCAGAGAGTTTCAGAGAGTGTCACAGAGTTTCCGAGAGTGTCAGAGAGTTTCTGAGAGTGTCAGAGTGTGCCAGAGAGTGCCAGAGAGTTTCTGAGAGCTTCAGATAGTGTCGAAATGTGTCAGAGAGTGTCAGAGATTTTCAGAGAGTTTCAGAGAGTGTCAGAGAGTTTCAGAGAGTTTCAGACAGTGTCTGAGAGTGTCAGAGAGTGTCAAAGAGTTTCAGAGAGTGTCAGAGAGTGTCAGAGCGTGTCAGAGAGTTTCAGAGTGTTTCAGAGAGTGTCAGAGAGTGTCAGAGAGTGTCAGAGAGTTTCAGAGTGTTTCAGAGAGTGTCAGATAGTGTCAGAGAGGGTCTGAGAATGTCAGAGAGTGTCAGAGTGTGTCAGAGAATGTCGGAGAGTTTCTGAGAGTATCTGTGAGTGTAAGAGTGTGTCAGAGAGTGTCAGAGACTGTCCGAGGGTTCTGGAGATTCTGAGTGTGTCAGAGAGTGTCAGAGAGTTTCAGAGAGTGTCACAGAGTGTCAGAGAGCGTCAGAGAGTTTCACAGTGTGTCGCAGAGTGTCAGAGAGTGTCAGAGAGTTTCAGTGAGGGTCAGAGAGTTTCAGAGTGTGTCAGAGGGTTTCAGATTGTTTCAGAGAGTGTCTGCGAGTGTCAGAGTGTTTCAGAGAGTGTCTGAGAGTGTGAGAGAGTGTCAGAGACTGTCAGAGAATGTCGGAGAGTTACTGAGAGTATCTGTGAGTGTAAGAGAGTGTCAGAGGGTTCTGCGAGTTACTGAGTGTGTCAGAGAGTGTCACAGAGTGTCAGAGACTGTCAGAGAGTGTCAGAGAGATTCAAAGAGTTTCACAGAGTGTCAGAGAGTGTCAGAGAGTGTCTGAGATTGTCATAGAGTGTCAGAGAATTTCAGAGAGCATCAGAGAGTTTCAGAGAGTGTCAGAGAGTGTCAGAGAGTTCCAGAGAGTGTCAGAGAATTTCAGAGAGTATCAGAGAGTTTCAGAGAGTGTCAGAGAGTTTCAGAGAGTGTCAGAGAATTTCAGAGAGTCTCTGAGCGTGTCAGAGATTGCCAGAGAGTTTCTGAGAGTTTCTGAGTGTGTCAGAGAGTGTCAGAGACAGTCAGAGATTTCAGAGAGAGTCACAGACTGTCAGAGAGTGTCAGAGAGATTGCAGAGAGTGTCAGAGAGTGTCAGAGATCATCAGAGAGAGGCAGAGAGTTTCAGAGAGCTTCAGAGAGTGTTGGAGAGTGTCAGAGAGTGTCAGAGACTTTCAGAGAGTTTCAGAGAGTGTCAGAAAGGGTCAGAGAGTTTCAGAGAGTTTCTGAAAGTGTCACAGCGTGTCAGAGAGTTTCAGAGAGCTTCAGAGAGTGTCAGAGAGTGTCTGAGAATGTCAGAGAGTGTCAGAGTGTGTCAGAGAATGTCGGAGAGTTTCTGAGAGTATCTGTGAGTGTAAGAGTGTGTCAGAGAGTGTCAGAGACTGTCCGAGGGTTCTGAGAGATTCTGAGTGTGTCAGAGAGTGTCAGAGAGTGTCAGAGAGTTTCAGAGAGCGTCAGAGAGTTTCACAGTGTGTCGCAGAGTGTCAGAGAGTGTCAGAGAGTTTCAGTGAGGGTCAGAGAGTTTCAGAGTGTGTCAGAGGGTTTCAGATTGTTTCAGAGAGTGTCTGCGAGTGTCAGAGTGTTTCAGAGAGTGTCTGAGAGTGTCAGAGAGTGTCAGAGACTGTCAGAGAATGTCGGAGAGTTACTGAGAGTATCTGTGAGTGTAAGAGAGTGTCAGAGGGTTCTGCGAGTTTCTGAGTGTGTCAGAGAGTGTCACAGAGTGTCAGAGACTGTCAGAGAGTGTCAGAGAGATTCAAAGAGTTTCACAGAGTGTCAGAGAGTGTCAGAGAGTGTCTGAGATTGTCATAGAGTGTCAGAGAGTGTCAGAGAGCATCAGAGAGTTTCAGAGAGTGTCAGAGAGTGTCAGAGAGTTCCAGAGAGTGTCAGAGAATTTCAGAGAGTATCAGAGAGTTTCAGAGAGTGTCAGAGAGTTTCAGAGAGTGTCAGAGAATTTCAGAGAGTCTCTGAGCGTGTCAGAGATTGCCAGAGAGTTTCTGAGAGTTTCTGAGTGTGTCAGAGAGTGTCAGAGAGTTTCAGAGTGTTTCAGAGAGTGTCAGATAGTGTCAGAGAGGGTCTGAGAATGTCAGAGAGTGTCAGAGTGTGTCAGAGAATGTCGGAGAGTTTCTGAGAGTATCTGTGAGTGTAAGAGTGTGTCAGAGAGTGTCAGAGACTGTCCGAGGGTTCTGAGAGATTCTGAGTGTGTCCGAGAGTGTCAGAGAGTTTCAGAGAGTGTCACAGAGTGTCAGAGAGCGTCAGAGAGTTTCACAGTGTGTCGCAGAGTGTCAGAGAGTGTCAGAGAGTTTCAGTGAGGGTCAGAGAGTTTCAGAGTGTGTCAGAGGGTTTCAGATTGTTTCAGAGAGTGTCTGAGAGTGTCAGAGAGTGTCAGAGACTGTCAGAGAATGTCGGAGAGTTACTGAGAGTATCTGTGAGTGTAAGAGAGTGTCAGAGGGTTCTGCGAGTTTCTGAGTGTGTCAGAGAGTGTCACAGAGTGTCAGAGACTGTCAGAGAGTGTCAGAGAGATTCAAAGAGTTTCACAGAGTGTCAGAGAGTGTCAGAGAGTGTCTGAGATTGTCATAGAGTGTCAGAGAGTGTCAGAGAGCATCAGAGAGTTTCAGAGAGTGTCAGAGAGTGTCAGAGAGTTCCAGAGAGTGTCAGAGAATTTCAGAGAGTATCAGAGAGTTTCAGAGAGTGTCAGAGAGTTTCAGAGAGTGTCAGAGAATTTCAGAGAGTCTCTGAGCGTGTCAGAGATTGCCAGAGAGTTTCTGAGAGTTTCTGAGTGTGTCAGAGAGTGTCAGAGACAGTCAGAGATTTCAGAGAGAGTCACAGACTGTCAGAGAGTGTCAGAGAGATTGCAGAGAGTGTCAGAGAGTGTCAGAGATCATCAGAGAGAGGCAGAGAGTTTCAGAGAGCTTCAGAGAGTGTTGGAGAGTGTCAGAGAGTGTCAGAGATTTTCAGAGAGTTTCAGAGAGTGTCAGAAAGGGTCAGAGAGTTTCAGAGAGTTTCTGAAAGTGTCACAGCGTGTCAGAGAGTTTCAGAGAGCTTCAGAGAGTGTCAGAGAGTGTCTGAGAATTTCAGAGAGTTTCAGAGAGTGTCAAAGAGTTTCAGAGAGTGTCACAGAGTGTCAGAGAGTGTCAGAGAGTTTCAGAGAGTGTCAGAGAGTGTCAGAGAGTTTCAGAGAGTGTCAGAGCGTTTCAGAGAGTTTCTGAGCGTGTCAGAGATTGCCAGAGAGTTTCGGAGAGTTTCTGAGTGTGTCAGAGACTGTCAGAGATTTCAGAGAGAGTCACAGACTGTCAGAGAGTGTCAGAGAGATTGCAGAGAGTGTCCGAGAGTGTCAGAGATCTTCAGAGAGTGTCAGAGAGTTTCAGAGAGTTTCAGAGAGCTTCACAGAGTGACAGAGCGTCAAATAGTGACAGAGAGTTTCAGTGAGTGTCAGAGAGTTTCAGAGAGTTTCAGAGAGTGTCAGAGTTAGTCTGGGAGTGTCAGAGAGTGTCAAAGAGTTTCACAGAGTGTCAGAGAGTGTCAGCGAGTGTCTGAGATTGTCATAGAGTGTCAGACAGTGTCAGAGAATGTCGGAGAGTTTCTCAGAGTATCCGTCAGTGTCAGAGAGTTTCACAGTGTGTCACAGAGTATCAGAGAGTGTCAGAGAGTGTCAGAGAGTTTCAGAGAGTGTCAGAGAGTGTCAGAGAGTGTCTGAGAGTGTCAGGGACTGTCAGAGATTTTCTGAGAGTGTCACAGAGTGTCAGAGAGTTTCAGAGAGCTTCAGAGAGTGTCGGAGAGTGTCAGAGATTTTCAGAGAGTTTCAGAGAGTGTCAGAGAGTGTCAGAGAGGGTCTGAGAGTGTCAGAGAGTGTCAGAGCGTTTCAGAGAGTGTCAGAGAGTGTCAGAGAGTTTCAGAGAGTGTCAGAGCGTTTCAGAGAGTGTCTGAGCGTGTCAGAGATTGCCAGAGAGTTTCGGAGAGTTTCTGAGTGTGTCAGAGAGTGTCAGAGACGGTCAGAGATTTCAGAGAGAGTCACAGACTTTCAGAGAGTGTCAGAGAGATTGCAGAGAGTGTCAGAGAGTGTCAGAGAGTTTCAGAGAGCTTCAGAGAGTGGCAGAGTGTCAGATAGTGACAGAGAGTTTCAGTGAGTGTCTGAGAGTTTCAGAGAGTTTCAGAGAGTGTAAGAGATAGTCTGAGAGTGTCAGAGAATGTCAAAGAGTTTCAGAGAGTGTCAGAGACTGTCAGAGAGTGTTAGAGAGTGTCAGAGCGTTTCAGAGAGTGTCAGAGAGTGTCAGAGAGTTTCAGAGAGTTTCAGAGAGTGTCAGAGCGTTTCAGAGAGTGTCTGAGCGTGTCAGAGATTGCCAGAGAGTTTCAGAGAGTTTCTGAGTGTATCAGAGAGTGTCAGAGACGGTCAGAGATTTCAGAGAGAGTCACAGACTTTCAGAGAGTGTCAGAGAGATTGCAGAGAGTGTCAGAGAGTGTCAGAGAGCTTCAGAGAGTGGCAGAGAGTTTCAGAGAGTTTCAGAGAGCTTCAGAGAGTGACAGAGTGTCAGATAGTGACAGAGAGTTTCAGGGAGTGTCAGAGAGTTTCCGAGAGTTTCAGAGAGTGTAAGAGATAGTCTGAGAGGGTCTGAGAATGTCAAAGAGTTTCAGAGAGTGTCAGAGAGTGTCCAAGAGTTTCAGAGTGTGTCAGAGATTGTCAGAGAGTTTCAGAGAGTTTCAGAGAGTGTCAGACAGTGTCTGAGAGTGTCAGAGAGTGTCAAAGAGTTTCAGAGAGTGTCAGAGAGTGTCAGAGAGTGTCAGAGAGTGTCAGAGAGTTTCAGAGTGTTTCAGAGAGTGTCAGATAGTGTCAGAGAGGGTCTGAGAATGTCAGAGAGTGTCAGAGTGTGTCAGAGAATGTCGGAGAGTTTCTGAGAGTATCTGTGAGTGTAAGAGTGTGTCAGAGAGTGTCAGAGACTGTCCGAGGTTTCTGAGAGATTCTGAGTGTGTCAGAGAGTGTCAGAGAGTTTCAGAGAGTGTCACAGAGTGTCAGAGAGCGTCAGAGAGTTTCACAGTGTGTCACAGAGTGTCAGAGGGTGTCAGAGAGTGTCAGAGAGTTTCAGAGAGAGTCAGATCGTGTCAGAGAGTTTCAGAGAGTGTCAGAGAGTGTCTCAGAGTGTCAGAGAGTGTCAGAGATTTTCAGAGAGTTCCAGAGAGTGTCAGAGAGTTTCAGAGAGTTTCAGAGAGTGTCAGAGATAGTCTGAGAGTGTCAGAGAATGTCAAAGAGTTTCAGAGAGTGTCAGAGACTGTCAGAGAGTGTCAGCGAGTGTCAGAGCGTTTCAGAGAGTGTCAGAGAGTGTCAGAGAGTTTCAGAGAGTTTCAGAGAGTGTCAGACCGTTTCAGAGAGTGTCTGAGCGTGTCAGAGATTGCCAGAGAGTTTCTGAGAGTTTCTGAGTGTGTCAGAGAGTGTCAGAGACTGTCAGAGATTTCAGAGAGAGTCACAGACTGTCAGAAAGTGTCAGAGAGATTGCAGAGACTGTCAGAGAGTGTCAGAGAGCTTCAGAGAGTGGCAGAGAGTTTCAGAGAGATTCAGAGAGCTTCAGAGAGTGACAGAGTGTCAGATAATGACAGAGAGTTTCAGTGAGTGTCAGAGAGTTTCACAGAGTGTCAAAGAGTTTCACAGAGTGTCAGAGAGTGTCAGCGAGTGTCTGAGATTGTCATAGAGTGTCAGAGAGTGTCAGAGAATGTCCGAGAGTTTCTGAGAGTATCCGTGAGTGTCAGAGAGTTTCACAGTGTGTCACAGAGTGTCAGAGAGAGTCAGAGAGTGTCAGAGAGTTTCAGAGAGTGTCAGAGAGTGTCAGAGAGTGTCTGAGAGTGTCACAGAGTGTCAGAGATTTTCGGAGAGTGTCACAGAGTGTCAGAGAGTTTCAGAGAGCTTCAGAGAGTGTCGGAGAGTGTCAGAGAGTGTCAGAGATTTTCAGAGAGTTTCAGAGAGTGTCAGAGAGGGTCAGAGAGTTTCAGAGAGTTTCTGAGAGTGTCACAGCGTGTCAGAGAGTTTCAGAGAACTTCAGAGAGTGTCAGAGAGCGTCAGAGAGTTTCAGAGAGTGTCAGAGTGTCAAAGAGTTTCAGAGAGTGTCAGAGAGTTTCTGAGAGTGTCAGAGAGTGCCAGAGAGTGCCAGAGAGTTTCTGAGAGCTTCAGATAGTGTCGAAATGTGTCAGAGAGTGTCAGAGACTTTCAGACAGTTTCAGAGAGTTTCAGAGAGTTTCAGAGAGTGTCAGACAATATCTGAGAGTGTCAGAGAGTGTCAAAGAGTTTCAGAGAGTGTCAGAGAGTGTCAGAGAGTGTCAGAGAGTTTCAGAGTGTTTCAGAGAGTGACAGAGAGTGTCAGAGAGGGTCTGAGAATGTCAGAGAGTGTCAGAGTGTGTCAGAGAATGTCGGAGAGTTTCTGAGAGTATCTGTGAGTGTAAGAGTGTGTCAGAGAGTGTCAGAGACTATCCGAGGGTTCTGAGAGATTCTGAGTGTGTCAGAGAGTGTCAGAGAGTTTCAGAGAGTGTCACAGAGTTTCCGAGAGTGTCAGAGAGTTTCTGAGAGTGTCAGAGTGTGCCAGAGAGTGTCAGAGATTTTCAGAGAGTTTCAGAGAGTGTCAGAGAGTTTCAGAGAGTTTCAGACAGTGTCTGAGAGTGTCAGAGAGTGTCAAAGAGTTTCAGAGAGTGTCAGAGAGTGTCAGAGCGTGTCAGAGAGTTTCAGAGTGTTTCAGAGAGTGTCAGAGAGTGTCAGAGAGTGTCAGAGAGTTTCAGAGTGTTTCAGAGAGTGTCAGATAGTGTCAGAGAGGGTCTGAGAATGTCAGAGAGTGTCAGAGTGTGTCAGAGAATGTCGGAGAGTTTCTGAGAGTATCTGTGAGTGTAAGAGTGTGTCAGAGAGTGTCAGAGACTGTCCGAGGGTTCTGAGAGATTCTGAGTGTGTCAGAGAGTGTCAGAGAGTTTCAGAGAGTGTCACAGAGTGTCAGAGAGCGTCAGAGAGATTGCAGAGAGTGTCAGAGAGTGTCAGAGATCATCAGAGAGAGGCAGAGAGTTTCAGAGAGCTTCAGAGAGTGTCACAGAGTGTCAGAGAGTGTCAGAGATTTTCAGAGAGTTTCAGAGAGTGTCAGAAAGGGTCAGAGAGTTTCAGAGAGTTTCTGAAAGTGTCACAGCGTGTCAGAGAGTTTCAGAGAGATTCAGAGAGTGTCAGAGAGTGTCTGAGAATGTCAGAGTGTGTCAGAGAATGTCGGAGAGTTTCTGAGAGTATCTGTGAGTGTAAGAGTGTGTCAGAGAGTGTCAGAGTCTGTCCGAGGGTTCTGAGAGATTCTGAGTGTGTCAGAGAGTGTCAGAGAGTTTCAGAGAGTGTCACAGAGTGTCAGAGAGCTTCAGAGAGTTTCACAGTGTGTCGCAGAGTGTCAGAGAGTGTCAGAGAGTTTCAGTGAGGGTCAGAGAGTTTCAGAGTGTGTCAGAGGGTTTCAGATTGTTTCAGAGAGTGTCTGCGAGTGTCAGAGTGTTTCAGAGAGTGTCTGAGAGTGTCAGAGAGTGTCAGAGACTGTCAGAGAATGTCGGAGAGTTACTGAGAGTATCTGTGAGTGTAAGAGAGTGTCAGAGGGTTCTGCGAGTTTCTGAGTGTGTCAGAGAGTGTCACAGAGTGTCAGAGACTGTCAGAGAGTGTCAGAGAGATTCAAAGAGTTTCACAGAGTGTCAGAGAGTGTCAGAGAGTGTCTGAGATTGTCATAGAGTGTCAGAGAGTGTCAGAGAGCATCAGAGAGTTTCAGAGAGTGTCAGAGAGTGTCAGAGAGTTCCAGAGAGTGTCAGAGAATTTCAGAGAGTATCAGAGAGTTTCAGAGAGTGTCAGAGAGTTTCAGAGAGTGTCAGAGAATTTCAGAGAGTCTCTGAGCGTGTCAGAGATTGCCAGAGAGTTTCTGAGAGTTTCTGAGTGTGTCAGAGAGTGTCGGAGACAGTCAGAGATTTCAGAGAGGGTCACAGACTGTCAGAGAGTGTCAGAGAGATTGCAGAGAGTGTCAGAGAGTGTCAGAGATCATCAGAGAGAGGCAGAGAGTTTCAGAGAGCTTCAGAGAGTGTTGGAGAGTGTCAGAGAGTGTCAGAGATTTTCAGAGAGTTTCAGAGAGTGTCAGAAAGGGTCAGAGAGTGTCAGAGAGTTTCTGAAAGTGTCACAGCGTGTCAGAGAGTTTCAGAGAGCTTCAGAGAGTGTCAGAGAGTGTCTGAGAATTTCAGAGAGTTTCAGAGAGTGTCAAAGAGTTTCAGAGAGTGTCACAGAGTGTCAGAGAGTGTCAGAGAGTTTCAGAGAGTGTCAGAGAGTGTCAGAGAGTTTCAGAGAGTGTCAGAGCGTTTCAGCGAGTTTCTGAGCGTGTCAGAGATTGCCAGAGAGTTTCGGAGAGTTTCTGAGTGTGTCAGAGACTGTCAGAGATTTCAGAGAGAGTCACAGACTGTCAGAGAGTGTCAGAGAGATTGCAGAGAGTGTCCGAGAGTGTCAGAGATCTTCAGAGAGTGGCAGAGAGTTTCAGAGAGTTTCAGAGAGCTTCACAGAGTGACAGAGCGTCAAATAGTGACAGAGAGTTTCAGTGAGTGTCAGAGAGTTTCAGAGAGTTTCAGAGAGTGTCAGAGTTAGTCTGGGAGTGTCAGAGAGTGTCAAAGAGTTTCACAGAGTGTCAGAGAGTGTCAGCGAGTGTCTGAGATTGTCATAGAGTGTCAGACAGTGTCAGAGAATGTCGGAGAGTTTCTCAGAGTATCCGTCAGTGTCAGAGAGTTTCACAGTGTGTCACAGAGTATCAGAGAGTGTCAGAGAGTGTCAGAGAGTTTCAGAGAGTGTCAGAGAGTGTCAGAGAGTGTCTGAGAGTGTCAGGGACTGTCAGAGATTTTCTGAGAGTGTCACAGAGTGTCAGAGAGTTTCAGAGAGCTTCAGAGAGTGTCGGAGAGTGTCAGAGATTGTCAGAGATTTTCAGAGAGTTTCAGAGAGTGTCAGAGAGTGTCAGAGAGGGTCTGAGAGTTTCAGAGAGTTTCTGAGTGTGTCACATCGTGTCAGAGAGTTTCAGAGAGCTCAGAGATTGTCAGAGAGTGTCGGAGAGTTTCAGAGAGTTTCAGAGAGTGTCAAATAGTTTCAGAGAGTGTCAGAGAGTGTCAGAGAGTGTCAGTGCGTTTCAGAGAGTGTCAGAGAGTGTCAGAGAGTTTCAGAGAGTGTCAGAGCGTTTCAGAGAGTGGCTGAGCGTATCAGAGATTGCCAGAGAGTTTCGGAGAGTTTCTGAGTGTGTCAGAGAGTGTCAGAGACGGTCAGAGATTTCAGAGAGAGTCACAGACTTTCAGAGAGTGTCAGAGAGATTGCAGAGAGTGTCAGAGAGTGTCAGAGAGTTTCAGAGAGCTTCAGAGAGTGGCAGAGTGTCAGATAGTGACAGAGAGTTTCAGTGAGTGTCTGAGAGTTTCAGAGAGTTTCAGAGAGTGTAAGAGATAGTCTGAGAGTGTCAGAGAATGTCAAAGAGTTTCAGAGAGTGTCAGAGACTGTCAGAGAGTGTTAGAGAGTGTCAGAGCGTTTCAGAGAGTGTCAGAGAGTGTCAGAGAATTTCAGAGAGTTTCATAGAGTGTCAGAGCGTTTCAGAGAGTGTCTGAGCGTGTCAGAGATTGCCAGAGAGTTTCAGAGAGTTTCTGAGTGTATCAGAGAGTGTCAGAGACGGTCAGAGATTTCAGAGAGAGTCACAGACTTTCAGAGAGTGTCAGAGAGATTGCAGAGAGTGTCAGAGAGTGTCAGAGAGCTTCAGAGAGTGGCAGAGAGTTTCAGAGAGTTTCAGAGAGCTTCAGAGAGTGACAGAGTGTCAGATAGTGACAGAGAGTTTCAGGGAGTGTCAGAGAGTTTCCGAGAGTTTCAGAGAGTGTAAGAGATAGTCTGAGAGGGTCTGAGAATGTCAAAGAGTTTCAGATCGTGTCAGAGAGTTTCAGAGAGCTCAGAGATTGTCAGAGAGTGTCGGAGAGTTTCAGAGAGTTTCAGAGAGTGTCAAATAGTTTCAGAGAGTGTCAGACAGTGTCAGAGAGTGTCAGAGCGTTTCAGAGAGTGTCAGAGAGTGTCAGAGAGTTTCAGAGAGTGTCAGAGCGTTTCAGAGAGTGGCTGAGCGTATCAGAGATTGCCAGAGAGTTTCGGAGAGTTTCTGAGTGTGTCAGAGAGTGTCAGAGACGGTCAGAGATTTCAGAGAGAGTCACAGACTTTCAGAGAGTGTCAGAGAGATTGCAGAGAGTGTCAGAGAGTGTCAGAGAGTTTCAGAGAGCTTCAGAGAGTGGCAGAGTGTCAGATAGTGACAGAGAGTTTCAGTGAGTGTCTGAGAGTTTCAGAGAGTTTCAGAGAGTGTAAGAGATAGTCTGAGAGTGTCAGAGAATGTCAAAGAGTTTCAGAGAGTGTCAGAGACTGTCAGAGAGTGTTAGAGAGTGTCAGAGCGTTTCAGAGAGTGTCAGAGAGTGTCAGAGAGTTTCAGAGAGTTTCATAGAGTGTCAGAGCGTTTCAGAGAGTGTCTGAGCGTGTCAGAGATTGCCAGAGAGTTTCAGAGAGTTTCTGAGTGTATCAGAGAGTGTCAGAGACGGTCAGAGATTTCAGAGAGAGTCACAGACTTTCAGAGAGTGTCAGAGAGATTGCAGAGAGTGTCAGAGAGTGTCAGAGAGCTTCAGAGAGTGGCAGAGAGTTTCAGAGAGTTTCAGAGAGCTTCAGAGAGTGACAGAGTGTCAGATAGTGACAGAGAGTTTCAGGGAGTGTCAGAGAGTTTCCGAGAGTTTCAGAGAGTGTAAGAGATAGTCTGAGAGGGTCTGAGAATGTCAAAGAGTTTCAGAGAGTGTCAGAGAGTGTCAAAGAGTTTCAGAGTGTGTCAGAGATTGTCAGAGAGTTTCAGAGAGTTTCAGAGAGTGTCAGACAGTGTCTGAGAGTGTCAGAGAGTGTCAAAGAGTTTCAGAGAGTGTCAGAGAGTGTCAGAGAGTGTCAGAGAGTGTCAGAGAGTTTCAGAGTGTTTCAGAGAGTGTCAGATAGTGTCAGAGAGGGTCTGAGAATGTCAGAGAGTGTCAGAGTGTGTCAGAGAATGTCGGAGAGTTTCTGAGAGTATCTGTGAGTGTAAGAGTGTGTCAGAGAGTGTCAGAGACTATCCGAGGGTTCTGAGAGATTCTGAGTGTGTCAGAGAGTGTCAGAGAGTTTCAGAGAGTGTCACAGAGTGTCAGAGAGCGTCAGAGAGTTTCACAGTGTGTCACAGAGTGTCAGAGGGTGTCAGAGAGTTTCAGTGAGGGTCAGAGAGTTTCAGAGTGTGTCAGAGGGTTTCAGATTGTTTCAGAGAGTGTCTGCGAGTGTCAGAGTGTTTCAGAGAGTGTCTGAGAGTGTCAGAGAGTGTCAGGGACTGTCAGAGAATGTCGGAGAGTTACTGAGAGTATCTGTGAGTGTAAGAGAGTGTCAGAGGGTTCTGCGAGTTTCTGAGTGTGTCAGAGAGAGTCACAGAGTGTCAGAGACTGTCAGAGAGTGTCAGAGAGATTCAAAGAGTTTCACAGAGTGTCAGAGAGTGTCAGAGAGTGTCTGAGATTGTCATAGAGTGTCAGAGAGTGTCAGAGAGCATCAGAGAGTTTCAGAGAGTGTCAGAGAGTGTCAGAGAGTTTCAGAGAGTGTCAGAGAATTTCGGAGAGTATCAGAGAGTTTCAGAGAGTGTCAGAGAGTGTCAGAGAGTTTCAGAGAGTGTCAGAGAATTTCAGAGAGTCTCTGAGCGTGTCAGAGATTGCCAGAGAGTTTCTGAGAGTTTCTGAGTGTGTCAGAGAGTGTCAGAGACAGTCAGAGATTTCAGAGAGAGTCACAGACTGTCAGAGAGTGTCAGAGAGATTGCAGAGAGTGTCAGAGAGTGTCAGAGATCTTCAGAGAGAGGCAGAGAGTTTCAGAGAGCTTCAGAGAGTGTCGGAGAGTGTCAGAGAGTGTCAGAGATTTTCAGAGAGTTTCAGAGAGTGTCAGAAAGGGTCAGAGAGTTTCAGAGAGTTTCTGAAAGTGTCACAGCGTATCAGAGAGTTTCAGAGAGCTTCAGAGAGTGTCAGAGAGTGTCTGAGAGTTTCAGAGAGTTTCAGAGAGTGTCAAAGAGTTTCAGAGAGTGTCACAGAGTGTCAGAGAGTGTCAGAGAGTTTCAGAGAGTGTCAGAGAGTTTCAGAGAGTGTCTGAGCGTGTCAGAGATTGCCAGAGAGTTTCTGAGAGTTTCTGAGTGTGTCAGAGACTGTCAGAGATTTCAGAGAGAGTCACAGACTGTCAGAGAGTGTCAGAGAGATTGCAGAGAGTGTCCGAGAGTGTCAGAGATCTTCAGAGAGTGGCAGAGAGTTTCAGAGAGTTTCAGAGAGCTTCAGAGAGTGACAGAGCGTCAAATAGTGACAGAGAGTTTCAGTGAGTGTCAGAGAGTTTCAGAGAGTTTCAGAGAGTGTCAGAGTTAGTCTGGGAGTGTCAGAGAGTGTCAAAGAGTTTCACAGAGTGTCAGAGAGTGTCAGCGAGTGTCTGAGATTGTCATAGAGAGTCAGACAGTGTCAGAGAATGTCGGAGAGTTTCTCAGAGTATCCGTCAGTGTCAGAGAGTTTCACAGTGTGTCACAGAGTATCAGAGAGTGTCAGAGAGTGTCAGAGAGTTTCAGAGAGTGTCAGAGAGTGTCAGAGAGTGTCTGAGAGTGTCAGGGAGTGTCAGAGATTTTCTGAGAGTGTCACAGAGTGTCAGAGAGTTTCAGAGAGCTTCAGAGAGTGTCGGAGAGTGTCAGAGATTGTCAGAGATTTTCAGAGAGTTTCAGAGAGTGTCAGAGAGTGTCAGAGAGGGTCTGAGAGTTTCAGAGAGTTTCTGAGAGTGTCACATCGTGTCAGAGAGTTTCAGAGAGCTTCAGAGATTGTCAGATAGTGTCGGAGAGTTTCAGAGAGTTTCAGAGAGTGTCAAATAGTTTCAGAGAGTGTCAGAGAGTGTCAGAGCGTTTCAGAGAGTGTCAGAGAGTGTCAGAGAGTTTCAGAGAGTGTCAAAGCGTTTCAGAGAGTGTCAGAGCTTATCAGAGATTGCCAGAGAGTTTCGGAGAGTTTCTGAGTGTGTCAGAGAGTGTCAGAGACGGTCAGAGATTTCAGAGAGAGTCACAGACTTTCAGAGAGTGTCAGAGAGATTGCAGAGAGTGTCAGAGAGTGTCAGAGAGTTTCAGAGAGCTTCAGAGAGTGGCAGAGTGTCAGATAGTGACAGAGAGTTTCAGTGAGTGTCAGAGAGTTTCAGAGAGTGTCAGAGAGTGTCAGAGAGTTTCAGAGAGTGTCAGAGAATTTCAGAGATTATCAGAGAGTTTCAGAGAGTGTCAGAGAGTGTCAGAGAGTTTCAGAGAGTGTCAGAGAATTTCAGAGAGTCTCTGAGCGTGTCAGAGATTGCCAGAGAGTTTCTGAGAGTTTCTGAGTGTGTCAGAGAGTGTCAGAGACAGTCAGAGATTTCAGAGAGAGTCACAGACTGTCAGAGAGTGTCAGAGAGATTGCAGAGAGTGTCAGAGAGTGTCAGAGATCTTCAGAGAGAGGCAGAGAGTTTCAGAGAGCTTCAGAGAGTTTCGGAGAGTGTCAGAGAGTGTCAGAGATTTTCAGAGAGTTTCAGAGAGCGTCAGAAATTGTCAGAGAGTTTCAGAGAGTTTCTGAAAGTGTCACAGCGTGTCAGAGAGTTTCAGAGAGCTTCAGAGAGTGTCAGAGAGTGTCTGAGAGTTTCAGAGAGTTTCAGAGAGTGTCAAAGAGTTTCAGAGAGTGTCACAGAGTGTCAGAGAGTGTCAGAGAGTTTCAGAGAGTGTCAGAGAGTTTCAGAGAGTGTCAGAGCGTTTCAGAGAGTGTCTGAGCGTGTCAGAGATTGCCAGAGAGTTTCTGAGAGTTTCTGAGTGTGTCAGAGACTGTCAGAGATTTCAGAGAGAGTCACAGACTGTCAGAGAGTGTCAGAGAGATTGCAGAGAGTGTCCGAGAGTGTCAGAGATCTTCAGAGAGTGGCAGAGAGTTTCAGAGAGTTACAGAGAGTGTCAGAGAGTGTCTGAGAGTTTCAGAGAGTTTCAGAGAGTGTCAAAGAGTTTCAGAGAGTGTCACAGAGTGTCAGAGAGTGTCAGAGAGTTTCAGAGAGTGTCAGAGAGTTTCAGAGAATGTCTGAGCGTGTCAGAGATTGCCAGAGAGTTTCTGAGAGTTTCTGAGTGTGTCAGAGACTGTCAGAGATTTCAGAGAGAGTCACAGACTGTCAGAGAGTGTCAGAGAGATTGCAGAGAGTGTCCGAGAGTGTCAGAGATCTTCAGAGAGTGGCAGAGAGTTTCAAAGAGTTTCAGAGAGCTTCAGAGAGTGACAGAGCGTCAAATAGTGACAGAGAGTTTCAGTGAGTGTCAGAGAGTTTCAGAGAGTTTCAGAGAGTGTCAGAGTTAGTCTGGGAGTGTCAGAGAGTGTCAAAGAGTTTCACAGAGTGTCAGAGAGTGTCAGCGAGTGTCTGAGATTGTCATAGAGAGTCAGACAGTGTCAGAGAATGTCGGAGAGTTTCTCAGAGTATCCGTCAGTGTCAGAGAGTTTCACAGTGTGTCACAGAGTATCAGAGAGTGTCAGAGAGTGTCAGAGAGTTTCAGAGAGTGTCAGAGAGTGTCAGAGAGTGTCTGAGAGTGTCAGGGAGTGTCAGAGATTTTCTGAGAGTGTCACAGAGTGTCAGAGAGTTTCAGAGAGCTTCAGAGAGTGTCGGAGAGTGTCAGAGATTGTCAGAGATTTTCAGAGAGTTTCAGAGAGTGTCAGAGAGTGTCAGAGAGGGTCTGAGAGTTTCAGAGAGTTTCTGAGAGTGTCACATCGTGTCAGAGAGTTTCAGAGAGCTTCAGAGATTGTCAGAGAGTGTCGGAGAGTTTCAGAGAGTTTCAGAGAGTGTCAAATAGTTTCAGAGAGTGTCAGAGAGTGTCAGAAAGTGTCAGAGCGTTTCAGAGAGTGTCAGAGCGTATCAGAGATTGCCAGAGAGTTTCGGAGAGTTTCTGAGTGTGTCAGAGAGTGTCAGAGACGGTCAGAGATTTCAGAGAGAGTCACAGACTTTCAGAGAGTGTCAGAGAGATTGCAGAGAGTGTCAGAGAGTGTCAGAGAGTTTCAGAGAGCTTCAGAGAGTGGCAGAGTGTCAGATAGTGACAGAGAGTTTCAGTGAGTGTCAGAGAGTTTCAGAGAGTGTCAGAGAGTGTCAGAGAGTTTCAGAGAGTGTCAGAGAATTTCAGAGATTATCAGAGAGTTTCAGAGAGTGTCAGAGAGTGTCAGAGAGTTTCAGAGAGTGTCAGAGAATTTCAGAGAGTCTCTGAGCGTGTCAGAGATTGCCAGAGAGTTTCTGAGAGTTTCTGAGTGTGTCAGAGAGTGTCAGAGACAGTCAGAGATTGCAGAGAGAGTCACAGACTGTCAGAGAGTGTCAGAGAGATTGCAGAGAGTGTCAGAGAGTGTCAGAGATCTTCAGAGAGAGGCAGAGAGTTTCAGAGAGCTTCAGAGAGTTTCGGAGAGTGTCAGAGAGTGTCAGAGATTTTCAGAGAGTTTCAGAGAGTGTCAGAAATTGTCAGAGAGTTTCAGAGAGTTTCTGAAAGTGTCACAGCGTGTCAGAGAGTTTCAGAGAGCTTCAGAGAGTGTCAGAGAGTGTCTGAGAGTTTCAGAGAGTTTCAGAGAGTGTCAAAGAGTTTCAGAGAGTGTCACAGAGTGTCAGAGAGTGTCAGAGAGTTTCAGAGAGTGTCAGAGAGTTTCAGAGAGTGTCAGAGCGTTTCAGAGAGTGTCAGACAGTGTCTGAGAGTGTCAGAGAGTGTCAAAGAGTTTCAGAGAGTGTCAGAGAGTGTCAGAGAGTGTCAGAGAGTTTCAGAGTGTTTCAGAGAGTGTCAGATAGTGTCAGAGAGGGTCTGAGAATGTCAGAGAGTGTCAGAGTGTGTCAGAGAATGTCGGAGAGTTTCTGAGAGTATCTGTGAGTGTAAGAGTGTGTCAGAGAGTGTCAGAGACTGTCCGAGGGTTCTGAGAGATTCTGAGTGTGTCAGAGAGTGTCAGAGAGTTTCAGAGAGTGTCACAGAGTGTCAGAGAGCGTCAGAGAGTTTCACAGTGTGTCACAGAGTGTCAGAGGGTGTCAGAGAGTTTCAGTGAGGGTCAGAGAGTTTCAGAGTGTGTCAGAGGGTTTCAGATTGTTTCAGAGAGTGTCTGCGAGTGTCAGAGTGTTTCAGAGAGTGTCTGAGAGTGTCAGAGAGTGTCAGAGACTGTCAGAGAATGTCGGAGAGTTACTGAGAGTATCTGTGAGTGTAAGAGAGTGTCAGAGGGTTCTGCGAGTTTCTGAGTGTGTCAGAGAGAGTCACAGAGTGTCAGAGACTGTCAGAGAGTGTCAGAGAGATTCAAAGAGTTTCACAGAGTGTCAGAGAGTGTCAGAGAGTGTCTGAGATTGTCATAGAGTGTCAGAGAGTGTCAGAGAGCATCAGAGAGTTTCAGAGAGTGTCAGAGAGTGTCAGAGAGTTTCAGAGAGTGTCAGAGAATTTCGGAGAGTATCAGAGAGTTTCAGAGAGTGTCAGAGAGTGTCAGAGAGTTTCAGAGAGTGTCAGAGAATTTCAGAGAGTCTCTGAGCGTGTCAGAGATTGCCAGAGAGTTTCTGAGAGTTTCTGAGTGTGTCAGAGAGTGTCAGAGACAGTCAGAGATTTCAGAGAGAGTCACAGACTGTCAGAGAGTGTCAGAGAGATTGCAGAGAGTGTCAGAGAGTGTCAGAGATCTTCAGAGAGAGGCAGAGAGTTTCAGAGAGCTTCAGAGAGTGTCGGAGAGTGTCAGAGAGTGTCAGAGATTTTCAGAGAGTTTCAGAGAGTGTCAGAAAGGGTCAGAGAGTTTCAGAGAGTTTCTGAAAGTGTCACAGCGTATCAGAGAGTTTCAGAGAGCTTCAGAGAGTGTCAGAGAGTGTCTGAGAGTTTCAGAGAGTTTCAGAGAGTGTCAAAGAGTTTCAGAGAGTGTCACAGAGTGTCAGAGAGTGTCAGAGAGTTTCAGAGAGTGTCAGAGAGTTTCAGAGAGTGTCTGAGCGTGTCAGAGATTGCCAGAGAGTTTCTGAGAGTTTCTGAGTGTGTCAGAGACTGTCAGAGATTTCAGAGAGAGTCACAGACTGTCAGAGAGTGTCAGAGAGATTGCAGAGAGTGTCCGAGAGTGTCAGAGATCTTCAGAGAGTGGCAGAGAGTTTCAGAGAGTTTCAGAGAGCTTCAGAGAGTGACAGAGCGTCAAATAGTGACAGAGAGTTTCAGTGAGTGTCAGAGAGTTTCAGAGAGTTTCAGAGAGTGTCAGAGTTAGTCTGGGAGTGTCAGAGAGTGTCAAAGAGTTTCACAGAGTGTCAGAGAGTGTCAGCGAGTGTCTGAGATTGTCATAGAGAGTCAGACAGTGTCAGAGAATGTCGGAGAGTTTCTCAGAGTATCCGTCAGTGTCAGAGAGTTTCACAGTGTGTCACAGAGTATCAGAGAGTGTCAGAGAGTGTCAGAGAGTTTCAGAGAGTGTCAGAGAGTGTCAGAGAGTGTCAGAGAGTGTCTGAGAGTGTCAGGGAGTGTCAGAGATTTTCTGAGAGTGTCACAGAGTGTCAGAGAGTTTCAGAGAGCTTCAGAGAGTGTCGGAGAGTGTCAGAGATTGTCAGAGATTTTCAGAGAGTTTCAGAGAGTGTCAGAGAGTGTCAGAGAGGGTCTGAGAGTTTCAGAGAGTTTCTGAGAGTGTCACATCGTGTCAGAGAGTTTCAGAGAGCTTCAGAGATTGTCAGAGAGTGTCGGAGAGTTTCAGAGAGTTTCAGAGAGTGTCAAATAGTTTCAGAGAGTGTCAGAGAGTGTCAGAGCGTTTCAGAGAGTGTCAGAGAGTGTCAGAGAGTTTCAGAGAGTGTCAGAGCGTTTCAGAGAGTGTCAGAGCGTATCAGAGATTGCCAGAGAGTTTCGGAGAGTTTCTGAGTGTGTCAGAGAGTGTCAGAGACGGTCAGAGATTTCAGAGAGAGTCACAGACTTTCAGAGAGTGTCAGAGAGATTGCAGAGAGTGTCAGAGAGTGTCAGAGAGTTTCAGAGAGCTTCAGAGAGTGGCAGAGTGTCAGATAGTGACAGAGAGTTTCAGTGAGTGTCAGAGAGTTTCAGAGAGTGTCAGAGAGTGTCATGAGTTTCAGAGAGTGTCAGAGAATTTCAGAGATTATCAGAGAGTTTCAGAGAGTGTCAGAGAGTGTCAGAGAGTTTCAGAGAGTGTCAGAGAATTTCAGAGAGTCTCTGAGCGTGTCAGAGATTGCCAGAGAGTTTCTGAGAGTTTCTGAGTGTGTCAGAGAGTGTCAGAGACAGTCAGAGATTTCAGAGAGAGTCACAGACTGTCAGAGAGTGTCAGAGAGATTGCAGAGAGCGTCAGAGAGTGTCAGAGATCTTCAGAGAGAGGCAGAGAGTTTCAGAGAGCTTCAGAGAGTTTCGGAGAGTGTCAGAGAGTGTCAGAGATTTTCAGAGAGTTTCAGAGAGCGTCAGAAATTGTCAGAGAGTTTCAGAGAGTTTCTGAAAGTGTCACAGCGTGTCAGAGAGTTTCAGAGAGCTTCAGAGAGTGTCAGAGAGTGTCTGAGAGTTTCAGAGAGTTTCAGAGAGTGTCAAAGAGTTTCAGAGAGTGTCACAGAGTGTCAGAGAGTGTCAGAGAGTTTCAGAGAGTGTCAGAGAGTGTCAGAGAGTTTCAGAGAGTGTCAGAGCGTTTCAGAGTGTGTCTGAGCGTGTCAGAGATTGCCAGAGAGTTTCTGAGAGTTTCTGAGTGTGTCAGAGACTGTCAGAGATTTCAGAGAGAGTCACAGACTGTCAGAGAGTGTCAGAGAGATTGCAGAGAGTGTCGGAGAGTGTCAGAGATCTTCAGAGAGTGGCAGAGAGTTTCAGAGAGTTTCAGAGAGCTTCAGAGAGCTTCAGAGAGTGACAGAGCGTCAAATAGTGACATAGAGTTTCAGTGAGTGTCAGAGAGTTTCAGAGAGTTTCAGAGAGTGTCAGAGTTAGTCTGGGAGTGTCAGAGAGTGTCAAAGAGTTTCACAGAGTGTCAGAGAGTGTCAGCGAGTGTCTGAGATTGTCATAGAGAGTCAGACATTGTCAGAGAATGTCGGAGAGTTTCTCAGAGTATCCGTCAGTGTCAGAGAGTTTCACAGTGTGTCACAGAGTATCAGAGAGTGTCAGAGAGTGTCAGAGAGTGTCAGAGAGTTTCAGAGAGTGTCAGAGAGTGTCAGAGAGTGTCTGAGAGTGTCAGGGAGTGTCAGAGATTTTCTGAGAGTTTCACAGAGTGTCAGAGAGTTTCAGAGAGCTTCAGAGAGTGTCGGAGAGTGTCAGAGATTGTCAGAGATTTTCAGAGAGTTTCAGAGAGTGTCAGAGAGTGTCAGAGAGGGTCTGAGAGTTTCAGAGAGTTTCTGAGAGTGTCACATCGTGTCAGAGAGTTTCAGAGAGCTTCAGAGATTGTCAGAGAGTGTCGGAGAGTTTCAGAGAGTTTCAGAGAGTGTCAAATAGTTTCAGAGAGTGTCAGAGAGTGTCAGAGAGTGTCAGAGCGTTTCAGAGAGTGTCAGAGCGTATCAGAGATTGCCAGAGAGTTTCGGAGAGTTTCTGAGTGTGTCAGAGAGTGTCAGAGACGGTCAGAGATTTCAGAGAGAGTCACAGACTTTCAGAGAGTGTCAGAGAGATTGCAGAGAGTGTCAGAGAGTGTCAGAGAGTTTCAGAGAGCTTCAGAGAGTGGCAGAGTGTCAGATAGTGACAGAGAGTTTCAGTGAGTGTCAGAGAGTTTCAGAGAGTGTCAGAGAGTGTCAGAGAGTTTCAGAGAGTGTCAGAGAATTTCAGAGATTATCAGAGAGTTTCAGAGAGTGTCAGAGAGTGTCAGAGAGTTTCAGAGAGTGTCAGAGAATTTCAGAGAGTCTCTGAGCGTGTCAGAGATTGCCAGAGAGTTTCTGAGAGTTTCTGAGTGTGTCAGAGAGTGTCAGAGACAGTCAGAGATTTCAGAGAGAGTCACAGACTGTCAGAGAGTGTCAGAGAGATTGCAGAGAGTGTCAGAGAGTGTCAGAGATCTTCAGAGAGAGGCAGAGAGTTTCAGAGAGCTTCAGAGAGTTTCAGAGAGTGTCAGAAATTGTCAGAGAGTTTCAGAGAGTTTCTGAAAGTGTCACAGCGTGTCAGAGAGTTTCAGAGAGCTTCAGAGAGTGTCAGAGAGTGTCTGAGAGTTTCAGAGAGTTTCAGAGAGTGTCAAAGAGTTTCAGAGAGTGTCACAGAGTGTCAGAGAGTGTCAGAGAGTTTCAGAGAGTGTCAGAGAGTGTCAGAGAGTTTCAGAGAGTGTCAGAGCGTTTCAGAGAGGGTCTGAGCGTGTCAGAGATTGCCAGAGAGTTTCTGAGAGTTTCTGAGTGTGTCAGAGACTGTCAGAGATTTCAGAGAGAGTCACAGACTGTCAGAGAGTGTCAGAGAGATTGCAGAGAGTGTCCGAGAGTGTCAGAGATCTTCAGAGAGTGGCAGAGAGTTTCAGAGAGTTTCAGAGAGCTTCAGAGAGTGACAGAGCGTCAAATCGTGACAGAGAGTTTCAGTGAGTGTCAGAGAGTTTCAGAGAGTTTCAGAGAGTGTCAGAGTTAGTCTGGGAGTGTCAGAGAGTGTCAAAGAGTTTCACAGAGTGTCAGAGAGTGTCAGCGAGTGTCTGAGATTGTCATAGAGTGTCAGACAGTGTCAGAGAATGTCGGAGAGTTTCTCAGAGTATCCGTCAGTGTCAGAGAGTTTCACAGTGTGTCACAGAGTATCAGAGAGTGTCAGAGAGTGTTAGAGAGTGTCAGAGATTTTCAGAGAGTTTCAGAGAGTGTCAGAAAGGGTCAGAGAGTTTCAGAGAGTTTCTGAAAGTGTCACAGCGTATCAGAGAGTTTCAGAGAGCTTCAGAGAGTGTCAGAGAGTGTCTGAGAGTTTCAGAGAGTTTCAGAGAGTGTCAAAGAGTTTCAGAGAGTGTCACAGAGTGTCAGAGAGTGTCAGAGAGTTTCAGAGAGTGTCAGAGAGTTTCAGAGAGTGTCTGAGCGTGTCAGAGATTGCCAGAGAGTTTCTGAGAGTTTCTGAGTGTGTCAGAGACTGTCAGAGATTTCAGAGAGAGTCACAGACTGTCAGAGAGTGTCAGAGAGATTGCAGAGAGTGTCCCAGCGTGTCAGAGATCTTCAGAGAGTGGCAGAGAGTTTCAGAGAGTTTCAGAGAGCTTCAGAGAGTGACAGAGCGTCAAATAGTGACAGAGAGTTTCAGTGAGTGTCAGAGAGTTTCAGAGAGTTTCAGAGAGTGTCAGAGTTAGTCTGGGAGTGTCAGAGAGTGTCAAAGAGTTTCACAGAGTGTCAGAGAGTGTCAGCGAGTGTCTGAGATTGTCATAGAGAGTCAGACAGTGTCAGAGAATGTCGGAGAGTTTCTCAGAGTATCCGTCAGTGTCAGAGAGTTTCACAGTGTGTCACAGAGTATCAGAGAGTGTCAGAGAGTGTCAGAGAGTTTCAGAGAGTGTCAGAGAGTGTCAGAGAGTGTCTGAGAGTGTCAGGGAGTGTCAGAGATTTTCTGAGAGTGTCACAGAGTGTCAGAGAGTTTCAGAGAGCTTCAGAGAGTGTCGGAGAGTGTCAGAGATTGTCAGAGATTTTGAGAGAGTTTCAGAGAGTGTCAGAGAGTGTCAGAGAGGGTCTGAGAGTTTCAGAGAGTTTCTGAGAGTGTCACATCGTGTCAGAGAGTTTCAGAGAGCTTCAGAGATTGTCAGAGAGTGTCGGAGAGTTTCAGAGAGTTTCAGAGAGTGTCAAATAGTTTCAGAGAGTGTCAGAGAGTGTCAGAGCGTTTCAGAGAGTGTCAGAGAGTGTCAGAGAGTTTCAGAGAGTGTCAGAGCGTTTCAGAGAGTGTCAGAGCGTTTCAGAGATTGCCAGAGAGTTTCGGAGAGTTTCTGAGTGTGTCAGAGAGTGTCAGAGACGGTCAGAGATTTCAGAGAGAGTCACAGACTTTCAGAGAGTGTCAGAGAGATTGCAGAGAGTGTCAGAGAGTGTCAGAGAGTTTCAGAGAGTGGCAGAGTGTCAGATAGTGACAGAGAGTTTCAGTGAGTGTCAGAGAGTTTCAGAGAGTGTCAGAGAGTGTCAGAGAGTTTCAGAGAGTGTCAGAGAATTTCAGAGATTATCAGAGAGTTTCAGAGAGTGTCAGAGAGTGTCAGAGAGTTTCAGAGAGTGTCAGAGAATTTCAGAGAGTCTCTGAGCGTGTCAGAGATTGCCAGAGAGTTTCTGAGAGTTTCTGAGTGTGTCAGAGAGTGTCAGAGACAGTCAGAGATTTCAGAGAGAGTCACAGACTGTCAGAGAGTGTCAGAGAGATTGCAGAGAGTGTCAGAGAGTGTCAGAGATCTTCAGAGAGAGGCAGAGAGTTTCAGAGAGCTTCAGAGAGTTTCGGAGAGTGTCAGAGAGTGTCAGAGATTTTCAGAGAGTTTCAGAGAGCGTCAGAAATTGTCAGAGAGTTTCAGAGAGTTTCTGAAAGTGTCACAGCGTGTCAGAGAGTTTCAGAGAGCTTCAGAGAGTGTCAGAGAGTGTCTGAGAGTTTCAGAGAGTTTCAGAGAGTGTCAAAGAGTTTCAGAGAGTGTCACAGAGTGTCAGAGAGTGTCAGAGAGTTTCAGAGAGTGTCCGAGAGTGTCAGAGAGTTTCAGAGAGTGTCAGAGCGTTTCAGAGAGTGTCTGAGCGTGTCAGAGATTGCCAGAGAGTTTCTGAGAGTTTCTGAGTGTGTCAGAGACTGTCAGAGATTTCAGAGAGAGTCACAGACTGTCAGAGAGTGTCAGAGAGATTGCAGAGAGTGTCGGAGAGTGTCAGAGATCTTCAGAGAGTGGCAGAGAGTTTCAGAGAGTTTCAGAGAGCTTCAGAGAGAGACAGAGCGTCAAATAGTGACAGGGAGTTTCAGTGAGTGTCAGAGAGTTTCAGAGAGTTTCAGAGAGTGTCAGAGTTAGTCTGGGAGTGTCAGAGAGTGTCAAAGAGTTTCACAGAGTGTCAGAGAGTGTCAGCGAGTGTCTGAGATTGTCATAGAGAGTCAGACAGTGTCAGAGAATGTCGGAGAGTTTCTCAGAGTATCCGTCAGTGTCAGAGAGTTTCACAGTGTGTCACAGAGTATCAGAGAGTGTCAGAGAGTGTCAGAGAGTTTCAGAGAGTGTCAGAGAGTGTCAGAGAGTGTCTGAGAGTGTCAGGGAGTGTCAGAGATTTTCTGAGAGTGTCACAGAGTGTCAGAGAGTTTCAGAGAGCTTCAGAGAGTGTCGGAGAGTGTCAGAGATTGTCAGAGATTTTCAGAGAGTTTCAGAGAGTGTCAGAGAGTGTCAGAGAGGGTCTGAGAGTTTCAGAGAGTTTCTGAGAGTGTCACATCGTGTCAGAGAGTTTCAGAGAGCTTCAGAGATTGTCAGAGAGTGTCGGAGAGTTTCAGAGAGTTTCAGAGAGTGTCAAATAGTTTCAGAGAGTGTCAGAGAGTGTCAGAGAGTGTCAGAGCGTTTCAGAGAGTGTCAGAGCGTATCAGAGATTGCCAGAGAGTTTCGGAGAGTTTCTGAGTGTGTCAGAGAGTGTCAGAGACGGTCAGAGATTTCAGAGAGAGTCACAGACTTTCAGAGAGTGTCAGAGAGATTGCAGAGAGTGTCAGAGAGTGTCAGAGAGTTTCAGAGAGCTTCAGAGAGTGGCAGAGTGTCAGATAGTGACAGAGAGTTTCAGTGAGTGTCAGAGAGTTTCAGAGAGTGTCAGAGAGTGTCAGAGAGTTTCAGAGAGTGTCAGAGAATTTCAGAGATTATCAGAGAGTTTCAGAGAGTGTCAGAGAGTGTCAGAGAGTTTCAGAGAGTGTCAGAGAATTTCAGAGAGTCTCTGAGCGTGTCAGAGATTGCCAGAGAGTTTCTGAGAGTTTCTGAGTGTGTCAGAGAGTGTCAGAGACAGTCAGAGATTTCAGAGAGAGTCACAGACTGTCAGAGACTGTCAGAGAGATTGCAGAGAGTGTCAGAGAGTGTCAGAGATCTTCAGAGAGAGGCAGAGAGTTTCAGAGAGCTTCAGAGAGTTTCGGAGAGTGTCAGAGAGTGTCAGAGAGTGTCTGAGAGTTTCAGAGAGTTTCAGAGAGTGTCAAAGAGTTTCAGAGAGTGTCACAGAGTGTCAGAGAGTGTCAGAGAGTTTCAGAGAGTTTCAGAGAGTGTCAGAGCGTTTCAGAGAGTGTCTGAGCGTGTCAGAGATTGCCAGAGAGTTTCTGAGAGTTTCTGAGTGTGTCAGAGACTGTCAGAGATTTCAGAGAGAGTCACAGACTGTCAGAGAGTGTCAGAGAGATTGCAGAGAGTGTCCGAGAGTGTCAGAGATCTTCAGAGAGTGGCAGAGAGTTTCAGAGAGTTTCAGAGAGCTTCAGAGAGTGACAGAGCGTCAAATCGTGACAGAGAGTTTCAGTGAGTGTCAGAGAGTTTCAGAGAGTTTCAGAGAGTGTCAGAGTTAGTCTGGGAGTGTCAGAGAGTGTCAAAGAGTTTCACAGAGTGTCAGAGAGTGTCAGCGAGTGTCTGAGATTGTCATAGAGTGTCAGACAGTGTCAGAGAATGTCGGAGAGTTTCTCAGAGTATCCGTCAGTGTCAGAGAGTTTCACAGTGTGTCACAGAGTATCAGAGAGTGTCAGAGAGTGTTAGAGAGTTTCAGAGAGTGTCAGAGAGTTTCAGAGAGTGTCTGAGCGTGTCAGAGATTGCCAGAGAGTTTCTGAGAGTTTCTGAGTGTGTCAGAGACTGTCAGAGATTTCAGAGAGAGTCACAGACTGTCAGAGAGTGTCAGAGAGATTGCAGAGAGTGTCCGAGAGTGTCAGAGATCTTCAGAGAGTGGCAGAGAGTTTCAGAGAGTTTCAGAGAGCTTCAGAGAGTGACAGAGCGTCAAATAGTGACAGAGAGTTTCAGTGAGTGTCAGAGAGTTTCAGAGAGTTTCAGAGAGTGTCAGAGTTAGTCTGGGAGTGTCAGAGAGTGTCAAAGAGTTTCACAGAGTGTCAGAGAGTGTCAGCGAGTGTCTGAGATATCATAGAGAGTCAGACAGTGTCAGAGAATGTCGGAGAGTTTCTCAGAGTATCCGTCAGTGTCAGAGAGTTTCACAGTGTGTCACAGAGTATCAGAGAGTGTCAGAGAGTGTCAGAGAGTTTCAGAGAGTGTCAGAGAGTGTCAGAGAGTGTCAGGGAGTGTCAGAGATTTTCTGAGAGTGTCACAGAGTGTCAGAGAGCTTCAGAGAGTGTCGGAGAGTGTCAGAGATTGTCAGAGATTTTCAGAGAGTTTCAGAGAGTGTCAGAGAGTGTCAGAGAGGGTCTGAGAGTTTCAGAGAGTTTCTGAGAGTGTCACATCGTGTCAGAGAGTTTCAGAGAGCTTCAGAGATTGTCAGAGAGTGTCGGAGAGTTTCAGAGAGTTTCAGAGAGTGTCAAATAGTTTCAGAGAGTGTCAGAGAGTGTCAGAGAGTGTCAGAGCGTTTCAGAGAGTGTCAGAGAGTTTCAGAGAGTTTCAGAGAGTGTCAGAGCGTTTCAGAGAGTGTCTGAGCGTATCAGAGATTGCCAGAGAGTTTCGGAGAGTTTCTGAGTGTGTCAGAGAGTGTCAGAGACGGTCAGAGATTTCAGAGAGAGTCACAGACTTTCAGAGAGTGTCAGAGAGATTGCAGAGAGTGTCAGAGAGTGTCAGAGAGTTTCAGAGAGCTTCAGAGAGTGGCAGAGTGTCAGATAGTGACAGAGAGTTTCAGCGAGTGTCAGAGAGTTTCAGAGAGTTTCAGAGAGTGTAAGAGATAGTCTGAGAGTGTCAGAGAATGTCAAAGAGTTTCAGAGAGTGTCAGAGACTGTCAGAGAGTGTTAGAGAGTGTCAGAGCGTTTCAGAGAGTGTCAGAGAGTGTCAGAGAGTTTCAGAGAGTTTCAGAGAGTGTCAGAGCGTTTCAGAGAGTGTCTGAGCGTGTCAGAGATTGCCAGAGAGTTTCGGAGAGTTTATGAGTGTGTCAGAGAGTGTCAGAGAGTTTCAGAGAGTGTCAGAGCGTTTCAGAGAGTGTCTGAGCGTGTCAGAGATTGCCAGAGAGTTTCTGAGAGTTTCTGAGTGTGTCAGAGAGTGTCAGAAATTTCAGAGAGAATCACAGACTGTCAGAGAGTGTCAGAGAGATTGCAGAGAGTGTCCGAGAGTGTCAGAGATCTTTAGAGAGTGGCAGAGAGTTTCAGAGAGTTTCAGAGAGCTTCAGAGAGTGACAGAGCGTCAAATAGTGACAGAGAGTTTCAGTGAGTGTCAGAGAGTTTCAGAGAGTTTCAGAGAGTGTCAGAGTTAGTCTGGGAGTGTCAGAGAGTGTCAGAGAGTGTCAGAGTGTGTCAGAGCGTTTCAGAGAGTGTCAGAGAGTTTCAGAGAGTGTCAGACCGTTTCAGAGAGTGTCTGAGCGTATCAGAGATTGCCAGAGAGTTTCGGAGAGTTTCTGAGTGTGTCAGAGAGTGTCAGAGACGGTCAGAGATTTCAGAGAGAGTCACAGACTTTCAGAGAGTGTCAGAGAGATTGCAGAGATTGCCAGAGAGTTTCGGAGAGTTTCTGAGTGTGTCAGAGAGTGTCAGAGACGGTCAGAGATTTCAGAGAGAGTCACAGACTTTCAGAGAGTGTCAGAGAGATTGCAGAGAGTTTCAGTGAGTGTCAGAGAGCTTCAGAGAGTTTCAGAGAGTGTAAGAGATAGTCTGAGAGTGTCAGAGAATGTCCAAGAGTTTCAGAGAGTGTCAGAGACTGTCAGAGAGTGTCAGAGAGTGTCAGAGCGTCTCAGAGAGTGTCAGAGAGTGTCAGAGAGTTTCAGAGAGTTTCAGAGAGTGTCAGAGCGTTTCAGAGAGTGTCAGAGAGTGTCAGAGAGTTTCAGAGAGTTTCAGAGATTGCCAGAGAGTTTCGGAGAGTTTCTGATTGTGTCAGAGAGTGTCAGAGACGGTCAGAGATTTCAGAGAGTGTCACAGACTTTCAGAGAGTGTCAGAGATATTGCAGAGAGTGTCAGAGAGTGTCAGAGAGCTTCAGAGAGTGGCAGAGAGTTTCAGAGAGTTTCAGAGAGCTTCAGAGAGTGACAGTGTCAGATAGTGACAGAGAGTTTCAGTGAGTGTCAGAGAGTTTCAGAGAGTTTCGGAGAGTTTCTGAGTGTGTCAGAGAGTGTCAGAGACGGTCAGAGATTTCAGAGAGAGTCACAGACTTTCAGAGAGTGTCAGAGAGATTGCAGAGAGTTTCAGTGAGTGTCAGAGAGTTTCAGAGAGTTTCAGAGAGTGCAAGAGATAGTCTGAGAGTGTCAGAGAATGTCAAAGATTTTCAGAGAGTGTCAGAGACTGTCAGAGAGTGTCGGAGAGTGTCAGAGCGTTTCAGACAGTGTCAGAGAGTGTCAGAGAGTTTCAGAGAGTTTCAGAGAGTGTCAGAGCGTTTCAGAGAGTGTCTGAGCGTGTCAGAGATTGCCAGAGTGTTTCGGAGAGTTTCTGAGTGTGTCAGAGAGTGTCAGAGAGCTTCAGAGAGTGGCAGAGAGTTTCAGAGAGTTTCAGAGAGCTTCAGAGAGTGACAGAGTGTCAGATAGTGACAGAGAGTTTCAGTGAGTGTCAGAGAGTTTCAGAGAGTTTCAGAGAGTGTAAGAGATAGTCTGAGAGAGTCTGAGAATGTCAAAGAGTCTCAGAGAGTGTCAGAGAGTGTCAAAGAGTTTCAGAGAGTGTCAGAGATTGTCAAAGAGTTTCAGAGTGTTTCAGAGAGTGTCAGAGAGGGTCTGAGAGTGTCAGAGAGTGTCAGAGTGTGTCAGAGAATGTCGGAGAGTTTCTGAGAGTATCTGTGAGTGTAAGAGTGTGTCAGAGAGGTTCAGAGACTGTCCGAGGGTTCTGAGAGATTCTGAGTGTGTCAGAGAGTGTCAGAGAGTTTCAGAGAGCTTCAGAGAGTGTCAGAGAGTGTCTGAGATTGTCATAGAGTGTCAGAGAGTATCAGAGAGTTTCAGATAGTGTCAGAGATTGTCAGAGAGTTTCAGAGAGTGTCAGAGAGTGTCTGAGAGTTTCAGAGAGTGTCAAAGAGTTTCAGAGGGTGTCAGATAGTGTCAGAGAGTGTCAGAGAGTGTCAGAGAGTTTCAGAGAGTGTCAGAGAGTGTCAGAGAGTTTCAGAGAGTGTCAGAGCGTTTCAGAGAGTTTCTGAGCGTGTCAGAGATTGCCAGAGAGTTTCTGAGAGTTTCTGAGTGTGTCAGAGAGTGTCAGAGACTGTCAGAGATTTCAGAGAGAGTCACAGACTGTCAGAGAGTGTCAGCGATCTTTAGAGAGTGGCAGAGAGTTTCAGAGAGCTTCAGAGAGTGACAGAGCGTCAAATAGTGACAGAGAGTTTCAGTGAGTGTCAGAGATTTTCAGAGAGTTTCAGAGAGTGTCAGAGTTAGTCTGGGAGTGTCAGAGAGTGTCAGAGAGTTTCAGAGAGTGTCAGAGAGTGTCTGAGAGTGTCAGGGAGTGTCAGAGATTTTCTGAGAGTGTCACAGAGTGTCAGAGAGTTTCAGAGAGCTTCAGAGAGTGTCGGAGAGTGTCAGAGATTGTCAGAGATTTTCAGAGAGTTTCAGAGAGTGTCAGAGAGTGTCAGAGAGGGTCTGAGAGTTTCAGAGATTTTCTGAGAGTGTCACAGCGTGTCAGAGAGTTTCAGAGAGCTTCAGAGATTGTCAGAGAGTGTCGGAGAGTTTCAGAGAGTTTCATAGAGTGTCAAATAGTTTCAGAGAGTGTCAGAGAGTGTCAGAGCGTTTCAGAGAGTGTCAGAGAGTGTCAGAGAGTTTCAGAGAGTGTCAGAGCGTTTCAGAGAGTGACTGAGCGTATCAGAGATTGCCAGAGAGTTTCGGAGAGTTTCTAAGTGTGTCAGAGAGTGTCAGAGACGGTCAGAGATTTCAGAGAGAGTCACAGACTTTCAGAGAGTGTCAGAGAGATTGCAGAGAGTGTCAGAGAGTGTCAGAGAGTTTCAGAGAGCTTCAGAGAGTGGCAGAGTGTCAGCTAGTGACAGAGAGTTTCAGTGAGTGTCAGAGAGTTTCAGAGAGTGGAAGAGATAGTCTGAGAGTGTCAGAGAATGTCAAAGAGTTTCAGAGAGTGTCAGAGACTGTCAGAGAGTGTCAGAGAGTGTCAGAGCGTTTCAGAGAGTGTCAGAGAGTGTCAGAGAGTTTCAGAGAGTTTCAGAGAGTGTCAGAGCGTTTCAGAGAGTGTCTGAGCGTGTCAGAGATTGCCAGAGAGTTTCGGAGAGTTTCTGAGTGTGTCAGAGAGTGTCAGAGACGGTCAGAGATTTCAGAGAGAGTCACAGACTTTCAGAGAGTGTCAGAGAGATTGCAGAGAGTGTCAGAGAGTGTCAGAGAGCTTCAGAGAGTGGCAGAGAATTTCAGAGAGTTTCAGAGAGCTTCAGAGAGTGACAGAGTGTCAGATAGTGACAGAGAGTTTCAGTGAGTGTCAGAGAGTTTCAGAGAGTGTAAGAGATAGTCTGAGAGTGTCTGAGAATGTCAAAGAGTTTCAGAGAGTGTCAGAGAGTGTCAAAGAGTTTCAGAGAGTGTCAGAAATTGTCAGAGAGTTTCAGAGTGTTTCAGAGAGTTTCAGAGAGTGTCAGAGAGGGTCTGAGAGAGTCACAGACTGTCAGAGAGATTGCAGAGAGTGTCCGAGAGTGTCAGAGATCTTTAGAGAGTGGCAGAGAGTTTCAGAGAGTTTCAGAGAGCTTCAGAGAGTGACAGAGCGTCAAATAGTGACAGAGAGTTTCAATGAGTGTCAGAGAGTTTCAGAGAGTTTCAGAGAGTGTCAGAGTTAGTCTGGGAGTGTCAGAGAGTGTCAAAGAGTTTCACAGAGTGTTGGAGATTGTCAGCGAGTGTCTGAGATTGTCATAGAGTGTCAGAGAGGGTCAGAGAATGTCGGAGAGTTTCTCAGAGTATCCGCCAGTGTCAGAGAGTTTCACAGTGTGTCACAGAGTGTCAGAGAGTGTCAGAGAGTTTGAGAGTGTCAGAGAGTGTCAGAGAGTGTCAAAGAGTGTCTGAGAGTGTCAGGGAGTGTCAGAGATTTTCTGAGAGTGTCACAGAGTGTCAGAGAGTTTCAGAGAGCTTCAGAGAGTGTCGGAGAGTGTCAGAGATTGTCAGAGATTTTCAGAGAGTTTCAGAGAGTGTCAGAGAGTGTCAGAGAGGGTCTGAGAGTTTCAGAGAGTTTCTGAGAGTGTCACAGCATGTCAGAGAGTTTCAGAGAGCTTCAGAGAGTGGCAGAGAGTTTCAGAGAGTTTCAGAGAGCTTCAGAGAGTGACAGAGTGTCAGATAGTGACAGAGAGTTTCAGTGAGTGTCAGAGAGTTTCAGAGAGTGTAAGAGATAGTCTGAGAGTGTCTGAGAATGTCAAAGAGTTTCAGAGAGTGTCAGAGAGTGTCAAAGAGTTTCAGAGAGTGTCAGAAATTGTCAGAGAGTTTCAGAGTGTTTCAGAGAGTTTCAGAGAGTGTCAGAGAGGGTCTGAGAGAGTCACAGACTGTCAGAGAGATTGCAGAGAGTGTCCGAGAGTGTCAGAGATCTTTAGAGAGTGGCAGAGAGTTTCAGAGAGTTTCAGAGAGCTTCAGAGAGTGACAGAGCGTCAAATAGTGACAGAGCGTTTCAGTGAGTGTCAGAGAGTTTCAGAGAGTTTCAGAGAGTGTCAGAGTTAGTCTGGGAGTGTCAGAGAGTGTCAAAGAGTTTCACAGAGTGTTGGAGATTGTCAGCGAGTGTCTGAGATTGTCATAGAGTGTCAGAGAGAGTCAGAGAATGTCGGAGAGTTTCTCAGAGTATCCGTCAGTGTCAGAGAGTTTCACAGTGTGTCACAGAGTGCCAGAGAGTGTCAGAGAGTTTGAGAGTGTCAGAGAGTGTCAGAGAGTGTCAAAGAGTGTCTGAGAGTGTCAGGGAGTGTCAGAGATTTTCTGAGAGTGTCACAGAGTGTCAGAGAGTTTCAGAGAGCTTCAGAGAGTGTCGGAGAGTGTCAGAGATTGTCAGAGATTTTCAGAGAGTTTCAGAGAGTGTCAGAGAGTGTCAGAGAGGGTCTGAGAGTTTCAGAGAGTTTCTGAGAGTGTCACAGCATGTCAGAGAGTTTCAGAGAGCTTCAGAGAGTGGCAGAGAGTTTCAGAGAGTTTCAGAGAGCTTCAGAGAGTGACAGAGTGTCAGATAATGACAGAGAGTTTCAGTGAGTGTCAGAGAGTTTCAGAGAGTTTCAGAGAGTGTAAGAGATAGTCTGAGAGTGTCTGAGAATGTCAAAGAGTTTCAGAGAGTGTCAGAGAGTGTCAAAGAGTTTCAGAGAGTGTCAGAGATTGTCAGAGAGTTTCAGAGTGTTTCAGAGAGTGTCAGAGAGGGTCTGAGAGTGTCAGAGAGTGTCAGAGTGTGTCAGAGAATGTCGGAGAGTTTCTGAGAGTATCTGTGAGTGTAAGAGTGTGTCAGAGAGGTTCAGAGACTGTCCGAGGGTTCTGAGAGATTCTGAGTGTGTCAGAGAGTGTCAGAGAGTTTCAGAGAGTTTCAGAGAGTGTCAGAGAGTGTCTGAGATTGTCATAGAGTGTCAGAGAGTATCAGAGAGTTTCAGATAGTGTCAGAGATTGTCAGAGAGTTTCAGAGAGTGTCAGAGAGTGTCTGAGAGTTTCAGAGAGTTTCAGAGAGTGTCAAAGAGTTTCAGAGGGTGTCAGAGAGTGTCATAGAGAGTCAGAGAGTGTCAGAGAGTTTCAGAGAGTGTCAGAGAGTGTCAGAGAGTTTCAGAGAGTGTCAGAGCGTTTCAGAGAGTTTCTGAGCGTGTCAGAGATTGCCAGAGAGTTTCTGAGAGTTTCTGAGTGTGTCAGAGAGTGTCAGAGACGGTCAGAGATTCAGAGAGAGTCGCAGACTTTCAGAGAGTGTCAGAGAGATTGCAGAGATTGCCAGAGAGTTTCGGAGAGTTTCTGAGTGTGTCAGAGAGTGTCAGAGACGGTCAGAGATTTCAGAGAGAGTCACAGACTTTCAGAGAGTGTCAGAGAGATTGCAGAGAGTTTCAGTGAGTGTCAGAGAGTTTCAGAGAGTTTCAGAGAGTGAAAGAGATAGTCTGAGAATGTCAGAGAATGTCAAAGAGTTTCAGAGAGTGTCAGAGACTGTCAGAGAGTGTCAGCGAGTGTCAGAGCGTTTCAGAGAGTGTCAGAGAGTGTCAGAGAGTTTCAGAGAGTTTCAGAGAGTGTCAGAGCGTTCCAGAGAGTGTCTGAGCGTGTCAGAGATTGCCAGAGGGTTTCGGAGAGTTTCTGAGTGTGTCAGAGAGTGTCAGAGACGGTCAGAGATTTCAGAGAGAGTCACAGACTTAAAGAGAGTGTCAGAGAGATTGCAGAGAGTGTCAGAGAGTGTCAGAGAGCTTCAGAGAGTGGCAGAGAGTTTCAGAGAGTTTCAGAGAGCTTCAGAGAGTGACAGAGTGTCAGATAGTGACAGAGAGTTTCAGTGAGTGTCAGAGAGTTTCAGAGAGTTTCAGAGAGTGTAAGAGATAGTCTGAGAGTGTCTGAGAATGTCAAAGAGTTTCAGAGAGTGTCAGAGAGTGTCAAAGAGTTTCGGAGAGTGTCAGAGATTGTCAGAGAGCTTCAGAGTGTTTCAGAGAGTGTCAGAGAGATTGCAGAGATTGCCAGAGAGTTTCGGAGAGTTTCTGAGTGTGTCAGAGAGTGTCAGAGACGGTCAGAGATTTCAGAGAGAGTCACAGACTTTCAGAGAGTGTCAGAGAGATTGCAGAGAGTTTCAGTGAGTGTCAGAGAGTTTCAGAGAGTTTCAGAGAGTGAAAGAGATAGTCTGAGAATGTCAGAGAATGTCAAAGAGTTTCAGAGAGTGTCAGAGACTGTCAGAGAGTGTCAGCGAGTGTCAGAGCGTTTCAGAGAGTGTCAGAGAGTGTCAGAGAGTTTCAGAGAGTTTCAGAGAGTGTCAGAGCGTTCCAGAGAGTGTCTGAGCGTGTCAGAGATTGCCAGAGGGTTTCGGAGAGTTTCTGAGTGTGTCAGAGAGTGTCAGAGATGGTCAGAGATTTCAGAGAGAGTCACAGACTTAAAGAGAGTGTCAGAGAGATTGCAGAGAGTGTCAGAGAGTGTCAGAGAGCTTCAGAGAGTGGCAGAGAGTTTCAGAGAGTTTCAGAGAGCTTCAGAGAGTGACAGAGTGTCAGATAGTGACAGAGAGTTTCAGTGAGTGTCAGAGAGTTTCAGAGAGTTTCAGAGAGTGTAAGAGATAGTCTGAGAGTGTCTGAGAATGTCAAAGAGTTTCAGAGAGTGTCAGAGAGTGTCAAAGAGTTTCGGAGAGTGTCAGAGATTGTCAGAGAGCTTCAGAGTGTTTCAGAGAGTGTCAGAGAGGGTCTGAGAGTGTCAGAGAGTGTCAGAGTGTGTCAGAGAATGTCGGAGAGTTTCTGAGAGTATCTGTGAGTGTAAGAGTGTGTCAGAATGTTTCAGAGACTGTCCGAGGGTTCTGAGAGATTCTGAGTGTGTCAGAGAGTGTCAGAGAGTTTCAGAGAGTTTCAGAGAGTTTCAGAGAGTGTCTGAGATTGTCATAGAGTGTCAGAGAGTATCAGAGAGTTTCAGATAGTGTCAGAGATTGTCAGAGAGTTTCAGAGAGTGTCAGAGAGTGTCTGAGAGTGTCTGAGAATGTCAAAGAGTTTCAGAGAGTGTCAGAGAGTGTCAAAGAGTTTCAGAGAGTGTCAGAGATTGTCAGAGAGTTTCAGAGTGTTTCAGAGAGTGTCAACGAGGGTCTGTGAGTGTCAGAGAGTGTCAGAGTGTGTCAGAGAATGTCGGAGAGTTTCTGAGAGTATCTGTGAGTGTAAGAGTGTGTCAGAGAGTTTCAGAGACTGTCCGAGGGTTCTGAGAGATTCTGAGTGTGTCACAGAGTGTCAGAGAGATTCAGAGAGTTTCAGAGAGTGTCAGAGAGTGTCCGAGATTGTCATAGAGTGTCAGAGAGTATCAGAGAGTTGAGATAGTGTCAGAGATTGTCAGAGAGTTTCAGAGAGTGTCAGAGAGTGTCTGAGAGTTTCAGAGAGTTTCAGAGAGTGTCAAAGAGTTTCAGAGGGTGTCAGAGAGTGTCAGAGAGTGTCAGAGAGTGTCAGAGAGTTTCAGAGAGTGTCAGAGAGTGTCAGAGAGTTTCAGAGAGTGTCAGAGCGTTTCAGAGAGTGTCTGAGCGTGTCAGAGATTGCCAGAGAGTTTCTGAGAGCTTCTGAGTGTGTCAGAGAGTGTCAGAGAATGTCAGAGATTTCAGAGAGAGTCACAGACTGTCAGAGATTGTCAGAGATCTTTAGAGAGTGGCAGAGAGTTTCAGAGAGTTTCAGAGAGCTTCAGAGAGTGACAGAGCGTCAAATAGTGACAGAGAGTTTCAATGAGTGTCAGAGAGTTTCAGAGAGTTTCAGAGAGTGTCAGAGTTAGTCTGGGAGTGTCAGAGAGTGTCAAAGAGTTTCACAGAGTGTTGGAGATTGTCAGCGAGTGTCTGAGATTGTCATAGAGTGTCAGAGAGGGTCAGAGAATGTCGGAGAGTTTCTCAGAGTATCCGTCAGTGTCAGAGAGTTTCACAGTGTGTCACAGAGTGTCAGAGAGTGTCAGAGAGTTTGAGAGTGTCAGAGAGTGTCAGAGAGTGTCAAAGAGTGTCTGAGAGTGTCAGGGAGTGTCAGAGATTTTCTGAGAGTGTCACAGAGTGTCAGAGAGTTTCAGAGAGCTTCAGAGAGTGTCGGAGAGTGTCAGAGATTGTCAGAGATTTTCAGAGAGTTTCAGAGAGTGTCAGAGAGTGTCAGAGAGGGTCTGAGAGTTTCAGAGAGTTTCTGAGAGTGTCACAGCATGTCAGAGAGTTTCAGAGAGCTTCAGAGAGTGGCAGAGAGTTTCAGAGAGTTTCAGAGAGCTTCAGAGAGTGACAGAGTGTCAGATAGTGACAGAGAGTTTCAGTGAGTGTCAGAGAGTTTCAGAGAGTGTAAGAGATAGTCTGAGAGTGTCTGAGAATGTCAAAGAGTTTCAGAGAGTGTCAGAGAGTGTCAAAGAGTTTCAGAGAGTGTCAGAAATTGTCAGAGAGTTTCAGAGTGTTTCAGAGAGTTTCAGAGAGTGTCAGAGAGGGTCTGAGAGAGTCACAGACTGTCAGAGAGATTGCAGAGAGTGTCCGAGAGTGTCAGAGATCTTTAGAGAGTGGCAGAGAGTTTCAGAGAGTTTCAGAGAGCTTCAGAGAGTGACAGAGCGTCAAATAGTGACAGAGCGTTTCAGTGAGTGTCAGAGAGTTTCAGAGAGTTTCAGAGAGTGTCAGAGTTAGTCTGGGAGTGTCAGAGAGTGTCAAAGAGTTTCACAGAGTGTTGGAGATTGTCAGCGAGTGTCTGAGATTGTCATAGAGTGTCAGAGAGAGTCAGAGAATGTCGGAGAGTTTCTCAGAGTATCCGTCAGTGTCAGAGAGTTTCACAGTGTGTCACAGAGTGCCAGAGAGTGTCAGAGAGTTTGAGAGTGTCAGAGAGTGTCAGAGAGTGTCAAAGAGTGTCTGAGAGTGTCAGGGAGTGTCAGAGATTTTCTGAGAGTGTCACAGAGTGTCAGAGAGTTTCAGAGAGCTTCAGAGAGTGTCGGAGAGTGTCAGAGATTGTCAGAGATTTTCAGAGAGTTTCAGAGAGTGTCAGAGAGTGTCAGAGAGGGTCTGAGAGTTTCAGAGAGTTTCTGAGAGTGTCACAGCATGTCAGAGAGTTTCAGAGAGCTTCAGAGAGTGGCAGAGAGTTTCAGAGAGTTTCAGAGAGCTTCAGAGAGTGACAGAGTGTCAGATAATGACAGAGAGTTTCAGTGAGTGTCAGAGAGTTTCAGAGAGTTTCAGAGAGTGTAAGAGATAGTCTGAGAGTGTCTGAGAATGTCAAAGAGTTTCAGAGAGTGTCAGAGAGTGTCAAAGAGTTTCAGAGAGTGTCAGAGATTGTCAGAGAGTTTCAGAGTGTTTCAGAGAGTGTCAGAGAGGGTCTGAGAGTGTCAGAGAGTGTCAGAGTGTGTCAGAGAATGTCGGAGAGTTTCTGAGAGTATCTGTGAGTGTAAGAGTGTGTCAGAGAGGTTCAGAGACTGTCCGAGGGTTCTGAGAGATTCTGAGTGTGTCAGAGAGTGTCAGAGAGTTTCAGAGAGTTTCAGAGAGTGTCAGAGAGTGTCTGAGATTGTCATAGAGTGTCAGAGAGTATCAGAGAGTTTCAGATAGTGTCAGAGATTGTCAGAGAGTTTCAGAGAGTGTCAGAGAGTGTCTGAGAGTTTCAGAGAGTTTCAGAGAGTGTCAAAGAGTTTCAGAGGGTGTCAGAGAGTGTCATAGAGAGTCAGAGAGTGTCAGAGAGTTTCAGAGAGTGTCAGAGAGTGTCAGAGAGTTTCAGAGAGTGTCAGAGCGTTTCAGAGAGTTTCTGAGCGTGTCAGAGATTGCCAGAGAGTTTCTGAGAGTTTCTGAGTGTGTCAGAGAGTGTCAGAGACGGTCAGAGATTCAGAGAGAGTCGCAGACTTTCAGAGAGTGTCAGAGAGATTGCAGAGATTGCCAGAGAGTTTCGGAGAGTTTCTGAGTGTGTCAGAGAGTGTCAGAGACGGTCAGAGATTTCAGAGAGAGTCACAGACTTTCAGAGAGTGTCAGAGAGATTGCAGAGAGTTTCAGTGAGTGTCAGAGAGTTTCAGAGAGTTTCAGAGAGTGAAAGAGATAGTCTGAGAATGTCAGAGAATGTCAAAGAGTTTCAGAGAGTGTCAGAGACTGTCAGAGAGTGTCAGCGAGTGTCAGAGCGTTTCAGAGAGTGTCAGAGAGTGTCAGAGAGTTTCAGAGAGTTTCAGAGAGTGTCAGAGCGTTCCAGAGAGTGTCTGAGCGTGTCAGAGATTGCCAGAGGGTTTCGGAGAGTTTCTGAGTGTGTCAGAGAGTGTCAGAGACGGTCAGAGATTTCAGAGAGAGTCACAGACTTAAAGAGAGTGTCAGAGAGATTGCAGAGAGTGTCAGAGAGTGTCAGAGAGCTTCAGAGAGTGGCAGAGAGTTTCAGAGAGTTTCAGAGAGCTTCAGAGAGTGACAGAGTGTCAGATAGTGACAGAGAGTTTCAGTGAGTGTCAGAGAGTTTCAGAGAGTTTCAGAGAGTGTAAGAGATAGTCTGAGAGTGTCTGAGAATGTCAAAGAGTTTCAGAGAGTGTCAGAGAGTGTCAAAGAGTTTCGGAGAGTGTCAGAGATTGTCAGAGAGCTTCAGAGTGTTTCAGAGAGTGTCAGAGAGATTGCAGAGATTGCCAGAGAGTTTCGGAGAGTTTCTGAGTGTGTCAGAGAGTGTCAGAGACGGTCAGAGATTTCAGAGAGAGTCACAGACTTTCAGAGAGTGTCAGAGAGATTGCAGAGAGTTTCAGTGAGTGTCAGAGAGTTTCAGAGAGTTTCAGAGAGTGAAAGAGATAGTCTGAGAATGTCAGAGAATGTCAAAGAGTTTCAGAGAGTGTCAGAGACTGTCAGAGAGTGTCAGCGAGTGTCAGAGCGTTTCAGAGAGTGTCAGAGAGTGTCAGAGAGTTTCAGAGAGTTTCAGAGAGTGTCAGAGCGTTCCAGAGAGTGTCTGAGCGTGTCAGAGATTGCCAGAGGGTTTCGGAGAGTTTCTGAGTGTGTCAGAGAGTGTCAGAGATGGTCAGAGATTTCAGAGAGAGTCACAGACTTAAAGAGAGTGTCAGAGAGATTGCAGAGAGTGTCAGAGAGTGTCAGAGAGCTTCAGAGAGTGGCAGAGAGTTTCAGAGAGTTTCAGAGAGCTTCAGAGAGTGACAGAGTGTCAGATAGTGACAGAGAGTTTCAGTGAGTGTCAGAGAGTTTCAGAGAGTTTCAGAGAGTGTAAGAGATAGTCTGAGAGTGTCTGAGAATGTCAAAGAGTTTCAGAGAGTGTCAGAGAGTGTCAAAGAGTTTCGGAGAGTGTCAGAGATTGTCAGAGAGCTTCAGAGTGTTTCAGAGAGTGTCAGAGAGGGTCTGAGAGTGTCAGAGAGTGTCAGAGTGTGTCAGAGAATGTCGGAGAGTTTCTGAGAGTATCTGTGAGTGTAAGAGTGTGTCAGAATGTTTCAGAGACTGTCCGAGGGTTCTGAGAGATTCTGAGTGTGTCAGAGAGTGTCAGAGAGTTTCAGAGAGTTTCAGAGAGTTTCAGAGAGTGTCTGAGATTGTCATAGAGTGTCAGAGAGTATCAGAGAGTTTCAGATAGTGTCAGAGATTGTCAGAGAGTTTCAGAGAGTGTCAGAGAGTGTCTGAGAGTGTCTGAGAATGTCAAAGAGTTTCAGAGAGTGTCAGAGAGTGTCAAAGAGTTTCAGAGAGTGTCAGAGATTGTCAGAGAGTTTCAGAGTGTTTCAGAGAGTGTCAACGAGGGTCTGTGAGTGTCAGAGAGTGTCAGAGTGTGTCAGAGAATGTCAGAGAGTTTCTGAGAGTATCTGTGAGTGTAAGAGTGTGTCAGAGAGTTTCAGAGACTGTCCGAGGGTTCTGAGAGATTCTGAGTGTGTCACAGAGTGTCAGAGAGATTCAGAGAGTTTCAGAGAGTGTCAGAGAGTGTCCGAGATTGTCATAGAGTGTCAGAGAGTATCAGAGAGTTGAGATAGTGTCAGAGATTGTCAGAGAGTTTCAGAGAGTGTCAGAGAGTGTCTGAGAGTTTCAGAGAGTTTCAGAGAGTGTCAAAGAGTTTCAGAGGGTGTCAGAGAGTGTCAGAGAGTGTCAGAGAGTGTCAGAGAGTTTCAGAGAGTGTCAGAGAGTGTCAGAGAGTTTCAGAGAGTGTCAGAGCGTTTCAGAGAGTGTCTGAGCGTGTCAGAGATTGCCAGAGAGTTTCTGAGAGCTTCTGAGTGTGTCAGAGAGTGTCAGAGAATGTCAGAGATTTCAGAGAGAGTCACAGACTGTCAGAGATTGTCAGAGATCTTTAGAGAGTGGCAGAGAGTTTCAGAGAGTTTCAGAGAGCTTCAGAGAGTGACAGAGCGTCAAATAGTGACAGAGATTTTCAGTGAGTGTCAGAGAGTTTCAGAGAGTTTCAGAGAGTGTCAGAGTTAGTCTGGGAGTGTCAGAGAGTGTCAAAGAGTTTCACAGAGTGTCAGAGAGTGTCAGCGAGTGTCTGAGATTGTCATAGAGTGTCAGAGAGTGTCAGAGAATGTCGGAGAGTTTCTCAGAGTATCCGTCAGTGTCAGAGAGTTTCACAGTGTGTCACAGAGTGTCAGAGAGTGTCAGGGAGTTTCAGAGAGTGTCAGAGAGTGTCAGAGAGTGTCTGAGAGAGTCAGGGAGTGTCAGAGATTTTCTGAGAGTGTCACAGAGTGTCAGAGAGTTTCAGAGAGCTTCAGAGAGTGTCGGAGAGTGTCAGAGATTGTCAGAGATTTTCAGAGAGTTTCAGAGAGTGTCAGAGAGTGTCAGAGAGGGTCTGAGAGTTTCAGAGAGTTTCTGAGAGTGTCACAGCGTGTCAGAGAGTTTCAGAGAGCTTCAGAGATTGTCAGAGAGTGTCGGAGAGTTTCAGAGAGTTTCAGAGAGTGTCAAATAGTTTCAGAGAGTGTCAGAGAGTGTCAGAGCGTTTCAGAGAGTGTCAGAGAGTGTCAGAGAGTTTCAGAGAGTGTCAGAGCGTTTCAGAGAGTGTCTGAGCGTATCAGAGATTGCCAGAGAGTTTCGGAGAGTTTCTGAGTTTGTCAGAGAGTGTCAGAGACGGTCAGAGATTCAGAGAGAGTCGCAGACTTTCAGAGAGTGTCAGAGAGATTGCAGAGATTTCCAGAGAGTTTCGGAGAGTTTCTGAGTGTGTCAGAGAGTGTCAGAGACGGTCAGAGATTTCAGAGAGAGTCACAGACTTTCAGAGAGTGGCAGAGAGATTGCAGAGCGTTTCAGTGAGTGTCAGAGAGTTTCAGAGAGTTTCAGAGAGTGTAAGAGATAGTCTGAGAGTGTCAGAGAATGTCAAAGAGTTTCAGAGAGTGTCAGAGACTGTCAGAGAGTGTCAGCGAGTGTTAGAGCGTTTCAGAGAGTGTCAGAGATTGTCAGAGAGTTTCAGAGAGTTTCAGAGAGTGTCAGAGCGTTTCAGAGAGTGTCTGAGCGTGTCAGAGATTGCCAGAGAGTTTCAGAGAGTTTCTGAGTGTGTCAGAGAGTGTCAGAGACGGTCAGAGATTTCAGAGAGAGTCACAGACTTTCAGAGAGTGTCAGAGAGATTGCAGAGAGTGTCAGAGAGTGTCAGAGAGCTTCAGAGAGTGGCAGAGAGTTTCAGAGAGTTTCAGAGAGCTTCAGAGAGTGACAGAGTGTCAGATAGTGACAGAGAGTTTCAGTGAGTGTCAGTGAGTTTCAGAGAGTGTAAGAGATAGTCTGAGAGTGTCTGAGAATGTCAAAGAGTTTCAGAGAGTGTCAGAGAGTGTCAAAGTGTTTCAGAGAGTGTCAGAGATTGTCAGAGAGTTTCAGAGTGTTTCAGAGAGTGTCAGAGAGGGTCTGAGAGTGTCAGAGAGTGTCAGAGTGTGTCAGAGAATGTCGGAGAGTTTCTGAGAGTATCTGTGAGTGTAAGAGTGTGTCAGAGAGTTTCAGAGACTGTCCGAGGGTTCTGAGAGATTCTGAGTGTGTCAGAGAGTGTCAGAGAGTGTCAGAGAGTTTCAGAGAGTGTCAGAGAGTGTCTAAGATTGTCATAGAGTGTCAGAGAGTATCAGAGAGTTTCAGATAGTGTCAGAGATTGTGAGAGAGTTTCAGAGAGTGTCAGAGAGTGTCTGAGAGTTTCAGAGAGTTTCAGAGAGTGTCAAAGAGTTTCAGAGAGTGTCACAGAGTGTCAGAGAGTGTCAGAGATTTTCAGAGAGTGTCAGAGAGTGTCAGAGAGTTTCAGAGAGTGTCAGAGCGTTTCAGAGAGTGTCTGAGCGTGTCAGAGATTGCCAGAGAGTTTCTGAGAGTTTCTGAGTGTGTCAGAGACTGTCAGAGACTGTCAGAGATTTCAGAGAGAGTCACAGACTGTCAGAGAGTGTCAGAGAGATTGCAGAGAGTGTCCGAGAGTGTCAGAGATCTTTAGAGAGTGGCAGAGAGTTTCAGAGAGTTTCAGAGAGCTTCAGAGAGTGACAGAGCGTCAAATAGTGACAGAGAGTTTCAGTGAGTGTCAGAGAGTTTCAGAGAGTTTCAGAGAGTGTCAGAGTTAGTCTGGGAGTGTCAGAGAGTGTCAAAGAGTTTCACAGAGTGTCAGAGAGTGTAAGCGAGTGTCTGAGATTGTCATGGAGTGTCAGAGAGTGTCAGAGAATGTCGGAGATATTCTCAGAGTATCCGTCAGTGTCGGAGAGTTTCACAGTGTGTCACAGAGTGTCAGAGAGTGTCAGAGAGTTTCAGAGAGTGTCAGAGAGTGTCAGAGAGTGTCTGAGAGTGTCAGGGAGTGTCAGAGATTTTCTGAGAGTGTCACAGAGTGTCAGAGAGTTTCAGAGAGCTTCAGAGAGTGTCGGAGAGTGTCAGAGATTGTCAGAGATTTTCAGAGAGTTTCAGAGAGTGTCAGAGAGTGTCAGAGAGGGTCTGAGAGTTTCAGAGAGTTTCTGAGAGTGTCACAGCGTGTCAGAGAGTTTCAGAGAGCTTCAGAGATTGTCAGAGAGTGTCGGAGAGTTTCAGAGAGTTTCAGAGAGTGTCAAATAGTTTCAGAGAGTGTCAGAGAGTGTCAGAGAGTGTCAGAGCGTTTCAGAGAGTGTCAGAGAGTGTCAGAGAGTTTCAGAGAGTGTCAGAGCGTATCAGAGAGTGTCTGAGCGTATCAGAGATTGCCAGAGAGTTTCGGAGAGTTTCTAAGTGTGTCAGAGAGTGTCAGAGACGGTCAGAGATTTCAGAGAGAGTCACAGACTTTCAGAGAGTGTCAGAGAGATTGCAGAGAGTGTCAGAGAGTGTCAGAGAGTTTCAGAGAGCTTCAGAGAGTGGCAGAGTGTCAGATAGTGACAGAGAGTTTCAGTGAGTGTCAGAGAGTTTCAGAGAGTTTCAGAGAGTGGAAGAGATAGTCTGAGAGTGTCAGAGAATGTCAAAGAGTTTCAGAGAGTGCCAGAGACTGTCAGAGAGTGTCAGAGAGTGTCAGAGCGTTTCAGAGAGTGTCAGAGAGTGTCAGAGAGTTTCAGAGAGTGCAGAGCGTTTCAGAGAGTGTCTGAGCGTGTCAGAGATTGCCAGAGAGTTTCGGAGAGTTTCTGAGTGTGTCAGAGAGTGTCAGAGACGGTCAGAGATTTCAGAGAGAGTCACAGACTTTCAGAGAGTGTCAGAGAGCTTCAGAGAGTGACAGTGTGTCAGATAGTGACAGAGAGTTTCAGTGAGTGTCAGAGAGTTTCAGAGAGTGTAAGAGATAGTCTGAGAGTGTCTGAGAATGTCAAAGAGTTTCAGAGAGTGTCAGAGAGTGTCAAAGAGTTTCAGAGAGTGTCAGAGATTGTCAGAGAGTTTCAGAGTGTTTCAGAGAGTTTCAGAGAGTGTCAGAGAGGGTCTGAGAGAGTCAGAGAATGTCGGAGAGTTTCTGAGAGTGTCACAGCGTGTCAGAGAGTTTCAGAGAGCTTCAGAGATTGTCAGAGAGTGTCAGAGAGTTTCAGAGAGTTTCAGAGAGTGTCAAATAGTTTCAGAGAGTGTCAGAGAGTGTCAGAGCGTTTCAGAGAGTGTCAGAGAGTGTCAGAGAGTTTCAGAGAGTGTCAGACCGTTTCAGAGAGTGTCTGAGCGTATCAGAGATTGCCAGAGAGTTTCGGAGATTTTCTGCGTGTGTCAGAGAGTGTCAGAGACGGTCAGAGATTTCAGAGAGAGTCACAGACTTTCAGAGAGTGTCAGAGAGATTGCAGAGATTGCCATAGAGTTTCGGAGAGTTTCTGAGTGTGTCAGAGACTGTCAGAGACGGTCAGAGATTTCAGAGAGAGTCACAGACTTTCAGAGAGTGTCAGAGAGATTCAGAGAGTTTCAGTGAGTGTCAGAGAGCTTCAGAGAGTTTCAGAGAGTGTAAGAGATAGTCTGAGAGTGTCAGAGAATGTCAAAGAGTTTCAGAGAGTGTCAGAGACTGTCAGAGAGTGTCAGAGAGTGTCAGAGCGTTTCAGAGAGTGTCAGAGAGTGTCAGAGAGTTTCAGAGAGTTTCAGAGAGTGTCAGAGCGTTTCAGAGAGTGTCTGAGCGTGTCAGAGATTGCCAGAGAGTTTCGGAGAGTTTCTGAGTGTGTCAGAGAGTGTCAGAGACGGTCAGAGATTTCAGAGAGAGTCACAGACTTTCAGAGAGTGTCAGAGAGATTGCAGAGAGTGTCAGAGAGTGTCAGAGAGCTTCAGAGAGTGGCAGAGAGTTTCAGAGAGTTTCAGAGAGCTTCAGAGAGTGATAGTGTCAGATAGTGACAGAGAGTTTCAGTGAGTGTCAGAGAGTTTCAGAGAGTTTCAGAGAGTGTAAGAGATAGTCTGAGAGTGTCTGAGAATGTCAAAGAGTTTCAGAGAGTGTCAGAGAGTGTCAAAGTGTTTCAGAGAGTGTCAGAGATTGTCAGAGAGTTTCAGAGTGTTTCAGAGAGTGTCAGAGAGGGTCTGAGAGTGTCAGAGAGTGTCAGAGTGTGTCAGAGAGTTTCAGAGACTGTCCGAGGGTTCTGAGAGATTCTGAGTGTGTCAGAGAGTGTCAGAGAGTTTCAGAGAGTGTCAGAGAGTGTCTGAGATTGTCATAGAGTGTCAGATAGTATCAGAGAGTTTCAGATAGTGTCAGAGATTGTCAGAGAGTTTCAGAGAGTGTCAGAGAGTGTCTGAGAGTTTCAGAGAGTTTCAGAGAGTGTCAGAGAGTGTCAGAGAGTGTCAGAGAGTGTCAGAGAGTTTCAGAGAGTGTCAGAGAGTGTCAGAGAGTTTCAGAGAGTGTCAGAGCGTTTCAGAGAGTGTCTGAGCGTGTCAGAGATTGCCAGAGAGTTTCTGAGTGTGTCAGAGAGTGTCAGAGACTGTCAGAGATTTCAGAGAGAGTCACAGACTGTCAGAGAGTGTCAGAGAGATTGCAGAGAGCGTCCGAGAGTGTCAGATATCTTTAGAGAGTGGCAGAGAGTTTCAGAGAGTTTCAGAGAGCTTCAGAGAGTGACAGAGCGTCAAATAGTGACAGAGAGTTTCAGTGAGTGTCAGAGAGTTTCAGAGAGTGTCAGAGTTAGTCTGGGAGTGTCAGAGAGTGTCAAAGAGTTTCACAGAGTGTCAGAGAGTGTCAGCGAGTGTCTGAGATTGTCATAGAGTGTCAGAGAGTGTCAGAGAATGTCGGAGAGTTTATCAGAGTATCCGTCAGTGTCAGAGAGTTTCACAGTCTGTCACAGAGTGTCAGAGAGTGTCAGAGAGTTTCAGAGAGTGTCAGAGAGTGTCAGAGAGTGTCTGAGAGTGTCAGGGAGTGTCAGAGATTTTCTGAGAGTGTCACAGAGTGTCAGAGAGTTTCAGAGAGCTTCAGAGAGTGTCGGAGATTGTCAGAGATTGTCAGAGATTTTCAGAGAGTTTCAGAGAGTGTCAGAGAGTGTCAGAGAGGGTCTGAGAGTTTCAGAGAGTTTCTGAGAGTGTCACAGAGTGTCAGAGAGTTTCAGAGAGCTTCGGAGATTATCAGAGAGTGTCGGAGAGTTTCAGAGAGTTTCAGAGAGTGTCAAATAGTTTCAGAGATTGTCAGAGAATGTCAGAGAGTGTCAGAGAGTGTCAGAGAGTTTCAGAGAGTGTCAGAGCGTTTCAGAGAGTGTCTGAGCGTATCAGAGATTGCCAGAGAGTTTCGGAGAGTTTCTGAGTGTGTCAGAGAGTGTCAGAGACGGACAGAGATTTCAGAGAGAGTCACAGCCTTTCAGAGAGTGTCAGAGAGATTGCAGAGATTGCCGGAGAGTTTCGGAGAGTTTCTGAGTGTGTCAGAGAGTGTCAGAGACGGTCAGAGATTTCAGAGAGAGTCACAGACTTTCAGAGAGTGTCAGAGAGATTGCAGAGAGTTTCAGTGAGTGTCAGAGAGTTTCAGAGAGTTTCAGAGAGTGTAAGAGATAGTCTGAGAGTGTCAGAGAATGTCAAAGAGTTTCAGAGAGTGTCAGAGACTGTCAGAGAGTGTCAGAGAGTGTCAGAGCGTTTCAGAGAGTGTCAGAGAGTGTCAGAGAGTTTCAGAGAGTTTCAGAGAGTGTCAGAGCGTTTCAGAGAGTGTCTGAGCGTGTCAGAGATTGCCAGAGAGTTTCGGAGAGTTTCTGAGTGTGTCAGAGAGTGTCAGAGACGGTCAGAGATTTCAGAGAGAGTCACAGACTTTCAGAGAGTGTCAGAGAGATTGCAGAGAGTGTCAGAGAGTGTCAGAGAGCTTCAGAGAGTGGCAGAGAGTTTCAGAGAGTTTCAGAGAGCTTCAGAGAGTGACAGAGTGTCAGATAGTGACAGAGAGTTTCAGTGAGTGTCAGAGAGTTTCAGAGAGTTTCAGAGAGTTTCAGAGAGTGTCAGAGCGTTTCAGAGAGTGTCTGAGCGTGTCAGAGATTGCCAGAGAGTTTCTGAGTGTGTCAGAGAGTGTCAGAGACTGTCAGAGATTTCAGAGAGAGTCACAGACTGTCAGAGAGTGTCAGAGAGATTGCAGAGAGCGTCCGAGAGTGTCAGATATCTTTAGAGAGTGGCAGAGAGTTTCAGAGAGTTTCAGAGAGCTTCAGAGAGTGACAGAGCGTCAAATAGTGACAGAGAGTTTCAGTGAGTGTCAGAGAGTTTCAGAGAGTGTCAGAGTTAGTCTGGGAGTGTCAGAGAGTGTCAAAGAGTTTCACAGAGTGTCAGAGAGTGTCAGCGAGTGTCTGAGATTGTCATAGAGTGTCAGAGAGTGTCAGAGAATGTCGGAGAGTTTATCAGAGTATCCGTCAGTGTCAGAGAGTTTCACAGTCTGTCACAGAGTGTCAGAGAGTGTCAGAGAGTTTCAGAGAGTGTCAGAGAGTGTCAGAGAGTGTCTGAGAGTGTCAGGGAGTGTCAGAGATTTTCTGAGAGTGTCACAGAGTGTCAGAGAGTTTCAGAGAGCTTCAGAGAGTGTCGGAGATTGTCAGAGATTGTCAGAGATTTTCAGAGAGTTTCAGAGAGTGTCAGAGAGTGTCAGAGAGGGTCTGAGAGTTTCAGAGAGTTTCTGAGAGTGTCACAGAGTGACAGAGAGTTTCAGAGAGCTTCGGAGATTATCAGAGAGTGTCGGAGAGTTTCAGAGAGTTTCAGAGAGTGTCAAATAGTTTCAGAGATTGTCAGAGAATGTCAGAGAGTGTCAGAGAGTGTCAGAGAGTTTCAGAGAGTGTCAGAGCGTTTCAGAGAGTGTCTGAGCGTATCAGAGATTGCCAGAGAGTTTCGGAGAGTTTCTGAGTGTGTCAGAGAGTGTCAGAGACGGACAGAGATTTCAGAGAGAGTCACAGCCTTTCAGAGAGTGTCAGAGAGATTGCAGAGATTGCCGGAGAGTTTCGGAGAGTTTCTGAGTGTGTCAGAGAGTGTCAGAGACGGTCAGAGATTTCAGAGAGAGTCACAGACTTTCAGAGAGTGTCAGAGAGATTGCAGAGAGTTTCAGTGAGTGTCAGAGAGTTTCAGAGAGTTTCAGAGAGTGTAAGAGATAGTCTGAGAGTGTCAGAGAATGTCAAAGAGTTTCAGAGAGTGTCAGAGACTGTCAGAGAGTGTCAGAGAGTGTCAGAGCGTTTCAGAGAGTGTCAGAGAGTGTCAGAGAGTTTCAGAGAGTTTCAGAGAGTGTCAGAGCGTTTCAGAGAGTGTCTGAGCGTGTCAGAGATTGCCAGAGAGTTTCGGAGAGTTTCTGAGTGTGTCAGAGAGTGTCAGAGACGGTCAGAGATTTCAGAGAGAGTCACAGACTTTCAGAGAGTGTCAGAGAGATTGCAGAGAGTGTCAGAGAGTGTCAGAGAGCTTCAGAGAGTGGCAGAGAGTTTCAGAGAGTTTCAGAGAGCTTCAGAGAGTGACAGAGTGTCAGATAGTGACAGAGAGTTTCAGTGAGTGTCAGAGAGTTTCAGAGAGTTTCAGAGAGTGTAAGAGATAGTCTGAGAGTGTCTGAGAATGTCAAAGAGTTTCAGTGAGTGTCAGAGAGTGTCAAAGAGTTTCAGAGAGTGTCAGAGATTGTCAGAGAGTTTCAGAGTGTTTCAGAGAGTGTCAGAGAGGGTCTGAGAGTGTCAGAGAGTGTCAGAGTGTGTCAGAGAATGTCGGAGAGTTTCTGAGAATATCTGTGAGTGTAAGAGTGTGTCAGAGAGTTTCAGAGACTGTCCGAGGGTTCTGAGAGATTCTGAGTGTGTCCGAGAGTGTCAGAGAGTTTCAGAGAGTTTCAGAGAGTGTCAGAGAGTGTCTGAGATTGTCATAGAGTGTCAGAGAGTATCAGAGAGTTTCAGATAGTGTCGGAGATTGTCAGAGAGTTTCAGAGAGTGTCAGAGAGTGTCTGAGAGTTTCAGAGAGTTTCAGAGAGTGTCAAAGAGTTTCAGAGGGTGTCAGAGAGTGTCAGAGAGTTTCAGAGAGTGTCAGAGAGTGTCAGAGAGTTTCAGAGAGTGTCAGAGCGTTTCAGAGAGTGTCTGAGCGTGTCAGAGATTGCCAGAGAGTTTCTGAGAGTTTCTGAGTGTGTCAGAGAGTGTCAGAGACTGTCAGAGATTTCAGAGAGAGTCACAGACTGTCAGAGAGTGTCAGAGATCTTTAGAGAGTGGCAGAGAGTTTCAGAGAGCTTCAGAGAATGACAGAGCGTCAAATAGTGACAGAGAGTTTCAGTGAGTGTCAGAGAGTTTCAGAGAGTTTCAGAGAGTGTCAGAGTTAGTCTGGGAGTGTCAGAGAATGTCAAAGAGTTTCACAGAGTGTTGGAGAGTGTCAGCGAGTGTCTGAGATTGTCATAGAGTATCAGAGAGTGTCAGAGAATGTCGGAGAGTTTCTCAGAGTATCCGTCAGGGTCAGAGAGTTTCACAGTGTGTCACAGAGTGTCAGAGAGTGTCAGAGAGTTTCAGAGAGTGTCAGAGAGTGACAGAGAGTGTCTGAGAGTGTCAGGGAGTGTCAGAGATTTTCTGAGAGTGTCACAGAGTGTCAGAGAGTTTCAGAGAGCTTCAGAGAGTGTCGGAGAGTGTCAGAGATTGTCAGAGATTTTCAGAGAGTTTCAGAGAGTGTCAGAGAGTGTCAGAGAGGGTCTGAGAGTTTCAGAGAGTTTCTGAGAGTGTCACAGCGTGTCAGAGAGTTTCAGAGAGCTTCAGAGATTGTCAGAGAGTGTCGGAGAGTTTCAGAGAGTTTCAGAGTGTCAAATAGTTTCAGAGAGTGTCAGAGAGTGTCAGAGCGTTTCAGAGAGTTTCAGAGAGTGTCAGAGCGTTTCAGAGAGTGTCTGAGCGTATCAGAGATTGCCAGAGAGTTTTGGAGAGTTTCTGAGTGTGTCAGAGAGTGTCAGAGACGGTCAGAGATTTCAGAGAGAGTCACAGACTTTCAGAGAGTGTCAGAGAGATTGCAGAGAGTTTCAGTGAGTGTCAGAGAGTTTCAGAGAGTTTCAGAGAGTGTAAGAGATAGTCTGAGAGTGTCAGAGAATGTCAAAGAGTTTCAGAGAGTGTCAGAGACTGTCAGAGAGTGTCAGAGAGTGTCAGAGCGTTTCAGAGAGTGTCAGAGAGTGTCAGAGAGTTTCAGAGAGTTTCAGAGAGTGTCAGAGCGTTTCAGAGAGTGTCTGAGCGTGTCAGAGATTGCCAAAGAGTTTCGGAGAGTTTCTGAGTGTGTCAGAGAGTGTCAGAGACGGTCAGAGATTTCAGAGAGAGTCACAGACTTTCAGAGAGTGTCAGAGAGATTGCAGAGAGTGTCAGAGAGTGTCAGAGAGCTTCAGAGAGTGGCAGAGAGTTTCAGAGAGTTTCAGAGAGCTTCAGAGAGTGACAGAGTGTCAGATAGTGACAGAGAGTTTCAGTGAGTGTCAGAGAGTTTCAGAGAGTTTCAGAGAGTGTAAGAGATAGTCTGAGAGTGTCTGAGAATGTCAAAGAGTTTCAGTGAGTGTCAGAGAGTGTCAAAGAGTTTCAGAGAGTGTCAGAGATTGTCAGAGAGTTTCAGAGTGTTTCAGAGAGTGTCAGAGAGGGTCTGAGAGTGTCAGAGAGTGTCAGAGTGTGTCAGAGAATGTCGGAGAGTTTCTGAGAATATCTGTGAGTGTAAGAGTGTGTCAGAGAGTTTCAGAGACTGTCCGAGGGTTCTGAGAGATTCTGAGTGTGTCCGAGAGTGTCAGAGAGTTTCAGAGAGTTTCAGAGAGTGTCAGAGAGTGTCTGAGATTGTCATAGAGTGTCAGAGAGTATCAGAGAGTTTCAGATAGTGTCAGAGATTGTCAGAGAGTTTCAGAGAGAGTCAGAGAGTGTCTGAGAGTTTCAGAGAGTGTCAGAGAGTGTCAGAGAGTGTCTGAGAGTGTCAGGGAGTGTCAGAGATTTTCTGAGAGTGTCACAGAGTGTCAGAGAGTTTCAGAGAGCTTCAGAGAGTGTCGGAGAGTGTCAGAGATTGTCAGAGATTTTCAGAGAGTTTCAGAGAGTGTCAGAGAGTGTCAGAGAGGGTCTGAGAGTTTCAGAGAGTTTCTGAGAGTGTCACAGCGTGTCAGAGAGTTTCAGAGAGCTTCAGAGATTGTCAGAGAGTGTCGGAGAGTTTCAGAGAGTTTCAGAGTGTCAAATAGTTTCAGAGAGTGTCAGAGAGTGTCAGAGCGTTTCAGAGAGTTTCAGAGAGTGTCAGAGCGTTTCAGAGAGTGTCTGAGCGTATCAGAGATTGCCAGAGAGTTTTGGAGAGTTTCTGAGTGTGTCAGAGAGTGTCAGAGACGGTCAGAGATTTCAGAGAGAGTCACAGACTTTCAGAGAGTGTCAGAGAGATTGCAGAGAGTTTCAGTGAGTGTCAGAGAGTTTCAGAGAGTTTCAGAGAGTGTAAGAGATAGTCTGAGAGTGTCAGAGAATGTCAAAGAGTTTCAGAGAGTGTCAGAGACTGTCAGAGAGTGTCAGAGAGTGTCAGAGCGTTTCAGAGAGTGTCAGAGAGTGTCAGAGAGTTTCAGAGAGTTTCAGAGAGTGTCAGAGCGTTTCAGAGAGTGTCTGAGCGTGTCAGAGATTGCCAAAGAGTTTCGGAGAGTTTCTGAGTGTGTCAGAGAGTGTCAGAGACGGTCAGAGATTTCAGAGAGAGTCACAGACTTTCAGAGAGTGTCAGAGAGATTGCAGAGAGTGTCAGAGAGTGTCAGAGAGCTTCAGAGAGTGGCAGAGAGTTTCAGAGAGTTTCAGAGAGCTTCAGAGAGTGACAGAGTGTCAGATAGTGACAGAGAGTTTCAGTGAGTGTCAGAGAGTTTCAGAGAGTTTCAGAGAGTGTAAGAGATAGTCTGAGAGTGTCTGAGAATGTCAAAGAGTTTCAGTGAGTGTCAGAGAGTGTCAAAGAGTTTCAGAGAGTGTCAGAGATTGTCAGAGAGTTTCAGAGTGTTTCAGAGAGTGTCAGAGAGGGTCTGAGAGTGTCAGAGAGTGTCAGAGTGTGTCAGAGAATGTCGGAGAGTTTCTGAGAATATCTGTGAGTGTAAGAGTGTGTCAGAGAGTTTCAGAGACTGTCCGAGGGTTCTGAGAGATTCTGAGTGTGTCCGAGAGTGTCAGAGAGTTTCAGAGAGTTTCAGAGAGTGTCAGAGAGTGTCTGAGATTGTCATAGAGTGTCAGAGAGTATCAGAGAGTTTCAGATAGTGTCAGAGATTGTCAGAGAGTTTCAGAGAGAGTCAGAGAGTGTCTGAGAGTTTCAGAGAGTTTCAGAGAGTGTCAAAGAGTTTCAGAGGGTGTCAGAGAGTGTCAGAGAGTTTCAGAGAGTGTCAGAGAGTGTCAGAGAGTTTCAGAGAGTGTCAGAGCGTTTCAGAGAGTGTCTGAGCGTGTCAGAGATTGCCAGAGAGTTTCTGAGAGTTTCTGAGTGTGTCAGAGAGTGTCAGAGACTGTCAGAGATTTCAGAGAGAGTCACAGACTGTCAGAGAGTGTCAGAGATCTTTAGAGAGTGGCAGAGAGTTTCAGAGAGTTTCAGAGAGCTTCAGAGAATGACAGAGCGTCAAATAGTGACAGAGAGTTTCAGTGAGTGTCAGAGAGTTTCAGAGAGTTTCAGAGAGTGTCAGAGTTAGTCTGGGAGTGTCAGAGAATGTCAAAGAGTTTCACAGAGTGTTGGAGAGTGTCAGCGAGTGTCTGAGATTGTCATAGAGTATCAGAGAGTGTCAGAGAATGTCGGAGAGTTTCGCAGAGTATCCGTAAGGGTCAGAGAGTTTCACAGTGTGTCACAGAGTGTCAGAGAGTGTCAGAGAGTTTCAGAGAGTGTCAGAGAGTGACAGAGAGTGTCTGAGAGTGTCAGGGAGTGTCAGAGATTTTCTGAGAGTGTCACAGAGTGTCAGAGAGTTTCAGAGAGCTTCAGAGAGTGTCGGAGAGTGTCAGAGATTGTCAGAGATTTTCAGAGAGTTTCAGAGAGTGTCAGAGAGTGTCAGAGAGGGTCTGAGAGTTTCAGAGAGTTTCTGAGAGTGTCACAGCGTGTCAGAGAGTTTCAGAGAGCTTCAGAGATTGTCAGAGAGTGTCGGAGAGTTTCAGAGAGTTTCAGAGAGTGTCAAATAGTTTCAGAGAGTGTCAGAGAGTGTCAGAGCGTTTCAGAGAGTTTCAGAGAGTGTCAGAGCGTTTCAGAGAGTGTCTGAGCGTATCAGAGATTGCCAGAGAGTTTTGGAGAGTTTCTGAGTGTGTCAGAGAGTGTCAGAGACGGTCAGAGATTTCAGAGAGAGTCACAGACTTTCAGAGAGTGTCAGAGAGATTGCAGAGAGTTTCAGTGAGTGTCAGAGAGTTTCAGAGAGTTTCAGAGAGTGTAAGAGATAGTCTGAGAGTGTCAGAGAATGTCAAAGAGTTTCAGAGAGTGTCAGAGACTGTCAGAGAGTGTCAGAGAGTGTCAGAGCGTTTCAGAGAGTTTCAGAGAGTGTCAGAGAGTTTCAGAGAGTTTCAGAGCATTTCAGAGAGTGTCTGAGCGTGTCAGAGATTGCCAGAGACGGTCAGAGATTTCAGAGAGAGTCACAGACTTTCAGAGAGTGTCAGAGAGATTGCAGAGAGTGTCAGAGAGTGTCAGAGAGTTTCAGAGAGCTTCAGAGAGTGACAGAGTGTCAGATAGTGACAGAGAGTTTCAGTGGGTGTCTGAGAATGTCAAAGAGTTTCAGAGAGTGTCAGAGAGTGTTAAAGAGTTTCAGAGAGTGTCAGAGATTGTCAGAGAGTTTCAGAGTGTTTCAGAGAGTGTCAGAGAGGGTCTGAGAGTGTCAGAGAGTGTCAGAGTGTGTCAGAGAATGTCAGAGAGTTTCTGAGAGTATCTGTGAGTGTAAGAGTGTGTCAGAGAGTTTCAGAGACTGTCCGAGGGTTCTGAGAGATTCTGAGTGTGTCAGAGAGTGTCAGAGAGTGTCAGAGAGTTTCAGAGAGTTTCAGAGAGTGTCAGAGAGTGTCTGAGATTGTCATAGAGTGTCAGAGAGTATCAGAGAGTTTCAGATAGTGTCAGAGATTGTCAAAGAGATTCAGAGAGTGTCAGAGAGTGTCTGAGAGTTTCAGAGAGTTTCAGAGAGTGTCAAAGAGTTTCAGAGAGTGTCAGAGAGTGTCAGAGAGTGTCAGAGAGTGTCAGAGAGTTTCAGAGAGTGTCAGAGCGTTTCAGAGAGTGTCTAAGCGTGTCAGAGATTGCCAGAGAGTTTCTGAGAGTTTCTGAGTGTGTCAGAGAGTGTCAGAGACTGTCAGAGATTTCAGAGAGAGTCACAGAATGTCAGAGAGTGTCAGAGAGATTGCAGAGAGTGTCCGAGAGTGTCAGAGATCTTTAGAGAGTGGCAGAGAGTTTCAGAGTGTTTCAGAGAGCTTCAGAGAGTGACAGAGCGTCAAATAGTGACAGAGAGTTTCAGTGAGTGTCAGAGAGTTTCAGAGAGTGTCAGAGTTAGTCTGGGAGTGTCAGAGAGTGTCAAAGAGTTTCACAGAGTGTCAGAGAGTGTCAGAGAGTGTCTGAGATATTCATAGAGTGTCAGAGAGTGTCAGAGAATGTCGGAGAGTTTCTGAGAGTATCCGTGAGTGTCAGAGAGTTTCACAGTGTGTCACGGAGTGTCACAGAGTGTCAGAGAGAATCAGAGAGCTTCAGAGAGTGTCGGAGAGTGTCAGCGAGTGTCAGAGAGTGTCTGAGAGTGTCAGAGGGTGTCAGAGAGTGTCAGAGATTTTCTGAGAGTGTCACAGAGTGTCAGAGAGATTCAGAGAGCTTCAGAGAGTGTCGGAGAGTGTCAGAGAGTGTCAGAGATTTTCAGAGAGTTTCAGAGAGTGTCAGAGAGTGTCAGAGAGGGTCAGAGAGTTTCAGAGAGTTTCTGAAAGTGTCACGGCGTGTCAGAGAGTTTCAGAGAGCTTCAGACAGTGTCAGAGAGTGTCTGAGAGTTTCAGAGAGTTTCAGAGAGTATCAAAGTGTTTCAGAGAGTGTCAGAGACTGTCGGAGAGTGTCAGAGTGTTTCAGAGAGTGTCAGAGAGTGTCAGAGAGTTTCAGAGAGTGTCAGAGCGTTTCAGAGAGTGTCAGAGAGTGTCAGCGAGTGTCTGAGAGTGTCAGAGAATGTCGGAGAGTTTCTCAGAGTATCCGTCAGAGTCAGAGAGTTTCACAGTGTGTCACAGAGTGTCAGAGAGTGTCAGAGAGTTTCAGAGAGTGTCAGCGAGTGTCAGAGAGTGTCTGAGAGTTTCAGGGAGTGTCAGAGATTTTCTGAGAGTGTCAGAGAATGTCAGAGAGTTTCAGAGAGCTTCAGAGAGTGTCGGAGAGTGTCAGAGATTGTCAGAGATTTTCAGAGAGTTTCAGAGAGTGTCACAGCGTGTCAGAGAGTTTCAGAGAGCTTCAGAGATTGTCAGAGAGTGTCGGAGAGATTCAGAGAGTTTCAGAGAGTGTCAAATAGTTTCAGAGAGTGTCAGAGAGTGTCAGAGAGTGTCAGAGCGTTTCAGAGAGTGTCAGAGAGTGTCAGAGAGTTTCAGAGAGTGTCAGAGCGTTTCAGAGAGTGTCTGAGCGTATCAGAGATTGCCAGAGAGTTTCGGAGAGTTTCTAAGTGTGTCAGAGAGTGTCAGAGACGGTCAGAGATTTCAGAGAGAGTCACAGACTTTCAGAGAGTGTCAGAGAGATTGCAGAGAGTGTCAGAGAGTGTCAGAGAGTTTCAGAGAGCTTCAGAGAGTGGCAGAGTGTCAGATAGTGACAGACAGTTTCAGTGAGTGTCAGAGAGTTTCAGAGAGTTTCAGAGAGTGTAATAGATAGTCTGAGAGTGTCAGAGAATGTCAAAGAGTTTCAGAGAGTGTCAGAGACTGTCAGAGAGTGTCAGAGAGTGTCAGAGCGTTTCAGAGAGTGTCAGAGAGTGTCAGAGAGTTTCAGAGAGTTTCAGAGAGTGTCAGAGCGTTTCAGAGAGTGTCTGAGCGTGTCAGAGATTGCCAGAGAGTTTCGGAGAGTTTCTGAGTGTGTCAGAGGGTGTCAGAGACGGTCAGAGATTTCAGAGAGAGTCACAGACTTTCAGAGAGTGTCAGAGAGATTGCAGAGAGTGTCAGAGAGTGTCAGAGAGCTTCAGAGAGTGACAGAGTGTCAGATAGTGACAGAGAGTTTCAGTGAGTGTCAGAGAGTTTCAGAGAGTGTAAGAGATAGCCTGAGAGTGTCTGAAAATGTCAAAGAGTTTCAGAGAGTGTCAGAGAGTGTCAAAGAGTTTCAGAGAGTGTCAGAGATTGTCAGAGAGTTTCAGAGTGTTTCAGAGAGTTTCAGAGAGTGTCAGAGAGGGTCTGAGAGTGTCAGAGAGTGTCGGAGTGTGTCAGAGAATGTCGGAGAGTTTCTGAGAGTATCTCTGAGTGTAAGAGTGTGTCAGAGAGTTTCAGAGACTGTCCGAGGGTTCTGAGAGATTCTGAGTGTGTCAGAGAGTGTCAGAGAGTTTCAGAGAGTTTCAGAGAGCTTCAGAGAGTGACAGAGTGTCAGATAGTTACAGAGAGTTTCAGTGAGAGTCAGAGAGTTTCAGAGAGTGTAAGAGATAATCTGAGAGTGTCTGAGAATGTCAAAGAGTTTCAGAGAGTGTCAGAGAGTGTCAAAGAGTTTCAGAGAGTGTCAGAGATTGTCAGAGAGTTTCAGAGTGTTTCAGAGAGTTTCAGAGAGTGTCAGAGAGGGTCTGAGAGTGTCAGAGAGTGTCAGAGTGTGTCAGAGAATGTCGGAGAGTTTCTGAGAGTATCTGTGAGTGTAAGAGTGTGTCAGAGAGTTTCAGAGACTGTCCGAGGGTTCTGAGAGATTCTGAGTGTGTCAGAGTGTGTCAGAGAGTTTCAGAGAGTTTCAGAGAGTGTCAGAGAGTGTCTGAGATTGTCATAGAGTGTCAGAAAGTATCAGAGAGTTTCAGATAGTGTCAGAGATTTTCAGAGCGTTTCAGAGAGTGTCAGAGAATTTCAGAGAGTATCTGAGAGTTTCAGAGAGTGTCAGAGAGTGTCAGAGAGTGTCTGAGCGTGTCAGAGATTGCCAGAGAGTTTCTGAGAGTTTCTGAGTGTGTCAGAGAGTGTCAGAGACTGTCAGAGATTTCAGAGAGAGTCACAGACTGTCAGAGAGTGTCAGACAGATTGCAGAGAGTGTCAGAGAGCTTCAGAGAATGGCAGAGAGTTTCAGAGAGTTTCAGAGAGCTTCAGAGAGTGACAGAGTGTCAGACAGTGACAGAGAGTTTCGGAGAGTGTCAGAGAGTTTCAGAGAGTGTCAGAGATAGTCTGATAGTGTCAGAGAATGTCAAAGAGTTTCAGAGAGTGTCAGAGAGTGTCAGAGAGTTTCAGAGAATGTCAGAGAGTGTCAGAGATTTTCTGAGAGTGTCACAGAGTGTCAGCGAGAATCAGAGAGATTCAGAGAGTGTCGGAGAGTGTCAGCGAGTGTCAGAGAGTGTCTGAGAGTGTCAGAGGGTGTCAGAGAGTGTCAGAGATTTTCTGAGAGTGTCACAGAGTGTCAGAGAGATTTAGAGAGCTTCAGAGAGTGTCGGAGAGTGTCAGAGAGTGTCAGAGATTTTCAGAGAGTTTCAGAGAGTGTCAGAGAGTGTCAGAGAGGGTCAGAGAGTTTCAGAGAGTTTCTGAAAGTGTCACGGCTTATCAGAGAATTTCAGAGAGCTTCAGAGAGTGTCAGAGAGTGTCTGAGAGTTTCAGAGAGTTTCAGAGAGTATCAAAGTGTTTCAGAGAGTGTCAGAGAGTGTCGGAGTGTGTCAGAGTGTTTCAGAGAGTGTCAGAGAGTGTCAGAGAGTTTCAGAGAGTGTCAGAGCGTTTCAGAGAGTGTCTGAGCGTGTCAGAGATTGCCAGAGAGTTTCTGAGAGTTTCTGACTGTGTCAGAGAGTGTCAGAGACTGTCAGAGATTTCAGAGAGAGTCACAGACTGTCAGAGAGTGTCAGAGAGATTGCAGAGAGTGTCAGAGAGTGTCAAAGAGTTTCAGAGTGTGTCAGAGAGTTTCAGAGAGTTTCTGAAAGTGTCACGGCTTGTCAGAGAATTTCAGAGAGCTTCAGAGAGTATCAGAGAGTGTCTGAGAGTTTCAGAGAGTTTCAGAGAGTATCAAAGTGTTTCAGAGAGTGTCAGAGAGTGTCGGAGAGTGTCAGAGTGTTTCAGAGAGTGTCAGAGAGTGTCAGAGAGTTTCAGAGAGTGTCAGAGCGTTTCAGAGAGTGTCTGAGCGTGTCAGAGATTGCCAGACAGTTTCTGAGAGTTTCTGAGTGTGTCAGAGAGTGTCAGAGACTGTCAGAGATTTCAGAGAGAGTCACAGACTGTCAGAGAGTGTCAGACAGATTGCAGAGAGTGTCAGAGAGCTTCAGAGAATGGCAGAGAGTTTCAGAGAGTTTCAGAGAGCTTCAGAGAGTGACAGAGTGTCAGACAGTGACAGAGAGTTTCGGAGAGTGTCAGAGAGTTTCAGAGAGTGTCAGAGATAGTCTGATAGTGTCAGAGAATGTCAAAGAGTTTCAGAGAGTGTCAGAGAGTGTCAGAGAGTTTCAGAGAATGTCAGAGAGTGTCAGAGATTTTCTGAGAGTGTCACAGAGTGTCAGCGAGAATCAGAGAGATTCAGAGAGTGTCGGAGAGTGTCAGCGAGTGTCAGAGAGTGTCTGAGAGTGTCAGAGGGTGTCAGAGAGTGTCAGAGATTTTCTGAGAGTGTCACAGAGTGTCAGAGAGATTTAGAGAGCTTCAGAGAGTGTCGGAGAGTTTCAGAGAGTGTCAGAGATTTTCAGAGAGTTTCAGAGAGTGTCAGAGAGTGTCAGAGAGGGTCAGAGAGTTTCAGAGAGTTTCTGAAAGTGTCACGGCTTGTCAGAGAATTTCAGAGAGCTTCAGAGAGTGTCAGAGAGTGTCTGAGAGTTTCAGAGAGTTTCAGAGAGTATCAAAGTGTTTCAGAGAGTGTCAGAGAGTGTCGGAGTGTGTCAGAGTGTTTCAGAGAGTGTCAGAGAGTGTCAGAGAGTTTCAGAGAGTGGCAGAGCGTTTCAGAGAGTGTCTGAGCGTGTCAGAGATTGCCAGAGAGTTTCTGAGAGTTTCTGACTGTGTCAGAGAGTGTCAGAGACTGTCAGAGATTTCAGAGAGAGTCACAGACTGTCAGAGAGTGTCAGAGAGATTGCAGAGAGTGTCAGAGAGTGTCAAAGAGTTTCAGAATGTGTCAGAGAGTTTCAGAGAGTTTCTGAAAGTGTCACGGCTTGTCAGAGAATTTCAGAGAGCTTCAGAGAGTATCAGAGAGTGTCTGAGAGTTTCAGAGAGTTTCAGAGAGTATCAAAGTGTTTCAGAGATTGTCAGAGAGTGTCGGAGAGTGTCAGAGTGTTTCAGAGAGTGTCAGAGAGTGTCAGAGAGTTTCAGAGAGTGTCAGAGCGTTTCAGAGAGTGTCTGAGCGTGTCAGAGATTGCCAGACAGTTTCTGAGAGTTTCTGAGTGTGTCAGAGAGTGTCAGAGACTGTCAGAGATTTCAGAGAGAGTCACAGACTGTCAGAGATTCTCAGAGAGATTGCAGAGAGTGTCAGAGAGCTTCAGAGAGTGGCAGAGAGTTTCAGAGAGCTTCAGAGAGTGACAGAGTGTCAGATAGTGACAGAGAGTTTCAGTGAGTGTCAGAGAGCTTCAGAGAGTTTCAGAGAGTGCAAGAGATAGTCTGAGAGTGTCAGAGAGTGTTAAAGAGTTTCACAGAGTTTCAGAGAGTGTCAGAGAGTGTCAGAGAGTGTCTGAGATATTCATAGAGTGTCAGAGAGTGTCAGAGAATGTCGGAGAGTTTCTGAGAGTATCCGTGAGTGTCAGAGAGTTTCACAGTGTGTCACGGAGTGTCACAGAGTGTCAGAGAGAATCAGAGAGCTTCAGAGAGTGTCGGAGAGTGTCAGCGAGTGTCAGAGAGTGTCTGAGAGTGTCAGAGGGTGTCAGAGAGTGTCAGAGATTTTCTGAGAGTGTCACAGAGTGTCAGAGAGATTCAGAGAGCTTCAGAGAGTGTCGGAGAGTGTCAGAGAGTGTCAGAGATTTTCAGAGAGTTTCAGAGAGTGTCAGAGAGTGTCAGAGAGGGTCAGAGAGTTTCAGAGAGTTTCTGAAAGTGTCACGGCGTGTCAGAGAGTTTCAGAGAGCTTCAGAGAGTGTCAGAGAGTGTCTGAGAGTTTCAGAGAGTTTCAGAGAGTTTCAGAGAGTATCAAAGTGTTTCAGAGAGTGTCAGAGACTGTCGGAGAGTGTCAGAGTGTGTCAGAGAGTGTCAGAGAGTGTCCGAGAGTTTCAGAGAGTGTCAGTGCGTTTCAGAGAGTGTCTGAGCGTGTCAGAGATTGCCAGAGATTTTCTGAGAGTTTCTGAGTGTGTCAGAGAGTGTCAGAGATGGTCAGAGATTTCAGAAAGAGTCACAGACTGTCAGAGAGTCTCAGAGAGCTTCAGAGAGTGGCAGAGAGTTTCAGAGAGTTTCAGAGAGCTTCAGAGAGTGACAGAGTGTCAGATAGTGACAGAGAGTTTCAGTGAGTGTCAGAGAGTTTCAGAGAGTTTCAGAGAGTGTAAGAGATAGTCTGAGAGTGTCAGAGAGTGTCAAAGAGTTTCACAGAGAGTCAGAGAGTGTCAGAGAGTGTCTGAGAAATTCATAGAGTGTCAGAGAGTGTCAGAGAATGTCGGAGAGTTTCTGAGAGTATCCGTGAGTGTCAGAGAGTTTCACAGTGTGTCACGGAGTGTCAGAGAGTGTCAGAGAGTTTCAGAGAGTGTAAGAGAGTGTCAGAGAGTGTCTGAGAGAGTCAGAGAGTGTCAGAGATTTTCTGAGAGTGTCACAGAGTGTCAGAGAGTTTCAGAGAGCTTCAGAGAGTGTCGGAGAGTGTCAGAGAGTGTCAGTGATTTTCAGAGAGTGTAAGAGAGTGTCAGAGAGTGTCTGAGAGTGTCAGAGAGTGTCAGAGATTTTCTGAGAGTGTCACAGAGTGTCAGAGAGTTTCAGAGAGCTTCAGAGTGTGTCGGAGAGTGTCAGAGAGTGTCAGTGATTTTCAGAGAGTTTCAGAGAGTGTCAGAGAGTGTCAGAGAGTTTCAGAGAGCTTCAGGGAGTGTCAGAGAGTGTCTGAGAGTTTCAGAGAGTTTCAGAGAGTGTCAAAGAGTTTCAGAGAGTGTCAGAGAGTGTCAGAGAGTTTCAGAGAGTGTCAGAGAGTGTCAGAGAGTTTCAGAGAGTGTCAGAGCGTTTCAGAGGGTGTCTGAGCGTGTCAGAGATTGCCAGAGTGTTTCTGAGAGTTTCTGAGTGTGTCAGAGAATGTCAGAGATTGTCAGAGATTTCAGAGAGTGTCACAGACTTTCAGAGAGTGTCAGAGAGATTGCAGAGAGTGTCAGAGAGTGTCAGAGAGCTTCAGAGAGTGGCAGAGAGTTTCAGAGAGTTTCAGAGAGCTTCAGAGAGTGACAGAGTGTCAGATAGTGACAGAGAGTTTCAGTGAGTGTCAGAGAGTTTCAGAGAGTTTCAGAGAGTGTAAGAGATAGTCTGAGAGTGTCAGAGAATTTCAAAGAGTTTCAGAGAGTGTCAGAGAGAGTCAAAGAGTTTCAGAGGGTGTCAGAGAGTGTCAGAGATTGTCAGAGAGTTTCAGAGTGTTTCAGAGAGTTTCAGAGAGTTCAGAGAGGGTCTGAGAGTGTCAGGGAGTGTCAGAGTGTGTCAGAGAATGTCGGAGAGATTCTGAGAGTATCTGTGAGTGTAAGAGTGTGTCAGAGAGTGTCAGAGACTGTCCGAGGGTTCTGAGATATTCTGAGTGTGTCAGAGAGTGTCAGAGAGTTTCAGAGAGTGTCACAGATTGTCAGAGAGCGTCAGAGAGATTCACAGTGTGTCACAGAGTGTCAGAGAATGTCAGAGAGTGTCAGATAGTGTCAGAGAGTGTCAGAGAGTTTCAGAGAGTGTCAGAGAGTGTCTGAGAGTGTCAGACAATGTCAGAGATTTTCTGAGAGTTTCACAGAGTGTCAGAGAGTTTCAGAGAGCTTCAGAGAGTGTCGGAGAGTGTCAGAGAGTGTCAGAGATTTTCAGAGAGTTTCAGAGTGTTTCAGAGAGTTTCAGAGAGTGTCAGAGTGGGTCTGAGAGTGTCAGAGAGTGTCAGAGTGTGTCAGAGAATGTCGGAGAGTTTCTGAGAGTATCTGTGAGTGTAAGAGTGTGTCAGAGAGTGTCAGAGTCTGTCCGAGGGTTCTGAGATATTCTGAGTGTGTCAGAGAGTGTCAGAGAGTTTCAGAGAGTTTCAGAGAGTGTCACAGAGTGTCCGAGAGCGTCAGAGAGTTTCACAGTGTGTCACAGAGTGTCAGAGAGTGTCAGAGAGTTTCAGAGGATGTCAGATAGTGTCAGAGAGTGTCTGAGAGTTTCAGAGACTGTCAGAGAGTGTGAGAGAGTGTCTGAGAGTGTCAGACAGTGTCACAGATTTTTTGAGAGTGTCACAGAGTGTCAGAGAGCTTCAGAGAGCTTCAGAGAGTGTCGGAGAGTGTCAGAGAGTGTCAGAGATTTTCAGATAGTTTCAGAGTGTTGCAGAGAGTTTCAGAGAGTGTTTGATAGGGTCTGAGAGTGTCAGAGAGTTTCAGAGAGCTTCAGAGAGTGTCGGAGAGTGTCAGAGAGTGTCTGAGATTTTCAGAGAGTTTCAGAGAGTGTCAGAGAGGGTCAGAGAGTTTCAGAGAGTTTCTGAGAGTGTCACAGCGTGTCAGAGAGTTTCAGAGAGCTTCAGAGAGCTTCAGCGAGTTTCAGAGAGTGTCAGAGAGTGTCAGAGAGGGTCAGAGAGTTTCAGAGAGTTTCTGAGAGTTTCACAGCGTGTCAGAGAGTTTCAGAGAGCTTCCGAGAGTGTCAGAGAGTGTCTGAGAGTTTCAGAGAGTTTCAGAGAGTGTCAAAGAGTTTAGGAGAGTGTCAGAGAGTGTCAGAGAGGTGCAGAGAGTGTCAGAGAGTGTCAGAGAGTTTCAGAGAGTGTCTGAGCGTGTCAGAGATTGCCAGAGTGTTTCTGAGAGTTTCTGAGTGTGTCAGAGAATGTCAGAGATGGTCAGAGATTTCAGAGAGTGTCACAGACTTTCAGAGAGTGTCAGAGAGATTGCAGAGAGTGTCAGAGAGTGTCAGAGAGCTTCAGAGAGTTTCACAGTGTTTCACAGAGTGTCAGAGAGTGTCAGAGAGTTTCAGAGAGTGTCAGATAGTGTCAGAGAGTGTCAGAGAGTTTCAGAGAGCGTCAGAGAGTGTCAGAGAGTGTCTGAGAATGTCAGAGAGTGTCACAGATTTTCTGAGAGTGTCACAGAGTGTCAGAGTGTGTCGGAGAATGTCGGAGAGTTTCTGAGAGTATCTGTGAGTGTAAGAGTGTGTCAGAGAGTGTCAGAGACTGTCCGAGGGTTCTGAAATATTCTGAGTGTGTCAGAGAGTGTCAGAGAGTTTCAGAGAGTTTCAGAGAGTGTCGCAGAGTGTCAGAGAGCGTCAGAGAGTTTCACAGTGTGTCACAGAGTGTCGGAGAGTGTCAAAGATATTCAGAGAGTGTCAGAGAGTTTCAGAGAGTGTCAGAGAGTGTCAGAGAGTGTCAGAGAGTGTCAGAGAGTGTCTGAGAATGTCAGAGAGTGTCACAGATTTTCTGAGAGTGTCACAGAGTGTCAGAGAGTTTCAGAGAGCTTCAGAGAGTGTCGGAGAGTGTCAGAGAGTGTCAGAGATTTTGAGAGAGTTTCAGAGTGTTTCAGAGAGTTTCAGAGAGTGTCAGAGAGGGTCTGAGAGTGTCAGAGAGTTTCAGAGAGCATCAGAGAGTGTTGGAGAGTGTCAGACAGTGTCTGAGAGTTTCAGAGAGTTTCAGAGAGTGTCAAAGAGTTTCAGAGAGTGTCAGAGAGTGTCAGAGAGTGTCAGAGAGTTTCAGAGAGTGTCAGAGCGTTTCAGAGAGTGTCTGAGCGTGTCAGAGATTGCCAGAGAGTTTCGGAGAGTTTCTGAGTGTGTCAGAGAGTGTCAGAGACGGTCAGAGATTTCAGAGAGAGTCACAGACTTTCAGAGAGTGTCAGAGAGATTGCAGAGAGTGTCAGAGAGTGTCAGAGAGCTTCAGAGAGTGGCAGAGAGTTTCAGAGAGTTTCAGAGAGCTTCAGAGAGTGACAGAGTGTCAGATAGTGACAGAGAGTTTCAGTGAGTGTCAGAGAGTTTCAGAGAGTGTCGCAGAGTGTCAGAGAGCGTCAGAGAGTTTCACAGTGTGTCACAGAGTGTCGGAGAGTGTCAGAGAGATTCAGAGAGTGTCAGAGAGTTTCAGAGAGTGTCAGACAGTTTCAGAGAGTGACAGAGAGTGTCAGAGAGTGTCTGAGAATGTCAGAGAGTGTCACAGATTTTCTGAGAGTGTCACAGAGTGTCAGAGAGTTTCAGAGAGCTTCAGAGAGTGTCGGAGAGTGTCAGCGAGTGTCAGAGATTTTCAGAGAGTTTCAGAGTGTTTCAGAGAGTTTCAGAGAGTGTCAGAGAGGGTCTGAGAGTGTCAGAGAGTTTCAGGGAGCTTCAGAGAGTGTCAGAGAGTGTCAGACAGTGTCAGAGATTTTCAGAGAGTTTCAGAGAGTTTCAGAGAGTGTCGCAGAGTGTCAGAGAGCGTCAGAGAGTTTCACAGTGTGTCACAGAGTGTCGGAGAGTGTCAAAGATATTCAGAGAGTGTCAGAGAGTTTCAGAGAGTGTCAGAGAGTTTCAGAGAGTGTCAGAGAGTGTCAGAGAGTGTCTGAGAATGTCAGAGAGTGTCACAGATTTTCTGAGAGTGTCACAGAGTGTCAGAGAGTTTCAGAGAGCTTCAGAGAGTGTCGGAGAGTGTCAGAGAGTGTCAGAGATTTTGAGAGAGTTTCAGAGTGTTTCAGAGAGTTTCAGAGAGTGTCAGAGAGGGTCTGAGAGTGTCAGAGAGTTTCAGAGAGCATCAGAGAGTGTTGGAGAGTGTCAGACAGTGTCTGAGAGTTTCAGAGAGTTTCAGAGAGTGTCAAAGAGTTTCAGAGAGTGTCAGAGAGTGTCAGAGAGTGTCAGAGAGTTTCAGAGAGTGTCAGAGCGTTTCAGAGAGTGTCTGAGCGTGTCAGAGATTGCCAGAGAGTTTCGGAGAGTTTCTGAGTGTGTCAGAGAGTGTCAGAGACGGTCAGAGATTTCAGAGAGAGTCACAGACTTTCAGAGAGTGTCAGAGAGATTGCAGAGAGTGTCAGAGAGTGTCAGAGAGCTTCAGAGAGTGGCAGAGAGTTTCAGAGAGTTTCAGAGAGCTTCAGAGAGTGTCGGAGAGTGTCAGAGAGTGTCAGAGATTTTCAGATAGTTTCAGAGTGTTGCAGAGAGTTTCAGAGAGTGTTTGATAGGGTCTGAGAGTGTCAGAGAGTTTCAGAGAGCTTCAGAGAGTGTCGCAGAGTGTCAGAGAGTGTCTGAGATTTTCAGAGAGTTTCAGAGAGTGTCAGAGAGGGTCAGAGAGTTTCAGAGAGTTTCTGAGAGTGTCACAGCGTGTCAGAGAGTTTCAGAGAGCTTCAGAGAGCTTCAGCGAGTTTCAGAGAGTGTCAGAGAGTGTCAGAGAGGGTCAGAGAGTTTCAGAGAGTTTCAGAGAGTTTCTGAGAGTTTCACAGCGTGTCAGAGAGTTTCAGAGAGCTTCCGAGAGTGTCAGAGAGTGTCTGAGAGTTTCAGAGAGTTTCAGAGAGTGTCAAAGAGTTTAGGAGAGTGTCAGAGAGTGTCAGAGAGGTGCAGAGAGTGTCAGAGAGTGTCAGAGAGTTTCAGAGAGTGTCTGAGCGTGTCAGAGATTGCCAGAGTGTTTCTGAGAGTTTCTGAGTGTGTCAGAGAATGTCAGAGATGGTCAGAGATTTCAGAGAGTGTCACAGACTTTCAGAGAGTGTCAGAGAGATTGCAGAGAGTGTCAGAGAGTGTCAGAGAGCTTCAGAGAGTTTCACAGTGTTTCACAGAGTGTCAGAGAGTGTCAGAGAGTTTCAGAGAGTGTCAGATAGTGTCAGAGAGTGTCAGAGAGTTTCAGAGAGCGTCAGAGAGTGTCAGAGAGTGTCTGAGAATGTCAGAGAGTGTCACAGATTTTCTGAGAGTGTCACAGAGTGTCAGAGTGTGTCGGAGAATGTCGGAGAGTTTCTGAGAGTATCTGTGAGTGTAAGAGTGTGTCAGAGAGTGTCAGAGACTGTCCGAGGGTTCTGAAATATTCTGAGTGTGTCAGAGAGTGTCAGAGAGTTTCAGAGAGTTTCAGAGAGTGTCGCAGAGTGTCAGAGAGCGTCAGAGAGTTTCACAGTGTGTCACAGAGTGTCGGAGAGTGTCAAAGATATTCAGAGAGTGTCAGAGAGTTTCAGAGAGTGTCAGAGAGTGTCAGAGAGTGTCAGAGAGTGTCAGAGAGTGTCTGAGAATGTCAGAGAGTGTCACAGATTTTCTGAGAGTGTCACAGAGTGTCAGAGAGTTTCAGAGAGCTTCAGAGAGTGTCAGAGATTTTGAGAGAGTTTCAGAGTGTTTCAGAGAGTTTCAGAGAGTGTCAGAGAGGGTCTGAGAGTGTCAGAGAGTTTCAGAGAGCATCAGAGAGTGTTGGAGAGTGTCAGACAGTGTCTGAGAGTTTCAGAGAGTTTCAGAGAGTGTCAAAGAGTTTCAGAGAGTGTCAGAGAGTGTCAGAGAGTGTCAGAGAGTTTCAGAGAGTGTCAGAGCGTTTCAGAGAGTGTCTGAGCGTGTCAGAGATTGCCAGAGAGTTTCGGAGAGTTTCTGAGTGTGTCAGAGAGTGTCAGAGACGGTCAGAGATTTCAGAGAGAGTCACAGACTTTCAGAGAGTGTCAGAGAGATTGCAGAGAGTGTCAGAGAGTGTCAGAGAGCTTCAGAGAGTGGCAGAGAGTTTCAGAGAGTTTCAGAGAGCTTCAGAGAGTGACAGAGTGTCAGATAGTGACAGAGAGTTTCAGTGAGTGTCAGAGAGTTTCAGAGAGTGTCGCAGAGTGTCAGAGAGCGTCAGAGAGTTTCACAGTGTGTCACAGAGTGTCGGAGAGTGTCAGAGAGATTCAGAGAGTGTCAGAGAGTTTCAGAGAGTGTCAGACAGTTTCAGAGAGTGTCAGAGAGTGTCAGAGAGTGTCTGAGAATGTCAGAGAGTGTCACAGATTTTCTGAGAGTGTCACAGAGTGTCAGAGAGTTTCAGAGAGCTTCAGAGAGTGTCGGAGAGTGTCAGAGAGTGTCAGAGATTTTCAGAGAGTTTCAGAGTGTTTCAGAGAGTTTCAGAGAGTGTCAGAGAGGGTCTGAGAGTGTCAGAGAGTTTCAGGGAGCTTCAGAGAGTGTCAGAGAGTGTCAGACAGTGTCAGAGATTTTCAGAGAGTTTCAGAGAGTGTCAGAGAGGGTCAGAGAGTTTCAGAGATTGTCAGAGAATCTCAGAGAGTGTCAGAGAGATTCAGAGAGTGTCAGAGAGTTTCAGAGAGTGTCAGAGCGTTTCAGAGAGTGTCTGAGAGTGTCAGAGATTGCCAGAGGGTTTCTGAGCGTTTCTGAGTGTGTCAGAGAGTGTCAGAGACTTTCAGAGATTTCAGAGAGAGTCACAAACTTTCAGAGAGTGTCAGAGAGATTGCAGAGAGTGTCAGAGAGTGTCAGAGAGTTTCAGAGAGCTTCAGAGAGAGTCAAAGCGTTTCAGAGAGTGTCAGAGAGTGTCAGAGAGTGTCAGAGAGTGTCAGAGAGTTTCAGAGAGTGTCAGAGCGTTTCAGAGAGTGTCTGAGCGTGTCAGAGATTGCCAGAGAGTTTCGGAGAGTTTCTGAGTGTGTCAGAGAGTGTCAGAGACGGTCAGAGATTTCAGAGAGAGTCACAGACTTTCAGAGAGTGTCAGAGAGATTGCAGAGAGTGTCAGAGAGTGTCAGAGAGCTTCAGAGAGTGGCAGAGAGTTTCAGAGAGTTTCAGAGAGCTTCAGAGAGTGACAGAGTGTCAGATAGTGACAGAGAGTTTCAGTGAGTGTCAGAGAGTTTCAGAGAGTTTCAGAGAGTGTAAGAGATAGTCTGAGAGTGTCTGTGAATGTCAAAGAGTTTCAGAGAGTGTCAGAGAGTGTCAAAGAGTTTCAGAGAGTTTCAGAGAGTGTCAGAGAGTTTCAGAGAGTGTCCGATCGTGTCAGAGAGTGTCAGAGAGTTTCAGAGAGTGTCAGAGAGTGTCAGAGAGTGTCTGATAGTGTCAGACAGTGTTACAGATTTTCTGAGAGTTTCACAGAGTGTCAGAGAGTTTCAGAGAGCTTCAGAGATTGTCGGAGAGTGTCAGAGAGTGTCAGAGATTTTCAGAGAGTTTCAGAGTGTTTCAGAGAGTTTCAGAGACTGTCAGAGACGATCTGAGAGTGTCAGAGAGTTTCAGAGAGCTTCAGAGAGTGTCGGAGAGTGTCAGAGAGTGTCAGAGATTTTCAGAGAGTTTCAGAGAGTGTCAGAGAGGGTCAGAGAGTTTCAGAGAGTTTCTGAGAGTGTCACAGCGTGTCAGAGAGTTTCAGAGAGCTTCAGAGAGTTTCAGAGAGTGTCAAAGAGTTTCAGAGAGTGTGAGAGAATCTCAGAGAGTGTCAGAGAGATTCAGAGAGTGTCAGAGAGTTTCAGAGAGTGTCAGAGCGTTTCAGAGAGTGTCTGTGCGTGTCAGAGAATGCCAGAGGGTTTCTGAGCGTTTCTGAGTGTGTCAGAGAGTGTCAGAGATTTTCAGAGATTTCAGAGAGATTGCAGAGAGTGTCAGAGAGTGTCAGAGAGCTTCAGAGTGTGGCAGAGATTTTCAGAGAGTTTCAGAGAGCTTCAGAGAGTGACAGAGTGTCAGATAGTAACAGAGAGTTTCAGTGAGTGTCAGAGAGTGTCAGAGAGTTTCAGAGAGTGTCAGAGCTTTTCAGAGAGTTTCTGAGCGTATCAGAGATTGCCAGAGAATTTCGGAGAGTTTCTGAGTGTGTCAGAGAGTGTCAGAGACGGTCAGAGATTTCAGAGAGAGTCACAGACTTTCAGAGAGTGTCAGAGAGATTGCAGAGTGTGTCAGAGAGTGTCAGAGAGATTGCAGAGTGTTTCAGTGAGTGTCAGAGAGTTTCAGAGAGTGTAAGAGATAGTCTGAGAGTGTCAGAGAATGTCAAAGAGTTTCAGAGAGTGTCAGAGACTGTCAGAGTGTGTCAGAGAGTGTCAGAGCGTTTCAGAGAGTGTCAGAGAGTGTCAGAGAGTTTCAGAGAGTGTCAGAGCGTTTCAGAGAGTGTCTGAGCGTGTCAGAGATTGCCAGAGAGTTTCTGAGAGTTTCTGAGTGTGTCAGAGAGTGTCAGAGACGGTCAGAGATTTCAGAGAGAGTCACAGACTTTCAGAGAGTGTCAGAGAGATTGCAGAGAGTGTCAGAGAGTGTCGGAGAGTGTCAGAGAGTGTCAGAGATTTTCAGAGAGTTTCAGAGAGTGTCAGAGAGGTTCAGAGAGTGTCAGAGAGTTTCTGAGAGTGTCACAGCGTGTCAGAGAGTTTCAGAGAGCTTCAGAGAGTTTCAGAGAGTTTCAGAGAGTGTCAAAGAGTTTCAGAGAGTGTCAGAGAATCTCAGAGAGTGTCAGAGTGATTCAGAGAGTGTCAGAGAGTGTCAGAGAGTTTCAGAGAGTGTCAGAGCGTTTCAGAGAGTGTCTGAGCGTGTCAGAGATTGCCAGAGGGTTTCTGAGCGTTTCTGAGAGTGTCAGAGAGTGTCAGAGACTTTCAGAGATTTCAGAGAGAGTCACAAACTTTCAGAGAGTGTCAGAGAGATTGCAGAGAGTGTCAGAGAGCTTCAGAGGGTGGCAGAGATTTTCAGAGAGTTTCAGAGAGCTTCAGAGAGTGACAGAGTGTCAGATAGTGACAGAGAGTTTCAGTGAGTGTCAGAGAGTGTCAGACAGTTTCAGAGAGTGTCAGAGAGTTTCAGAGAGTTTCTGAGCGTATCAGAGATTGCCAGAGAGTTTTGGAGAGTTTCTGAGTGTGTCAGAGAGTGTCAGAGACGGTCAGAGATTTCAGAGAGAGTCACAGACTTTCAGAGAGTGTCAGAGAGATTGCAGAGAGTGTCAGAGAGTGTCAGAGAGTGTCAGAGAGTTTCAGAGAGCTTCAGAGAGTGGCAGAGTGTCAGATAGTGACAGAGAGTTTCAGTGAGTGTCAGAGAGTTTCAGAGAGTGTAAGAGATAGTCTGAGAGGGTCAGAGAATGTCAAAGAGTTTCAGAGAGTGTCAGAGACTGTCAGAGAGTGTCAGAGAGTGTCAGAGCGTTTCAGGGAGTGTCAGAGAGTGTCAGAGAGTTTCAGAGAGTGTCAGAGCGTTTCAGAGAGTGTCTGAGCGTGTCAGAGATTGCCAGAGAGTTTCGGAGAGTTTCTGAGTGTGTCAGAGAGTGTCAGAGACGGTCAGAGATTTCAGAGAGAGTCACAGACTTTCAGAGAGTGTCAGAGAGATTGCAGAGAGTGTCAGAGAGTGTCAGAGAGCTTCAGAGAGTGGCAGAGAATGTCAGAGAGGGTCTGAGAGTGTCAGAGAGTGTCAGAGTGTGTCGGAGAATGTCGGAGAGATTCTGAGAGTATCTGTGAGTGTAAGAGTGTGTCAGAGAGTGTCAGAGACTGTCCGAGGGTTCTGAGGCATTCTGAGTGTGTCAGAGAGTGTCAGAGAGTTTCAGAGAGTTTCAGAGTGTGTCAGAGAGTGTCAGAGAGTGGCTGAGAGTGTCACAGAGTGTCAGAGAGTTTCAGAGAGCTTCAGAGAGTGTCGGAGAGTGTCAGAGAGTGTCAGAGATTTTCAGAGAGTTTCAGAGTGTTTCAGAGAGTTTCAGAGAGTGTCAGAGACGATCTGAGAGTGTCAGAGAGTTTCAGAGAGCTTCAGAGAGTGTCGGAGAGTGTCAGAGAGGGTCAGAGAGTTTCAGAGAGTTTCTGAGAGTGTCACAGCGTGTCAGAGAGTTTCAGAGAGCTTCAGAGAGTTTCAGAGAGGGTCAGAGAGTTTCAGAGAGTTTCTGAGAGTGTCAGACAGTGTCAGAGAGTTTCAGAGAGCTTCAGAGAGTTTCAGAGAGTGTCAAAGAGTTTCAGAGAGTGTCAGAGAATCTCAGAGAGTGTCAGAGAGATTCAGAGAGTGTCAGAGAGTTTCAGAGAGTGTCAGAGCGTTTCAGAGAGTGTCTGTGCGTGTCAGAGATTGCCAGAGGGTTTCTGAGCGTTTCTGAGTGTGTCAGAGAGTGTCAGAGACTTTCAGAGATTTCAGAGAGAGTCACAAACTTTCAGAGAGTGTCAGAGAGATTGCAGAGAGTGTCAGAGAGTGTCAGAGAGCTTCAGAGTGTGGCAGAGATTTTCAGAGAGTTTCAGAGAGCTTCAGAGAGTGACAGAGTGTCAGATAGTGACAGAGAGTTTCAGTGAGTGTCAGAGAGTGTCAGAGAGTTTCAGAGAGTGTCAGAGCTTTTCAGAGAGTTTCTGAGCGTATCAGAGATTGCCAGAGAATTTCGGAGAGTTTCTGAGTGTGTCAGAGAGTGTCAGAGACGGTCAGAGATTTCAGAGAGAGTCACAGACTTTCAGAGAGTGTCAGAGAGATTGCAGAGAGTGTCAGAGAGTGTCAGAGAGATTGCAGAGAGTTTCAGTGAGTGTCAGAGAGTTTCAGAGAGTGTAAGAGATAGTCTGAGAGTGTCAGAGAATGTCAAAGAGTTTCAGAGAGTGTCAGAGACTGTCAGAGTGTGTCAGAGAGTGTCAGAGCGTTTCAGAGAGTGTCAGAGAGTGTCAGAGAGTTTCAGAGAGTGTCAGAGCGTTTCAGAGAGTGTCTGAGCGTGTCAGAGATTGCCAGAGAGTTTCGGAGAGTTTCTGAGTGTGTCAGAGAGTGTCAGAGACGGTCAGAGATTTCAGAGAGAGTCACAGACTTTCAGAGAGTGTCAGAGAGATTGCAGAGAGTGTCAGAGAGTGTCGGAGAGTGTCAGAGAGTGTCAGAGATTTTCAGAGAGTTTCAGAGAGTGTCAGAGAGGTTCAGAGAGTGTCAGAGAGTTTCTGAGAGTGTCACAGCGTGTCAGAGAGTTTCAGAGAGCTTCACAGAGTTTCAGAGAGTTTCAGAGAGTGTCAAAGAGTTTCAGAGAGTGTCAGAGAATCTCAGAGAGTGTCAGAGTGATTCAGAGAGTGTCAGAGAGTGTCAGAGAGTTTCAGAGAGTGTCAGAGCGTTTCAGAGAGTGTCTGAGCGTGTCAGAGATTGCCAGAGGGTTTCTGAGCGTTTCTGAGAGTGTCAGAGAGTGTCAGAGACTTTCAGAGATTTCAGAGAGAGTCACAAACTTTCAGAGAGTGTCAGAGAGATTGCAGAGAGTGTCAGAGAGCTTCAGAGAGTGGCAGAGATTTTCAGAGAGTTTCAGAGAGCTTCAGAGAGTGACAGAGTGTCAGATAGTGACAGAGAGTTTCAGTGAGTGTCAGAGAGTGTCAGACAGTTTCAGAGAGTGTCAGAGAGTTTCAGAGAGTTTCTGAGCGTATCAGAGATTGCCAGAGAGTTTTGAAGAGTTTCTGAGTGTGTCAGAGAGTGTCAGAGACGGTCAGAGATTTCAGAGAGAGTCACAGACTTTCAGAGAGTGTCAGAGAGATTGCAGAGAGTGTCAGAGAGTGTCAGAGAGTGTCAGAGAGTTTCAGAGAGCTTCAGAGAGTGGCAGAGTGTCAGATAGTGACAGAGAGTTTCAGTGAGTGTCAGAGAGTTTCAGAGAGTGTAAGAGATAGTCTGAGAGTGTCAGAGAATGTCAACGAGTTTCAGAGAGTGTCAGAGACTGTCAGAGAGTGTCAGAGAGTGTCAGAGCGTTTCAGGGAGTGTCAGAGAGTGTCAGAGAGTTTCAGAGAGTGTCAGAGCGTTTCAGAGAGTGTCTGAGCGTGTCAGAGATTGCCAGAGAGTTTCGGAGAGTTTCTGAGTGTGTCAGAGAGTGTCAGAGACGGTCAGAGATTTCAGAGAGAGTCACAGACTTTCAGAGAGTGTCAGAGAGATTGCAGAGAGTGTCAGAGAGTGTCAGAGAGCTTCAGAGAGTGGCAGAGAATGTCAGAGAGGGTCTGAGAGTGTCAGAGAGTGTCAGAGTGTGTCGGAGAATGTCGGAGAGATTCTGAGAGTATCTGTGAGTGTAAGAGTGTGTCAGAGAGTGTCAGAGACTGTCCGAGGGTTCTGAGGCATTCTGAGTGTGTCAGAGAGTGTCAGAGAGTTTCAGAGAGTTTCAGAGTGTGTCAGAGAGTGTCAGAGAGTGTCTGAGAGTGTCACAGAGTGTCAGAGAGTTTCAGAGAGCTTCAGAGAGTGTCGGAGAGTGTCAGAGAGTGTCAGAGATTTTCAGAGAGTTTCAGAGTGTTTCAGAGAGTTTCAGAGAGTGTCAGAGACGATCTGAGAGTGTCAGAGAGTTTCAGAGAGCTTCAGAGAGTGTCGGAGAGTGTCAGAGAGTGTCAGAGATTTTCAGAGAGTTTCAGAGAGTGTCAGAGAGGGTCAGAGAGTTTCAGAGAGTTTCTGAGAGTGTCACAGCGTGTCAGAGAGTTTCAGAGAGCTTCAGAGAGTTTCAGAGAGTGTCAAAGAGTTTCAGAGAGTGTCAGAGAATCTCAGAGAGTGTCAGAGAGATTCAGAGAGTGTCAGAGAGTTTCAGAGAGTGTCAGAGCGTTTCAGAGCTTGTCTGTGCGTGTCAGAGATTGCCAGAGGGTTTCTGAGCGTTTCTGAGTGTGTCAGAGAGTGTCAGAGACTTTCAGAGATTTCAGAGAGAGTCACAAACTTTCAGAGAGTGTCAGAGAGATTGCAGAGAGTGTCAGAGAGTGTCAGAGAGCTTCAGAGTGTGGCAGAGATTTTCAGAGAGTTTCAGAGAGCGTCAGAGAGTGACAGAGTGTCAGATAGTGACAGAGAGTTTCAGTGAGTGTCAGAGAGTGTCAGAGAGTTTCAGAGAGTGTCAGAGCTTTTCAGAGAGTTTCTGAGCGTATCAGAGATTGCCAGAGAATTTCGGAGAGTTTCTGAGTGTGTCAGAGAGTGTCAGAGACGGTCAGAGATTTCAGAGAGAGTCACAGACTTTCAGAGAGTGTCAGAGAGATTGCAGAGAGTGTCAGAGAGTGTCAGAGAGATTGCAGAGAGTTTCAGTGAGTGTCAGAGAGTTTCAGAGAGTGTAAGAGATAGTCTGAGAGTGTCAGAGAATGTCAAAGAGTTTCAGAGAGTGTCAGAGACTGTCAGAGTGTGTCAGAGAGTGTCAGAGCGTTTCAGAGAGTGTCAGAGAGTGTCAGAGAGTTTCAGAGAGTGTCAGAGCGTTTCAGAGAGTGTCTGAGCGTGTCAGAGATTGCCAGAGAGTTTCGGAGAGTTTCTGAGTGTGTCAGAGAGTGTCAGAGACGGTCAGAGATTTCAGAGAGAGTCACAGACTTTCAGAGAGTGTCAGAGAGATTGCAGAGAGTGTCAGAGAGTGTCGGAGAGTGTCAGAGAGTGTCAGAGATTTTCAGAGAGTTTCAGAGAGTGTCAGAGAGGTTCAGAGAGTGTCAGAGAGTTTCTGAGAGTGTCACAGCGTGTCAGAGAGTTTCAGAGAGCTTCACAGAGTTTCAGAGAGTTTCAGAGAGTGTCAAAGAGTTTCAGAGAGTGTCAGAGAATCTCAGAGAGTGTCAGAGTGATTCAGAGAGTGTCAGAGAGTGTCAGAGAGTTTCAGAGAGTGTCAGAGCGTTTCAGAGAGTGTCTGAGCGTGTCAGAGATTGCCAGAGGGTTTCTGAGCGTTTCTGAGAGTGTCAGAGAGTGTCAGAGACTTTCAGAGATTTCAGAGAGAGTCACAAACTTTCAGAGAGTGTCAGAGAGATTGCAGAGAGTGTCAGAGAGCTTCAGAGAGTGGCAGAGATTTTCAGAGAGTTTCAGAGAGCTTCAGAGAGTGACAGAGTGTCAGATAGTGACAGAGAGTTTCAGTGAGTGTCAGAGAGTGTCAGACAGTTTCAGAGAGTGTCAGAGAGTTTCAGAGAGTTTCTGAGCGTATCAGAGATTGCCAGAGAGATTTGAAGAGTTTCTGAGTGTGTCAGAGAGTGTCAGAGACGGTCAGAGATTTCAGAGAGAGTCACAGACTTTCAGAGAGTGTCAGAGAGATTGCAGAGAGTGTCAGAGAGTGTCAGAGAGTGTCAGAGAGTTTCAGAGAGCTTCAGAGAGTGGCAGAGTGTCAGATAGTGACAGAGAGTTTCAGTGAGTGTCAGAGAGTTTCAGAGAGTGTAAGAGATAGTCTGAGAGTGTCAGAGAATGTCAAAGAGTTTCAGAGAGTGTCAGAGACTGTCAGAGAGTGTCAGAGAGTGTCAGAGCGTTTCAGGGAGTGTCAGAGAGTGTCAGAGAGATTCAGAGAGTGTCAGAGCGTTTCAGAGAGTGTCTGAGCGTGTCAGAGATTGCCAGAGAGTTTCGGAGAGTTTCTGAGTGTGTCAGAGAGTGTCAGAGACGGTCAGAGATTTCAGAGAGAGTCACAGACTTTCAGAGAGTGTCAGAGAGATTGCAGAGAGTGTCAGAGAGTGTCAGAGAGCTTCAGAGAGTGGCAGAGAGTTTCAGAGAGTTTCAGAGAGCTTCAGAGAGTGACAGAGTGTCAGATAGTGACAGAGAGTTTCAGTGAGTGTCAGAGAGTTTCAGAGAGTGTCAGAGAGTGTCAGAGTTTCAGAGAGTGTCAGAGAGTTTCAGAGAGTGTCAGATCGTGTCAGAGAGTGTCAGAGAGTGTCAGAGAGTGTCTGAGAGTGTCAGAGAGTGTCACAGATCTTCTGAGAGTGTCACAGAGTGTCAGAGAGTTTCAGAGGGGTTCAGGGAGTGCCGGAGAGTGTCAGAGAGTGTCAGAGATTTTCAGAGAGTTTCAGAGTATTTCAGAGAGTTTCAGAGAGTGTCAGAGATGGTCTGAGAGTGTCAGAGAGTTTAAGAGAGCTTCAGAGAGTGTCGGAGAGTGTCAGAGAGTGACAGAGATTTTCAGAGAGTTTCAGAGATTGTCAGAGAGTTTCAGAGTGTTTCAGAGAGTTTCTGAGTGTGTCAGAGAGTGTCAGAGACGGTCAGAGATTTCAGAGAGAGTCACAGACTTTCAGAGAGTGTCAGAGAGATTGCAGAGAGTGTCAGAGAGTGTCAGAGAGTTTCAGAGAGCTTCAGAGAGTGGCAGAGTGTCAGATAGTGACAGAGAGTTTCAGTGAGTGTCAGAGAGTTTCAGAGAGTGTAAGAGATAGTCTGAGAGTGTCAGAGAATGTCAAAGAGTTTCAGAGAGTGTCAGAGACTGTCAGAGAGTGTCAGAGAGTGTCAGAGCGTTTCAGAGAGTGTCAGAGAGTGTCAGAGAGTTTCAGAGAGTGTCAGAGCGTTTAAGAGAGTGTCTGAGCGTGTCAAAGATTGCCAGAGAGTTTCGGAGAGTTTCTGAGTGTGTCAGAGAGTGTCAGAGACGGTCAGAGATTTCAGAGAGAGTCACAGACTTTCAGAGAGTGTCAGAGAGATTGCAGAGAGTGTCAGAGAGTGTCAGAGAGCTTCAGAGAGTGGCAGAGAGTTTCAGAGAGTGTCAGAGCTTTTCAGAGAGTTTCTGAGCGTATCAGAGATTGCCAGAGAATTTCGGAGAGTTTCTGAGTGTGTCAGAGAGTGTCAGAGACGGTCAGAGATTTCAGAGAGAGTCACAGACTTTCAGAGAGTGTCAGAGAGATTGCAGAGAGTGTCAGAGAGTGTCAGAGAGATTGCAGAGAGTTTCAGTGAGTGTCAGAGAGTTTCAGAGAGTGTAAGAGATAGTCTGAGAGTGTCAGAGAATGTCAAAGAGTTTCAGAGAGTGTCAGAGACTGTCAGAGTGTGTCAGAGAGTGTCAGAGCGTTTCAGAGAGTGTCAGAGAGTGTCAGAGAGTTTCAGAGAGTGTCAGAGCGTTTCAGAGAGTGTCTGAGCGTGTCAGAGATTGCCAGAGAGTTTCGGAGAGTTTCTGAGTGTGTCAGAGAGTGTCAGAGACGGTCAGAGATTTCAGAGAGAGTCACAGACTTTCAGAGAGTGTCAGAGAGATTGCAGAGAGTGTCAGAGAGTGTCGGAGAGTGTCAGAGAGTGTCAGAGATTTTCAGAGAGTTTCAGAGAGTGTCAGAGAGGTTCAGAGAGTGTCAGAGAGTTTCTGAGAGTGTCACAGCGTGTCAGAGAGTTTCAGAGAGCTTCACAGAGTTTCAGAGAGTTTCAGAGAGTGTCAAAGAGTTTCAGAGAGTGTCAGAGAATCTCAGAGAGTGTCAGAGTGATTCAGAGAGTGTCAGAGAGTGTCAGAGAGTTTCAGAGAGTGTCAGAGCGTTTCAGAGAGTGTCTGAGCGTGTCAGAGATTGCCAGAGGGTTTCTGAGCGTTTCTGAGAGTGTCAGAGAGTGTCAGAGACTTTCAGAGATTTCAGAGAGAGTCACAAACTTTCAGAGAGTGTCAGAGAGATTGCAGAGAGTGTCAGAGAGCTTCAGAGAGTGGCAGAGATTTTCAGAGAGTTTCAGAGAGCTTCAGAGAGTGACAGAGTGTCAGATAGTGACAGAGAGTTTCAGTGAGTGTCAGAGAGTGTCAGACAGTTTCAGAGAGTGTCAGAGAGTTTCAGAGAGTTTCTGAGCGTATCAGAGATTGCCAGAGAGATTTGAAGAGTTTCTGAGTGTGTCAGAGAGTGTCAGAGACGGTCAGAGATTTCAGAGAGAGTCACAGACTTTCAGAGAGTGTCAGAGAGATTGCAGAGAGTGTCAGAGAGTGTCAGAGAGTGTCAGAGAGTTTCAGAGAGCTTCAGAGAGTGGCAGAGTGTCAGATAGTGACAGAGAGTTTCAGTGAGTGTCAGAGAGTTTCAGAGAGTGTAAGAGATAGTCTGAGAGTGTCAGAGAATGTCAAAGAGTTTCAGAGAGTGTCAGAGACTGTCAGAGAGTGTCAGAGAGTGTCAGAGCGTTTCAGGGAGTGTCAGAGAGTGTCAGAGAGTTTCAGAGAGTGTCAGAGCGTTTCAGAGAGTGTCTGAGCGTGTCAGAGATTGCCAGAGAGTTTCGGAGAGTTTCTGAGTGTGTCAGAGAGTGTCAGAGACGGTCAGAGATTTCAGAGAGAGTCACAGACTTTCAGAGAGTGTCAGAGAGATTGCAGAGAGTGTCAGAGAGTGTCAGAGAGCTTCAGAGAGTGGCAGAGAGTTTCAGAGAGTTTCAGAGAGCTTCAGAGAGTGACAGAGTGTCAGATAGTGACAGAGAGTTTCAGTGAGTGTCAGAGAGTTTCAGAGAGTGTCAGAGAGTGTCAGAGTTTCAGAGAGTGTCAGAGAGTTTCAGAGAGTGTCAGATCGTGTCAGAGAGTGTCAGAGAGTGTCAGAGAGTGTCTGAGAGTGTCAGAGAGTGTCACAGATCTTCTGAGAGTGTCACAGAGTGTCAGAGAGTTTCAGAGGGGTTCAGGGAGTGCCGGAGAGTGTCAGAGAGTGTCAGAGATTTTCAGAGAGTTTCAGAGTGTTTCAGAGAGTTTCAGAGAGTGTCAGAGATGGTCTGAGAGTGTCAGAGAGTTTAAGAGAGCTTCAGAGAGTGTCGGAGAGTGTCAGAGAGTGACAGAGATTTTCAGAGAGTTTCAGAGATTGTCAGAGAGTTTCAGAGTGTTTCAGAGAGTTTCTGAGTGTGTCAGAGAGTGTCAGAGACGGTCAGAGATTTCAGAGAGAGTCACAGACTTTCAGAGAGTGTCAGAGAGATTGCAGAGAGTGTCAGAGAGTGTCAGAGAGTTTCAGAGAGCTTCAGAGAGTGGCAGAGTGTCAGATAGTGACAGAGAGTTTCAGTGAGTGTCAGAGAGTTTCAGAGAGTGTAAGAGATAGTCTGAGAGTGTCAGAGAATGTCAAAGAGTTTCAGAGAGTGTCAGAGACTGTCAGAGAGTGTCAGAGAGTGTCAGAGCGTTTCAGAGAGTGTCAGAGAGTGTCAGAGAGTTTCAGAGAGTGTCAGAGCGTTTAAGAGAGTGTCTGAGCGTGTCAAAGATTGCCAGAGAGTTTCGGAGAGTTTCTGAGTGTGTCAGAGAGTGTCAGAGACGGTCAGAGATTTCAGAGAGAGTCACAGACTTTCAGAGAGTGTCAGAGAGATTGCAGAGAGTGTCAGAGAGTGTCAGAGAGCTTCAGAGAGTGGCAGAGAGTTTCAGAGACCTTCAGAGATTGACAGAGTGTCAGATAGTGACAGAGAGTTTCAGTGAGTGTCAGAGAGTTTCAGAGAGTGTAAGAGATAGTCTGAGAGTGTCTGAGAATGTCAAAGAGTTTCAGAGAGTGTCAGAGAGTGTCAAAGAGTTTCAGAGAGTGTCAGAGATTGTCAGAGTGTTTCAGAGAGTTTCAGAGAGTGTCGGAGAGGGTCTGAGAGTGTCAGAGAGTGTCAGAGAGTGTCAGAGAATGTCGGAGAGTTTCTGAGAGTATCTGTGAGTGTAAAAGTGTGTCAGAGAGTTTCAGAGATTGTCCGAGCGTTCTGAGAGATTCTGAGTGTGTCAGAGAGTGTCAGAGAGTTTCAGAGAGTGTCAGAGAGTGTCTGAGATTGTCATAGAGTGTCAGAGAGTGTCAGAGAGTGTCAGAGAGATTCAGAGAGTGTCAGAGAATTTCAGAGAGTATCTGAGAGTTTCAGAGAGTGTCAGAGAGTGTCAGAGAGTTTCAGAGAGTGTCAGAGAATTTCAGAGAGTGTCTGAGCGTGTCAGAGTTTGCCAGAGAGTTTCTGAGAGTTTCTGAGTGTGTCAGAAAGTGTCAGAGAGTGTCAGAGATTTCGGAGAGAGTCACAGACTGTCGGAGAGTGTCAGACAGATTGCAGAGAGTGTCAGAGAGTGTCAGAGAGCTTCAGAGAGTGTCAGAGAGTTTCAGAGAGCTTCAGAGAGTGACAGAGTGTCAGACAGTGACAGAGAGTTTCAGTGAGTGTCAGAGAGAGTCAGAGAGTGTCAGAGATAGTCTGAGAGTGTCAGAGAATGTCAAAGATTTTCAGAGAGTGTCAGAGAGTGTCAGAGAGTTTCAGAGAATGTCAGAGAGTGTCAGAGATTTTCTGAGAGTGTCACAGAGTGTCAAAGAGAATCAGAGAGCTTCAGAGAGTGTCGGAGAGTGTCAGAGAGTGTCAGAGAGTGTCTGAGTGTGTCAGAGGGTGTCAGAGAGTGTCAGAGATTTTCTGAGAGTGTCACAGAGTGTCAGAGAGTTTCAGAGAGCTTCAGAGAGTGTCGGAGAGTTTCAGAGAGTGTCAGAGATTTTCAGAGAGTTTCAGAGTGTTTCAGAGAGTTTCAGAGAGGGTCAGAGAGTTTCAGAGAGTTTCAGAGAGTTTCAGAGAGTATCAAAGTGTTTCAGAGAGTGTCAGAGAGTGTCGGAGAGTGTCAGAGTGTTTCAGAGAGTGTCAGAGAGTGTCAGAGATTGCCAGAGAGTTTCTGAGAGTTTCTGAGTGTGTCAGAGAGTGTCAGAGACTGTCAGAGATTTCAGAGAGAGTCACAGACTGTCAGAGAGTTTCAGAGAGATTGCAGAGTGTCAGAGAGTGTTAAAGAGTTTCAGAGTGTGTCAGAGAGTTTCAGAGAGTTTCAGAGAGTGTCTGAGCGTGTCAGAGATTGCCAGAGAGTTTCTGAGAGTTTCTGAGTGTGTCAGAGAGTGTCAGAGACTGTCAGAGATTTCAGAGAGAGTCACAGACTGTCAGAGAGTGTCAGAGAGATTGCAGAGTGTCAGAGAGTGTTAAAGAGTTTCAGAGTGTGTCAGAGAGTTTCAGAGAGTTTCTGAAAGTGTCACGGCTTGTCAGAGAATTTCAGAGAGTTTCAGAGAGTATCAAAGTGTTTCAGAGAGTGTCAGATAGTGTCGGAGAGTGTCAGAGTGTTTCAGAGAGTGTCAGAGAGTGTCAGAGAGTTTCAGAGAGTGTCAGAGCGTTTCAGAGAGTGTCTGAGCGTGTCAGAGATTGCCAGAGAGTTTCTGAGAGTTTCTGAGTGTGTCAGAGAGTGTCAGAGACTGTCAGAGATTTCAGAGAGAGTCACAGACTGTCAGAGATTCTCAGAGAGATTGCAGAGAGTGTCAGAGAGCTTCAGAGAGTGGCAGAGTGTCAGATAGTGACAGAGAGTTTCAGTGAGTGTCAGAGAGTTTCAGAGAGTTTCAGAGAGTGCAAGAGATAGTCTGAGAGTGTCAGAGAGTGTCAAAGAGTTTCACAGAGTGTCAGAGAGTGTCAGAGAGTGTCTGAGATATTCATAGAGTGTCAGAGAGTGTCAGAGAATGTCGGAGAGTTTCTGAGAGTATCCGTGAGTGTCAGAGAGTTTCACAGTGTGTCACGGAGTGTCACAGAGTGTCAGAGAGAATCAGAGAGCTTCAGAGAGTGTCGGAGAGTGTCAGCGAGTGTCAGAGAGTGTCTGAGAGTGTCAGAGTGTGTCAGATAGTGTCAGAGATTTTCTGAGAGTGTCACAGAGTGTCAGAGAGATTCAGAGAGCTTCAGAGAGTGTCGGAGAGTGTCAGAGAGTGTCAGAGATTTTCAGAGAGTTTCAGAGAGTGTCAGAGAGTGTCAGAGAGGGTCAGAGAGTTTCAGAGAGTTTCTGAAAGTGTCACGGCGTGTCAGAGAGTTTCAGAGAGCTTCAGAGAGTGTCAGAGAGTGTCTGAGAGTTTCAGAGAGTTTCAGAGAGCATCAAAGTGTTTCAGAGAGTGTCAGAGACTGTCGGAGAGTGTCAGAGTGTTTCAGAGAGTGTCAGAGAGTGTCAGAGAGTTTCAGAGAGTGTCAGAGTGTTTCAGAGAGTGTCTGAGCGTGTCAGAGATTGCCAGAGAGTTTCTGAGAGTTTCTGAGTGTGTCAGAGAGTGTCAGAGATGGTCAGAGATTTCAGAAAGAGTCACAGACTGTCAGAGAGTCTCAGAGAGCTTCAGAGAGTGGCAGAGATTTTCAGAGAGTTTCAGAGAGTTTCAGTGAGTGTCAGAGAGTTTCAGAGAGTTTCAGAGAGTGTAAGAGATAGCCTGAGAGTGTCAGAGAGTGTCAAAGAGTTTCACAGAGAGTCAGAGAGTGTCAGAGAGTGTCTGAGAAATTCATAGAGTGTCAGAGAGTGTCAGAGAATGTCGGAGAGTTTCTGAGAGTATCCGTGAGTGTCAGAGAGTTTCACAGTGTGTCACGGAGTGTCAGAGAGTGTCAGAGAGTTTCAGAGAGTGTAAGAGAGTGTCAGAGAGTGTCTGAGAGAGTCAGAGAGTGTCAGAGATTTTCTGAGAGTGTCACAGAGTGTCAGAGAGTTTCAGAGAGCTTCAGAGAGTGTCGGAGAGTGTCAGAGAGTGTCAGTGATTTTCAGAGAGTGTAAGAGAGTGTCAGAGAGTGTCTGAGAGTGTCAGAGAGTGTCAGAGATTTTCTGAGAGTGTCACAGAGTGTCAGAGAGTTTCAGAGAGCTTCAGAGTGTCTCGGAGAGTGTCAGAGAGTGTCAGTGATTTTCAGAGAGTTTCAGAGAGAGTCAGAGAGTGTCAGAGAGTTTCAGAGAGCTTCAGGGAGTGTCAGAGAGTGTCTGAGAGTTTCAGAGAGTTTCAGAGAGTGTCAAAGAGTTTCAGAGAGTGTCAGAGAGTGTCAGAGAGTTTCAGAGAGTGTCAGAGAGTGTCAGAGAGTTTCAGAGAGTGTCAGAGCGTTTCAGAGAGTGTCTGAGCGTGTCAGAGATTGCCAGAGTGTTTCTGAGAGTTTCTGAGTGTGTCAGAGAATGTCATAGATTGTCAGAGATTTCAGAGAGTGTCACAGACTTTCAGAGAGTGTCAGAGAGATTGCAGAGAGTGTCAGAGAGTGTCAGAGAGCTTCAGAGAGTGACAGAGAGTTTCAGAGAGTTTCAGAGAGCTTCAGAGAGTGACAGAGTGTCAGATAGTGACAGAGAGTTTCAGTGAGTGTCAGAGAGTTTCAGAGAGTTTCAGAGAGTGTAAGAGATAGTCTGAGAGTGTCAGAGAATTTCAAAGAGTTTCAGAGAGTGTCAGAGAGTGTCAAAGAGTGTCAAAGAGTTTCAGAGGGTGTCAGAGAGTGTCAGAGATTGTCAGAGAGTTTCAGAGTGTTTCAGATAGTTTCAGAGAGTGTCAGAGAGGGTCTTAGAGTGTCAGAGAGTGTCAGAGTGTGTCAGAGAATGTCAGAGAGATTCTGAGAGTATCTGTGAGTGTAAGAGTGTGTCAGAGAGTGTCAGAGACTGTCCGAGGGTTCTGAGATATTCTGAGTGTGTCAGAGAGTGTCAGAGAGTTTCAGAGAGTTTCAGAGAGTGTCACAGAGTGTCAGAGAGCGTCAGAGAGATTCACAGTGTGTCACAGAGTGTCAGAGAATGTCAGAGAGTGTCAGATAGTGTCAGAGAGTGTCAGAGAGTTTCTGAGAGTTTCTGAGTGTGTCAGAGAGTGTCAGAGATGGTCAGAGATTTCAGAGAGATTCACAGACTGTCAGAGAGTCTCAGAGAGCTTCAGTGAGTGGCAGTGAGTTTCAGTGAGCTTCAGAGAGTGACAGAGTGTCAGATAGTGACAGAGAGTTTCAGTGAGTGTCAGAGAGTTTCAGAGAGTTTCAGAGAGTGTAAGAGATGATCTGAGAGTGTCAGAGAGTGTCAAAGAGTTTCACAGAGAGTCAGAGAGTGTCAGAGAGTGTCTGAGAAATTCATAGAGTGTCAGAGAGTGTCAGAGAATGTCGGAGAGTTTCTGAGAGTATCCGTGAGTGTCAGAGAGTTGCACAGTGTGTCACGGAGTGTCAGAGAGTGTCAGAGAGTTTCAGAGATTGTAAGAGAGTGTCAGAGAGTGTCTGAGAGTGTCAGAGAGTGTCAGAGATTTTCTGAGAGTGTCACAGAGTGTCAGAGAGTTTCAGAGAGCTTCAGAGAGTGCCGGAGAGTGTCAGAGAGTGTCAGTGATTTTCAGAGAGTGTAAGAGAGTGTCTGAGAGTGTCAGAGAGTGTCAGAGATTTTCTGAGAGTGTCACAGAGTGTCAGAGAGTTTCAGAGAGCTTCAGAGAGTGCCGGAGAGTGTCAGAGAGTGCCAGTGATTTTCAGAGAGTTTCAGAGAGTGTCAGAGAGTGTCAGAGAGTTTCAAAGAGCTTCAGGGAGTGTCAGAGAGTGTCTGAGAGTTTCAGAGAGTTTCAGAGAGTGTCAAAGAGTTTCAGAGAATGTCAGAGTGTGTCAGAGAGTTTCAGAGAGTGTCAGAGAGTGTCAGAGAGTTTCAGAGAGTGTCAGAGCGTTTCAGAGAGTGTCTGAGCGTGTCAGAGATTGCCAGAGTGTTTCTGAGAGTTTCTGAGTGTGTCAGAGAATGTCAGAGATGGTCAGGGATTTCAGAGAGTGTCACAGAGATTCAGAGAGTGTCAGAGAGATTGCAGAGAGTGTCAGAGAGTGTCAAAGAGTTTCAGAGAGTGTCAGAGAGTTTCAGAGAGTTTCTGAAAGTGTCACGGCTTGTCAGAGAATTTCAGAGAGCTTCAGAGAGTGTCAGAGAGTGTCTGAGAGTTTCAGAGAGTTTCAGAGAGTATCAAAGTGTTTCAGAGAGTGTCAGAGAGTGTCGGAGAGTGTCAGAGTGTTTCAGAGAGTTTCAGAGAGTGTCAGAGAGTTTCAGAGAGTGTCAGAGCGTTTCAGAGAGTGTCTGAGCGTGTCAGAGATTGCCAGAGAGTTTCTGAGAGTTTCTGAGTGTGTCAGAGAGTGTCAGAGACTGTCAGAGATTTTAGAGAGAGTCACAGACTGTCAGAGATTCTCAGAGAGATTGCAGAGAGTGTCAGAGAGCTTCAGAGAGTGGCAGAGTGTCAGATAGTGACAGAGAGTTTCAGTGAGTGTCAGAGAGTTTCAGAGAGTTTCAGAGAGTGCAAGAGATAGTCTGAGAGTGTCAGAGAGTGTCAAAGAGTTTCACAGAGTGTCAGAGAGTGTCAGAGAGTGTCTGAGATATTCATAGAGTGTCAGAGAGTGTCAGAGAATGTCGGAGAGTTTCTGAGAGTATCCGTGAGTGTCAGAGAGTTTCACAGTGTGTCACGGAGTGTCACAGAGTGTCAGAGAGAATCAGAGAGCTTCAGAGAGTGTCGGAGAGTGTCAGCGAGTGTCAGAGAGTGTCTGAGAGTGTCAGAGTGTGTCAGAGAGTGTCAGAGATTTTCTGAGAGTGTCACAGAGTGTCAGAGAGATTCAGAGAGCTTCAGAGAGTGTCGGAGAGTGTCAGAGAGTGTCAGAGATTTTCAGAGAGTTTCAGAGAGTGTCAGAGAGTGTCAGAGAGGGTCAGAGAGTTTCAGAGAGTTTCTGAAAGTGTCACGGCGTGTCAGAGAGTTTCAGAGAGCTTCAGAGAGTGTCAGAGAGTGTCTGAGAGTTTCAGAGAGTTTCAGAGAGCATCAAAGTGTTTCAGAGAGTGTCAGAGACTGTCGGAGAGTGTCAGAGTGTTTCAGAGAGTGTCAGAGAGTGTCAGAGAGTTTCAGAGAGTGTCAGAGTGTTTCAGAGAGTGTCTGAGCGTGTCAGAGATTGCCAGAGAGTTTCTGAGAGTTTCTGAGTGTGTCAGAGAGTGTCAGAGATGGTCAGAGATTTCAGAAAGAGTCACAGACTGTCAGAGAGTGTCAGAGAGCTTCAGAGAGTGGCAGAGATTTTCAGAGAGTTTCAGAGAGTTTCAGTGAGTGTCAGAGAGTTTCAGAGAGTTTCAGAGAGTGTAAGAGATAGCCTGAGAGTGTCAGAGAGTGTCAAAGAGTTTCACAGAGAGTCAGAGAGTGTCAGAGAGTGTCTGAGAAATTCATAGAGTGTCAGAGAGTGTCAGAGAATGTCGGAGAGTTTCTGAGAGTATCCGTGAGTGTCAGAGAGTTTCACAGTGTGTCACGGAGTGTCAGAGAGTGTCAGAGAGTTTCAGAGAGTGTCAGAGAGTGTCTGAGAGAGTCAGAGAGTGTCAGAGATTTTCTGAGAGTGTCACAGAGTGTCAGAGAGTTTCAGAGAGCTTCAGAGAGTGTCGGAGAGTGTCAGAGAGTGTCAGTGATTTTCAGAGAGTGTAAGAGAGTGTCAGAGAGTGTCTGAGAGTGTCAGAGAGTGTCAGAGATTTTCTGAGAGTGTCACAGAGTGTCAGAGAGTTTCAGAGAGCTTCAGAGTGTCTCGGAGAGTGTCAGAGAGTGTCAGTGATTTTCAGAGAGTTTCAGAGAGTGTCAGAGAGTGTCAGAGAGTTTCAGAGAGCTTCAGGGAGTGTCAGAGAGTGTCTGAGAGTTTCAGAGAGTTTCAGAGAGTGTCAAAGAGTTTCAGAGAGTGTCAGAGAGTGTCAGAGAGTTTCAGAGAGTGTCAGAGAGTGTCAGAGAGTTTCAGAGAGTGTCAGAGCGTTTCAGAGAGTGTCTGAGCGTGTCAGAGATTGCCAGAGTGTTTCTGAGAGTTTCTGAGTGTGTCAGAGAATGTCATAGATTGTCAGAGATTTCAGAGAGTGTCACAGACTTTCAGAGAGTGTCAGAGAGATTGCAGAGAGTGTCAGAGAGTGTCAGAGAGCTTCAGAGAGTGACAGAGAGTTTCAGAGAGTTTCAGAGAGCTTCAGAGAGTGACAGAGTGTCAGATAGTGACAGAGAGTTTCAGTGAGTGTCAGAGAGTTTCAGAGAGTTTCAGAGAGTGTAAGAGATAGTCTGAGAGTGTCAGAGAATTTCAAAGAGTTTCAGAGAGTGTCAGAGAGTGTCAAAGAGTGTCAAAGAGTTTCAGAGGGTGTCAGAGAGTGTCAGAGATTGTCAGAGAGTTTCAGAGTGTTTCAGAGAGTTTCAGAGAGTGTCAGAGAGGGTCTTAGAGTGTCAGAGAGTGTCAGAGTGTGTCAGAGAATGTCGGAGAGATTCTGAGAGTATCTGTGAGTGTAAGAGTGTGTCAGAGAGTGTCAGAGACTGTCCGAGGGTTCTGAGATATTCTGAGTGTGTCAGAGAGTGTCAGAGAGTTTCAGAGAGTGTCACAGAGTGTCAGAGAGTTTCAGAGAGCTTCAGAGTGTCTCGGAGAGTGTCAGAGAGTGTCAGTGATTTTCAGAGAGTTTCAGAGAGTGTCAGAGAGTGTCAGAGAGTTTCAGAGAGCTTCAGGGAGTGTCAGAGAGTGTCTGAGAGTTTCAGAGAGTTTCAGAGAGTGTCAAAGAGTTTCAGAGAGTGTCAGAGAGTGTCAGAGAGTTTCAGAGAGTGTCAGAGAGTGTCAGAGAGTTTCAGAGAGTGTCAGAGCGTTTCAGAGAGTGTCTGAGCGTGTCAGAGATTGCCAGAGTGTTTCTGAGAGTTTCTGAGTGTGTCAGAGAATGTCATAGATTGTCAGAGATTTCAGAGAGTGTCACAGACTTTCAGAGAGTGTCAGAGAGATTGCAGAGAGTGTCAGAGAGTGTCAGAGAGCTTCAGAGAGTGACAGAGAGTTTCAGAGAGTTTCAGAGAGCTTCAGAGAGTGACAGAGTGTCAGATAGTGACAGAGAGTTTCAGTGAGTGTCAGAGAGTTTCAGAGAGTTTCAGAGAGTGTAAGAGATAGTCTGAGAGTGTCAGAGAATTTCAAAGAGTTTCAGAGAGTGTCAGAGAGTGTCAAAGAGTGTCAAAGAGTTTCAGAGGGTGTCAGAGAGTGTCAGAGATTGTCAGAGAGTTTCAGAGTGTTTCAGAGAGTTTCAGAGAGTGTCAGAGAGGGTCTTAGAGTGTCAGAGAGTGTCAGAGTGTGTCAGAGAATGTCGGAGAGATTCTGAGAGTATCTGTGAGTGTAAGAGTGTGTCAGAGAGTGTCAGAGACTGTCCGAGGGTTCTGAGATATTCTGAGTGTGTCAGAGAGTGTCAGAGAGTTTCAGAGAGTTTCAGAGAGTGTCACAGAGTGTCAGAGAGCGTCAGAGAGATTCACAGTGTGTCACAGAGTGTCAGAGAATGTCAGAGAGTGTCAGATAGTGTCAGAGAGTGTCAGAGAGTTTCAGAGATTGTCAGAGAGTGTCTGAGAGTGTCAGACAGTGTCAGAGATTTTCTGAGAGTGTCACAGAGTGTCAGAGAGTTTCAGAGAGCTTCAGAGAGTGTCGGAGAGTGTCAGAGAGTGTCAGAGATTTTCAGAGAGTTTCATAGTGTTTCAGAGAGTTTCAGAGAGTGTCAGAGAGGGTCTGAGAGTGTCAGAGAGTGTCAGAGTGTGTCAGAGAATGTCGGAGAGTTTCTGAGAGTATCTGTGAGTGTAAGAGTGTGTCAGAGAGTGTCAGAGTCTGTCCGAGGGTTATGAGATATTCTGAGTGTGTCAGAGAGTGTCAGAGAGTTTCAGAGAGTTTCAGAGAGTGTCACAGAGTGTCCGAGAGCGTCAGAGAGTTTCACAGTGTGTCACAGAGTGTCAGAGAGTGTCAGAGAGTTTCAGAGGATGTCAGATAGTGTCAGAGAGTGTCAGAGAGTTTCAGAGACTGTCAGAGAGTGTGAGAGAGTGTCTGAGAGTGTCTGACAGTGTCACAGATTTTCTGAGAGTGTCACAGAGTGTCAGAGAGTTTCAGAGAGCTTCAGAGAGTGTCGGAGAGTGTCAGAGAGTGTCAGAGATTTTCAGATAGTTTCAGAGTGTTACAGAGAGTTTCAGAGAGTGTCAGAGAGTGTCTGAGAATGTCAGAGAGTTTCAGAGAGCTTCAGAGAGTGTCGGAGAGTGTCAGAGAGTGTCAGAGATTTTCAGAGAGTTTCAGAGAGTGTCAGAGAGGGTCAGAGAGTTTCAGAGAGTTTCTGAGAGTGTCACAGCGTGTCAGAGAGTTTCAGAGAGCTTCGGAGAGACTCAGCGAGTTTCAGAGAGTGTCAGAGAGTGTCAGAGAGGGTCAGAGAGTTTCAGAGAGTTTCTGAGAGTGTCACAGCGTGTCAGAGAGTTTCAGAGAGCTTCCGAGAGTGTCAGAAAGTGTCTGAGAGTTTCAGAGAGTTTCAGAGAGTGTCAAAGAGTTTAGGAGAGTGTCAGAGAGTGTCAGAGAGGTGCAGAGAGTGTCAGAGAGTGTCAGAGAGTTTCAGAGAGTGTCTGAGCGTGTCAGAGATTGCCAGAGTGTTTCTGAGAGTTTCTGAGTGTGTCAGAGAATGTCAGAGATGGTCAGAGATTTCAGAGAGTGTCACAGACTTTTAGAGAGTGTCAGAGAGATTGCAGAGAGTGTCAGAGAGTGTCAGAGAGCTTCAGAGAGTTTCACAGTGTGTCACAGAGTGTCAGAGAGTGTCAGAGAGTTTCAGAGAGTGTCAGATAGTGTCAGAGAGTGTCAGAGAGTTTCTGAGAGTGTCACAGAGTGTCAGAGTGTGTCGGAGAATGTCGGAGAGTTTCTGAGATTATCTGTGAGTGTAAGAGTGTGTCAGAGAGTGTCAGAGACTCTCCGAGGGTTCTGAGATATTCTGAGTGTGTCAGAGAGTGTCAGAGAGTTTCAGAGAGTGTCGCAGAGTGTCAGAGAGCGTCAGAGAGTTTCACAGTGTGTCACAGAGTGTCGGAGAGTGTCAGAGAGATTCAGAGAGTGTCAGAGAGTTTCAGAGAGTGTCAGAGAGTTTCAGAGAGTGTCAGAGAGTGTCAGAGAGTGTCTGAGAATGTCAGAGAGTGTCACAGATATTCTGAGAGTGTCACAGAGTGTCAGAGAGTTTCAGAGAGCTTCAGAGAGTGTCGGAGAGTGTCAGAGAGTGTCAGAGATTTTGAGAGAGTTTCAGAGTGTTTCAGAGAGTTTCAGAGAGTGTCAGAGAGGGTCTGAGAGTGTCAGAGAGTTTCAGAGAGCTTCAGAGAGTGTCGGAGAGTGTCAGACAGTGTCAGAGATTTTCAGACAGTTTCACAGAGTGTCAGAGAGGGTCAGAGAGTTTCAGAGAGTGTCAGAGAATCTCAGAGAGTGTCAGAGAGATTCAGAGATTGTCAGAGAGTTTCAGAGAGTGTCAGAGCGTTTCAGAGAGTGTCTGAGCGTGTCAGAGATTGCCAGAGGGTTTCTGAGCGTTTCTGAGTGTGTCAGAGAGTGTCAGAGACTTTCAGAGATTTCAGAGAGAGTCACAAACTTTCAGAGAGTGTCAGAGAGACTGCAGAGAGTGTCAGAGAGTTTCATAGAGCTTCAGGGAGTGTCAGACAGTGTCAGAGAGTTTCAGAGAGTTTCAGAGAGTGTCAAAGAGTTTCAGAGAGTGTCAGAGAGTGTCAGAGAGTGTCAGAGAGTTTCAGAGAGTGTCAGAGCGTTTCAGAGAGTGTCTGAGCGTGTCAGAGATTGCCAGAGAGTTTCGGAGAGTTTCTGAGTGTGTCAGAGAGTGTCAGAGACGGTCAGAGATTTCAGAGAGAGTCACAGACTTTCAGAGAGTGTCAGAGAGATTGCAGAGAGTGTCAGAGAGTGTCAGAGAGCTTCAGAGATAGGCAGAGAGTTTCAGAGAGTTTCAGAGAGCTTCAGAGAGTGACAGAGTGTCAGATAGTGACAGAGAGTTTCAGTGAGTGTCAGAGAGTTTCAGAGAGTTTCAGAGAGTGTCGCAGAGTGTCAGAGAGCGTCAGAGAGTTTCACAGTGTGTCACAGAGTGTCGGAGAGTGTCAGAGAGATTCAGAGAGTGTCAGAGAGTTTCAGAGAGTGTCAGAGAGTGTCAGAGAGTGTCTGATAATGTCAGAGAGTGTCACAGATTTTCTGAGAGTGTGACAGAGTGTCAGAGAGTTTCAGAGAGCTTCAGAGAGTGTCGGAGAGTGTCAGAGAGTGTCACAGATTTTCAGAGATTTTCAGAATGTTTCAGAGAGTTTCAGAGAGTGTCAGAGAGGGTCTGAGAGTGTCAGAGAGTTTCAGGGAGCTTCAGAGAGTGTCGGAGAGTGTCAGACAGTGTCAGAGATTTTCAGAGAGTTTCAGAGAGTGTCAGAGAGGGTCAGAGAGTTTCAGAGAGTGTCAGAGAATCTCAGAGAGTGTCAGAGAGATTCAGAGAGTGTCAGAGAGTTTCAGAGAGTGTCAGAGCGTTTCAGAGAGTGTCTGAGCGTGTCAGAGATTGCCAGAGGGTTTCTGAGCGTTTCTGAGTGTGTCAGAGAGTGTCAGAGACGGTCAGAGATTTCAGAGAGAGTCACAAACTTTCAGAGAGTGTCAGAGAGATTGCAGAGACTGTCAGAGAGTGTCAGAGAGTTTCAGAGAGCTTCAGGGAGTGTCAGACAGTGTCTGAGAGTTTCAGAGAGTTTCAGAGAGTGTCAAAGAGTTTCAGAGAGTGTCAGAGAGTGTCAGAGAGTGTCAGAGAGTTTCAGAGAGTGTCAGAGCGTTTCAGAGAGTGTCTGAGCGTGTCAGAGATTGCCAGAGAGTTTCGGAGAGTTTCTGAGTGTGTCAGAGAGTGTCAGAGATGGTCAGAGATTTCAGAGAGAGTCACAGACTTTCAGAGAGTGTCAGAGAGATTGCAGAGAGTGTCAGAGAGTGTCAGAGAGCTTCAGAGAGTGGCAGAGAGTTTCAGAGAGTTTCAGAGAGCTTCAGAGAGTGACAGAGTGTCAGATAGTGATAGAGAGTTTCAGTGAGTGTCCGAGAGTTTCAGAGAGTTTCAGAGAGTGTAAGAGATAGTCTGAGAGTGTCTGTGAATGTCAAAGAGTTTCAGAGAGTGTCAGAGAGTGTCAAAGAGTTTCAGAGAGGGTCAGAGAGTGTCAGAGAGTTTCAGAGAGTGTCCGATCGTGTCAGAGATTGTCAGAGAGTTTCAGAGAGTGTCAGAGAGTGTCAGAGAGTGTCTGAGAGTGTCAGACAGTGTTACAGATTTTCTGAGAGTTTCACAGAGTGTCAGAGAGTTTCAGAGAGCTTCAGAGAGTGTCGGAGAGTGTCAGAGAGTGTCACAGATTTTCAGAGAGTTTCAGAGTGTTTCAGAGAGTATCAGAGAGTGTCAGAGACGATCTGAGAGTGTCAGAGAGTTTCAGAGAGCTTCAGAGATTGTCGGAGAGTGTCAGAGAGTGACAGAGATTTTCAGAGAGTTTCAGAGAGTGTCAGAGAGGGTCAGAGAGTTTCAGAGAGTTTCTGAGAGTGTCACAGCGTGTCAGAGAGTTTCAGAGAGCTTCAGAGAGTTTCAGAGAGTGTCAAAGAGTTTCAGAGAGTTTCAGAGAATCTCAGAGAGTGTCAGAGAGATTCAGAGAGTGTCAGAGAGTTTCAGAGAGTGTCAGAGCGTTTCAGAGAGTGTCTGTGCGTGTCAGGGATTGCCAGAGGGTTTCTGAGCGTTTCTGAGTGTGTCAGAGAGTGTCAGAGACTTTCAGAGATTTCAGAGAGAGTCATAAACTTTCAGAGAGTGTCAGAGAGATTGCAGAGAGTGTCAGAGAGTGTCAGAGAGTTTCAGAGAGCTTCAGGGAGTGTCAGACAGTGTCTGAGAGTTTCAGAGAGTTTCAGAGAGTGTCAAAGAGTTTCAGAGAGTGTCAGAGAGTGTCAGAGAGTGTCAGAGAGTGTCAGAGAGTTTCAGAGAGTGTCAGAGCGTTTCAGAGAGTGTCTGAGCGTGTCAGAGATTGCCAGAGAGTTTCGGAGAGTTTCTGAGTGTGTCAGAGAGTGTCAGAGACGGTCAGAGATTTCAGAGAGAGTCACAGACTTTCAGAGAGTGTCAGAGAGATTGCAGAGAGTGTCAGAGAGTGTCAGAGAGCTTCAGAGAGTGGCAGAGAGTTTCAGAGAGTTTCAGAGAGCTTCAGAGAGTGACAGAGTGTCAGATAGTGACAGAGAGTTTCAGTGAGTGTCAGAGAATTTCAGATAGTTTCAGAGAGTGTCGCAGAGTGTCAGAGAGCGTCAGAGAGTTTCACAGTGTGTCACAGAGTGTCGGAGAGTGTCAGAGAGATTCAGAGAGTGTCAGAGAGTTTCAGAGAGTGTCAGAGAGTTTCAGAGAGTGTCAGAGAGTTTCAGAGAGTGTCAGAGAGTGTCAGAGAGTGTCTGAGAATGTCAGAGAGTGTCACAGATTTTCTGAGAGTGTCAGAGAGTTTCAGAGAGCTTCAGAGAGTGTCGGAGAGTGTCAGAGAGTGTCACAGATTTTCAGAGAGTTTCAGAGTGTTTCAGAGAGTTTCAGAGAGTGTCAGAGAGGGTCTGAGAGTGTCAGAGAGTTTCAGGGAGCTTCAGAGAGTTGTGGAGAGTGTCAGACAGTGTCAGAGATTTTCAGAGAATTTCAGAGAGTGTCAGAGAGGGTCAGAGAGTATCAGAGAGTGTCAGAGAATCTCAGAGAGTGTCAGAGAGATTCAGAGAGTGTCAGAGAGTTTCAGAGAGTGTCAGAGCGTTTCAGAGAGTGTCTGAGCGTGTCAGAGATTGCCAGAGGGTTTCTGAGCGTTTCTGAGTGTGTCAGAGAGTGTCAGAGACTTTCAGAGATTTCAGAGAGAGTCACAAACTTTCAGAGAGTGTCAGAGAGATTGCAGAGAGTGTCAGAGAGTGTCAGAGAGTTTCAGAGAGCTTCAGGGAGTGTCAGAGTGTCAGATAGTGACAGAGAGTTTCAGTGAGTGTCAGAGAGTTTCAGAGAGTTTCAGAGAGTGTAAGAGATAGTCTGAGAGTGTCAGAGAATTTCAAAGAGTTTCAGAGAGTGTCAGAGAGTGTCAAAGAGTGTCAAAGAGTTTCAGAGGGTGTCAGAGAGTGTCAGAGATTGTCAGAGAGTTTCAGAGTGTTTCAGAGAGTTTCAGAGAGTGTCAGAGAGGGTCTTAGAGTGTCAGAGAGTGTCAGAGTGTGTCAGAGAATGTCGGAGAGATTCTGAGAGTATCTGTGAGTGTAAGAGTGTGTCAGAGAGTGTCAGAGACTGTCCGAGGGTTCTGAGATATTCTGAGTGTGTCAGAGAGTGTCAGAGAGTTTCAGAGAGTTTCAGAGAGTGTCACAGAGTGTCAGAGAGCGTCAGAGAGATTCACAGTGTGTCACAGAGTGTCAGAGAATGTCAGAGAGTGTCAGATAGTGTCAGAGAGTGTCAGAGAGTTTCAGAGATTGTCAGAGAGTGTCTGAGAGTGTCAGACAGTGTCAGAGATTTTCTGAGAGTGTCACAGAGTGTCAGAGAGTTTCAGAGAGCTTCAGAGAGTGTCGGAGAGTGTCAGAGAGTGTCAGAGATTTTCAGAGAGTTTCATAGTGTTTCAGAGAGTTTCAGAGAGTGTCAGAGAGGGTCTGAGAGTGTCAGAGAGTGTCAGAGTGTGTCAGAGAATGTCGGAGAGTTTCTGAGAGTATCTGTGAGTGTAAGAGTGTGTCAGAGAGTGTCAGAGTCTGTCCGAGGGTTATGAGATATTCTGAGTGTGTCAGAGAGTGTCAGAGAGTTTCAGAGAGTTTCAGAGAGTGTCACAGAGTGTCCGAGAGCGTCAGAGAGTTTCACAGTGTGTCACAGAGTGTCAGAGAGTGTCAGAGAGTTTCAGAGGATGTCAGATAGTGTCAGAGAGTGTCAGAGAGTTTCAGAGACTGTCAGAGAGTGTGAGAGAGTGTCTGAGAGTGTCTGACAGTGTCACAGATTTTCTGAGAGTGTCACAGAGTGTCAGAGAGTTTCAGAGAGCTTCAGAGAGTGTCGGAGAGTGTCAGAGAGTGTCAGAGATTTTCAGATAGTTTCAGAGTGTTACAGAGAGTTTCAGAGAGTGTCAGAGAGTGTCTGAGAATGTCAGAGAGTTTCAGAGAGCTTCAGAGAGTGTCGGAGAGTGTCAGAGAGGGTCAGAGAGTTTCAGAGAGTTTCTGAGAGTGTCACAGCGTGTCAGAGAGTTTCAGAGAGCTTCGGAGAGACTCAGCGAGTTTCAGAGAGTGTCAGAGAGTGTCAGAGAGGGTCAGAGAGTTTCAGAGAGTTTCTGAGAGTGTCACAGCGTGTCAGAGAGTTTCAGAGAGCTTCCGAGAGTGTCAGAAAGTGTCTGAGAGTTTCAGAGAGTTTCAGAGAGTGTCAAAGAGTTTAGGAGAGTGTCAGAGAGTGTCAGAGAGGTGCAGAGAGTGTCAGAGAGTGTCAGAGAGTTTCAGAGAGTGTCTGAGCGTGTCAGAGATTGCCAGAGTGTTTCTGAGAGTTTCTGAGTGTGTCAGAGAATGTCAGAGATGGTCAGAGATTTCAGAGAGTGTCACAGACTTTTAGAGAGTGTCAGAGAGATTGCAGAGAGTGTCAGAGAGTGTCAGAGAGCTTCAGAGAGTTTCACAGTGTGTCACAGAGTGTCAGAGAGTGTCAGAGAGTTTCAGAGAGTGTCAGATAGTGTCAGAGAGTGTCAGAGAGTTTCTGAGAGTGTCACAGAGTGTCAGAGTGTGTCGGAGAATGTCGGAGAGTTTCTGAGATTATCTGTGAGTGTAAGAGTGTGTCAGAGAGTGTCAGAGACTCTCCGAGGGTTCTGAGATATTCTGAGTGTGTCAGAGAGTGTCAGAGAGTTTCAGAGAGTGTCGCAGAGTGTCAGAGAGCGTCAGAGAGTTTCACAGTGTGTCACAGAGTGTCGGAGAGTGTCAGAGAGATTCAGAGAGTGTCAGAGAGTTTCAGAGAGTGTCAGAGAGTTTCAGAGAGTGTCAGAGAGTGTCAGAGAGTGTCTGTGAATGTCAGAGAGTGTCACAGATATTCTGAGAGTGTCACAGAGTGTCAGAGAGTTTCAGAGAGCTTCAGAGAGTGTCGGAGAGTGTCAGAGAGTGTCAGAGATTTTGAGAGAGTTTCAGAGTGTTTCAGAGAGTTTCAGAGAGTGTCAGAGAGGGTCTGAGAGTGTCAGAGAGTTTCAGAGAGCTTCAGAGAGTGTCGGAGAGTGTCAGACAGTGTCAGAGATTTTCAGACAGTTTCACAGAGTGTCAGAGAGGGTCAGAGAGTTTCAGAGAGTGTCAGAGAATCTCAGAGAGTGTCAGAGAGATTCAGAGATTGTCAGAGAGTTTCAGAGAGTGTCAGAGCGTTTCAGAGAGTGTCTGAGCGTGTCAGAGATTGCCAGAGGGTTTCTGAGCGTTTCTGAGTGTGTCAGAGAGTGTCAGAGACTTTCAGAGATTTCAGAGAGAGTCACAAACTTTCAGAGAGTGTCAGAGAGACTGCAGAGAGTGTCAGAGAGTTTCATAGAGCTTCAGGGAGTGTCAGACAGTGTCAGAGAGTTTCAGAGAGTTTCAGAGAGTGTCAAAGAGTTTCAGAGAGTGTCAGAGAGTGTCAGAGAGTGTCAGAGAGTTTCAGAGAGTGTCAGAGCGTTTCAGAGAGTGTCTGAGCGTGTCAGAGATTGCCAGAGAGTTTCGGAGAGTTTCTGAGTGTGTCAGAGAGTGTCAGAGACGGTCAGAGATTTCAGAGAGAGTCACAGACTTTCAGAGAGTGTCAGAGAGATTGCAGAGAGTGTCAGAGAGTGTCAGAGAGCTTCAGAGATAGGCAGAGAGTTTCAGAGAGTTTCAGAGAGCTTCAGAGAGTGACAGAGTGTCAGATAGTGACAGAGAGTTTCAGTGAGTGTCAGAGAGTTTCAGAGAGTTTCAGAGAGTGTCGCAGAGTGTCAGAGAGCGTCAGAGAGTTTCACAGTGTGTCACAGAGTGTCGGAGAGTGTCAGAGAGATTCAGAGAGTGTCAGAGAGTTTCAGAGAGTGTCAGAGAGTGTCAGAGAGTGTCTGATAATGTCAGAGAGTGTCACAGATTTTCTGAGAGTGTGACAGAGTGTCAGAGAGTTTCAGAGAGCTTCAGAGAGTGTCGGAGAGTGTCAGAGAGTGTCACAGATTTTCAGAGATTTTCAGAATGTTTCAGAGAGTTTCAGAGAGTGTCAGAGAGGGTCTGAGAGAGTCAGAGAGTTTCAGGGAGCTTCAGAGAGTGTCGGAGAGTGTCAGACAGTGTCAGAGATTTTCAGAGAGTTTCAGAGAGTGTCAGAGAGGGTCAGAGAGTTTCAGAGAGTGTCAGAGAATCTCAGAGAGTGTCAGAGAGATTCAGAGAGTGTCAGAGAGTTTCAGAGAGTGTCAGAGCGTTTCAGAGAGTGTCTGAGCGTGTCAGAGATTGCCAGAGGGTTTCTGAGCGTTTCTGAGTGTGTCAGAGAGTGTCAGAGACGGTCAGAGATTTCAGAGAGAGTCACAAACTTTCAGAGAGTGTCAGAGAGATTGCAGAGACTGTCAGAGAGTGTCAGAGAGTTTCAGAGAGCTTCAGGGAGTGTCAGACAGTGTCTGAGAGTTTCAGAGAGTTTCAGAGAGTGTCAAAGAGTTTCAGAGAGTGTCAGAGAGTGTCAGAGAGTGTCAGAGAGTTTCAGAGAGTGTCAGAGCGTTTCAGAGAGTGTCTGAGCGTGTCAGAGATTACCAGAGAGTTTCGGAGAGTTTCTGAGTGTGTCAGAGAGTGTCAGAGATGGTCAGAGATTTCAGAGAGAGTCACAGACTTTCAGAGAGTGTCAGAGAGATTGCAGAGAGTGTCAGAGAGTGTCAGAGAGCTTCAGAGAGTGGCAGAGAGTTTCAGAGAGTTTCAGAGAGCTTCAGAGAGTGACAGAGTGTCAGATAGTGATAGAGAGTTTCAGTGAGTGTCCGAGAGTTTCAGAGAGTTTCAGAGAGTGTAAGAGATAGTCTGAGAGTGTCTGTGAATGTCAAAGAGTTTCAGAGAGTGTCAGAGAGTGTCAAAGAGTTTCAGAGAGGGTCAGAGAGTGTCAGAGAGTTTCAGAGAGTGTCCGATCGTGTCAGAGATTGTCAGAGAGTTTCAGAGAGTGTCAGAGAGTGTCAGAGAGTGTCTGAGAGTGTCAGACAGTGTTACAGATTTTCTGAGAGTTTCACAGAGTGTCAGAGAGTTTCAGAGAGCTTCAGAGAGTGTCGGAGAGTGTCAGAGAGTGTCACAGATTTTCAGAGAGTTTCAGAGTGTTTCAGAGAGTTTCAGAGAGTGTCAGAGACGATCTGAGAGTGTCAGAGAGTTTCAGAGAGCTTCAGAGATTGTCGGAGAGTGTCAGAGAGTGACAGAGATTTTCAGAGAGTTTCAGAGAGTGTCAGAGAGGGTCAGAGAGTTTCAGAGAGTTTCTGAGAGTGTCACAGCGTGTCAGAGAGTTTCAGAGAGCTTCAGAGAGTTTCAGAGAGTGTCAAAGAGTTTCAGAGAGTTTCAGAGAATCTCAGAGAGTGTCAGAGAGATTCAGAGAGTGTCAGAGAGTTTCAGAGAGTGTCAGAGCGTTTCAGAGAGTGTCTGTGCGTGTCAGGGATTGCCAGAGGGTTTCTGAGCGTTTCTGAGTGTGTCAGAGAGTGTCAGAGACTTTCAGAGATTTCAGAGAGAGTCATAAACTTTCAGAGAGTGTCAGAGAGATTGCAGAGAGTGTCAGAGAGTGTCAGAGAGTTTCAGAGAGCTTCAGGGAGTGTCAGACAGTGTCTGAGAGTTTCAGAGAGTTTCAGAGAGTGTCAAAGAGTTTCAGAGAGTGTCAGAGAGTGTCAGAGAGTGTCAGAGAGTGTCAGAGAGTTTCAGAGAGTGTCAGAGCGTTTCAGAGAGTGTCTGAGCGTGTCAGAGATTGCCAGAGAGTTTCGGAGAGTTTCTGAGTGTGTCAGAGAGTGTCAGAGACGGTCAGAGATTTCAGAGAGAGTCACAGACTTTCAGAGAGTGTCAGAGAGATTGCAGAGAGTGTCAGAGAGTGTCAGAGAGCTTCAGAGAGTGGCAGAGAGTTTCAGAGAGTTTCAGAGAGCTTCAGAGAGTGACAGAGTGTCAGATAGTGACAGAGAGTTTCAGTGAGTGTCAGAGAATTTCAGATAGTTTCAGAGAGTGTCGCAGAGTGTCAGAGAGCGTCAGAGAGTTTCACAGTGTGTCACAGAGTGTCGGAGAGTGTCAGAGAGATTCAGAGAGTGTCAGAGAGTTTCAGAGAGTGTCAGAGAGTTTCAGAGAGTGTCAGAGAGTTTCAGAGAGTGTCAGAGAGTGTCAGAGAGTGTCTGAGAATGTCAGAGAGTGTCACAGATTTTCTGAGAGTGTCACAGAGTGTCAGAGAGTTTCAGAGAGCTTCAGAGAGTGTCGGAGAGTGTCAGAGAGTGTCACAGATTTTCAGAGAGTTTCAGAGTGTTTCAGAGAGTTTCAGAGAGTGTCAGCGAGGGTCTGAGAGTGTCAGAGAGTTTCAGGGAGCTTCAGAGAGTTGTGGAGAGTGTCAGACAGTGTCAGAGATTTTCAGAGAGTTTCAGAGAGTGTCAGAGAGGGTCAGAGAGTTTCAGAGAGTGTCAGAGAATCTCAGAGAGTGTCAGAGAGATTCAGAGAGTGTCAGAGAGTTTCAGAGAGTGTCAGAGCGTTTCAGAGAGTGTCTGAGCGTGTCAGAGATTGCCAGAGGGTTTCTGAGCGTTTCTGAGTGTGTCAGAGAGTGTCAGAGACTTTCAGAGATTTCAGAGAGAGTCACAAACTTTCAGAGAGTGTCAGAGAGATTGCAGAGAGTGTCAGAGAGTGTCAGAGAGTTTCAGAGAGCTTCAGGGAGTGTCAGACAGTGTCTGAGAGTTTCAGAGAGTTTCAGAGAGTGTCAAAGAGTTTCAGAGAGTGTCAGAGAGTGTCAGAGAGTGTCAGAGAGTGTCTGAGAGTTTCAGAGAGAGTCAGCGCGATTCAGAGAGTGTCTGAGCGTGTCAGAGATTGCCAGAGAGTTTCGGAGAGTTTCTGAGTGTGTCAGAGAGTGTCAGAGACGGTCAGAGATTTCAGAGAGAGTCACAGACTTTCAGAGAGTGTCAGAGAGATTGCAGAGAGTGTCAGAGAGTGTCAGAGAGCTTCAGAGAGTGGCAGAGAGTTTCAGAGAGCTTCAGAGAGTGACAGAGTGTCAGATAGTGACAGAGAGTTTCAGTGAGTGTCAGAGAGTTTCAGAGAGTTTCAGAGAGTGTAAGAGATAGTCTGAGAGTGTCTGTGAATGTCAAAGAGTTTCAGAGAGTGTCAGAGAGTGTCAAAGAGTTTCAGAGAGTGTCAGAGAGTGTCAGAGAGTTTCAGAGAGTGTCCGATCGTGTCAGAGAGTGTCAGAGAGTTTCAGAGAGTGTCAGAGAGTGTCTGAGAGTGTCAGACAGTGTTACAGATTTTCTGAGAGTTTCACAGAGTGTCAGGGAGTTTCAGAGAGCTTCAGAGAGTGTCGGAGAGTGTCAGAGAGTGTCAGAGATTTTCAGAGAGTTTCAGAGTGTTTCAGAGAGTTTCAGAGAGTGTCAGAGACGATCTGAGAGTGTCAGAGAGTTTCAGAGAGCTTCAGAGAGTGTCGGAGAGTGTCAGAGAGTGTCAGAGATTTTCAGAGAGTTTCAGAGAGTGTCAGAGAGGGTCAGAGAGTTTCAGAGAGCTTCAGAGAGTTTCAGAGAGTGTCAAAGAGTTTCAGAGAGTGTCAGAGAATCTCAGAGAGTGTCAGAGAGATTCAGAGAGTGTCAGAGAGTTTCAGAGAGTGTCAGAGCGTTTCAGAGAGTGTCTGTGCGTGTCAGAGATTGCCAGAGGGTTTCTGAGCGTTTCTGAGTGTGTCAGAGAGTGTCAGAGACTTTCAGAGATTTCAGAGAGAGTCACAAACTTTCAGAGAGTGTCAGAGAGATTGCAGAGAGTGTCAGAGAGTGTCAGAGAGCTTCAGAGTGTGGCAGAGATTTTCAGAGAGTTTCAGAGAGCTTCAGAGAGTGACAGAGTGTCAGATAGTGACAGAGAGTTTCAGTGAGTGTCAGAGAGTGTCAGAGAGTTTCAGAGAGTGTCAGAGCTTTTCAGAGAGTTTCTGAGCGTATCAGAGATTGCCAGAGAATTTCGGAGAGTTTCTGAGTGTGTCAGAGAGTGTCAGAGACGGTCAGAGGTTTCAGAGAGAGTCACAGACTTTCAGAGAGTGTCAGAGAGATTGCAGAGAGTGTCAGAGAGTGTCAGAGAGTTTCAGAGAGCTTCAGAGAGTGGCAGAGTGTCAGATAGTGACAGAGAGTTTCAGTGAGTGTCAGAGAGTTTCAGAGAGTGTAAGAGATAGTCTGAGAGTGTCAGAGAATGTCAAAGAGTTTCAGAGAGTGTCAGAGACTGTCAGAGTGTGTCAGAGAGTGTCAGAGCGTTTCAGAGAGTGTCAGAGAGTGTCAGAGAGTTTCAGAGAGTGTCAGAGCGTTTCAGAGAGTGTCTGAGCGTGTCAGAGATTGCCAGAGAGTTTCGGAGAGTTTCTGAGTGTGTCAGAGAGTGTCAGAGACGGTCAGAGATTTCAGAGAGAGTCACAGACTTTCAGAGAGTGTCAGAGAGATTGCAGAGAGTGTCAGAGAGTGTCGGAGAGTGTCAGAGAGTGTCAGAGATTTTCAGAGAGTTTCAGAGAGTGTCAGAGAGGTTCAGAGAGTTTCAGAGAGTTTCTGAGAGTGTCACAGCGTGTCAGAGAGTTTCAGAGAGCTTCAGAGAGTTTCAGAGAGTTTCAGAGAGTGTCAAAGAGTTTCAGAGAGTGTCAGAGAATCTCAGAGAGTGTCAGAGTGATTCAGAGAGTGTCAGAGAGTGTCAGAGAGTTTCAGAGAGTGTCAGAGCGTTTCAGAGAGTGTCTGAGCGTGTCAGAGATTGCCAGAGGGTTTCTGAGCGTTTCTGAGTGTGTCAGAGAGTGTCAGAGACTTTCAGAGATTTCAGAAAGAGTCACAAACTTTCAGAGAGTGTCAGAGAGATTGCAGAGAGTGTCAGAGAGCTTCAGAGAGTGGCAGAGATTTTCAGAGAGTTTCAGAGAGCTTCAGAGAGTGACAGAGTGTCAGATAGTGACAGAGAGTTTCAGTGAGTGTCAGAGAGTGTCAGACAGTTTCAGAGAGTGTCAGAGAGTTTCAGAGAGTTTCTGAGCGTATCAGAGATTGCCAGAGAGTTTCGGAGAGTTTCTGAGTGTGTCAGAGAGTGTCAGAGACGGTCAGAGATTTCAGAGAGAGTCACAGACTTTCAGAGAGTGTCAGAGAGATTGCAGAGAGTGTCAGAGAGTGTCAGAGAGTTTCAGAGAGCTTCAGAGAGTGGCAGACTGTCAGATAGTGACAGAGAGTTTCAGTGAGTGTCAGAGAGTTTCAGAGAGTGTAAGAGATAGTCTGAGAGTGTCAGAGAGTGTCAGAGCGTTTCAGAGAGTGTCAGAGAGTTTCAGAGAGTGTCAGAGCGTTTCAGAGAGTGTCTGAGCGTGTCAGAGATTGCCAGAGAGTTTCGGAGAGTTTCTGAGTGTGTCAGAGAGTGTCAGAGACGGTCAGAGATTTCAGAGAGAGTCACAGACTTTCAGAGAGTGTCAGAGAGATTGCAGAGAGTGTCAGAGAGCTTCAGAGAGTGGCAGAGAGTTTCAGAGAGTTTCAGAGAGCTTCAGAGAGTGACAGAGTGTCAGATAGTGACAGAGAGTTTCAGTGAGTGTCAGAGAGTTTCAGAGAGTGTAAGAGATAGTCTGAGAGTGTCTGAGAATGTCAAAGAGTTTCAGAGAGTGTCAGAGAGTGTCAAAGAGTTTCAGAGAGTGTAAGAGAGTTTCAGAGAGTGTCAGATCGTGTCAGAGAGTGTCAGAGAGTGTCAGAGAGTGTCTGAGAGTGTCAGAGAGTGTCACAGATCTTCTGAGAGTGTCACAGAGTGTCAGAGAGTTTCAGAGGGGTTCAGGGAGTGCCGGAGAGTGTCAGAGAGTGTCAGAGATTTTCAGAGTGTTTCAGAGTGTTTCAGAGAGTTTCAGAGAGTGTCAGAGAGGGTCTGAGAGTGTCAGAGTGTTTAAGAGAGCTTCAGAGAGTGTCGGAGAGTGTCAGAGAGTGACCGAGATTTTCAGAGAGTGTCAGAGAGTTTCAGAGTGTTTCAGAGAGTTTCTGAGTGTGTCAGAGAGTGTCAGAGACGGTCAGAGAGTTTCAGAGAGCTTCAGAGAGTGGCAGAGTGTCAGATAGTGACAGAGAGTTTCAGTGAGTGTCAGAGAGTTTCACAGAGTGTAAGAGATAGTCTGAGAGTGTCAGAGAATGTCAAAGAGTTTCAGAGAGTGCCAGAGACTGTCAGAGAGTGTCAGAGAGTGTCAGAGCGTTTCAGAGAGTGTCAGAGAGTGTCAGAGAGTTTCAGAGAGTGTCAGAGCGTTTCAGAGAGTGTCTGAGCGTGTCAGAGATTGCCAGAGAGTTTCGGAGAGTTTCTGAGTGTGTCAGAGAGTGTCAGAGACGGTCAGAGATTTCAGAGAGAGTCACAGACTTTCAGAGAGTGTCAGAGAGATTGCAGAGAGTGTCAGAGAGTGTCAGAGAGCTTCAGAGAGTGGCAGAGAGTTTCAGAGACCTTCAGAGATTGACAGAGTGTCAGATAGTGACAGAGAGTTTCAGTGAGTGTCAGAGAGTTTCAGAGAGTTTCAGAGAGTGTAAGAGATAGTCTGAGAGTGTCTGAGAATGTCAAAGAGTTTCAGAGAGTGTCAGAGAGTGTCAAAGAGTTTCAGAGAGTGTCAGAGATTGTCAGAGTGTTTCAGAGAGTTTCAGAGAGTGTCGGAGAGGGTCTGAGAGTGTCAGGGAGTGTCATAGAGTGTCAGAGAATGTCGGAGAGTTTCTGAGAGTATCTGTGAGTGTAAAAGTGTGTCAGAGAGTTTCAGAGACTGTCCGAGGGTTCTGAGAGATTCTGAGTGTTTCAGAGAGTGTCAGAGAGTTTCAGAGAGTTTCAGAGAGTGTTAGAGAGTGTCTGAGATTGTCGTAGAGTGTCAGAGAGTGTCAGAGAGTGTCAGAGAGTTTCAGAGAGTGTCAGAGAATTTCAGAGAGTATCTGAGAGTTTCAGAGAGTGTCAGAGAGTGTCAGAGAGTTTCAGAGAGTGTCAGAGAATTTCAGAGAGTGTCTGAGCGTGTCAGAGATTGCCAGAGAGTTTCTGAGAGTTTCTGAGTGTGTCAGAAAGTGTCAGAGAGTGTCAGAGATTTCAGAGAGAGTCACAGACTGTCAGAGAGTGTCAGACAGATTGCAGAGAGTGTCAGAGAGTGTCAGAGAGCTTCAGAGAGTGTCAGAGAGTTTCAGAGAGCTTCAGAGAGTGACAGAGTGTCAGACAGTGACAGAGAGTTTCAGTGAGTGTCAGCGAGAGTCAGAGAGTGTCAGAGATAGTCTGAGAGTGTCAGAGAATGTCAAAGATTTTCAGAGAGTGTCAGAGAGTGTCAGAGAGTTTCAGAGAATGTCAGAGAGTGTCAGAGATTTTCTGAGAGTATCACAGAGTGTCAAAGAGAATCAGAGAGCTTCAGAGAGTGTCGGAGAGTGTCAGAGAGTGTCAGAGAGTGTCTGAGAGTGTCAGAGGGTGTCAGAGAGTGTCAGAGATTTTCTGAGAGTGTCACAGAGTGTCAGAGAGTTTCAGAGAGCTTCAGAGAGTGTCGGAGAGTTTCAGAGAGTGTCAGAGATTTTCAGAGAGTTTCAGAGTGTTTCAGAGAGTTTCAGAGAGCTTCAGAGAGTGTCGGAGAGTGTCAGAGAGTGTCACAGCTTGTCAGAGAGTTTCAGAGAGCTTCAGAGAGTTTCAGAGAGTTTCAGAGAGTGTCAAAGAGTTTCAGAGAGTGTCAGAGAATCTCAGAGAGTGTCAGAGAGATTCAGAGAGTGTCAGAGAGTGTCAGAGCGTTTCAGCGAGTGTCTGAGCGTGTCAGAGATTGCCAGAGGGTTTGTGAGCGTTTCTGAGTGTGTCAGAGAGTGTCAGAGACTTTCAGAGATTTCAGAGAGAGTCACAGACTTTCAGATAGTGTCAGAGAGATTGCAGAGAGTGTCAGAGAGCTTCAGAGAGTTGCAGAGATTTTCAGAGAGTTTCAGAGAGTTTCAGAGAGTGTCAAAGAGTTTCAGAGAGTGTCAGAGAATCTCAGAGAGTGTCAGAGAGATTCAGAGAGTTTCAGAGCGTGTCAGAGCGTTTCAGCGAGTGTCTGAGCGTGTCAGAGATTGCCAGAGGGTTTGTGAGCGTTTCTGAGTGTGTCAGAGAGTGTCAGAGACTTTCAGAGATTTCAGAGAGAGTCACAGACTTTCAGATAGTGTCAGAGAGATTGCAGAGAGTGTCAGAGAGCTTCAGAGAGTTGCAGAGATTTTCAGAGAGTTTCAGAGAGCTTCAGAGAGTGACAGAGTGTCAGATAGTGACAGAGAGTTTCAGTGAGTGTCAGAGAGTGTCAGAGAGTTTCAGAGAGTGTCAGAGCGTTTCAGAGAGTGTCTGAGCGTATCAGAGATTGCCAGAGAGTTTCGGAGAGATTCTGAGTGTGTCAGAGAGTGTCAGAGACGGTCAGAGATTTCAGAGAGAGTCACAGACTTTCAGAGAGTGTCAGAGAGATTGCAGAGAGTGTCAGAGAGTGTCGGAGAGCTTCAGAGAGCTTCAGAGAGTGGCAGATTGTCAGATAGTGACAGAGAGTTTCAGTGGGTGTCAGAGAGTTTCAGAGAGTGTAAGAGATAGTCTGAGAGTGTCAGAGAATGTCAAAGAGTTTCAGAGAGTGTCAGAGACTGTCAGAGAGTGTCAGAGAATGTCAGAGCGTTTCAGAGAGTGTCAGAGAGTTTCAGAGAGTGTCAGAGCGTTTCAGAGAGTGTCTGAGCGTGTCAGAGATTGCCAGAGAGTTTTGGAGAGTTTCTGAGTGTGTCAGAGAGTGTCAGAGACGGTCAGAGATTTCAGAGAGAGTCACAGACTTTCAGAGAGTGTCAGAGAGATTGCAGAGAGTGTCAGAGAGTGTCGGAGAGCTTCAGAGAGTGGCAGAGAGTTTCAGAGAGTTTCAGAGATCTTCAGAGAGTGACAGAGTGTCAGATAGTGACAGAGAGTTTCAGTGAGTGTCAGAGAGTTTCAGAGAGTTTCAGAGAGTGTAAGAGATAGTCTGAGAGTGTCAGAGAATGTCAAAGAGTTTCAGAGAGTGTCAGGGAGTGCCAAAGAGTTTCAGAGAGTGTCAGAGATTGTCAGAGAGTTTCAGAGTGTTTCAGAGAGTGTCAGAGAGGGTCTGAGAGTGTCAGAGAGTGTCAGAGAGTGTCAGAGAATGTCGGAGAGTTTCCGAGAGTATCTGTGAGTGTAAGAGTGTGTCAGAGAGTTTCAGAGACTGTCCGAGGGTTCTGAGAGATTCTGAGTGTGTAAGAGTGTGTCAGAGAGTTTCAGAGAGTTTCAGAGAGTGTCAGAGAGTGTCTGAGATTGTCATAGAGTGTCAGAGAGTGTCAGAGAGTATCAGAGAATTTCAGAGAGTGTCAGAGAGTGTCAGAGAGTTTCAGAGAGTGTCAGAGAATTTCAGAGAGTATCTGAGAGTTTCAGATAGTGTCAGAGAGTGTCAGAGAGTTTCAGAGAGTGTCAGAGAATTTCAGAGAGTGTCTGAGCGTGTCAGAGATTGCCAGAGAGTTTCTGAGACTTTCTGAGTGTGTCACAGACTGTCAGAGAGTGTCAGACAGATTGCAGAGAGTGTCAGAGATTGTCAGAGAGTTTCAGAGAGTGGCAGAGAGTGTCAGAGAGTTTCAGAGAGCTTCAGAGAGTGACAGAGTGTCAGACAGTGACAGAGAGTTTCAGTGAGTGTCAGAGAGTTTCAGAGAGTGTCAGAGATAGTCTGAGATTGTCAGAGAATGTTAAAGAGTTTCAGAGAGTGTCAGAGAGTGTCAGAGAGTTTCAGAGAATGTCAGAGAGTGTCAGAGATTTTCTGAGAGTGTCACAGAGTGTCAGAGAGAATCAGAGAGCTTCAGAGAGTGTCGGAGAGTGTCAGAGGGTGTCAGAGAGTGTCAGATATTTTCTGAGAGTGTCACAGAATGTCAGAGAGATTCAGAGAGTTTCAGAGAGTGTCAGAGAGGGTCAGAGAGTTTCAGACAGTTTCTGAAAGTGTCACGGTGTGTCAGAGAGTTTCAGAGAGCTTCAGAGAGTGTCTGAGAGTTTCAGAGAGTTTCAGAGAGTACCAAAGTGTTTCAGAGAGTGTCAGAGAGTTTCGGAGACTGTCAGATTGTTTCAGAGAGTGTCAGAGAGTGTCAGAGCGTTTCAGAGAGTGTCTGAGCGTGTCAGCGATTGCCAGAGAGTTTCTGAGAGTTTCTGAGTGTGTCAGAGAGTGTCAGAGACTGTCAGAGATTTCAGAGAGAGTCACAGACTGTCAGAGAGTCTCAGAGATATTGCAGAGAGTGTCAGAGAGCTTCAGAGAGTGGCAGAGATTGTCAGAGAGTTTCAGAGTGTTTCAGAGAGTGTCAGAGAGGGTCTGAGAGTGTCAGAGAGTGTCAGAGAGTGTCAGAGAATGTCGGAGAGTTTCCGAGAGTATCTGTGAGTGTAAGAGTGTGTCAGAGAGTTTCAGAGACTGTCCGAGGGTTCTGAGAGATTCTGAGTGTGTAAGAGTGTGTAAGAGAGTTTCAGAGAGTTTCAGAGAGTGTCAGAGAGTGTCTGAGATTGTCATAGAGTGTCAGAGAGTGTCAGAGAGTATCAGAGAATTTCAGAGAGTGTCAGAGAGTGTCAGAGAGTTTCAGAGAGTGTCAGAGAATTTCAGAGAGTATCTGAGAGTTTCAGAGAGTGTCAGAGAGTGTCAGAGAGTTTCAGAGAATGTCAGAGAGTGTCAGAGATTTTCTGAGAGTGTCACAGAGTGTCAGAGAGAATCAGAGAGCTTCAGAGAGTGTCGGAGAGTGTCAGAGGGTGTCAGAGAGTGTCAGATATTTTCTGAGAGTGTCACAGAATGTCAGAGAGATTCAGAGAGTTTCAGAGAGTGTCAGAGAGTGTCAGAGAGGGTCAGAGAGTTTCAGACAGTTTCTGAAAGTGTCACGGTGTGTCAGAGAGTTTCAGAGAGCTTCAGAGAGTGTCTGAGAGTTTCAGAGAGTTTCAGAGAGTACCAAAGTGTTTCAGAGAGTGTCAGAGAGTTTCGGAGACTGTCAGATTGTTTCAGAGAGTGTCAGAGAGTGTCAGATCGTTTCAGAGAGTGTCTGAGCGTGTCAGAGATTGCCAGAGAGTTTCTGAGAGTTTCTGAGTGTTTCAGAGAGTGTCAGAGACTGTCAGAGATTTCAGAGAGAGTCACAGACTGTCAGAGAGTCTCAGAGATATTGCAGAGAGTGTCAGAGAGCTTCAGAGAGTGGCAGAGATTGTCAGAGAGTTTCAGAGTGTTTCAGAGAGTGTCAGAGAGGGTCTGAGAGTGTCAGAGAGTGTCAGAGAGTGTCAGAGAATGTCGGAGAGTTTCCGAGAGTATCTGTGAGTGTAAGAGTGTGTCAGAGAGTTTCAGAGACTGTCCGAGGGTTCTGAGAGATTCTGAGTGTGTAAGAGTGTGTCAGAGAGTTTCAGAGAGTTTCAGAGAGTGTCAGAGAGTGTCTGAGATTGTCATAGAGTGTCAGAGAGTGTCAGAGAGTATCAGAGAATTTCAGAGAGTGTCAGAGAGTGTCAGAGAGTTTCAGAGAGTGTCAGAGAATTTCAGAGAGTATCTGAGAGTTTCAGAGAGTGTCAGAGAGTGTCAGAGAGTTTCAGAGAGTGTCAGAGAATTTCAGAGAGTGTCTGAGCGTGTCAGAGATTGCCAGAGAGTTTCGGAGAGTTTCTGAGTGTGTCAGAGGGTGTCAGAGACGGTCAGAGATTTCAGAGAGAGTCACAGACTTTCAGAGAGTGTCAGAGAGATTGCAGAGAGTGTCAGAGAGTGTCAGAGAGCTTCAGAGAGTGGCAGAGAGTTTCAGAGACGTTCAGAGATTGACAGAGTGTCAGATAGTGACAGAGAGTTTCAGTGAGTGTCAGAGAGTTTCAGAGAGTTTCAGAGAGTGTAAGAGATAGTCTGAGAGTGTCTGTGAATGTCAAAGAGTTTCAGAGAGTGTCAGAGAGTGTCAAAGAGTTTCAGAGAGTGTCAGAGATTGTCAGAGTGTTTCAGAGAGTTTCAGAGAGTGTCGGAGAGGGTCTGAGAGTGTCAGGGAGTGTCATAGAGTGTCAGAGAATGTCGGAGAGTTTCTGAGAGTATCTGTGAGTGTAAAAGTGTGTCAGAGAGTTTCAGAGACTGTCCGAGGGTTCTGAGAGATTCTGAGTGTTTCAGAGAGTGTCAGAGAGTTTCAGAGAGTTTCAGAGAGTGTCAGAGAGTGTCTGAGATTGTCGTAGAGTGTCAGAGAGTGTCAGAGAGTGTCAGAGAGTTTCAGAGAGTGTCAGAGAATTTCAGAGAGTATCTGAGAGTTTCAGAGAGTGTCAGAGAGTGTCAGAGAGTTTCAGAGAGTGTCAGAGAATTTCAGAGAGTGTCTGAGCGTGTCAGAGATTGCCAGAGAGTTTCTGAGAGTTTCTGAGTGTGTCAGAAAGTGTCAGAGAGTGTCAGAGATTTCAGAGAGAGTCACAGACTGTCAGAGAGTGTCAGACAGATTGCAGAGAGTGTCAGAGAGTGTCAGAGAGCTTCAGAGAGTGTCAGAGAGATTCAGAGAGCTTCAGAGAGTGACAGAGTGTCAGACAGTGACAGAGAGTTTCAGTGAGTGTCAGAGAGAGTCAGAGAGTGTCAGAGATAGTCTGAGAGTGTCAGAGAATGTCAAAGATTTTCAGAGAGTGTCAGAGAGTGTCAGAGAGTTTCAGAGAATGTCAGAGAGTGTCAGAGATTTTCTGAGAGTATCACAGAGTGTCAAAGAGAATCAGAGAGCTTCAGAGAGTGTCGGAGAGTGTCAGAGAGTGTCAGAGAGTGTCTGAGAGTGTCAGAGGGTGTCAGAGAGTGTCAGAGATTTTCTGAGAGTGTCACAGAGTGTCAGAGAGTTTCAGAGAGCTTCAGAGAGTGTCGGAGAGTTTCAGAGAGTGTCAGAGATTTTCAGAGAGTTTCAGAGTGTTTCAGAGAGTTTCAGAGAGCTTCAGAGAGTGTCGGAGAGTGTCAGAGAGTGTCACAGCTTGTCAGAGAGTTTCAGAGAGCTTCAGAGAGTTTCAGAGAGTTTCAGAGAGTGTCAAAGAGTTTCAGAGAGTGTCAGAGAATCTCAGAGAGTGTCAGAGAGATTCAGAGAGTGTCAGAGAGTGTCAGAGAGTTTCAGAGCGTGTCAGAGCGTTTCAGCGAGTGTCTGAGCGTGTCAGAGATTGCCAGAGGGTTTGTGAGCGTTTCTGAGTGTGTCAGAGAGTGTCAGAGACTTTCAGAGATTTCAGAGAGAGTCACAGACTTTCAGATAGTGTCACAGAGATTGCAGAGAGTGTCAGAGAGTGTCAGAGAGCTTCAGAGAGTTGCAGAGATTTTCAGAGAGTTTCAGAGAGCTTCAGAGAGTGACAGAGTGTCAGATAGTGACAGAGAGTTTCAGTGAATGTCAGAGAGTTTCAGAGAGTGTCAGAGCGTTTCAGAGAGTGTCTGAGCGTATCAGAGATTGCCAGAGAGTTTCGGAGAGATTCTGAGTGTGTCAGAGAGTGTCAGAGTGTGTCAGAGATTTCAGAGAGAGTCACAGACTTTCAGAGAGTGTCAGAGAGATTGCAGAGAGTGTCAGAGAGTGTCGGAGAGCTTCAGAGAGCTTCAGAGAGTGGCAGAGTGTCAGATAGTGACAGAGAGTTTCAGTGGGTGTCAGAGAGTTTCAGAGAGTGTAAGAGATAGTCTGAGAGTGTCAGAGAATGTCAAAGAGTTTCAGAGAGTGTCAGAGACTGTCAGAGAGTGTCAGAGAGTGTCAGAGCGTTTCAGAGAGTGTCAGAGAGTGTCAGAGAGTTTCAGAGAGTGTCAGAGCGTTTCAGAGAGTGTCTGAGCGTGTCAGAGATTGCCAGAGAGTTTTGGAGAGTTTCTGAGTGTGTCAGAGAGTGTCAGAGACGGTCAGAGATTTCAGAGAGAGTCACAGACTTTCAGAGAGTGTCAGAGAGATTGCAGAGAGTGTCAGAGAGTGTCGGAGAGCTTCAGAGAGTGGCAGAGAGTTTCAGAGAGTTTCAGAGAGCTTCAGAGAGTGACAGAGTGTCAGATAGTGACAGAGAGTTTCAGTGAGTGTCAGAGAGTTTCAGAGAGTTTCAGAGAGTGTAAGAGATAGTCTGAGAGTGTCAGAGAATGTCAAAGAGTTTCAGAGAGTGTCAGGGAGTGCCAAAGAGTTTCAGAGAGTGTCAGAGATTGTCAGAGAGTTTCAGAGTGTTTCAGAGAGTGTCAGAGAGGGTCTGAGAGTGTCAGAGAGTGTCAGAGAGTGTCAGAGAATGTCGGAGAGTTTCCGAGAGTATCTGTGAGTGTAAGAGTGTGTCAGAGAGTTTCAGAGACTGTCCGAGGGTTCTGAGAGATTCTGAGTGTGTAAGAGTGTGTCAGAGAGTTTCAGAGAGTTTCAGAGAGTGTCAGAGAGTGTCTGAGATTGTCATAGAGTGTCAGAGAGTGTCAGAGAGTATCAGAGAATTTCAGAGAGTGTCAGAGAGTGTCAGAGAGTTTCAGAGAGTGTCAGAGAATTTCAGAGAGTATCTGAGAGTTTCAGAGAGTGTCAGAGAGTGTCAGAGAGTTTCAGAGAGTGTCAGAGAATTTCAGAGAGTGTCTGAGCGTGTCAGAGATTGCCAGAGAGTTTCTGAGACTTTCTGAGTGTGTCACAGACTGTCAGAGAGTGTCAGACAGATTGCAGAGAGTGTCAGAGATTGTCAGAGAGTTTCAGAGAGTGGCAGAGAGTGTCAGAGAGTTTCAGAGAGCTTCAGAGAGTGACAGAGTGTCAGACAGTGACAGAGAGTTTCAGTGAGTGTCAGAGAGTTTCAGAGAGTGTCAGAGATAGTCTGAGATTGTCAGAGAATGTTAAAGAGTTTCAGAGAGTGTCAGAGAGTGTCAGAGAGTTTCAGAGAATGTCAGAGAGTGTCAGAGATTTTCTGAGCGTGTCACAGAGTGTCAGAGAGAATCAGAGAGCTTCAGAGAGTGTCGGAGAGTGTCAGAGGGTGTCAGAGAGTGTCAGATATTTTCTGAGAGTGTCACAGAATGTCAGAGAGATTCAGAGAGTTTCAGAGAGTGTCAGAGAGTGTCAGAGAGGGTCAGAGAGTTTCAGACAGTTTCTGAAAGTGTCACGGTGTGTCAGAGAGTTTCAGAGAGCTTCAGAGAGTGTCTGAGAGTTTCAGAGAGTTTCAGAGAGTACCAAAGTGTTTCAGAGAGTGTCAGAGAGTTTCGGAGACTGTCAGATGGTTTCAGAGAGTGTCAGAGAGTGTCAGAGCGTTTCAGAGAGTGTCTGAGCGTGTCAGAGATTGCCAGAGAGTTTCTGAGAGTTTCTGAGTGTGTCAGAGAGTGTCAGAGACTGTCAGAGATTTCAGAGAGAGTCACAGACTGTCAGAGAGTCTCAGAGATATTGCAGAGAGTGTCAGAGAGCTTCAGAGAGTGGCAGAGAGTTTCAGAGAGTTTCAGAGAGCAGCAGAGAGTGACAGAGTGTCAGATAGTGACAGAGAGTTTCAGAGAGTGTAAGAGATAGTCTGAGAGTGTCAGAGAGTGTCAAAGAGTTTCACAGAGTGTCAGAGAGTGTCAGCGAGTGTCTGAGATATTCATAGAGTGTCAGAGAGTGTCAGAGAATGTCGGAGAGTTTCTGAGAGTATCCGTGAGTGTCAGAGAGTTTCACAGTGTGTCACAGAGTGTCAGAGATTGTCTGAGAGTATCAGAGAGTGTCAGTGATTTTCTGAGAGTGTCACAGAGTGTCAGAGAGTTTCAGAGAGCTTCAGAGAGTGTCGGAGAGTGTCAGAGAGTGTCAGTGATTTTCAGAGAGTTTCAGAGAGTGTCAGGGAATGTCAGAGAGGGTCAGAGAGTTTCAGAGAGTTTCTGAGAGTGTCAGAGAGTTTCAGATAGTGTCAGAGCGTTTCAGAGAGTGTCTGAGCGTGTCAGAGATTGCCAGAGTGTTTCTGAGAGTTTCTGAGTGTGTCAGAGAATGTCAGAGATGGTCAGAGATTTCAGAGAGTGTCACAGACTTTCAGAGAGTGTCAGAGAGATTGCAGAGAGTGTCAGAGAGTGTCAGAGAGCTTCAGAGAGTGGCAGAGAGTTTCAGAGAGTTTCAGAGAGCTTCATAGAGTGACAGAGTGTCAGATAGTGACAGAGAGTGTCAGAGAGTGTCAAGGAGTTTCAGACGGTGTCAGAAAGTGTCTGAGATTGTCAGAGAGTTTCAGAGTGTTTCAGAGAGTTTCAGAGAGTGTCAGAGAGGGTCTGAGAGTGTCAGAGAGTGTCAGAGTGTGTCAGAGAATGTCGGAGAGTTTCTGAGAGTATCTGTGAGTGTAAGAGTATGTCAGAGAGTGTCAGAGACTGTCCGAGGGTTCTGAGATATTTTGAGTGTGTCAGAGAGTGTCAGAGAGTTTCAGAGAGTTTCAGAGAGTGTCACAGAGTGTCAGAGAGTGTCAGAGAGTTTCAGAGAGTGTCAGAGAGTGTCAGAGAGTGTCTGAGAGTGTCAGACAGTGTCAGAGATTTTCTGAGAGTGTCACAGAGTGTCAGAGAGTTTCAGAGAGCTTCAGAGAGTGTCGGAGATTGTCAGAGAGTGTCAGAGAGGGTCTGAGAGTGTCAGAGAGTTTCAGAGAGGGTCAGAGAGGGTCAGAGAGTTTCAGAGAGTTTCTGAGAGCGTCACAGCGTGTCAGAGAGTTTCAGAGAGCTTCAGAGAGTTTCAGAGAGTTTCAGAGAGTGTCAGAGCGTTTCAGAGAGTTTCTGAGCGTGCCAGAGATTGCCAGAGGGTTTCTGAGCGTTTCTGAGTGTGTCAGAGAGTGTCAGAGACATTCAGAGATTTCAGAGAGAGTCACAGACTTTCAGAGAGTGTCAGAGAGATTGCAGAGAGTGTCAGAGAGTGTCAGAGAGCGTCAGAGAGTTTCACAGTGTGTCACAGAGTGTCAGAGAGTGTCAGAGAGTTTCAGAGAGTGTCAGAGAGTGTCTGAGAGTGTCAGACAGTGTCAGAGATTTTCTGAGAGTGTCATAGAGTGTCAGAGAGTTTCAGAGAGCTTCAGAGAGTGTCAGAGAGTGTCAGAGATTTTCAGATTATTTCAGAGTGTTTCAGAGAGTGTCAGAGAGGGTCTTAGAGTGTCAGAGAGTTTCAGAGAGCTTCAGAGAGTGTCGGAGAGTGTCAGAGAGTGTCAGAGATTTTCAGAGAGTTTCAGAGAGGGTCAGAGAGTTTCAGAGAGTTTCTGAGAGTGTCACAGCGTGTCAGAGAGTTTCAGAGAGCTTCATAGAGTGTCGGAGAGTGTCAGAGAGTGTCAGAGATTTTCAGAGAGTTTCAGAGAGGGTCAGAGAGTTTCAGAGAGTTTCTGAGATTGTCACAGCGTGTCAGAGAGTTTCAGAGAGCTTCAGAGAGTGTCAGAGAGTGTCTGAGAGTTTCCGAGAGTTTCAGAGAGTGTCAAAGAGTTTCAGAGAATGTCAGAGAGTGTCAGAGAGTTTCAGAGAGTGTCAGAGAGTGTCAGAGAGTTTCAGAGAGTGTCAGAGCGTTTCAGAAAATGTCTGAGTGTGTCAGAGATTGCCAGAGTGTTTCTGAGTGTGTCAGAGAATGTCAGAGATGGTCAGAGATTTCAGAGAGTGTCACAGACTTTCAGAGAGTGTCAGAGAGGTTGCAGAGAGTTTCAGAGAGCTTCAGAGAGTGGCAGAGAGTTTCAGAGAGTTTCAGAGAGCTTCAGAGAGTGACAGAGCGTCAGATAGTGACAGAGAGTTTCAGTGAGTGTCAGAGAGTTTCAGAGAGTGTAAGAGATAGTCTGAGAGTGTCAGAGAATGTCAAAGAGTTTCAGAGGTTGTCAGAGAGTGTCAGAGATTGTCAGAGAGTTTCAGAGAGTGTCAGAGCGTTTCAGAAAATGTCTGAGTGTGTCAGAGATTGCCAGAGTGTTTCTGAGTGTGTCAGAGAATGTCAGAGATGGTCAGAGATTTCAGAGAGTGTCACAGACTTTCAGAGAGTGTCAGAGAGGTTGCAGAGAGTGTCCGAGAGTGTCAGAGAGCTTCAGAGAGTGGCAGAGAGTTTCAGAGAGTTTCAGAGAGCTTCAGAGAGTGACAGAGCGTCAGATAGTGACAGAGAGTTTCAGTGAGTGTCAGAGAGTTTCAGAGAGTGTAAGAGATAGTCTGAGAGTGTCAGAGAATGTCAAAGAGTTTCAGAGAGTGTCAGAGAGTGTCAAAGAGTTTCAGAGGTTGTCAGAGAGTGTCAGAGAGTTTCAGAGAGTGTCAGAGCGTTTCAGAAAATGTCTGAGTGTGTCAGAGATTGCCAGAGTGTTTCGGAGTGTTTCTGAGATTGTCAGAGAGTGTCACAGAGGGTCTGAGAGTGTCAGAGAGTGTCAGAGTGTGTCGGAGAATTTCGGAGAGTTTCTGAGAGTATCTGTGAGTGTAAGCGTGTGTCAGAGAGTGTCAGAGACTGTCCGAGGGTTCTGAGGTATTCTGAGTGTGTCAGAGAGTGTCAGGGAGTTTCAGAGAGTTTCACAGTGTGTCACAGAGTGTCAGATAGTTTCAGAGGGTGTAAGAGAGTGTCAGAGATTGTCTGAGAGTATCAGAGAGTGTCAGTGATTTTCTGAGAGTGTCACAGAGTGTCAGAGAGTTTCAGAGAGCTTCAGAGAGTGTCGGAGAGTGTCAGAGAGTGTCAGTGATTTTCAGAGAGTTTCAGAGTGTTTCAGAGAGTGTCAGAGAGGGTCTGAGAGTGTCAGAGAGTGTCAGAGAGTGTCAGAGAATGTCGGAGAGTTTCCGAGAGTATCTGTGAGTGTAAGAGTGTGTCAGAGAGTTTCAGAGACTGTCCGAGGGTTCTGAGAGATTCTGAGTGTGTAAGAGTGTGTCAGAGAGTTTCAGAGAGTTTCAGAGAGTGTCAGAGAGTGTCTGAGATTGTCATAGAGTGTCAGAGAGTGTCAGAGAGTATCAGAGAATTTCAGAGAGTGTCAGAGAGTGTCAGAGAGTTTCAGAGAGTGTCAGAGAATTTCAGAGAGTATCTGAGAGTTTCAGAGAGTGTCAGAGAGTGTCAGAGAGTTTCAGAGAGTGTCAGAGAATTTCAGAGAGTGTCTGAGCGTGTCAGAGATTGCCAGAGAGTTTCTGAGACTTTCTGAGTGTGTCACAGACTGTCAGAGAGTGTCAGACAGATTGCAGAGAGTGTCAGAGATTGTCAGAGAGTTTCAGAGAGTGGCAGAGAGTGTCAGAGAGTTTCAGAGAGCTTCAGAGAGTGACAGAGTGTCAGACAGTGACAGAGAGTTTCAGTGAGTGTCAGAGAGTTTCAGAGAGTGTCAGAGATAGTCTGAGATTGTCAGAGAATGTTAAAGAGTTTCAGAGAGTGTCAGAGAGTGTCAGAGAGTTTCAGAGAATGTCAGAGAGTGTCAGAGATTTTCTGAGAGTGTCACAGAGTGTCAGAGAGAATCAGAGAGCTTCAGAGAGTGTCGGAGAGTGTCAGAGGGTGTCAGAGAGTGTCAGATATTTTCTGAGAGTGTCACAGAATGTCAGAGAGATTCAGAGAGTTTCAGAGAGTGTCAGAGAGTGTCAGAGAGGGTCAGAGAGTTTCAGACAGTTTCTGAAAGTGTCACGGTGTGTCAGAGAGTTTCAGAGAGCTTCAGAGAGTGTCTGAGAGTTTCAGAGAGTTTCAGAGAGTACCAAAGTGTTTCAGAGAGTGTCAGAGAGTTTCGGAGACTGTCAGATGGTTTCAGAGAGTGTCAGAGAGTGTCAGAGCGTTTCAGAGAGTGTCTGAGCGTGTCAGAGATTGCCAGAGAGTTTCTGAGAGTTTCTGAGTGTGTCAGAGAGTGTCAGAGACTGTCAGAGATTTCAGAGAGAGTCACAGACTGTTAGAGAGTCTCAGAGATATTGCAGAGAGTGTCAGAGAGCTTCAGAGAGTGGCAGAGAGTTTCAGAGAGTTTCAGAGAGCAGCAGAGAGTGACAGAGTGTCAGATAGTGACAGAGAGTTTCAGAGAGTGTAAGAGATAGTCTGAGAGTGTCAGAGAGTGTCAAAGAGTTTCACAGAGTGTCAGAGAGTGTCAGCGAGTGTCTGAGATATTCATAGAGTGTCAGAGAGTGTCAGAGAATGTCGGAGAGTTTCTGAGAGTATCCGTGAGTGTCAGAGAGTTTCACAGTGTGTCACAGAGTGTCAGAGATTGTCTGAGAGTATCAGAGAGTGTCAGTGATTTTCTGAGAGTGTCACAGAGTGTCAGAGAGTTTCAGAGAGCTTCAGAGAGTGTCAGAGAGTGTCAGAGAGTGTCAGTGATTTTCAGAGAGTTTCAGAGAGTGTCAGAGAATGTCAGAGAGGGTCAGAGAGTTTCAGAGAGTTTCTGAGAGTGTCAGAGAGTTTCAGATAGTGTCAGAGCGTTTCAGAGAGTGTCTGAGCGTGTCAGAGATTGCCAGAGTGTTTCTGAGAGTTTCTGAGTGTGTCAGAGAATGTCAGAGATGGTCAGAGATTTCAGAGAGTGTCACAGACTTTCAGAGAGTGTCAGAGAGATTGCAGAGAGTGTCAGAGAGTGTCAGAGAGCTTCAGAGAGTGGCAGAGAGTTTCAGAGAGTTTCAGAGAGCTTCATAGAGTGACAGAGTGTCAGATAGTGACAGAGAGTGTCAGAGAGTGTCAAAGAGTTTCAGACGGTGTCAGAAAGTGTCAGAGATTGTCAGAGAGTTTCAGAGTGTTTCAGAGAGTTTCAGAGAGTGTCAGAGAGGGTCTGAGAGTGTCAGAGAGTGTCAGAGTGTGTCAGAGAATGTCGGAGAGTTTCTGAGAGTATCTGTGAGTGTAAGAGTATGTCAGAGAGTGTCAGAGACTGTCCGAGGGTTCTGAGATATTTGGAGTGTGTCAGAGAGTGTCAGAGAGTTTCAGAGAGTTTCAGAGAGTGTCACAGAGAGTGTCACAGAGTGTCAGAGAGTGTCAGAGAGTTTCAGAGAGTGTCAGAGAGTGTCAGAGAGTGTCTGAGAGTGTCAGACAGTGTCAGAGATTTTCTGAGAGTGTCACAGAGTGTCAGAGAGTTTCAGAGAGCTTCAGAGAGTGTCGGAGATTGTCAGAGAGTGTCAGAGAGGGTCTGAGAGTGTCAGAGAGTTTCAGAGAGGGTCAGAGAGGGTCAGAGAGTTTCAGAGAGTTTCTGAGAGCGTCACAGCGTGTCAGAGAGTTTCAGAGAGCTTCAGAGAGTTTCAGAGAGTTTCAGAGAGTGTCAGAGCGTTTCAGAGAGTTTCTGAGCGTGCCAGAGATTGCCAGAGGGTTTCTGAGCGTTTCTGAGTGTGTCAGAGAGTGTCAGAGACATTCAGAGATTTCAGAGAGAGTCACAGACTTTCAGAGAGTGTCAGAGAGATTGCAGAGAGTGTCAGAGAGTGTCAGAGAGCGTCAGAGAGTTTCACAGTGTGTCACAGAGTGTCAGAGAGTGTCAGAGAGTTTCAGAGAGTGTCAGAGAGTGTCTGAGAGTGTCAGACAGTGTCAGAGATTTTCTGAGAGTGTCATAGAGTGTCAGAGAGTTTCAGAGAGCTTCAGAGAGTGTCAGAGAGTGTCAGAGATTTTCAGATTATTTCAGAGTGTTTCAGAGAGTGTCAGAGAGGGTCTTAGAGTGTCAGAGAGTTTCAGAGAGCTTCAGAGAGTGTCGGAGAGTGTCAGAGAGTGTCAGAGATTTTCAGAGAGTTTCAGAGAGGGTCAGAGAGTTTCAGAGAGTTTCTGAGAGTGTCACAGCGTGTCAGAGAGTTTCAGAGAGCTTCATAGAGTGTCGGAGAGTGTCAGAGAGTGTCAGAGATTTTCAGAGAGTTTCAGAGAGGGTCAGAGAGTTTCAGAGAGTTTCTGAGATTGTCACAGCGTGTCAGAGAGTTTCAGAGAGCTTCAGAGAGTGTCAGAGAGTGTCTGAGAGTTTCCGAGAGTTTCAGAGAGTGTCAAAGAGTTTCAGAGAATGTCAGAGAGTGTCAGAGAGTTTCAGAGAGTGTCAGAGAGTGTCAGAGAGTTTCAGAGAGTGTCAGAGCGTTTCAGAAAATGTCTGAGTGTGTCAGAGATTGCCAGAGTGTTTCTGAGTGTGTCAGAGAATGTCAGAGATGGTCAGAGATTTCAGAGAGTGTCACAGACTTTCAGAGAGTGTCAGAGAGGTTGCAGAGAGTTTCAGAGAGCTTCAGAGAGTGGCAGAGAGTTTCAGAGAGTTTCAGAGAGCTTCAGAGAGTGACAGAGCGTCAGATAGTGACAGAGAGTTTCAGTGAGTGTCAGAGAGTTTCAGAGAGTGTAAGAGATAGTCTGAGAGTGTCAGAGAATGTCAAAGAGTTTCAGAGGTTGTCAGAGAGTGTCAGAGATTGTCAGAGAGTTTCAGAGAGTGTCAGAGCGTTTCAGAAAATGTCTGAGTGTGTCAGAGATTGCCAGAGTGTTTCTGAGTGTGTCAGAGAATGTCAGAGATGGTCAGAGATTTCAGAGAGTGTCACAGACTTTCAGAGAGTGTCAGAGAGGTTGCAGAGAGTGTCCGAGAGTGTCAGAGAGCTTCAGAGAGTGGCAGAGAGTTTCAGAGAGTTTCAGAGAGCTTCAGAGAGTGACAGAGCGTCAGATAGTGACAGAGAGTTTCAGTGAGTGTCAGAGAGTTTCAGAGAGTGTAAGAGATAGTCTGAGAGTGTCAGAGAATGTCAAAGAGTTTCAGAGAGTGTCAGAGAGTGTCAAAGAGTTTCAGAGGTTGTCAGAGAGTGTCAGAGAGTTTCAGAGAGTGTCAGAGCGTTTCAGAAAATGTCTGAGTGTGTCAGAGATTGCCAGAGTGTTTCGGAGTGTTTCTGAGATTGTCAGAGAGTGTCACAGAGGGTCTGAGAGTGTCAGAGAGTGTCAGAGTGTGTCGGAGAATTTCGGAGAGTTTCTGAGAGTATCTGTGAGTGTAAGCGTGTGTCAGAGAGTGTCAGAGACTGTCCGAGGGTTCTGAGGTATTCTGAGTGTGTCAGAGAGTGTCAGGGAGTTTCAGAGAGTTTCACAGTGTGTCACAGAGTGTCAGATAGTTTCAGAGGGTGTAAGAGAGTGTCAGAGATTGTCTGAGAGTATCAGAGAGTGTCAGTGATTTTCTGAGAGTGTCACAGAGTGTCAGAGAGTTTCAGAGAGCTTCAGAGAGTGTCGGAGAGTGTCAGAGAGTGTCAGTGATTTTCAGAGAGTTTCAGAGAGTGTCAGAGAATGTCAGAGAGGGTCAGAGAGTTTCAGAGAGTTTCTGAGAGTGTCACAGCGTGTCAGAGAGTTTCAGAGAGTTTCAGAGAGTGTCAGAGAGTTTCAGATAGTGTCAGAGCGTTTCAGAGAGTGTCTGAGCGTGTCAGAGATTGCCAGAGTGTTTCTGAGAGTTTCTGAGTGTGTCAGAGAATGTCAGAGATGGTCAGAGATTTCAGAGAGTGTCACAGACTTTCAGAGAGTGTCAGAGAGATTGCAGAGAGTGTCAGAGAGTGTCAGAGAGCTTCAGAGAGTGGCAGAGAGTTTCAGAGAGTTTCAGAGAGCTTCATAGAGTGACAGAGTGTCAGATAGTGACAGAGAGTGTCAGAGAGTGTCAAAGAGTTTCAGACGGTGTCAGAAAGTGTCAGAGATTGTCAGAGAGTTTCAGAGTGTTTCAGAGAGTTTCAGAGAGTGTCAGAGAGGGTCTGAGAGTGTCAGAGAGTGTCAGAGTGTGTCAGAGAATGTCGGAGAGTTTCTGAGAGTATCTGTGAGTGTAAGAGTGTGTCAGAGAGTGTCAGAGAGTGTCCGAGGGTTCTGAGATATTTTGAGTGTGTCAGAGAGTGTCAGAGAGTTTCAGAGAGTTTCAGAGAGTTTCAGAGAGTGTCACAGAGTGTCAGAGAGTGTCAGAGAGTTTCAGAGAGTGTCAGAGAGTGTCAGAGAGTGTCTGAGAGTGTCAGACAGTGTCAGAGATTTTCTGAGAGTGTCACAGAGTGTCAGAGAGTTTCAAAGAGCTTCAGAGAGTGTCGGAGAGTGTCAGAGAGTGTCAGAGAGGGTCTGAGAGTGTCAGAGAGTTTCAGAGAGCTTCAGAGAGTGTCGGAGAGTGTCAGAGAGTGTCAGAGCGTTTCAGAGAGTGTCTGAGCGTGTCAGAGATTGCCAGAGGGTTTCTGAGCGTTTCTGAGTGTGTCAGAGAGTGTCAGAGACATTCAGAGATTTCAGAGAGAGTCACAGACTTTCAGAGAGTGTCAGAGAGATTGCAGAGATTGTCAGAGAGTGTCAGAGAGCGTCAGAGAGTTTCACAGTGTGTCACAGAGTGTCAGAGAGTGTCAGAGAGTTTCAGAGAGTGTCAGAGAGTGTCAGAGAGTGTCTGAGAGTGTCAGACAGTGTCAGAGATTTTCTGAGAGTGTCACAGAGTGTCAGAGAGTTTCAGAGAGCTTCAGAGAGTGTCGGAGAGTGTCAGAGAGTGTCAGAGATTTTCAGAGAGTTTCAGAGTGTTTCAGAGAGTTTCAGAGAGTGTCAGAGAGGGTCTTAGAGTGTCAGAGAGTTTCAGAGAGCTTCAGAGAGTGTCGGAGAGTGTCAGAGAGTGTCAGAGATTTTCTGAGAGTTTCAGAGAGGGTCAGAGAGTTTCAGAGAGTTTCTGAGAGTGTCACAGCGTGTCAGAGAGTTTCAGAGAGCTTCAGAGAGTGTCGGAGAGTGTCGGAGAGTGTCAGAGATTTTCAGAGAGTTTCAGAGAGGGTCAGAGAGTTTCAGAGAGTTTCTGAGATTGTCACAACGTGTCAGAGAGTTTCAGAGAGCTTCAGAGAGTGTCAGAGAGTGTCTGAGAGTTTCCGAGAGTTTCAGAGAGTGTCAGAGAGTTTCAGAGAATGTCAGAGAGTGTCAGAGAGTTTCAGAGAGTGTCAGAGAGTGTCAGAGAGTTTCAGAGAGTGTCAGAGCGTTTCAGAAAATGTCTGAGCGTGTCAGAGATTGCCAGAGTGTTTCTGAGTGTGTCAGAGAATGTCAGAGATGGTCAGAGATTTCAGAGAGTGTCACAGACTTTCAGAGAGTGTCAGAGAGATTGCAGAGAGTGTCAGAGAGTGTCAGAGAGCTTCAGAGAGTGGCAGAGAGTTTCAGAGAGTTTCAGAGAGCTTCATAGAGTGACAGAGTGTCAGATAGTGACAGAGAGTGTCAGAGAGTGTCAAAGAGTTTCAGACGGTGTCAGAAAGTGTCAGAGATTGTCAGAGAGTTTCAGAGTGTTTCAGAGAGTTTCAGAGAGTGTCAGAGAGGGTCTGAGAGTGTCAGAGAGTGTCAGAGTGTGTCAGAGAATGTCGGAGAGTTTCTGAGAGTATCTGTGAGTGTAAGAGTGTGTCAGAGAGTGTCAGAGACTGTCCGAGGGTTCTGAGATATTTTGAGTGTGTCAGAGAGTGTCAGAGAGTTTCAGAGAGTTTCAGAGAGTTTCAGAGAGTGTCACAGAGTGTCAGAGAGTGTCAGAGAGTTTCAGAGAGTGTCAGAGAGTGTCAGAGAGTGTCTGAGAGTGTCAGACAGTGTCAGAGATTTTCTGAGAGTGTCACAGAGTGTCAGAGAGTTTCAAAGAGCTTCAGAGAGTGTCGGAGAGTGTCAGAGAGTGTCAGAGAGGGTCTGAGAGTGTCAGAGAGTTTCAGAGAGCATCAGAGAGTGTCGGAGAGTGTCAGAGAGTGTCAGAGATTTTCAGAGAGTTTCAGAGAGGGTCAGAGAGGGTCAGAGAGTTTGAGAGAGTTTCTGAGAGTGTCACAGCGTGTCAGAGAGTTTCAGAGAGCTTCAGAGAGTGTCAGAGCGTTTCAGAGAGTGTCTGAGCGTGTCAGAGATTGCCAGAGGGTTTCTGAGCGTTTCTGAGTGTGTCAGAGAGTGTCAGAGACATTCAGAGATTTCAGAGAGAGTCACAGACTTTCAGAGAGTGTCAGAGAGATTGCAGAGAGTGTCAGAGAGTGTCAGAGAGCGTCAGAGAGTTTCACAGTGTGTCACAGAGTGTCAGAGAGTGTCAGAGAGTTTCAGAGAGTGTCAGAGAGTGTCAGAGAGTGTCTGAGAGTGTCAGACAGTGTCAGAGATTTTCTGAGAGTGTCACAGATTGTCAGAGAGTTTCAGAGAGCTTCAGAGAGTGTCGGAGAGTGTCAGAGAGTGTCAGACATTTTCAGAGAGTTTCAGAGTGTTTCAGAGAGTTTCAGAGCGTGTCAGAGAGGGTCTTAGAGTGTCAGAGAGTTTCAGAGAGCTTCAGAGAGTGTCGGAGAGTGTCAGAGAGTGTCAGAGATTTTCAGAGAGTTTCAGAGAGGGTCAGAGAGCTTCAGAGAGTTTCAGAGAGTTTCAGAGAGTGTCAGAGAGTGTCAGAGAGGGTCAGAGCGTTTCAGAGAGTTTCTGAGATTGTCACAGCGTGTCAGAGAGTTTCAGAGAGCTTCAGAGAGTGTCAGAGAGTGTCTGAGAGTTTCCGAGAGTTTCAGAGAGTGTCAAAGAGTTTCAGAGAATGTCAGAGAGTGTCAGAGAGTGTCAGAGAGTCTCAGAGAGTGTCAGAGAGTGTCAGAGAGTTTCAGAGAGTGTCAGAGCGTTTCAGAAAATGTCTGAGCGTGTCAGAGATTGCCAGAGTGTTTCTGAGTGTGTCAGAGAATGTCAGAGATGGTCAGAGATTTCAGAGAGTGTCACAGACTTTCAGAGAGTGTCAGAGAGATTGCAGAGAGTGTCCGAGAGTGTCAGAGAGCTTCAGAGAGTGGCAGAGAGTTTCAGAGAGTTTCAGAGAGCTTCAGAGAGTGACAGAGCGTCAGATAGTGACAGAGAGTTTCAGTGAGTGTCAGAGAGTTTCAGAGAGTGTAAGAGATAGTCTGAGAGTGTCAGAGAATGTCAAAGAGTTTCAGAGAGTGTCAGAGAGTGTCAAAGAGTTTCAGAGGTTGTCAGAGAGTGTCAGAGATTGTCAGAGAGTTTCGGAGTGTTTCTGAGATTGTCAGAGAGTGTCACAGAGGGTCTGAGAGTGTCAGAGAGTGTCAGAGTGTGTCGGAGAATGTCGGAGAGTTTCTGAGAGTATCTGTGAGTGTAAGAGTGTGTCAGAGAGTGTCAGAGACTGTCCGAGGGTTCTGAGGTATTCTGAGTGTGTCAGAGAGTGTCAGAGAGTTTCAGAGAGTTTCACAGTGTGTCACAGAGTGTCAGATAGTTTCAGAGGGTGTAAGAGAGTGTCAGAGATTGTCTGAGAGTATCAGAGAGTGTCAGTGATTTTCTCAGAGTGTCACAGAGTGTCAGAGAGTTTCAGAGAGCTTCAGAGAGTGTCGGAGAGTGTCAGAGAGTGTCAGTGATTTTCAGAGAGTTTCAGAGAGTGTCAGAGAATGTCAGAGAGGGTCAGAGAGTTTCAGAGAGTTTCTGAGAGTGTCACAGCGTGTCAGAGAGTTTCAGAGAGTTTCAGAGAGTGTCAGAGAGTTTCAGATAGTGTCAGAGCGTTTCAGAGAGTGTCTGAGCGTGTCAGAGATTGCCAGAGTGTTTCTGAGAGGTTCTGAGTGTGTCAGAGAATGTCAGAGATGGTCAGAGATTTCAGAGAGTGTCACAGACTTTCAGAGAGTGTCAGACAGATTGCAGAGAGTGTCAGAGAGTTTCAGAGAGTTTCAGAGAGCTTCATAGAGTGACAGAGTGTCAGATAGTGACAGAGAGTGTCAGAGAGTGTCAAAGAGTTTCAGACGGTGTCAGAAAGTGTCAGAGATTGTCAGAGAGTTTCAGAGTGTTTCAGAGAGTTTCAGAGAGTGTCAGAGAGGGTCTGAGAGTGTCAGAGAGTGTCAGAGTGTGTCAGAGAATGTCGGAGAGTTTCTGAGAGTATCTGTGAGTGTAAGAGTGTGTCAGAGAGTGTCAGAGACTGTCCGAGGGTTCTGAGATATTTTGAGTGTGTCAGAGAGTGTCAGAGAGTTTCAGAGAGTTTCAGAGAGTGTCACAGAGAGTGTCACAGAGTGTCAGAGAGTGTCAGAGAGTTTCAGAGAGTGTCAGAGAGTGTCAGAGAGTGTCTGAGAGTGTCAGACAGTGTCAGAGATTTTCTGAGAGTGTCACAGAGTGTCAGAGAGTTTCAGAGAGCTTCAGAGAGTGTCGGAGAGTGTCAGAGTGTCAGAGAGGGTCTGAGAGTGTCAGAGAGTTTCAGAGATTTTCAGAGAGTTTCAGAGTGTTTCAGAGAGTTTCAGAGAGTGTCAGAGAGGGTCTTAGAGTGTCAGAAAGTATCAGAGAGCTTCAGAGAGTGTCGGAGAGTGTCAGAGAGTGTCAGAGATTTTCAGAGAGTTTCAGAGAGGGTCAGAGAGTTTCAGAGAGTTTCTGAGAGTGTCACAGCGTGTCAGAGAGTTTCAGAGAGCTTCAGAGAGTTTCAGAGAGTGTCAGAGAGTGTCAGAGAGGGTCAGAGCGTTTCAGAGAGTTTCTGAGATTATCACAGCGTGTCAGAGAGTTTCAGAGAGCTTCAGAGAGTGTCAGAGAGTGTCTGAGAGTTTCCGAGAGTTTCAGAGAGTGTCAAAGAGTTTCAGAGAATGTCAGAGAGTGTCAGAGAGTGTCAGAGAGTCTCAGAGAGTGTCAGAGAGTTTCAGAGAGTGTCAGAGAGTTTCAGAAAATGTCTGAGCGTGTCAGAGATTGCCAGAGTGTTTCTGAGTGTGTCAGAGAATGTCAGAGATGGTCAGAGATTTCAGAGAGTGTCACAGACTTTCAGAGAGTGTCAGAGAGATTGCAGAGAGTGTCCGAGAGTGTCAGAGAGCTTCAGAGAGTGGCAGAGAGTTTCAGAGAGTTTCAGAGAGCTTCAGAGAGTGACAGAGCGTCAGATAGTGACAGAGAGTTTCAGTGAGTGTCAGAGAGTTTCAGAGAGTGTAAGAGATTGTCTGAGAGTGTCAGAGAATGTCAAAGAGTTTCAGAGAGTGTCAGAGAGTGTCAAAGAGTTTCAGAGGTTGTCAGAGAGTGTCAGAGATTGTCAGAGAGTTTCGGAGTGTTTCTGAGATTGTCAGAGAGTGTCACAGAGGGTCTGAGAGTGTCAGAGAGTGTCAGAGTGTGTCGGAGAATGTTGGAGAGTTTCTGAGAGTATCTGTGAGTGTAAGAGTATGTCAGAGAGTGTCAGAGACTGTCCGAGGGTTCTGAGGTATTCTGAGTGTGTCAGAGAGTGTCAGAGAGTTTCAGAGAGTTTCACAGTGTGTCACAGAGTGTCAGATAGTTTCAGAGGGTGTAAGAGAGTGTCAGAGATTGTCTGAGAGTATCAGAGAGTGTCAGTGATTTTCTGAGAGTGTCACAGAGTGTCAGAGAGTTTCAGAGAGCTTCAGAGAGTGTCGGAGAGTGTCAGAGAGTGTCAGTGATTTTCAGAGAGTTTCAGAGAGAGTCAGAGAATGTCAGAGAGGGTCAGAGAGTTTCAGAGAGTTTCTGAGAGTGTCACAGCGTGTCAGAGAGTTTCAGAGAGTTTCAGAGAGTGTCAGAGAGTTTCAGATAGTGTCAGAGAGTTTCAGAGAGTGTCTGAGCGTGTCAGAGTGTTTCTGAGAGTTTCTGAGTGTGTCAGAGAATGTCAGAGATGGTCAGAGATTTCAGAGAGTGTCACAGACTTTCAGAGAGTGTCAGAGAGATTGCAGAGAGTGTCAGAGAGTGTCAGAGAGCTTCAGAGAGTGGCAGAGAGTTTCAGAGTGTCAGATAGTGACAGAGAGTGTCAGAGAGTGTCAAAGAGTTTCAGACGGTGTCAGAAAGTGTCAGAGATTGTCAGAGAGTTTCAGAGTGTTTCAGAGAGTTTCAGAGAGTGTCAGAGAGGGTCTGAGAGTGTCACAGAGTGTCAGAGTGTGTCAGAGAATGTCGGAGAGTTTCTGAGAGTATCTGTGAGTGTAAGAGTGTGTCAGAGAGTGTCAGAGACTGTCCGAGGGTTCTGAGATATTTTGAGTGTGTCAGAGAGTGTCAGAGAGTTTCAGAGAGTTTCAGAGAGTGTCACAGAGTGTCAGAGAGTGTCAGAGAGTTTCAGAGAGTGTCAGAGAGTGTCAGAGAGTGTCTGAGAGTGTCAGAGAGTGTCAGAGATTTTCTGAGAGTGTCACAGAGTGTCAGAGAGTTTCAAAGAGCTTCAGAGAGTGTCGGAGAGTGTCAGAGAGTGTCAGAGAGGGTCTGAGAGTGTCAGAGAGTTTCAGAGAGCTTCAGAGAGTGTCGGAGAGTGTCAGAGAGTGTCAGAGCGTTTCAGAGAGTGTCTGAGCGTGTCAGAGATTGCCAGAGGGTTTCTGAGCGTTTCTGAGTGTGTCAGAGAGTGTCAGAGACATTCAGAGATTTCAGAGAGAGTCACAGACTTTCAGAGAGTGTCAGAGAGATTGCAGAGAGTGTCAGAGAGTGTCAGAGAGCGTCAGAGAGTTTCACAGTGTGTCACAGAGTGTCAGAGAGTGTCAGAGACATTCAGAGTTTTCAGAGAGAGTCACAGACTTTCAGAGAGTGTCAGAGAGATTGCAGAGAGTGTCAGACAGTGTCAGAGAGCGTCAGAGAGTGTCTGAGAGTGTCAGAGGGTGTCAGACAGTGTCAGAGATTTTCTGAGAGTGTCACAGAGTGTCAGAGAGTTTCAGAGAGCTTCAGAGAGTGTCGGAGAGTGTCAGAGAGTGTCAGAGATTTTCAGAGAGTTTCAGAGTGCTTCAGAGAGTTTCAGAGAGTGTCGGAGAGTGTCAGAGAGTGTCAGAGATTTTCAGAGAGTTTCAGAGAGGGTCAGAGAGTTTCAGAGAGTTTCTGAGAGTGTCACAGCGTGTCAGAGAGTTTCAGAGAGCTTCAGAGAGTTGCAGAGAGTTTCAGAGAGTGTCAGAGCGTTTCAGAGAGTGTCTGAGCGTGTCAGAGATTGCCAGAGGGTTTCTGAGCGTTTCTGAGTGTGTCAGAGAGTGTCAGAGACATTCAGAGATTTCAGAGAGAGTCACAGACTTTCAGAGAGTATCAGAGAGATTGCAGAGAGTGTCAGAGAGTGTCAGAGAGTGTCAGAGAGCGTCAGAGAGTTTCACAGTGTGTCACAGAGTGTCAGAGAGTGTCAGAGTGTTTCAGAGAGTGTCAGAGAGTGTCAGAGAGTGTCTGAGAGTGTCAGACAGTGTCAGAGATTTTCTGAGAGTGTCACAGAGTGTCAGAGAGTTTCAGAGAGCTTCAGAGAGTGTCGGAGAGTGTCAGAGAGTGTCAGACATTTTCAGAGAGTTTCAGAGTGTTTCAGAGAGTTTCAGAGAGTGTCAGAGAGGCTCTGAGAGTGTCAGAGAGTTTCAGAGAGCTTCAGAGAGTGTCGGAGAGTGTCAGAGAGTGTCAGAGATTTTCAGAGAGTTTCAGAGAGGGTCAGAGAGTTTCAGAGAGTTTCTGAGAGTGTCACAGCGTGTCAGAGAGTTTCAGAGAGCTTCAGAGAGTTTCAGAGAGTGTCAGAGAGTGTCAGAGAGGGTCAGAGCGTTTCAGAGAGTTTCTGAGATTGTCACGGCGTGTCAGAGAGTTTCAGAGAGCTTCAGAGAGTGTCACAGAGTGTCTGAGAGTTTCCGAGAGTTTCAGAGAGTGTCAAATAGATTCAGAGAATGTCAGAGAGTGTCGGAGAGTGTCAGAGAGTTTCAGAGAGTGTCAGAGAGTGTCAGAGAGTTTCAGAGAGTGTCAGAGAGTTTCAGAAAATGTCTGAGCGTGTCAGAGATTGCCAGAGTGTTTCTGAGTGTGTCAGAGAATGTCAGAGATGGTCAGAGATTTCAGAGAGTTTCAGAGAGCTTCAGAGAGTGTCAGAGAGATTGCAGAGAGTGTCCGAGAGTGTCAGAGAGCTTCAGAGAGTGGCAGAGAGTTTCAGAGAGTTTCAGAGAGCTTCAGAGAGTGACAGAGCGTCAGATAGTGACAGAGAGTTTCAGTGAGTGTCAGAGAGTTTCAGAGAGTGTAAGAGATAGTCTGAGAGTGTCAGAGAATGTCAAAGAGTTTCAGAGAGTGTCAGAGAGTGTCAAAGAGTTTCAGAGGTTGTCAGAGAGTGTCAGAGATTGTCAGAGAGTTTCGGAGTGTTTCTGAGATTGTCAGAGAGTGTCACAGAGGGTCTGAGAGTGTCAGAGAGTGTCAGAGTGTGTCGGAGAATGTCGGAGAGTTTCTGAGAGTATCTGTGAGTGTAAGAGTGTGAAAGAGAGTGTCAGAGACTGTCCGAGGGTTCTGAGATATTCTGAGTGTGTCAGAGAGTGTCAGAGAGTTTCAGTGAGTGTCGCAGAGTGTCAGAGAGCGTCAGAGAGTTTCACAGTGTGTCACAGAGTGTCAGATAGTGTCAGAGAGTGTCAGAGAGTGTCAGAGAGTGTCAGAGAGTGTCTGAGAGTGTCAGACAGTGTCAGAGATTTTCTGAGAGTGTCACAGAGTGTCAGAGAGTTTCACAGAGAGCTTCAGAGAGTGTCAGAGAGTGTCAGAGAGTGTCAGAGATTTTCAGAGAGTTTCAGAGTGTTTCAGAGAGTTTCAGAGAGTGTCAGAGAGGGTCTGAGAGTGTCAGAGAGTTTCAGAGAGCTTCAGAGAGTGTCGGAGAGTGTCAGAGAGTTTCAGAGATTTTCAGAGAGTTTCAGAGAGTGTCAGAGAGGGTCAGAGAGTTTCAGAGAGTTTCTGAGAGTGCCACAGCGCGTCAGAGAGTTTCAGAAAGCTTCAGAGAGTTTCAGAGAGTTTCAGAGAGTGTCAAAGAGTTTCAGAGAGTGTCAGAGAATCTCAGAGAGTGTCAGAGAGATTAAGAGAGTGTCAGAGAGTGTCAGAGTATTTCAGAGAGTGTCAGAGCGTTTCAGAGAGTGTCTGAGCGTGTCAGAGATTGCCAGAGGGTTTCTGAGCGTTTCTGAGTGTGTCAGAGATTGTCAGAGACTTTCAGAGATATCAGAGAGAGTCACAGACTTTCAGAGAGTGTCAGAGAGATTGCAGAGAGTGTCAGAGAGTGTCAGAGAGCTTCAGAGAGTGGCAGAGATTTTCAGAGAGTTTCAGAGAGCTTCAGTGAGTGACAGAAAGTTTCAGAGAGTTTAAGAGATAGTCTGAGAGTGTCCGAGAAAGTCAAAGAGTTTCAGAGAGTGTCAGAGAGTGTCAAAGAGTTTCAGAGAGTGTCAGAGAGTGTCAGAGAGTGTCTGAGAGTTTCAGAGTGTTTCAGAGAGTGTCAGAGAGTGTCTGAGAGTGTCAAAGAGTTTCAGAAAGTGTCAGAGAGTGTCTGAGAGTTTCAGAGAGTTTCAGAGAGTGTCAAAGAGTTTCAGAGAGCTTCAGAGAGTGTCGGAGAGTGTCAGAGAATGTCAGTGATTTTCAGAGAGTTTCAGAGAGTGTCAGAGAGTGTCTGAGAGTTTCAGAGAGTTTCAGAGTGTGTCAAAGAGTTTCAGAGAGTGTCCGAGAGTTTCAGAGAGTGTCAGAGAGTGTCAGAGAGTTTCAGAGAGTGTCAGAGCGTTTCAGAGAGTGTCTGAGCGTGTCAGAGATTGCCACAGTGTTTCTGAGAGTTTCTGAGTGTGTCAGAGAATGTCAGAGATGGTCAGACATTTCAGAGAGTGTCACAGACTTTCAGAGAGTGTCAGAGAGATTGCAGAGACTGTCAGAGGGTGTCAGAGAGCTTCAGAGAGTGGCAGGGAGTTTCAGAGAGTTTCAGAGAGCTTCAGAGAGTGGCAGAGAGTGTCAGATAGTGACAGAGAGTGTCAGAGAGTGTCAAAGAGTTTCAGACGGTGTCAGAGAGTGTCAGAGATTGTCAGAGAGTTTCAGAGAGTTTCAGAGAGTGTCATAGACGGTCTGAGAGTGTCAGAGAGTATCAGAGTGTGTCACAGAATGTCAGAGACTGTCCGATGGTTCTGAGATATTCTGAGTGTGTCAGAGAGTGTCAGAGAGTTTCAGAGAGTTTCAGAGAGTGTCACAGAGTGTCAGAGAGCGTCAGACAGTTTCACAGTGTGTCACAGAGTGTCAGAGAGTGTCAGAGAGTTTCAGAGAGTGTAAGATAGTGTCAGAGAGTGTCAGATAGTTTCAGAGTGTGTCAGAGAGTGTCAGAGAGTGTCTGAGAGTGTCAGACAGTGTCAGAGATTTTCTGAGAGTGTCACAGAGTGTCAGAGAGTTTCAGAGAGCTTCAGAGAGTGTCAGAGAGTGTCTGAGAGTGTCAGACAGTGTCACAGAATTTTTGAGAGTGTCACAGAGTGTCAGAGTGCTTCAGAGAGCTTCAGAGAGTGTCGGAGAGTGTTAGAGAGTGTCAGAGATTTTCAGAGAGTTTCAGAGTGTTTCAGAGAGTTTCAGAGAGTGTCAGAGAGGGTCTGAGAGTGTCAGAGAGTTTCAGAGAGCTTCAGAGAGTGTCGGAGAATGTCGGAGAGTGTCAGAGATTTTCAGAGAGTTTCAGAGAGGGTCAGAGAGGGTCATAGAGTGTGAGAGAGTGTCAGAGAGTGTCTGAGAGTGTCAGACAGTGTCAGAGATTTTCTGAGAGTGTCACAGAGTGTCAGAGAGTTTCAGAGAGCTTCAGAGAGTGTCGGAGAGTGTCAGAGAGTGTCAGAGATTTTCAGAGAGTTTCAGAGTGTTTCAGAGAGTTTCAGAGAGTGTCAGAGAGGGTCTGAGAGTGTCAGACAGTTTCAGAGAGCTTCAGAGAGTGTTGGAGAGTGCCAGAGAGTGTCAGAGATTTTCAGTGAGTTTCAGAGAGTGTCAGAGAGGGTCAGAGAGTTTCAGAGAGTTTCTGAGAGTGTCACCGCGTGTCAGAGAGTTTCAGAAAGCTTCAGAGAGTTTCAGAGAGTTTCAGAGAGTGTCAAAGAGTTTCAGAGAGTGTCAGAGAATCTCAGAGAATGTCAGAGAGTTTCAGAGAGTGACAGAGCGTTTCAGAGAGTGTCTGAGCGTGTCAGAGATTGCCAGAGTGTTTCTGAGCGTTTCTGAGTGTGTCAGAGAGTGTCAGAGAGTTTCAGAGTGTTTCAGAGAATGTCGGAGAGTGTCAGAGAGTGTCTGAGAGTTTCAGGTTGTTTCAGAGAGTGTCAGAGAGTGTCTGAGAGTGTCAAAGACTTTCAGAGAGTGTCAGAGAGTGTCAAAGAGTTTCACAGAGTGTCAGAGAGTGTCAGAGAGTGTCAGAGAGTTTCAGAGTGTTTCATAGAATGTCAGAGAGTGTCAGAGAGTGTCTGAGAGTTTCAGAGTGTTTCAGAGAGTGTCAGAGAGTGTCAGAGAGTGTCAGAGATATTCATAGAGTGTCAGAAAGTGTCAGAGAATGTCAGAGAGTTTCTGAGAGTATCCGTGAGTGTCAGAGAGTTTCACAGTGTGTCACAGAGTGTCAGAGAGTGTCAGAGAGTTTCAGAGAGTGTAAGAGTATGTCAGAGAGTGTCTGAGAGTGACAGAGAGTGTCAGAGATTTTCTGAGAGTGTCACAGAGTGTCAGAGAGTTTCAGAGAGTTTCAGAGAGTGTCAGAGAGTGTCAGAGTGTTTCAGAGAGTTTCAGAGAGTTTCTGAGAGTGTCACAGCGTGTCAGAGAGTTTCAGAGAGCTTCAGAGAGTGTCAGAGATTGTCTGAGAGTTTCAGAGAGTGTCAAAGAGTTTCAGAGAGTGTCAGAGAGTTTCAGAGCGTGTCAGAGAGTGTCAGAGAGTTTCAGAGAGTGTCAGAGCGTTTCAGAGAGTGTCTGAGCGTGTCAGAGATTGCCAGAGTGTTTCTGAGAATTTCTGAGTGTGTCAGAGAATGTCAGAGACGGTCAGAGATTTCAGAGAGAGTCACAGACTTTCAGAGAGTGTCAGAGAGATTGCAGAGAGTGTCAGAGAGTGTCAGAGAGCTTCAGAGAGTGGCAGAGAGTTTCAGAGAGCTTCAGAGAGTGACAGAGTGTCAGATAGTGACAGAGAGATTCAGTGAGTGTCAGAGAGTTTCAGAGAGTTTCAGAGAGTGTAAGAGATAGTCTGAGAGTGTCAGAGAATGTCAAAGAGTTTCACAGAGTGTCAGAGATTGTCAGACAGTTTCAGAGTGTTTCAGAGAGTTTCAGTGAGTGTCAGAGAGGGTCTGAGAGTGTCAGAGAGTGTCAGAGTGTGTCAGAGAATGTCGGAGAGTTTCTGAGAGTATCTGTGAGTGTCAGAGTGTGTCAGAGAGTGTCAGAGACTGTCCGAGGGTTCTGAGATATTCTGAGTGTGTCAGAGAGTGTCAGAGAGTTTCAGAGAGTGTAAGAGAGTGTCAGAGAGTGTCTGAGAGTGTCAGAGAGTGTCAGAGATTTTCTGAGAGTGTCACAGAGTGTCAGAGAGTTTCAGAAAGCTTCAGAGAGTGTCGGAGAGTGTCAGAGAGTGTCCGTGATTTTCAGAGAGTTTCAGAGAGTGTCAGAGAGTGTCAGAGAGGGTCAGAGAGTTTCAGAGAGTTTCTGAGAGTGTCACAGCATGTCAGAGAGTTTCAGAGAGCTTCAGAGAGTGTCAGAGAGTGTCTGAGAGTTTCAGAGAGTGTCAAAGAGTTTCAGAGAGTGTCCGAGAGTTTCAGAGTGTGTCAGAGAGTGTCAGAGAGTTTCAGAGAGTGTCAGAGACTTTCAGAGAGGGTCTGAGCGTGTCAGAGATTGCCAGAGTGTTTCTGAGAGTTTCTGAGTGTGTCAGAGAATATCAGAGATGGTCAGAGATTTCAGAGAGTGTCACAGACTTTCAGAGAGTGTCAGAGAGATTGCAGAGACTGTCAGAGAGTGTCAGAGAGCTTCAGAGAGTGGCAGAGAGTTTCAGAGAGTTTCCGAGAGCTTCAGAGAGTGACAGAGTGTCAGATAGTGACAGAGAGTGTCAGAGAGTGTCAAAGAGTTTCAGACGGTGTCAGAGAGTGTCAGAGATTGTCAGAGAGGGTCTGAGAGTGTCAGAGAGTATCAGAGTGTGTCAAAGAATGTCAGAGACTGTCCGAGGGTTCTGAGATATTCTGAGTGTGTCAGAGAGTGTCAGAGAGTTTCAGAGAGTGTCACAGAGTGTCAGAGAGCGTCAGACAGTTTCACAGTGTGTCACAGAGTTTCAGAGAGTGTCAGATAGTGTCAGAGAGTGTCAGAGAGTTTCAGAGTATGTCAGAGAGTGTCTGAGAGTGTAACAGAGTGTCAGAGAGTTTCAGAGAGCTTCAGAGAGTGTCGGAGAGTGTCAGAGAGTGTCAGAGATTTTCAGAGAGTTTCAGAGTGTTTCAGAGAGTTTCAGAGAGTGTCAGAGAGGGTCTGAGAGTGTCAGAGAGTTTCAGAGAGCTTCAGAGAGTGTCGGAGAATGTCGGAGAGTGTCAGAGATTTTCAGAGTGTTTCAGAGTGGGTCAGAGAGGGTCAGAGAGTTTCAGAGAGTTTCTGAGAGTGTCACAGAGTGTCAGAGAGTTTCAGAGAGCTTCAGAGAGTTTCAGAGAGTTTCAGAGAGTGTCAGAGAGGGTCAGAGAGTTTCTGAGAGTGTCACAGCGTGTCAGAGAGTTTCAGAGAGCTTCAGAGAGTGTCAGAGAGTGTCTGAGATTGTCAGAGAGTTTCAGAGAGTGTCAAAGAGTTTCAGAGAGTGTCAGAGAGTTTCGGAGTGTTTCTGAGATTGTCAGAGAGTGTCACAGAGGGTCTGAGTGTGTCAGAGAGTGTCAGAGTGTGTCGGTGAATGTCGGAGAGTTTCTGAGAGTATCTGTGAGTGAAAGAGTGTGTCAGAGAGTGTCAGAGACTGTCCGAGGGTTCTGAGGTATTCTGAGTGTGTCAGAGAGTGTCAGAGAGTTTCAGAGAGTGTCGCAGAGTGTCAGAGAGCGTCAGAGAGTTTCACAGTGTGTCACAGAGTGTCAGAGAGTGTCAGAGAGTTTCAGAGAGTGTCAGAGAGTGTCAGAGAGTGTCTGAGAGTGTCAGACAGTGTCAGAGATTTTCTGAGAGTGTCACAGAGTGTCAGAGAGTTTCACAGAGAGCTTCAGAGAGTGTCAGAGAGTGTCAGACAGTGTCAGAGATTTTCAGAGAGTTTCAGAGTGTTTCAGAGAGTTTCAGAGAGTGTCAGAGAGGGTCTGAGAGTGTCAGAGAGTTTCAGAGAGCTTCAGAGAGTGTCGGAGAGTGTCAGAGAGTTTCAGAGATTTTCAGAGAGTTTCAGAGAGTGTCAGAGAGGGTCAGAGAGTTTCAGAGAGTTTCTGAGAGTGCCACAGCGCGTCAGAGAGTTTCAGAGAGCTTCAGAGAGTTTCAGAGAGTTTCAGAGAGTGTCAATGAGTTTCAGAGAGTGTCAGAGAATCTCAGAGAGTGTCAGAGAGATTAAGAGAGTGTCAGAGAGTGTCAGAGAGTTTCAGAGAGTGTCAGAGCGTTTCAGAGAGTGTCTGAGCGTGTCAGAGATTGCCAGAGGGTTTCTGAGCGTTTCTGAGTGTGTCAGAGAGTGTCAGAGACTTTCAGAGATTTCAGAGTGAGTCACAGACTTTCAGAGAGTGTCAGAGAGATTGCAGAGAGTGTCAGAGAGTGTCAGAGAGCTTCAGAGAGTGGCAGAGATTTTCAGAGAGTTTCAGAGAGATTCAGAGAGTGACAGAGAGTTTCAGAGAGTTTAAGAGATAGTCTGAGAGTGTCCGAGAAAGTCAAAGAGTTTCAGAGAGTGTCAGAGAGTGTCAAAGAGTTTCAGAGAGTGTCAGAGAGTGTCAGAGAGTGTCTGAGAGTTTCAGAGTGTTTCAGAGAGTGTCAGAGAGTGTCAGAGATTGTCTGAGAGTGTCAAAGAGTTTCAGAATGTGTCAGAGAGTGTCTGAGAGTTTCAGAGAGTTTCAGAGAGTGTCAAAGAGTTTCAGAGAGCTTCAGAGAGTGTCGGAGAGTGTCAGAGAATGTCAGTGATTTTCAGAGAGTTTCAGAGAGTGTCAGAGAGTGTCAGAGAGGGTCAGAGAGTTTCAGAGAGTTTCTGAGAGTGTCACAGCATGTCAGAGAGTTTCAGAGAGCTTCAGAGAGTGTCAGAGAGTGTCAGAAAGTTTCAGAGAGTTTCAGAGTGTGTCAAAGAGTTTCAGAGAGTGTCCGAGAGTTTCAGAGAGTGTCAGAGAGTGTCAGAGAGTTTCAGAGAGTGTCAGAGCGTTTCAGAGAGTGTCTGAGCGTGTCAGAGATTGCCACAGTGTTTCTGAGAGTTTCTGAGTGTGTCAGAGAATGTCAGAGATGGTCAGAGATTTCAGAGAGTGTCACAGACTTTCAGAGAGTGTCAGAGAGATTGCAGAGACTGTCAGAGGGTGTCAGAGAGCTTCAGAGAGTGGCAGAGAGTTTCAGAGAGTTTCAGAGAGCTTCAGAGAGTGGCAGAGAGTGTCAGATAGTGACAAAGAGTGTCAGAGAGTGTCAAAGAGTTTCAGACGGTGTCAGAGAGTGTCAGAGATTGTCAGAGAGTTTCAGAGTGTTTCAGAGAGTGTCAGAGAGGGTCTGAGAGTGCCAGAGAGTATCAGAGTGTGTCAGAGAATGTCAGAGACTGTCCGATGGTTCTGAGATATTCTGAGTGTGTCAGAGAGTGTCAGAGAGTTTCAGAGAGTTTCAGAGAGTGTCACAGAGCGTCAGAGAGCGTCAGACAGTTTCACAGTGTGTCACAGAGTGTCAGAGAGTGTCAGAGAGTTTCAGAGAGTGTCAGGTAGTGTCAGAGAGTGTCAGATAGTTTCAGAGTGTGTCAGAGAGTGTCAGAGAGTGTCTGAGAGTGTCAGACAGTTTCAGAGAATTTCTGAGAGTGTCACAGAGTGTCAGAGAGTTTCAGAGAGCTTCAGAGAGTGTCAGAGAGTGTCAGAGAGTGTCAGAGATTTTCAGAGATTTTCAGAGAGTTTCAGAGAGTTTCAGAGAGTGTCAGAGAGGGTCTGAGAGTGTCAGAGAGTTTCAGAGAGCTTCAGAGAGTGTCGGAGAATGTCGGAGAGTGTCAGAGATTTTCAGAGAGTTTCAGAGAGGGTCAGAGAGGGTCAGAGAGTGTCAGAGAGTTTCAGAGAGTGTCTGAGAGTGTCAGACAGTGTCAGAGATTTTCTGAGAGTGTCACAGAGTGTCAGAGAGTTTCAGAGAGCTTCAGAGAGTGTCGGAGACTGTCAGAGAGTGTCAGAGATTTTCAGAGAGTTTCAGAGTGTTTCAGAGAGTTTCAGAGAGTGTCAGAGAGGGTCTGAGAGTGTCAGACAGTTTCAGAGAGCTTCAGAGAGTGTTGGAGAGTGTCAGAGAGTGTCAGTGATGTTCAGTGAGTTTCAGAGAGTGTCAGAGAGGGTCAGAGAGTTTCAGAGAGTTTCTGGGAGTGTCACAGCGTGTCAGAGAGTTTCAGAAAGCTTCAGAGAGTTTCAGAGAGTTTCAGAGAGTGTCAAAGAGTTTTAGAGAGTGTCAGAGAATCTCAGAGAGTGTCAGAGAGTTTCAGAGAGTGTCAGAGCGTTTCAGAGAGTGTCTGAGCGTGTCAGAGAGTGCCAGAGTGTTTCTGAGCGTTTCTGAGTGTGTCAGAGAGTGTCAGAGACTTTCAGAGATTGTAAGAGATAGTCTGAGAGTGTCCGAGAATGTCAAAGGGTTTCAGAGAGTGTCAGAGAGTGTCAAAGAGTTTCACAGAGTGTCAGAGAGTGTCAGAGAGTTTCAGATTGTTTCAGAGAATGTCGGAGAGTGTCAGAGAGTGTCTGAGAGTTTCAGGTTGTTTCAGAGAGTGTCAGAGAGTGTCTGAGAGTGTCAAAGACTTTCAGAGAGTGTCAGAGAGTGTCAAAGAGTTTCACAGAGTGTCAGAGAGTGTCAGAGAGTGTCAGAGTGTTTCATAGAATGTCAGAGAGTGTCAGAGAGTGTCTGAGAGTTTCAGAGTGTTTCAGAGAGTGTCAGAGAGTGTCAGAGAGTGTCAGAGATATTCATAGAGTGTCAGAAAGTGTCAGAGAATGTCGGAGAGTTTCTGAGAGTATCCGTGAGTGTCAGAGAGTTTCACAGTGTGTCACAGAGTGTCAGAGAGTGTCAGAGAGTTTCAGAGAGTGTAAGAGTATGTCAGAGTGTGTCTGAGAGTGACAGAGAGTGTCAGAGATTTTCTGAGAGTGTCACAGAGTGTCAGAGAGTTTCAGAGAGTTTCAGAGAGTTTCTGAGAGTGTCACAGCGTGTCAGAGAGTTTCTGAGAGCTTCAGAGAGTGTCAGAGATTGTCTGAGAGTTTCAGAGAGTTTCAGAGAGTGTCAAAGAGTTTCAGAGAGTGTCAGAGAGTGTCAGAGAGTGTCAGAGAGTGTCAGAGAGTGTCAGAGAGTTTCAGAGAGTGTCAGAGCGTTTCAGAGAGTGTCTGAGCGTGTCAGAGATTGCCAGAGTGTTTCTGAGAATTTCTGAGTGTGTCAGAGAATGTCAGAGACGGTCAGAGATTTCAGAGAGAGTCACAGACTTTCAGAGAGTGTCAGAGAGATTGCAGAGAGTGTCAGAGAGTGTCAGAGAGCTTCAGAGAGTGGCAGAGAGTTTCAGAGAGCTTCAGAGAGTGACAGAGTGTCAGATAGTGACAGAGAGATTCAGTGAGTGTCAGAGAGTTTCAGAGAGTTTCAGAGAGTGTAAGAGATAGTCTGAGAGTGTCAGAGAATGTCAAAGAGTTTCAGAGAGTGTCAGAGATTGTCAGACAGTTTCAGAGTGTTTCAGAGAGTTTCAGTGAGTGTCAGAGAGGGTCTGAGAGTGTCAGAGAGTGTCAGAGTGTGTCAGACAATGTCGGAGAGTTTCTGAGAGTATCTGTGAGTGTCAGAGTGTGTCAGAGAGTGTCAGAGACTGTCCGAGGGTTCTGAGATATTCTGAGTGTGTCAGAGAGTGTCCGTGATTTTCAGAGAGTTTCAGAGAGTGTCAGAGAGTGTCAGAGAGGGCAGAGAGTTTCAGAGAGTTTCTGAGAGTGTCACAGCATGTCAGAGAGTTTCAGAGAGCTTCAGAGAGTGTCAGAGTATGTCTGAGAGTTTCAGAGAGTTTCAGAGTGTGTCAAAGAGTTTCAGAGAGTGTTCGAGAGTTTCAGAGTGTGTCAGAGAGTGTCAGAGAGTTTCAGAGAGTGTCAGAGCGTTTCAGAGAGTGTCTGAGCGTGTCAGAGATTGCCAGAGTGTTTCTGAGAATTTCTGAGTGTGTCAGAGAATATCAGAGATGGTCAGAGATTTCAGAGAGTGTCACAGACTTTCAGAGAGTGTCAGAGAGATTGCAGAGACTGTCAGAGAGTGTCAGAGAGCTTCAGAGAGTGGCAGAGAGTTTCAGAGAGTTTCAGAGAGCTTCAGAGAGTGACAGAGTGTCAGATAGTGACAGAGAGTGTCAGAGAGTGTCAAAGAGTTTCAGACGGTGTCAGAGAGTGTCAGAGATTGTCAGAGAGTTTCGGAGTGTTTCAGAGAGTTTTAGAGAGTGTCAGAGAGGGTCTGAGAGTGTCAGAGAGTATCAGAGTGTGTCAGAGAATGTCAGAGACTGCCCGAGGGTTCTGAGATATTCTGAGTGCGTCCGAGAGTGTCAGAGAGTTTCAGAGAGTGTCACAGAGTGTCAGAGAGCGTCAGACAGTTTCACAGTGTGTCACAGAGTGTCAGAGAGTTTCAGAGAGTGTCAGATAGTGTCAGAGAGTGTCAGAGAGTTTCAGAGTGTGTCAGAGAGTGTCAGAGAGTGTCTGAGAGTGTAACAGAGTGTCAGAGAGTTTCAGAGAGCTTCAGAGAGTGTCGGAGAGTGTCAGAGAGTGTCAGAGATTTTCAGAGAGTTTCAGAGTGTTTCAGAGAGTTTCAGAGAGTGTCAGAGAGGGTCTGAGAGTGTCAGAGAGTTTCAGAGAGCTTCGGAGAGTGTCGGAGAATGTCGGAGAGTGTCAGAGATTTTCAGAGTGTTTCAGAGAGGGTCAGAGAGGGTCAGAGAGTTTCAGAGAGTTTCTGAGAGTGTCACAGCGTGTCAGAGAGTTTCAGAGAGCTTCAGAGAGTTTCAGAGAGTGTCAGAGAGTGTCAGAGAGGGTCAGAGAGTTTCTGAGAGTGTCACAGCGTGTCAGAGAGTTTCAGAGAGCTTCAGAGAGTGTCAGAGAGTGTCTGAGATTTTCAGAGAGTTTCAGAGAGTGTCAAAGAGTTTCAGAGAGTGTCAGAGAGTGTCAGAGAGTTTCAGAGAGTGTCAGAGCGTTTCAGTGAGTGTCTGAGCGTGTCAGAGATTGCCAGAGTGTTTCTGAGAGTTTCTGAGTGTGTCAGAGAATGACAGAGATGGTCAGAGATTTCAGAGAGTGTCACAGACTTTCAGAGAGTGTCAGAGAGATTGCAGAGAGTGTCAGAGAGTGTCAGAGAGCTTCAGAGAGTGGCAGAGAGTTTCAGAGAGTTTCAGAGAGCTTCAGAGAGTGACAGAGTGTCAAATAGTGACAGAGAGTTTCACTGAGTGTCAGAGAGTTTCAGAGAGTTTCAGAGAGTGTAAGAGATAGTCTGAGAGTGTCAGAGAATGTCAAAGAATTTCAGAGAGTGTCAGAGAGTGTCAAAGAGTTTCAGAGGGTGTCAGAGAGTGTCAGAGATTGTCAGAGAGTTTCAGAGTGTTTCAGAGAGTGTCAGAGAATGTCAGAGAGGGTCTGAGAGTGTCAGAGAGTGTCAGAGTGTGTCGGAGAATGTCGGAGAGATTCTGAGAGTATCTGTGAGTGTAAGAGTGTGTCAGAGAGTGTCAGAGACTGTCCGAGGGTTCTGAGGCATTCTGAGTGTGTCAGAGAGTGTCAGAGAGTTTCAGAGAGTTTCAGAGTGTGTCAGAGAGTGTCAGAGAGTGTTTGAGAGTGTCACAGAGTGTCAGAGAGTTTCAGAGAGCTTCAGAGAGTGTCGGAGAGTGTCGGAGAGTGTCAGAGATTTTCAGAGAGTTTCAGAGTGTTTCAGAGAGTTTCAGAGAGTGTCAGAGAGGGTCTGAGAGTGTCAGAGAGTTTCAGAGAGCTTCAGAGAGTGTCGGAGAATGTCGGAGAGTGTCAGAGATTTTCAGAGATTTTCAGAGAGGGTCAGAGAGTTTCAGAGAGTTTCTGAGAGTGTCACAGCGTGTCAGAGAGTTTCAGAGAGCTTCAGAGAGTTTCAGAGAGTGTCAAAGAGTTTCAGAGAGTTTCAGAGAATCTCAGAGAGTGTCAGAGAGATTCAGAGAGTGTCAGAGAGTTTCAGAGAGTGTCAGAGCGTTTCAGAGAGTGTCTGTGCGTGTCAGGGATTGCCAGAGGGTTTCTGAGCGTTTCTGAGTGTGTCAGAGAGTGTCAAAGAGTTTCAGAGGGTGTCAGAGAGTGTCAGAGATTGTCAGAGAGTTTCAGAGTGTTTCAGAGAGTTTCAGTGAGTGTCAGAGAGGGTCTGAGAGTGTCAGAGAATGTCGGAGAGTTTCTGAGAGTATCTGTGAGTGTAAGAGTGTGTCAGAGAGTGTCAGAGAGGTTCAGAGACTGTCCGAGGGTTCTGAGATATTCTGAGTGTGTCAGAGAGTGTCAGAGAGTTTCAGAGAGTTTCAGAGAGTGTCGCAGAGTGTCAGAGAGCGTCAGAGAGTTTCACAGTGTGTCACAGAGTGTCAGAGAGTGTCGGATAGTGTCAGAGAGTGTCAGAGATTTTCAGAGAGTGTCAGAGAGTGTCAGAGAGTGTCAGAGAGTGTCTGAGAGTGTCAGAGATTTTCTGATAGTGTCACAGAGTGTCAGAGAGTTTCAGAGAGCTTCAGAGAGTGTCGGAGAGTGTCAGAGAGTGTCAGAGATTTTCAGAGAGTTTCAGAGTGTTTCAGAGAGTTTCAGAGAGTGTCAGAGAGGGTCTGAGAGTATCAGAGATTTTCAGAGAGCATCAGAGAGTGTCGGAGAGTGTCAGAGAGTGTCAGAGATTTTCAGAGAGTTTCAGAGAGTGTCAGAGAGGGTCAGAGAGTGTCAGAGAGTTTATGAGAGTGTCACAGCGTGTCAGAGAGTTTCAGAGAGCTTCAGAGAGTTTCAGAGAGTTTCAGAGAGTGTCAAAGAGTTTTGGAGAGTGTCAGAGAATCTCAGAGAGAGTCAGAGAGATTCAGAGAGTGTCAGACAGTGTCAGAGAGTTTCAGAGAGTGTCAGAGAGTGTCAGAGAGTTTCAGAGAGTGTCAGAGATTGCCAGAGGGTTTCTGAGCGTTTCTGAGTGTGTCAGAGAGTGTCAGAGACTTTCAGAGATTTCAGAGAGAGTCACAGACTTTCAGAGAGTGTCAGAGAGATTGCAGAGTGTGTCAGAGAGCTTCAGAGAGTGGCAGAGATTTTCAGAGAGTTTCAGAGAGCTTCAGAAAGTGACAGAGTGTCAGATAGTGACAGAGAGTTTCAGAGAGTTTCAGAGAGTGTCAGAGAGGGTCAGAGAGTTTCAGAGAGTTTATGAGAGTGTCACAGCGTGTCAGAGAGTTTCAGAGAGCTTCAGAGAGTTTCAGAGAGTTTCAGAGAGTGTCAAAGAGTTTCGGAGAGTGTCAGAGAATCTCAGAGAGTGTCAGAGAGATTCAGAGAGTGTCAGAGAGTTTCAGAGAGTGTCAGAGCGTTTCAGAGAGTGTCTGAGCGTATCAGAGATTGCCAGAGGGTTTCTGAGCGTTTCTGAGTGTGTCAGAGAGTGTCAGAGACTTTCAGAGATTTCAGAGAGAGTCACAGACTTTCAGAGAGTGTCAGAGAGATTGCAGAGAGTGTCAGAGAGTGTCAGAGAGCTTCAGGGAGTGGCAGAGATTTTCAGAGAGTTTCAGAGAGCTTCAGAAAGGGACAGAGTGTCAGATAGTGACAGAGAGTTTCAGTGAGTGTCAGAGAGTTTCAGAGAGTTTCAGAGAGTGTAAGAGATAGTCTGAGAGTGTCCGAGAATGTCAAAGAGTTTCAGAGAGTGTCAGAGAGTGTCAATGAGTTTCAGAGAGTGTCAGAGAGTGTCAGAGAGTTTCAGAGAGTTTCAGAGTGTTTCAGAGAGTGTCAGAGAGTGTCAGAGAGTGTCTGAGAGTGTCAAAGAGTTTCAGAGAGTGTCAGAGAGTGTCAAAGAGTTTCAGAGAGTGTCAGAGAGTGTCAGAGAGTGTCAGAGAGTATCAGAGTGTTTCCGAGAATGTCAGAGATTGTCAGAGAATGTCCTTGAGTTTCAGAGTGTTTCAGAGAGTATCAAAGAGTGTCAGAGAGTTTCAGAGAGTTGCAGAGAGTGGAAGAGATAGTCTGAGAGTGTCAGAGAGTGTCAAAGAGTTTCACAGAGTGTCAGAGAGTGTCAGAGAGTGTCTGAGATATTCATAGAGTGTCAGAGAGTGTCGGAGAATGTCGGAGAGTTTCTGAGAGTATCCGTGAGTGTCAGAGAGTTTCACAGTGTGTCACAGAGTGTCAGAGAGTGTCAGAGAGTGTAAGAGAGTGTCAGAGAGTGTCTGAGAGTGTCAGAGAGTGTCAGAGATTTTCTGAGAGTGTCACAGAGTGTCAGAGAGTTTCAGAGAGCTTCAGAGAGTTTCGGAGAGTGTCAGTGATTTTCAGAGAGTTTCAGAGAGTGCCAGAGAGTGTCAGAGAGGGTCAGAGAATTTCAGAGAGTTTCTGAGAGTGTCACAGCGTGTCAGAGAGTTTCAGAGAGCTTCAGAGAGTGTCCGGGAGTGTCTGAGAGTTTCAGCGAGTTTCTGAGAGTGTCACAGCGTGTCAGAGAGTTTCAGAGAGTGTCAGAGAGTTTCAGTGAGTGTCAGAGAGTGTCAGAGAGGGTCAGAGAGTTTCAGAGAGTTTCTGAGAGTGTCACAGCGTGTCAGAGAGTTTCAGAGAGCTTCAGAGAGTGTCAGAGTGTGTATGAGAGTTTCAGAGAGTTTCAGAGAGTGTCAAAGAGTTTCAGAGAGTGTCAGAGAGTGTCAGACAGTTTCAGTGAGTGTCAGAGAGTGTCAGAGAGTTTCAGAGAGTGTCAGAGCGTTTCAGAGAGTGTCTGAGCGTGTCAGAGATTGCCAGAGTGTTTATGAGACTTTCTGAGTGTGTCAGAGAATGTCAGAAATGGTCAGAGATTTCAGAGAGTGTCACAGACTTTCGGAGAGTGTCAGAGAGATTGCAGAGAGTGTCAGAGAGCTTCAGAGAGTGGCAGAGAGTTTCAGAGAGTTTCAGAGAGCTTCAGAGAGTGACAGAGTGTCAGATAGTGAAAGAGAGTTTCAGTGAGTGTCAGAGAGTTTCAGAGAGTTTCAGAGAGTGTAAGAGATAGTCTGAGAGTGTCCGAGAATGTCAAAGAGTTTCAGAGAGTGTCAGAGAGTGTCAATGAGTTTCAGAGAGTGTCAGAGAGTGTCAGAGAGTTTCAGAGAGTTTCAGAGTGTTTCAGAGAATGTCAGAGAGTGTCAGAGAGTGTCTGAGACTGTCCGACATTTTCAGAGTGTTTCAGAGAATGTCAGAGAGTGTCTGAGAGTGTCAAAGAGTTTCAGAGAGTGTCAAAGAGTGTCAGAGAGTGTCAGAGAGTGTCAGAGAGTGTCAGAGAGTATCAGAGTGTTTCCGAGAATGTCAGAGATTGTCAGAGAATGTCCTTGAGTTTCAGAGTGTTTCAGAGAGTATCAAAGAGTGTCAGAGAGTTTCAGAGAGTTGCAGAGAGTGGAAGAGATAGTCTGAGAGTGTCAGAGAGTGTCAAAGAGTTTCACAGAGTGTCAGAGAGTGTCAGAGAGTGTCTGAGATATTCATAGAGTGTCAGAGAGTGTCGGAGAATGTCGGAGAGTTTCTGAGAGTATCCGTGAGTGTCAGAGAGTTTCACAGTGTGTCACAGAGTGTCAGAGAGTGTCAGAGAGTTTCAGAGAGTGTAAGAGAGTGCCAGAGAGTGTCTGAGAGTGTCAGAGAGTGTCAGAGATTTTCTGAGAGTGTCACAGAGTGTCAGAGAGTTTCAGAGAGCTTCAGAGAGTTTCGGAGAGTGTCAGAGAGTGTCAGTGATTTTCAGAGAGTTTCAGAGAGTGCCAGAGAGGGTCTGAGAGTGTCAGACAGTTTCAGAGAGCTTCAGAGAGTGTCGGAGAGTGTCAGAGAGTGTCAGAGAGTGTCTGAGATTTTCAGAGAGTTTCAGAGAGTGTCAAAGAGTTTCAGAGAGTGTCAGAGAGTGTCAGAGAGTTTCAGAGAGTGTCACAGCGTGTCAGAGAGTTTCAGAGAGGTTCAGAGAGTGTCAGAGAGTGTCTGAAAGTGTCAGAGAGTTCCTGAGAGTTCCTGAGTGTGTCAGAGAGTGTCAGAGATTTTCAGAGAGTGTCAGAGAGTGTCACAGAGTGTCAGAGATTGTCAGAGAGTTTCAGAGAGTTTCAGAGAATTTCAGACATTTTCTGAGAGTTTCTGAGATTTTCACAGAGTTTCACAGAGTTTCAGAGAGTGTCAGAGAGTGTCAGAGAGTGTCTGAGAGTTTCAGGGTGTTTCAGAGAGTGTCAGAGAGTGTCAGAGAGTGTCTGAGAGTGTCAAAGACTTTCAGAGTGTTTCAGAGAATGTCAAAGATTGTCAGAGAGTGTCTGAGAGTTTCAGAGTGTTTCAGAGAGTGTCAGAGAGTGTCAGAGAGTGTCAGAGATATTAATAGAGTGTCAGAAAGTGTCAGAGAATGTCGGAGAGTTTCTGAGAGTATCCGTGAGTGTCAGAGAGTTTCACAGTGTGTCACAGAGTGTCAGAGAGTGTCAGAGAGTTTCAGAGAGTTTCAGAGAGTGTCAGAGAGTGTCTGAGAGTGTCAGAGAGTGTCAGAGATTTTCTGAGAGCTTCAGAGAGTGTCGGAGAGCGTCAGAGAGTGTCAGTGATTTTCAGAGAGTTTCAGAGAGTGTCAGAGAGTGTCAGAGAGGGTCAGAGAGTTTCAGAGAGTTTCTGAGAGTGTCACAGCGTGTCAGAGAGTTTCAGAGAGCTTCAGAGAGTGTCAGAGATTGTCTGAGAGTTTCAGAGAGTTTCAGAGAGTGTCAAAGAGTTTCAGAGAGTGTCAGAGAGTTTCAGAGAGTGTCAGAGAGTTTCAGAGAGTGTCAGAGAGTGTCAGAGAGTTTCAGAGAGTGTCAAAGCGTTTCAGAGAGTGTCTGAGCGTGTCAGAGATTGCCAGAGTGTTTCTGAGAATTTCTGAGTGTGTCAGAGAATGTCAGAGACGGTCAGAGATTTCAGAGAGAGTCACAGACTTTCAGAGAGTGTCAGAGAGATTGCAGAGAGTGTCAGAGAGCTTCAGAGAGTGGCAGAGAGTTTCAGAGAGCTTCAGAGAGTGACAAAGTGTCAGATAGTGACAGAGAGTTTCAGTGAGTGTCAGAGAGTTTCAGAGAGTGTAAGAGATAGTCTGAGAGTGTCAGAGAATGTCAAAGAGTTTCCGAGAGTGTCAGAGAGTGTCAAAGAGTTTCAGAGGGTGTCAGAGAGTGTCAGAGATTGTCAGAGAGTTTCAGAGTGTTTCAGAGAGTTTCAGTGAGTGTCAGAGAGGGTCTGAGTGTGTCAGAGAGTGTCAGAGAGTGTCAGAGAATGTCGGAGAGTTTCTGAGAGTATCTGTGAGTGTAAGAGTGTGTCAGAGAGGGTCAGAGACTGTCCGAGGGTTCTGAGATATTCTGAGTGTGTCAGAGAGTGTCAGAGAGTTTCAGAGAGTTTCAGAGAGTGTCGCAGAGTGTCAGAGAGCGTCAGAGAGTTTCACAGTGTGTCACAGAGTGTCAGAGAGTGTCGGATAGTGTCAGAGAGTGTCAGAGATTTTCAGAGAGTGTCAGAGAGTGTCTGAGAGTGTCTGAGAGTGTCAGAGATTTTCTGAGAGTGTCACAGAGTGTCAGAGAGTTTCAGAGAGCTTCAGACAGTCTCGGAGAGTTTCAGAGAGTGTCAGAGATTTTCAGAGAGTTTCAGAGTGTTTCAGAGAGTTTCAGAGAGTGTCAGAGAGGGTCTGAGAGTGTCAGAGAGTTTCAGAGAGCATCAGAGAGTGTCGGAGAGTGTCAGAGAGTGTCAGAGATTTTCAGAGAGTTTCAGAGAGTGTCAGAGAGGGTCAGAGAGTTTCAGAGAGTTTATGAGGGTGTCACAGCGTGTCAGAGAGTTTCAGAGAGCTTCAGAGAGTTTCAGAGAGTTTCAGAGAGTGTCAAAGAGTTTCGGAGAGTGTCAGAGAATCTCAGAGAGTGTCAGAGAGATTCAGAGAGTGTCAGACAGTGTCAGAGAGTTTCAGAGAGTGTCAGAGCGTTCCAGAGAGTGTCTGAGCGTATCAGAGATTGCCAGAGGGATTCTGAGCGTTTCTGAGTGTGTCAGAGAGTGTCAGAGACTTTCAGAGATTTCAGAGAGAGTCACAGACTTTCAGAGAGTGTCAGAGAGATTGCAGAGAGTGTCAGAGAGTGTCAGAGAGCTTCAGAGAGTGGCAGAGATTTTCAGTGAGTTTCAGAGAGCTTCAGAAAGTGACAGAGTGTCAGATAGTGACAGAGAGTTTCAGTGAGTGTCAGAGAGTTTCAGAGATTTTCAGAGAGTGTAAGAGATAGTCTGAGAGTGTCCGAGAATTTCAAAGTGTTTCAGAGAGTGTCAGAGAGTGTCAATGAGTTTCAGAGAGTGTCAGAGAGTGTCAGAGAGTGTCTGAGAGTGTCAGAGATTTTCTGAGAGTGTCACAGAGTGTCAGAGAGTTTCAGAGAGCTTCAGAGAGTGTCGGAGAGTGTCAGAGAGTGTCAGAGATTTTCAGAGAGTTTCAGAGTGTTTCAGAGAGCTTCAGAGAGTGTCAGAGAGGGTCTGAGAGTGTCAGAGAGTTTCAGAGAGCATCAGAGAGTGTCGGAGAGTGTCAGAGAGTGTCAGACATTTTCAGAGAGTTTCAGAGAGTGTCAGAGAGGGTCAGAGAGTTTCAGAGAGTTTATGAGAGTGTCACAGCGTGTCAGAGAGTGTCAGAGAGTGTCTCAGAGTGTCAGAGATTGTCAGAGAGTATCAGAGAGTTTCAGAGAATTTCAGACATTTTCTGAGAGTTTCTGAGAGTTTCACAGAGTTTCAGAGAGTTTCAGAGAGTGTCAGAGAGAGTCAGAGAGAGATAGAGAGCGTCAGCGAGTGTCACAGAGATTCTGAGAGTTTTTGAGTGTTTCAGAGAGTGTCAGATAGTTTCAGAGAGTGTCACAGAGTGTCAGAGAGTGTCAGAGAGTTTCAGAGAGTTTCAGAGAGCGTCAGAGAGTGTCAGAGATTGTCAGAAAGTTTCAGAGAGTGTCAGAGAGTGTCCGAGAGTGTTAGAGATTGTCAGAGTGTCAGCGAGTGTCTGAGAGTGTCAGAGCGTGTCAGAGTGTTTCAGAGAGGGTCTGAGAGTGTCAGCGAGTGTCAGAGAGCTTCTGAGAGTTTCAGAGAGTGTCACAGACTGTCAGAGAATGTCAGAGAGATTGTAGAGTGTGTCAGAGAGTGTCAGAGAGCTTCAGAGAGTGTCAGAGTGTTTCAGAGAGTTACAGAGAGCTTCAGAGGTTGTCAGAGAGTGTCAGAGAGTGACAGAGAGTTTCAGTGAGTGTCAGAGAGTTTCAGAGAGTTTCAGAGAGTGTCAGGGATTGTCTGAGAGTGTCATAGAGTGTCAGAGAGTGTCAAAGAATGTCGGAGAGTTTCTGAGAGTATCTATGAGTGTCAGAGAGTGTCAGATGGTGTCAGAGATTGTCAGAGAGTTTCAGAGAGGGTCAGAGAGTGTCAGAGAGTGTCTGAGAGTGTCATAGAGTGTCAGAGAGTGTCAGAGAATGTCGGAGAGTTTCTGAGAGTATATGTGAGTGTCAGAGAGTGTCAGATGGTTTCAGAGATTGTCAGAGAGTGTCAGAGAGTTTCAGAGAGTTTCAGAGAGAGTCAGATAGTGTCAGAGAGTGTCAGAGAGTTTCAGAGAGTGTGAGAGACTGTCTGAGAGTGTCAGAGAGTTTCAGAGAGTTTCTGAGAGTTTCTGAGTGTGTCAGAGAGTGTCAGAGAATGTCAGAGAGTTTCAGAGAGTGTCACAGACTGTCAGAGAATGTCAGAGAGATTGCAGAGTGTGTCAGAGAGTGTCAGAGAGCTTCAGAGAGTGTCAGAGAGTTTCAGAGAGTTACAGAGAGCTTCAGAGGTTGTCAGAGAGTGTCAGAGAGTGACAGAGAGTTTCAGTGAGTGTCAGAGATTGTCTGAGAGTGTCAGAGATTGTCAAAGAGTTTCAGAGAGTGTCAGATAGTGTCAGAGAGTTTCAGAGAGGGTCAGAGAGTGTCAGAGAGTGTCTGAGAGTGTCATAGAGTGTCAGAGAGTGTCAGAGAATGTCGGAGAGTTTCTGAGAGTATCTGTGAGTGTCGGAGAGCGTCAGAGAGATTCACAGTGTGTCACAGAGTGTCAGAGAGTTTCAGAGAGTTTCAGAGAGAGTCAGATAGTGTCAGAGAATTTCACAGAGTTTCAGAGAGTGTGAGAGAGTGTCAGAGAGTGTCAGAGAGTTTCAGGCAGTGCCAGAGAGTGTCAGAGAGCGTCAGAGAGTTTCAGAGACTGTCAGAGAGTGTCAAAGAGCTTCAGAGAGTGTCAGAGAGTTTCGGAGAGTGTCTGTGAGTGTCGGAGAGTATCAGAGAGTTTCTGAGAGTTTCTGAGTGTGTCAGAGAGTATCACAGAGTGTCAGAGACAGTCAGAGATTTTCAGAGAGTTTCAGAGAGCTTCAGAGAGTGTCAGAGATTGTCAGAAAGTTTCAGAGAGTGTCAGAGAGTGTCCGAGAGTTTCTGAGTGTGTCAGAGAGTGTCAGAGAGCGTCAGAGCGTGTCAGAGAGTTTCAGAGAGTTTCTGAGAGCGTCAGAGAGTTTCAGAGACTGTCAGAGAGTGTCAAAGAGTTTCAGAGAGTATCAGAGATTTTCGGAGAGTGTCTGTGAGTGTCGGAGAGTATCAGAGAGTTTCTGAGAGTTTCTGAGTGTGTCAGAGAGTATCAGAGAGTGTCAGAGAGCGTCAGAGATTTTCAGAGAGTTTCAGAGAGCTTCAGAGAGTGTCAGAGATTGTCAGAAAGTTTCAGAGAGTGTCAGAGAGTGTCCGAGAGTTTCTGAGTGTGTCAGAGAGTGTCAGAGAGCGTCAGAGCGTGTCAGAGTGTTTCAGAGAGGGTCTGAGAGTGTCAGCGAGTGTCAGAGAGCTTCTGAGAGTTTCAGAGAGTGTCACAGACTGTCAGAGAATGTCAGAGAGATTGCAGAGTGTGTCAGAGAGTGTCAGAGAGCTTCAGAGAGTGTCAGAGTGTTTCAGAGAGTTACAGAGAGCTTCAGAGGTTGTCAGAGAGTGTCAGAGAGTGACAGAGAGTTTCAGTGAGTGTCAGAGAGTTTCAGAGAGTTTCAGAGAGTGTCAGGGATTGTCTGAGAGTGTCATAGAGTGTCAGAGAGTGTCAAAGAATGTCGGAGAGTTTCTGAGAGTATCTGTGAGTGTCAGAGAGTGTCAGATGGTGTCAGAGATTGTCAGAGAGTGTCAGAGAGTTTCAGAGAGGGTCAGAGAGTGTCAGAGAGTGTCTGAGAGTGTCATAGAGTGTCAGAGAGTGTCAGAGAATGTCGGAGAGTTTCTGAGAGTATATGTGAGTGTCAGAGAGTGTCAGATGGTTTCAGAGATTGTCAGAGAGTGTCAGAGAGTTTCAGAGAGTTTCAGAGAGAGTCAGATAGTGTCAGAGAGTGTCAGAGAGTTTCAGAGAGTGTGAGAGACTGTCTGAGAGTGTCAGAGAGTGTCAGAGAGTGTCAGAGAGTTTCAGACAGTGCCAGAGAGTTTCAGAGAGCGTCAGAGAGTTTCAGAGACTGTCAGAGAGTTTCAAAGAGCTTTAGAGAGTGTCAGAGAGTGTCTGTGAGTGTCTGTGAGTGTTGGAGAGTATCAGAGAGTTTCTGAGAGTTTCTGAGTTTGTCAGAGAGTGTCAGAGAGTGTCCGAGAGTTTCGGAGAGTGTCACAGATTGTCAGGGAGCGTCAGAGAGTTTCAGAGAATTTCAGACAGTTTGAGAGAGTTTCTGAGAGTGTCAGACAGTGTCAGAGAGTTTCAGAGAGTGTCAGAGAGTGTCAGAGAGTGTCAGAGAGTTTCAGAGAGTTTCAGAGAGTTTCAGTGAGGGTCAGAGAGTTTCAGAGTGTGTCAGAGGGTTTCAGATTGTTTCAGAGTGTCTGAGAGTGCCAGAGTGTTTCAGAGAGTGTCTGAGAGTGTCAGAGAGTGTCAGAGAGTTCCTGAGAGTTCCTGAGTGTGTCAGAGAGTGTCAGAGATTTTCAGAGAGTGTCAGAGAGTGTCACAGAGTGTCAGAGATTGTCAGAGAGTGTCAGAGAGTTTCAGAGAATTTCAGACATTTTCTGAGAGTTTCTGAGAGTTTCACAGAGTTTCAGAGAGTTTCAGAGAGTGTCAGAGAGAGTCAGAGAGAGATAGAGAGTGTCAGCGAGTGTCAGAGAGTTTCTGAGAGTTTTGGAGTGTTTCAGAGAGTGTCAGATAGTTTCAGAGAGTGTCACAGAGTGTCAGAGAGTTTCAAAGAGTTTCAGAGAGTTTCTGAGAGCTTCTGAGAGTGTCAGAGAGTTTCAGAGAGTTTCAGAGAGTGTCAGAAAGTTTCAGAGAGTGTCAGATAGTGTCAGAGAGTTTCAGAGAGTGTCACAGAGTGTCAGAGAGTTTCAGAGAGCTTCAGAGAGTGTCAGAGAGTGTCAGAGATTTTCAGAGAGTTTCAGAGAGTGTCAGAGAGTTTCAGAGAGTATCAGACATTGCCTGAGAGTGTCAGAGAGTGTCAAAGAGTTTCAGAGAGTGTCAGTGAGTGTCAGAGAGTTTCAGAGAGTTTCAGAGAGTGTCGGAGAGTGTCAAAGAGTTTCAGAGAGTGTCAGAGAGTTTCAGAGAGTATCAGACATTGCCTGAGAGTGTCAGAGAGCGTCAGAGAGTTTCAGAGACTGTCAGAGAGTTTCAAAGAGCTTCAGAGAGTGTCAGAGAGTTTTGGAGAGTGTCTGTGAGTGTCGCAGAGTATCAGAGAGTTTCTGAGAGTTTCTGAGTTTGTCAGAGAGTTTCAGAGAGTGTCCGAGAGTTTCGGAGAGTGTCACAGATTGTCAGGGAGCGTCAGAGAGTTTCAGAGAATTTCAGACAGTTAGAGAGAGTTTCTGAGAGTGTCAGACAGTGTCAGAGAGTTTCAGAGAGTGTCACAGAGTGTCAGAGAGTTTCAGAGAGCTTCAGAGAGTGTCAGAGAGTGTCAGAGATTTTCAGAGAGTTTCAGAGAGTGTCAGAGAGTTTCAGAGAGTATCAGACATTGCCTGAGAGTGTCAGAGAGCGTCAGAGAGTTTCAGAGACTGTCAGAGAGTTTCAAAGAGCTTCAGAGAGTGTCAGAGAGTTTCGGAGAGTGTCTGTGAGTGTCGGAGAGTATCAGAGAGTTTCTGAGAGTTTCCGAGTTTGTCAGAGAGTGTCAGAGAGTGTCCGAGAGTTTCGGAGAGTGTCACAGATTGTCAGGGAGCGTCAGAGAGTTTCAGAGAATTTCAGACAGTTTGAGAGAGTTTCTGAGAGTGTCAGACAGTGTCAGAGAGTTTCAGAGAGTGTCAGAGAGTGTCAGAGAGTGTCAGAGAGTTTCAGAGAGTTTCTGAGAGTTTCAGAGAGTTTCAGTGAGGGTCAGAGAGTTTCAGAGTGTGTCAGAGGGTTTCAGATTGTTTCAGAGAGTGTCTGAGAGTGCCAGAGTGTTTCAGAGAGTGTCTGAGAGTGTCAGAGAGTGTCAGAGAGTTCCTGAGAGTTCCTGAGTGTGTCAGAGAGTGTCAGAGATTGTCAGAGAGTGTCAGAGAGTTTCAGAGAATTTCAGACATTTTCTGAGAGTTTCTGAGAGTTTCACAGAGTTTCAGAGAGTTTCAGAGTGTGTCAGAGAGAGTCAGAGAGAGATAGAGAGTGTCAGCGAGTGTCAGAGAGTTTCTGAGATTTTTTGAGTGTTTCAGAGAGTGTCAGATAGTTTCAGAGAGTGTCACAGAGTGTCAGAGAGTTTCAGAGAGTTTCAGAGAATTTCAGACATTTTCTGAGAGTTTCTGAGAGTTTCACAGAGTTTCAAAGAGTTTCAGAGAGTGTCAGAGAGAGTCAGAGAGAGATAGAGAGTGTCAGCGAGTGTCAGAGAGTTTCTGAGAGTTTTTGAGTGTTTCAGAGAGTGTCAGATAGTTTCAGAGAGTGTCACAGAGTGTCAGAGAGTTTCAGAGAGTTTCAGAGAGTTTCTGAGAGCTTCTGAGAGTGTCAGAGAGTTTCAGAGAGTTTCAGAGAGTGTCAGAAAGTTTCAGAGAGTGTCAGATAGTGTCAGAGAGTTTCAGAGAGTGTCACAGAGTGTCAGAGAGTTTCAGAGAGCTTCAGAGAGTGTCTGAGAGTGTCAGAGATTTTCAGAGAGTGTCAGAGAGTTTCAGAGAGTGTCGGAGAGTGTCAAAGAGTTTCAGAGAGTGTCAGAGAGTTTCAGAGAGATTCAGAGAGCGTCAGAGAGTGTCAGAGATTGTCAGAAAGTTTCAGAGAGTGTCAGAGAGTGTCCGAGAGTGTTAGAGATTGTCAGAGAGTGTCAGTGAGTTTCTGAGTGTGTCAGAGAGTGTCAGAGAGCGTCAGAGCGTGTGAGAGTGTTTCAGAGTTTTTCTGAGAGTGTCAGAGAGTGTCAGAGAGCTTCTGAGAGTTTCTGAGTGTGTCACAGAGTGTCAGAGAGTTTCGGAGAGTGTCACAGATTGTCCGGGAGTATCAGAGAGTTTCAGAGAGTTTCAGACAGTTTGAGAGAGTTTCTGAGAGTGCCAGACAGTGTCAGAGAGTTTCAGAGAGTGTCAGAGAGTTTCAGAGAGTTTCTGAGAGTTTCAGAGTGTTTCAGTGAGGGTCAGAGAGTTTCAGAGTGTGTCAGAGGGTTTCAGATTGTTTCAGAGAGTGTCTGAGAGTGTCAGAGAGTTCCTGAGAGTTCCTGAGTGAGTCAGAGAGTGTCAGAGATTTCCAGAGAGTGTCAGAGAGTGTCACAGAGTGTCAGAGATTGTCAGAGAGTGTCAGAGAGTTTCAGAGAGTATCAGACATTGCCTGAGAGTGTCAGAGAGTGTCAAAGAGATTCAGAGAGTGTCAGTGAGTGTCAGAGAGTGTCAGAGAGTTTCAGAGAGTGTCAGAGAGCGTCAAAGAGTTTCAGAGAGTGTCAGAGAGTTTCAGAGAGATTCAGAGAGCGTCAGAGAGTGTCAGAGATTTTCAGAAAGTTTCAGAGAGTGTCAGAGAGTGTCCGAGAGTGTTAGAGATTGTCAGAGAGTGTCAGTGAGTTTCTGAGTGTGTCAGAGAGTGTCAGAGAGCGTCAGAGCGTGTGAGAGTGTTTCAGAGTTTTTCTGAGAGTGTCAGAGAGTGTCAGAGAGCTTCTGAGAGTTTCTGAGTGTGTCAGAGAGTGTCAGAGAGTTTCGGAGAGTGTCACAGATTGTCCGGGAGTATCAGAGAGTTTCAGAGAGTTTCAGACAGTTTGAGAGAGTTTCTGAGAGTGCCAGACAGTGTCAGAGAGTTTCAGAGAGTGTCAGAGAGTGTCAGAGAGTTTCAGAGAGTTTCTGAGAGTTTCAGAGTGTTTCAGTGAGGGTCAGAGAGTTTCAGAGTGTGTCAGAGGGTTTCAGATTGTTTCAGAGAGTGTCTGAGAGTGTCAGAGAGTTCCTGAGAGTTCCTGAGTGAGTCAGAGAGTGTCAGAGATTTCCAGAGAGTGTCAGAGAGTGTCACAGAGTGTCAGAGATTGTCAGAGAGTGTCAGAGAGTTTCACAGAGTTTCAGAGAGTTTCTGAGAGTTTCTGAGTGTGTCAGAGAGTGTCAGAGAATGTCAGAGAGTTTCAGAGAGTGTCACAGACTGTCAGAGAATGTCAGAGAGATTGCAGAGTGTGTCAGAGAGTGTCAGAGAGCTTCAGAGAGTGTCAGAGAGTTTCAGAGAGTTACAGAGAGATTCATAGGTTGTCAGAGAGTGTCAGAGAGTGACAGAGAGTTTCAGTGAGTGTCAGAGAGTGTCAGAGAGTATCAGAGAGTTCCTGAGAGTTCTTGAGTGTGTCAGAGAGTGTCAGAGATTTTCAGAGAGTGTCAGAGAGTGTCACAGAGTGTCAGAGATTGTCAGAGAGTGTCAGAGAGTTTCACAGACTTTCAGAGAGTTTCTGAGAGTTTCTGAGTGTGTCAGAGAGTGTCAGAGAATGTCAAAGAGTTTCAGAGCGCGTCAGAGAGTTTCAGAGAGTTTCAGAGAGCGTCAGAGAGTGTCAGAGATTGTCAGAAAGTTTCAGAGAGTGTCAGAGAGTGTCCGAGAGTCTTAGAGATTGTCAGAGAGTGTCAGCGAGTGTCTGAGAGTGTCAGAGTGTGTCAGAGAGTTATCAGAGTTTCAGAGAGTTTCTGAGTGTGTCAGAGAGTGTCAGAGAGCGTCAGAGCGTGTCAGAGTGTTTCAGAGATTTTCTGAGAGTGTCAGAGAGCTTCTGAGAGTTTCTGAGTGTGTCAGAGAGTGTCAGAGAGTTTCGGAGAGTGTCACAGATTGTCCGGGAGTATCAGAGAGTTTCAGAGAGTTTCAGACAGTTTGAGAGAGTTTCTGAGAGTGCCAGACTGTGTCAGAGAGTTTCAGAGAGTGTCAGAGAGTGTCAGAGAGTTTCAGAGAGTTTCTGAGAGTTTCAGAGTGTTTCAGTGATGGTCAGAGAGTGTCAGAGTGTGTCAGTGGGTTTCAGATTGTTTCAGAGAGTGTCTGAGAGTGTCAGAGAGTTCCTGAGAGTTCCTGAGTGAGTCAGAGAGTGTCAGAGATTTCCAGAGAGTGTCAGAGAGTGTCACAGAGTGTCAGAGATTGTCAGAGAGTGTCAGAGAGTTTCACAGAGTTTCAGAGAGTTTCTGAGAGTTTCTGAGTGTGTCAGAGAGTGTCAGAGAATGTCGGAGAGTTTCAGAGAGTGTCACAGACTGTCAGAGAATGTCAGAGAGATTGCAGAGTGTGTCAGAGAGTGTCAGAGAGTTTCAGAGAGTGTCAGAAAGTTTCAGAGAGTGTCAGATAGTGTCAGAGAGTTTCAGAGAGTGTCACAGAGTGTCAGAGAGTTGCAGAGAGCTTCACAGAGTGTCAGAGAGTGTCAGAGATTTTCAGAGAGTTTCAGAGAGTGTCAGAGAGTTTCAGAGAGTTTCAGACATTGCCTGAGAGTGTCAGAGAGTGTCAAAGAGTTTCAGAGAGTGTCAGTGAGTGTCAGAGAGTGTCAGAGAGTTTCAGAGAGTGTCAGAGAGTGTCAAAGAGTTTCAGAGAGTGTCAGAGAGTTTCAGAGAGATTCAGAGAGCGTCAGAGAGTGTCAGAGATTGTCAGAAAGTTTCAGAGAGTGTCAGAGAGTGTCCGAGAGTGTTAGAGATTGTCAGAGAGTGTCAGCGAGTTTCTGAGTGTGTCAGAGAGTCTCAGAGAGCGTCAGAGTGTGTCAGAGTGTTCCAGAGTTTTTCTGAGAGTGTCAGAGAGTGTCAGAGAGTTTCGGAGAGTGTCACAGATTGTCCGGGAGTATCAGAGAGTTTCAGAGAGTTTCAGACAGTTTGAGAGAGTTTCTGAGAGTGCCAGACAGTGTCAGATAGTTTCAGATTGTTTCAGAGAGTGTCTGAGAGTGTCAGAGAGTTCCTGAGAGTTCCTGAGTGAGTCAGAGAGTGTCAGAGATTTCCAGAGAGTGTCAGAGAGTGTCACAGAGTGTCAGAGATTGTCAGAGAGTGTCAGAGAGTTTCACAGAGTTTCAGAGAGTTTCTGAGAGTTTCTGAGTGTGTCAGAAAGTGTCTGAGAATGTCAGAGAGTTTCAGAGAGTGTCACAGACTGTCAGAGAATGTCAGAGAGATTGCAGAGTGTGTCAGAGAGTGTCAGAGAGCTTCAGAGAGTGTCAGAGAGTTTCAGAGAGTTACAGAGAGCTTCAGAGGTTGTCAGAGATTGTCAGAGAGTGACAGAGAGTTTCAGTGAGTGTCAGAGAGTTTCAGAGAGTGTCAGAGAGTGTCAGAGAGTAACAGATAGTTCCTGAGAGTTCCTGAGTGTGTCAGAGAGTGTCAGAGATTTCCAGGGACTGTCAGAGAGTGTCACAGAGTGTCAGAGATTGTCAGAGAGTGTCAGAGAGTTTCACAGAGTTTCAGAGAGTTTCTGAGAGTTTATGAGTGTGTCAGAGAGTGTCAGAGAATGTCAGAGAGTTTCAGAGAGTGTCACAGACTGTCAGAGAGTGTCAGAGAGATTACAGAGTGTGTCAGAGAGTGTCAAAGAGTTTCAGAGAGCTTCAGAGAGTGTCAGAGAGTGTCAGAGATTTTCAGAGAGTTTCAGAGAGTGTCAGAGAGTTTCAGAGAGTTTCAGACATTGCCTGAGAGTTTCAGAGAGTGTCAAAGAGTTTCAGAGAGTGTCAGTGAGTGTCAGAGAGTGTCAGAGTGTTTCAGAGAGTGTCAGAGAGTGTCAAAGAGTTTCAGAGAGTGTCAGAGAGTTTCAGAGAGATTCAGAGAGTGTCAGAGAGTGTCAGAGCTTGTCATAAAGTTTCAGAGAGTGTCAGAGAGTGTCTGAGAGTGTTAGAGATTGTCAGAGAGTGTCAGCGAGTTTCTGAGTGTGTCAGAGAGTGTCAGAGAGCGTCAGAGCGTGTCAGAGTGTTTCAGAGTTTTTCTGAGAGTGTCAGAGAGTGTCAGAGAGCTTCTGAGAGTTTCTGAGTGTTTCAGAGAGTGTCAGAGAGTTTCGGAGAGTGTCACAGATTGTCCGGGAGTATCAGAGAGTTTCAAAGAGTTTCAGACAGTTTGAGAGAGTTTCTGAGAGTGCCAGACAGTGTCAGAGAGTTTCAGAGAGTGTCAGAGAGTGTCAGAGAGTGTCAGAGAGTTTCAGAGAGTTTCTGAGAGTTTCAGAGTGTTTCAGTGAGGGTCAGAGAGTTTCAGAGTGTGTCAGAGGGTTTCAGATTGTTTCAGAGAGTGTCTGAGAGTGTCAGAGAGTTCCTGAGAGTTCCTGAGTGAGTCAGAGAGTGTCAGAGATTTCCAGAGAGTGTCAGAGAGTGTCACAGAGTGTCAGAGATTGTCAGAGAGTGTCAGAGAGTTTCACAGAGTTTCAGAGAGTTTCTGAGAGTTTCTGAGTGTGTCAGAGAGTGTCAGAGAATGTCAGAGAGTTTCAGAGAGTGTCACAGACTGTCAGAGAATGTCAGAGAGATTGCAGAGTGTGTCAGAGAGTGTCAGAGAGCTTCAGAGAGTGTCAGAGAGTTTCAGAGAGTTACAGAGAGATTCATAGGTTGTCAGAGAGTGTCAGAGAGTGACAGAGAGTTTCAGTGAGTGTCAGAGAGTTTCTGAGAGTGTCAGAGAGTGTCAGAGAGTTTCAGAGAGTTCCTGAGAGTTCCTGAGTGTGTCAGAGAGTGTCAGAGATTTCCAGAGAGTGTCAGAGAGTGTCACAGAGTGTCAGACATTGTCAGAGAGTGTCAGAGAGTTTCACAGAGTTTCAGAGAGTTTCTGAGAGTTTATGAGTGTGTCAGAGAGTGTCAGAGAATGTCAGAGAGTTTCAGAGAGTGTCACAGACTGTCAGAGAGTGTCAGAGAGATTGCAGAGTGTGTCAGAGAGTGTCAAAGTGTTTCAGAGAGTGTCAGAGAGTTTCAGAGAGTTTCAGAGAGCATCAGAGAGTGTCAGAGATTGTCAGAAAGTTTCAGAGAGTGTCAGAGAGTGTCCGAGAGTGTTAGAGATTGTCAGAGAGTGTCACAGACTGTCAGAGAGTGTCAGAGAGATTACAGAGTGTGTCAGAGAGTGTCAAAGAGTTTCAGAGAGCTTCAGAGAGTGTCAGAGAGTGTCAGAGATTTTCAGAGAGTTTCAGAGAGTGTCAGAGAGTTTCAGAGAGTTTCAGACATTGCCTGAGAGTTTCAGAGAGTGTCAAAGAGTTTCAGAGAGTGTCAGTGAGTGTCAGAGAGTGTCAGAGTGTTTCAGAGAGTGTCAGAGAGTGTCAAAGAGTTTCAGAGAGTGTCAGAGAGTTTCAGAGAGATTCAGAGAGTGTCAGAGAGTGTCAGAGCTTGTCATAAAGTTTCAGAGAGTGTCAGAGAGTGTCCGAGAGTGTTAGAGATTGTCAGAGAGTGTCAGCGAGTTTCTGAGTGTGTCAGAGAGCGTCAGAGCGTGTCAGAGTGTTTCAGAGTTTTTCTGAGAGTGTCAGAGAGTGTCAGAGAGCTTCTGAGAGTTTCTGAGTGTTTCAGAGAGTGTCAGAGAGTTTCGGAGAGTGTCACAGATTGTCCGGGAGTATCAGAGAGTTTCAAAGAGTTTCAGACAGTTTGAGAGAGTTTCTGAGAGTGCCAGACAGTGTCAGAGAGTTTCAGAGAGTGTCAGAGAGTGTCAGAGAGTGTCAGAGAGTTTCAGAGAGTTTCTGAGAGTTTCAGAGTGTTTCAGTGAGGGTCAGAGAGTTTCAGAGTGTGTCAGAGGGTTTCAGATTGTTTCAGAGAGTGTCTGAGAGTGTCAGAGAGTTCCTGAGAGTTCCTGAGTGAGTCAGAGAGTGTCAGAGATTTCCAGAGAGTGTCAGAGAGTGTCACAGAGTTTCAGAGAGTTTATGAGAGTTTCTGAGTGTGTCAGAGAGTGTCAGAGAATGTCAGAGAGTTTCAGAGAGTGTCACAGACTGTCAGAGAATGTCAGAGAGATTGCAGAGTGTGTCAGAGAGTGTCAGAGAGCTTCAGAGATTGTCAGAGAGTTTCAGAGAGTTACAGAGAGATTCATAGGTTGTCAGAGAGTGTCAGAGAGTGACAGAGAGTTTCAGTGAGTGTCAGAGAGTTTCTGAGAGTGTCAGAGAGTGTCAGAGAGTTTCAGAGAGTTCCTGAGAGTTCCTGAGTGTGTCAGAGAGTGTCAGAGATTTCCAGAGAGTGTCAGAGAGTGTCACAGAGTGTCAGACATTGTCAGAGAGTGTCAGAGAGTTTCACAGAGTTTCAGAGAGTTTCTGAGAGTTTCTGAGTGTGTCAGAGAGTGTCAGAGAATGTCAGAGAGTTTCAGAGAGTGTCACAGACTGTCAGAGAGTGTCAGAGAGATTGCAGAGTGTGTCAGAGAGTGTCAAAGTGTTTCAGAGAGTGTCAGAGAGTTTCAGAGAGTTTCAGAGAGCATCAGAGAGTGTCAGAGATTGTCAGAAAGTTTCAGAGATTGTCAGAGAGTGTCCGAGAGTGTTAGAGATTGTCAGAGAGTGTCAGCGAGTGTCTGAGAGTGTCAGAGTGTGTCAGAGAGTTATCAGAGTTTCAGAGAGTTTCTGAGTGTGTCAGAGAGTGTCAGAGAGCGTCAGAGCGTGTCAGAGTGTTTCAGAGATTTTCTGAGAGTGTCAGAGAGCTTCTGAGAGTTTCTGAGTGTGTCAGAGAGTGTCAGAGAGTTTCGGAGAGTGTCACAGATAGTCCGGGAGTATCAGAGAGTTTCAGAGAGTTTCAGACAGTTTGAGAGCGTTTCTGAGAGTGCCAGGCAGTGTCAGAGAGTGTCAGAGAGTGTCAGAGAGTTTCAGAGAGCTTCTGAGAGTTTCTGAGTGTTTCAGAGAGTGTCAGAGAGTTTCGGAGAGTGTCACAGATTGTCCGGGAGTATCAGAGAGTTTCAAAGAGTTTCAGACAGTTTGAGAGAGTTTCTGAGAGTGCCAGACAGTGTCAGAGAGTTTCAGAGAGTGTCAGAGAGTGTCAGAGAGTGTCAGAGAGTTTCAGAGAGTTTCTGAGAGTTTCAGAGTGTTTCAGTGAGGGTCAGAGAGTTTCAGAGTGTGTCAGAGGGTTTCAGATTGTTTCAGAGAGTGTCTGAGAGTGTCAGAGAGTTCCTGAGAGTTCCTGAGTGAGTCAGAGAGTGTCAGAGATTTCCAGAGAGTGTCAGAGAGTGTCACAGAGTGTCAGAGATTGTCAGAGAGTGTCAGAGAGTTTCACAGAGTTTCAGAGAGTTTATGAGAGTTTCTGAGTTTGTCAGAGAGTGTCAGAGAGTTTCAGAGAGTGTCACAGACTGTCAGAGAATGTCAGAGAGATTGCAGAGTGTGTCAGAGAGTGTCAGAGAGCTTCAGAGAGTGTCAGAGAGTTTCAGAGAGTTACAGAGAGATTCATAGGTTGTCAGAGAGTGTCAGAGAGTGACAGAGAGTTTCAGTGAGTGTCAGAGAGTTTCTGAGAGTGTCAGAGAGTGTCAGAGAGTTTCAGAGAGTTCCTGAGAGTTCCTGAGTGTGTCAGAGAGTGTCAGAGATTTCCAGAGAGTGTCAGAGAGTGTCACAGAGTGTCAGACATTGTCAGAGAGTGTCAGAGAGTTTCACAGAGTTTCAGAGAGTTTCTGAGAGTTTATGAGTGTGTCAGAGAGTGTCAGAGAATGTCAGAGAGTTTCAGAGAGTGTCACAGACTGTCAGAGAGTGTCAGAGAGATTGCAGAGTGTGTCAGAGAGTGTCAAAGTGTTTCAGAGAGTGTCAGAGAGTTTCAGAGAGTTTCAGAGAGCATCAGAGAGTGTCAGAGATTGTCAGAAAGTTTCAGAGAGTGTCAGAGAGTGTCCGAGAGTGTTAGAGATTGTCAGAGAGTGTCAGCGAGTGTCTGAGAGTGTCAGAGTGTGTCAGAGAGTTATCAGAGTTTCAGAGAGTTTCTGAGTGTGTCAGAGAGTGTCAGAGAGCGTCAGAGCGTGTCAGAGTGTTTCAGAGATTTTCTGAGAGTGTCAGAGAGCTTCTGAGAGTTTCTGAGTGTGTCAGAGAGTGTCAGAGAGTTTCGGAGAGTGTCACAGATAGTCCGGGAGTATCAGAGAGTTTCAGAGAGTTTCAGACAGTTTGAGAGAGTTTCTGAGAGTGCCAGGCAGTGTCAGAGAGTGTCAGAGAGTTTCAGAGAGTTTCTGAGAGTTTCAGAGTGTTTCAGTGATGGTCAGAGAGTTTCAGAGTGTGTCAGAGGGTTTCAGATTGTTTCAGAGAGTGTCTGAGAGTGTCAGAGAGTTCCTGAGAGTTCCTGAGTGAGTCAGAGAGTGTCAGAGATTTCCAGAGAGTGTCAGAGAGTGTCACAGAGTGTCAGAGATTGTCAGAGAGTGTCAGAGAGTTTCACAGAGTTTCAGAGAGTTTCTGAGAGTTTCTGAGTGTGTCAGAGAGTGTCAGAGAATGTCGGAGAGTTTCAGAGAGTGTCACAGACTGTCAGAGAATGTCAGAGAGATTGCAGTGTGTGTCAGAGAGTGACAGAGAGTTTCAGTGAGTGTCAGAGAGTTTCAGAGAGTGTCAGAGATTGTCAGAGAGTATCAGAGAGTTCCTGAGAGTTCCTGAGTGTGTCAGAGAGTGTCAGAGATTTCCAGAGTGTGTCAGAGAGTGTCACAGAATGTCAGAGATTGTCAGAGAGTGTCAGAGAGTTTCACAGAGTTTCAGAGAGTTTCTGAGAGTTTCTGAGTGGTTCAGAGAGTGTCAGAGAGATTGCAGAGTGTGTCAGAGAGTGTCAGAGAGCTTCAGAGAGTGTCAGAGAGTTTCAGAGAGTTACAGAGAGCTTCAGAGGTTGTCAGAGAGTGTCAGAGAGTGACAGAGAGTTTCAGTGAGTGTCAGAGAGTTTCAGAGAGTTTCAGAGAGTGTCAGAGATTGTCTGAGAGTGTCAGAGAGTGTCAAAGAGTTTCAGAGAGTGTCAGATAGTGTCAGAGAGTTTCAGAGAGGGTCAGAGAGTGTCAGAGAGTGTCTGAGAGTGTCATAGAGTGTCAGAGAGTGTCAGAGAATGTCGGAGAGTTTCTGAGAGTATCTGTGAGTGTCAGAGAGCGTCAGAGAGTTTCACAGTGTATCACAGAGTGTCAGAGAGTTTCAGAGAGTTTCAGAGAGAGTCAGATAGTGTCAGAGAGTGTCAGAGAGTTTCAGAGAGTGTGAGAGACTGTCTGAGAGTGTCAGAGAGTGTCAGAGAGTTTCAGACAGTGCCAGAGATTGTCAGAGAGTGTCCGAGAGTGTTAGAGATTGTCAGAGAGTGTCAGCGAGTGTCTGAGAGTGTCAGAGTGTGTCAGAGAGTTATCAGAGTTTCAGAGAGTTTCTGAGTGTGTCAGAGAGTGTCAGAGAGCGTCAGAGCGTGTCAGAGTGTTTCAGAGATTTTCTGAGAGTGTCAGAGAGCTTCTGAGAGTTTCTGAGTGTGTCAGAGAGTGTCAGAGAGTTTCGGAGAGTGTCACAGATAGTCAGGGAGTATCAGAGAGTTTCAGAGAGTTTCAGACAGTTTGAGAGCGTTTCTGAGAGTGCCAGGCATTGTCAGAGAGTGTCAGAGAGTGTCAGAGAGTTTCAGAGAGCTTCTGAGAGTTTCTGAGTGTTTCAGAGAGTGTCAGAGAGTTTCGGAGAGTGTCACAGATTGTCCGGGAGTATCAGAGAGTTTCAAAGAGTTTCAGACAGTTTGAGAGAGTTTCTGAGAGTGCCAGACAGTGTCAGAGAGTTTCAGAGAGTGTCAGAGAGTGTCAGAGAGTGTCAGAGAGTGTCAGAGAGTTTCAGAGAGTTTCTGAGAGTTTCAGAGTGTTTCAGTGAGGGTCAGAGAGTTTCAGAGTGTGTCAGAGGGTTTCAGATTGTTTCAGAGAGTGTCTGAGAGTGTCAGAGAGTTCCTGAGAGTTCCTGAGTGAGTCAGAGAGTGTCAGAGATTTCCAGAGAGTGTCAGAGAGTGTCACAGAGTGTCAGAGATTGTCAGAGAGTGTCAGAGAGTTTCACAGAGTTTCAGAGAGTTTATGAGAGTTTCTGAGTGTGTCAGAGAGTGTCAGAGAGTTTCAGAGAGTGTCACAGACTGTCAGAGAATGTCAGAGAGATTGCAGAGTGTGTCAGAGAGTGTCAGAGAGCTTCAGAGAGTGTCAGAGAGTTTCAGAGAGTTACAGAGAGATTCATAGGTTGTCAGAGAGTGTCAGAGAGTGACAGAGAGTTTCAGTGAGTGTCAGAGAGTTTCTGAGAGTGTCAGAGAGTGTCAGAGAGTTTCAGAGAGTTCCTGAGAGTTCCTGAGTGTGTCAGAGAGTGTCAGAGATTTCCAGAGAGTGTCAGAGAGTGTCACAGAGTGTCAGACATTGTCAGAGAGTGTCAGAGAGTTTCACAGAGTTTCAGAGAGTTTCTGAGAGTTTATGAGTGTGTCAGAGAGTGTCAGAGAATGTCAGAGAGTTTCAGAGAGTGTCACAGACTGTCAGAGAGTGTCAGAGAGATTGCAGAGTGTGTCAGAGAGTGTCAAAGTGTTTCAGAGAGTGTCAGAGAGTTTCAGAGAGTTTCAGAGAGCATCAGAGAGTGTCAGAGATTGTCAGAAAGTTTTAGAGAGTGTCAGAGAGTGTCCGAGAGTGTTAGAGATTGTCAGAGAGTGTCAGCGAGTGTCTGAGAGTGTCAGAGTGTGTCAGAGAGTTATCAGAGTTTCAGAGAGTTTCTGAGTGTGTCAGAGAGTGTCAGAGAGCGTCAGAGCGTGTCAGAGTGTTTCAGAGATTTTCTGAGAGTGTCAGAGAGTGTCAGAGAATGTCGGAGAGTTTCAGAGAGTGTCACAGACTGTCAGAGAATGTCAGAGAGATTGCAGTGTATGTCAGAGAGTGTCAGAGAGTGACAGAGAGTTTCAGTGAGTGTCAGAGAGTTTCAGAGAGTGTCAGAGATTGTCAGAGAGTATCAGAGAGTTCCTGAGAGTTCCTGAGTGTGTCAGAGAGTGTCAGAGATTTCCAGAGTGTGTCAGAGAGTGTCACAGAATGTCAGAGATTGTCACAGAGTGTCAGAGAGTTTCACAGAGTTTCAGAGAGTTTCTGAGAGTTTCTGAGTGGTTCAGAGAGTGTCAGAGAGATTGCAGAGTGTGTCAGAGAGTGTCAGAGAGCTTCAGAGAGTGTCAGAGAGTTTCAGAGAGTTACAGAGAGCTTCAGAGGTTGTCAGAGAGTGTCAGAGAGTGACAGAGAGTTTCAGTGAGTGTCAGAGAGTTTCAGAGAGTTTCAGAGAGTGTCAGAGATTGTCTGAGAGTGTCAGAGAGTGTCAAAGAGTTTCAGAGAGTGTCAGATAGTGTCAGAGAGTTTCAGAGAGGGTCAGAGAGTGTCAGAGAGTGTCTGAGAGTGTCATAGAGTGTCAGAGAGTGTCAGAGAATGTCGGAGAGTTTCTGAGAGTATCTGTGAGTGTCAGAGAGCGTCAGAGAGTTTCACAGTGTATCACAGAGTGTCAGAGAGTTTCAGAGAGTTTCAGAGAGAGTCAGATAGTGTCAGAGAGTGTCAGAGAGTTTCAGAGAGTGTGAGAGACTGTCTGAGAGTGTCAGAGAGTGTCAGAGAGTTTCAGACAGTGCCAGAGAGTGTCAGAGAGTGTCAGAGAGTTTCAGAGACTGTCAGAGAGAGTCAAAGAGCTTCAGAGAGTGTCAGAGAGTTTCGGAGAGTGTCTGTGAGTGTTGGAGAGTATCAGAGAGTTTCTGAGAGTTTCTGAGTGTGTCAGAGAGTATCACAGAGTGTCAGAGTGCGTCAGAGATTTTCAGAGAGTTTCAGAGAGCTTCAGAGCGTGTCAGAGATTGTCAGAAAGTTTCAGAGAGTGTCAGAGAGTGTCCGAGTGTTTCTGAGTGTGTCAGAGAGTGTCAGAGAGCGTCAGAGCGTGTCAGAGATATTCAGAGAGTTTCTGAGAGCGTCAGAGAGTTTCAGAGACTGTCAGAGAGTTTCAAAGTGTTTCAGAGAGTGTCAGAGAGTTTCGGAGAGTGTCTGTGAGTGTCGGAGAGTATCAGAGAGTTTCTGAGATTTTCTAAGTGTGTCAGAGAGTATCAGAGAGTGTCAGAGAGCGTCAGAGATTTTCAGAGAGCTTCAGAGAGTGTCAGAGATTGTCAGAAAGTTTCAGAGAGAGTCAGAGAGTGTCAGAGAGCGTCAGAGAGTGACAGAGAGTTTTAGTGAGTGTCAGAGAGTTTCAGAGAGTTTCACAGTGTATCACAGAGTGTCAGAGAGTTTCAGAGAGTTTCAGAGAGTGTCAGATAGTGTCGGAGAGTGTCAGAGAGTTTCAGAGAGTGTGAGAGACTGTCTGAGAGTGTCAGAGAGTGTCAGAGAGTGTCAGAGAGTTTCAGACAGTGCCAGAGCGTGTCAGAGAGCGTCAGAGAGTTTCAGAGACTGTCAGAGAGTGTCAAAGAGCTTCAGAGAGTGTCAGAGAGTTTCGGAGAGTGTCTGTGAGTGTCGGAGAGTATCAGAGAGTTTCTGAGAGATTCTGAGTGTGTCAGAGAGTATCACAGAGTGTCAGAGAGCGTCAGAGATTTTCAGAGAGTTTCAGAGAGCTTCAGAGAGTGTCAGAGATTGTCAGAAAGTTTCAGAGAGTGTCAGAGAGTGTCCGAGTGTTTCTGAGTCTGTCAGAGAGTGTCAGAGAGCGTCAGAGCGTGTCAGAGAGTTTCGGAGAGATTCTGAGAGCGTCAGAGAGTTTCAGAGACTGTCAGAGAGTGTCAAAGTGTTTCAGAGAGTGTCAGAGAATTTCGGAGAGTGTCTGTGAGTGTCGGAGAGTATCAGAGAGTTTCTGAGAGTTTCTGAGTGTGTCAGAGAGTATCAGAGAGTGTCAGAGAGCGTCAGAGATTTTCAGAGAGTTTCAGAGAGCTTCAGAGAGTGTCAGAGATTGTCAGAAAGTTTCAGAGAGTGTCAAGAGTGTCCGAGAGTTTCTGAGTGTGTCAGAGAGTGTCAGAGAGCGTCAGAGCGTGTCAGAGTGTTTCAGAGAGGTTCTGAGAGTGTCAGAGAGTGTCAGAGAGTGACAGAGAGTTTCAGTGAGTGTCAGAGAGTTTCAGAGAGTTTCAGAGAGTGTCAGAGATTGTCTGAGAGTGTCAGAGAGTGTCAAAGAGTTTCAGAGAGTGTCAGATAGTGTCAGAGAGTTTCAGAGAGGGTCAGAGAGTGTCTGAGAGTGTCATAGAGTGTCAGAGAGTGTCAGAGAATGTCGGAGAGTTTCTGAGAGTATCTGTGAGTGTCAGAGAGCGTCAGAGAGTTTCACAGTGTATCACAGAGTGTCAGAGAGATTCAGAGAGTTTCAGAGAGAGTCAGATAGTGTCAGAGAGTGTCAGAGAGTTTCAGAGAGTGTGAGAGACTGTCTGAGAGTTTCAGAGAGTGTCAGAGAGTGTCAGAGAGTTTCAGACAGTGCCAGAGAGTGTCAGAGAGCGTCAGACAGTTTCAGAGACTGTCAGAGAGTGTCAAAGAGTTTCAGAGTGTGTCAGAGAGTTTTGGAGAGTGTCTGTGAGTGTCGGAGAGTATCAGAGAGTTTCTGAGAGTTTCTGAGTGTGTCAGAGAGTATCAGAGAGTGTCACAGAGCGTCAGAGATTTTCAGAGAGTTTCAGAGAGCTTCAGAGAGTGTCAGAGATTGTCGGAAAGTTTCAGAGAATGTCAGAAAGTGTCCGAGTGTTTCTGAGTGTGTCAGAGAGTGTCAGAGAGCGTCAGAGCGTGTCAGAGATTTTCAGAGAGTTTCTGAGAGCGTCAGAGAGTTTCAGAGAGCGTCAGAGAGTGTCAAAGAGTTTCAGAGAGTGTCAGAGAATTTCGGAGAGTGTCTGTGAGTGTCGGAGAGTATCAGAGAGTTTCTGAGAGTTTCTGAGTGTGTCAGAGAGTATCAGAGAGTGTCAGAGAGCGCCAGAGATTTTCAGAGAGTTTCAGAGAGCTTCAGAGTGTGTCAGAGATTGTCAGAATGTTTCAGAGCGTGTCAGAGAGTGTCCGAGAGATTCTGAGTGTTTCAGTGAGTGTCAGAGAGCGTCAGAGCCTGTCAGAGTGTTTCAGAGAGGTTCTGAGAGTGTCAGAGAGTGTCAGAGAGCTTCTGAGAGTTTCTGAGTTTGTCAGAGAGTGTCAGAGAGTGTCCGAGAGTTTCGGAGAGTGTCACAGATTGTCAGGGAGCGTCAGAGAGTTTCAGAGAATTTCAGACAGTTTGAGAGAGTTTCTGAGAGTGTCAGACAGTGTCAGAGAGTTTCAGAGAGTGTCAGAGAGTGTCAGAGAGGGTCAGAGAGTGTCAGAGAGTGTCTGAGAGTGTCATAGAGTGTCAGAGAGTGTCAGAGAATGTCGGAGAGTTTCTGAGAGTATCTGTGAGTGTCAGAGAGCGTCAGAGAGTTTCACAGTGTATCACAGAGTGTCAGAGAGTTTCAGAGAGTTTCAGAGAGAGTCAGATAGTGTCGGAGAGTGTCTGAGAGTGTCAGAGAGTTTCAGAGAGAGTCAGATAGTGTCGGAGAGTGTCTGAGAGTGTCAGGGAGTGTCAGAGAGTGTCAGAGAGTTTCAGAAAGTGCCAGAGAGTGTCAGAGAGCGTTAGACGTTTCAGAGACTGTCAGAGAGTGTCAAAGAGCTTCAGAGAGTGTCAGAGAGTTTCGGAGAGTGTCTGTGAGTGTCGGAGAGTATCAGAGAGTTTCTGAGAGTTTCTGAGTGTGTCAGAGAGTATCACAGAGTGTCAGAGAGCGTCAGAGATTTTCAGAGAGTTTCAGAGAGCTTCAGAGAGTGTCAGAGATTGTCAGTAAGTTTCAGAGAGTGTCAGAGAGTGTCCGAGTGTTTCTGAGTCTGTCAGAGAGTGTCAGAGAGCGTCAGAGCGTGTCAGAGAGTTTCAGAGAGATTCTGAGAGCGTCAGAGAGTTTCAGAGACTGTCAGAGAGTGTCAAAGTGTTTCAGAGAGTGTCAGAGAGTTTCGGAGAGTGTCTGTGAGTGTCGGAGAGTATCAGAGAGTTTCTGAGAGTTTCTGAGTGTGTCAGAGAGTATCAGAGAGTGTCAGAGAGTGTCAGAGATTTTCAGAGAGTTTCAGAGAGCTTCAGAGAGTGTCAGAGATTGTCAGAAAGTTTCAGAGAGAGTCAGAGAGTGTCCGAGAGTTTCTGAGTGTGTCAGAGAGTGTCAGAGAGCGTCAGAGCGTGTCAGAGTGTTTCAGAGAGGTTCTGAGAGTGTCAGAGAGTGTCAGAGAGTGACAGAGAGTTTCAGTGAGTGTCAGAGAGTTTCAGAGAGTTTCAGAGAGTGTCAGAGATTGTCTGAGAGTGTCAGAGAGTGTCAAAGAGTTTCAGAGAGTGTCAGATAGTGTCAGAGAGTTTCAGAGAGCGTCAGAGATTTTCAGAGAGTTTCAGAGAGCTTCAGAGAGTGTCAGAGATTGTCAGAAAGTTTCAGGGATTGTCAGAGAGTGTCCGAGAGATTCTGAGTGTTTCAGAGAGTGTCAGAGAGCGTCAGAGCGTGTCAGAGTGTTTCAGAGAGGTTCTGAGAGTGTCAGAGAGTGTCAGAGAGCTTCTGAGAGTTTCTGAGTTTGTCAGAGAGTGTCAGAGAGTGTCCGAGAGTTTCGGAGAGTGTCACAGATTGTCAGGGAGCGTCAGAGAGTTTCAGAGAATTTCAGACAGTTTGAGAGAGTTTCTGAGAGTGTCAGACAGTGTCAGAGAGTTTCAGAGAGTGTCAGAGAGTGTCAGAGAGGGTCAGAGAGTGTCAGAGAGTGTCTGAGAGTGTCATAGAGTGTCAGAGAGTGTCAGAGAATGTCGGAGAGTTTCTGAGAGTATCTGTGAGTGTCAGAGAGCGTCAGAGAGTTTCACAGTGTATCACAGAGTGTCAGAGAGTTTCAGAGAGTTTCAGAGAGAGTCAGATAGTGTCGGAGAGTGTCTGAGAGTGTCAGAGAGTTTCAGAGAGAGTCAGATAGTGTCGGAGAGTGTCTGAGAGTGTCAGAGAGTGTCAGAGAGTGTCAGAGAGTTTCAGAAAGTGCCAGAGAGTGTCAGAGAGCGTCAGACGTTTCAGAGACTGTCAGAGAGTGTCAAAGAGCTTCAGAGAGTGTCAGAGAGTTTCGGAGAGTGTCTGTGAGTGTCGGAGAGTATCAGAGAGTTTCTGAGAGTTTCTGAGTGTGTCAGAGAGTATCACAGAGTGTCAGAGAGCGTCAGAGATTTTCAGAGAGTTTCAGAGAGCTTCAGAGAGTGTCAGAGATTGTCAGAAAGTTTCAGAGAGTGTCAGAGAGTGTCCGAGTGTTTCTGAGTCTGTCAGAGAGTGTCAGAGAGCGTCAGAGCGTGTCAGAGAGTTTCAGAGAGATTCTGAGAGCGTCAGAGAGTTTCGGAGACTGTCAGAGAGTGTCAAAGTGTTTCAGAGAGTGTCAGAGAGTTTCGGAGAGTGTATGTGAGTGTCGGAGAGTATCAGAGAGTTTCTGAGAGTTTCTGAGTGTGTCAGAGAGTTTCAGAGAGCTTCAGAGAGTGTCAGAGAGTGTCAGAGATTTTCAGAGAGTTTCAGAGAGTGTCAGAGAGTTTCAGAAAGTTTCAGACATTGCCTGAGAGTGTCAAAGAGTGTCAAAGAGTTTCAGAGAGTGTCAGAGAGTGTCAGAGAGTTTCAGAGAGTGTCGGAGAGTGTCAAAAAGTTTCAGAGAGTGTCAGAGAGTTTCAGAGAGTTTCAGAGAGTGTCAGAAAGTTTCAGAGTGTCAGAGATTGTCCGAGAGTGTTAGAGATTGTCAGAGAGTGTCAGCGAGTGTCTGCGAGTGTCAGAATGTGTCAGAGAGTTATCAGAGTTTCAGAGAGTTTCTGAGTGTGTCAGAGAGTGTCAGAGAGCGTCAGAGCGTGTCAGAGTGTTTCAGAGATTTTCTGAGAGTGTCAGAGAGTGTCAGAGAGCTTCTGAGAGTTTCTGAGTGTGTCAGAGAGTGTCAGAGAGTTTCGGAGAGTGTCACAGATTGTCCGGGATTATCAGAGAGTTTCAGAGAGTTTCTGAGAGTTTCAGAGTGTTTCAGTGAGGGTCAGAGAGTTTCAGAGTGTGTCAGAGGGTTTCAGATTGTTTCAGAGAGTGCCTGAGAGTGTCAGAGTGTTTCAGAGAGTGTCTGAGAGTGTCAGAGAGTATCAGAGAGTTCCTGAGAGTTCCTGAGTGTGTCAGAGAGTGTCAGAGATTTCCAGAGAGTGTCAGAGAGTGTCAGAGAGTGTCAGAGATTGTCAGAGAGTGTCAGAGAGTTTCACAGAGTTTCAGAGAGTTTCTGAGAGTTTCTGAGTGTGTCAGAGAGTGTCAGAGAATGTCAGAGAGATTCAGAGAGTGTCACAGACTGTCAGAGAATGTCAGAGAGATTGCAGAATGTGTCAGAGAGTGTCAGAGAGCTTCAGAGAGTGTCAGAGAGTTTCAGAGAGTTACAGAGAGCTTCAGAGGTTGTCAGAGAGTGTCAGAGAGTGACAGAGAGTTTCAGTGAGGGTCAGAGAGTTTCAGAGAGTTTCAGAGAGTGTCAGAGATTGTCTGAGAGTGTCAGAGAGTGTCAAAGAGTTTCAGAGAGTGTCAGATAGTGTCAGAGAGTTTCAGAGAGGGTCTGAGAGTTCCTGAGTGTGTCAGAGAGTGTCAGAGATTTTCAGAGAGTGTCAGAGAGTGTCACAGAGTGTCAGAGAGTTTCAGAGAGTGCCAGAGAGTGTCAGAGAGCGTCAGAGAGTTTCAGAGGCTGTCAGAGAGTGTCAAAGAGCTTCAGAGATTGTCAGAGAGTTTCGGAGAGTGTCTGTGAGTGTCGGAGAGTATCAGAGAGTTTCTGAGAGTTTCTGAATGTCAGAGAGTATCAGAGAGTGTCAGAGACTGTCAGAGATTTTCAGAGAGTTTCAAAGAGCTTCAGAGAGTGTCAGAGATTGTCAGAAAGTTTCAGAGAGTGTCAGAGAGTGTCCGAGAGTGTCTGAGTGTGTCAGAGAGTGTCAGAGAGCGTCAGAGCGTGTCAGAGAGTTTCAGAGAGTTTCTGAGAGCGTCAGAGAGTTTCAGAGACTGTCAGAGAGTGTCAAAGAGTTTCAGAGAGTGTCAGAGAGTTTCGGAGAGTGTCTGTGAGTGTCGGAGAGTATCAGAGAGTTTCTGAGAGTTTCTGAGTGTGTCAGAGAGTATCAGAGAGTGTCAGAGAGCGTCAGAGATTTTCAGAGAGTTTCAGAGAGCTTCAGAGAGTGTCAGAGATTGTCAGAAAGTTTCAGAGAGTGTCAGAGAGTGTCCGAGAGTTTCTGAGTGTGTCAGAGAGTGTCAGAGAGCGTCAGAGCGTGTCAGAGTGTTTCAGAGAGGGTCTGAGAGTGTCAGCGAGTGTCAGAGAGCTTCTGAGAGTTTCTGAGTGTGTCGGAGAGTGTCAGAGAATGTCAGAGAGTTTAAGCGAGTGTCACAGACTGTCAGAGAATGTCAGAGAGATTACAGAGTGTGTCAGAGAGTGTCAGAGAGCTTCAGAGAGTGTCAGAGAGTTTCAGAGAGTTACAGAGAGCTTCAGAGGTTGTCAGAGAGTGTCAGAGAGTGACAGAGAGTTTCAGTGAGTGTCAGAGCGTTTCAGAGAGTTTCAGAGAGTGTCAGAGATTGTCTGAGAGTGTCAGAGAGTGTCAAAGAGTTTCAGAGAGTGTCAGATAGTGTCAGAGAGTTTCAGAGAGGGTCAGAGAGTGTCAGAGAGTGTCTGAGAGTGTCATAGAGTGTCAGAGAGTGTCAGGGAATGTCGGAGAGTTTCTGAGAGTATCTTTGAGTGTCAGAGAGCGTCAGAGAGTTTCACAGTCTGTCACAGGGTGTCAGAGAGTTTCAGAGAGTTTCAGAGAGAGTTAGATAGTGTCAGAGAGTGTCAGAGAGTTTCAGAGAGTGTGAGAGACTGTCTGAGAGTGTCAGAGAGTGTCAGAGAGTTTCAGACAGTGCCAGAGAGTGTCAGAGAGCGTCAGAGAGTTTCAGAGACTGTCAGAGAGTGTCAAAGTGCTTCAGAGAGTGTCAGAGAGTTTCGAAGAGTGTCTGTGAGTGTCGTAAAGTATCAGAGAGTTTCTGAGAGTTTCTGAGTGTGTCAGAGAGTATCAGAGAGTGTCAGAGACTGTCAGAGATTTTCAGAGAGTTTCAGAGAGCTTCAGAGAGTGTCTGAGAGTGTCAGAGAGTGTCAGAGAGTTCCTGAGAGTTCCTGAGTGTGTCAGAGAGAGTCAGAGATTTTCAGAGAGTGTCAGAGAGTGTCAGCGAGTGTCACAGAGTTTCTGATCGTTTTTGAGTGTTTCAGAGAGTGTCAGATAGTTTCAGAGAGTGTCACAGAGTGTCAGAGAGTTTCAGAGAGTTTCAGAGAGTTTCTGAGAGCTTCTGAGAGTGTCAGAGAGTTTCAGAGAGTTTCAGAGAGTGTCAGAAAGTTTCAGAGAGTGTCAGATAGTGTCAGAGAGTTTCAGAGAGTGTCACAGAGTGTCAGAGAGTTTCAGAGAGCTTCAGAGAGTGTCAGAGAGTGTCAGCGATTTTCAGAGAGTTTCAGAGAGTGTCAGAGATTGTCAGAGAGTGTCAGAGAGTTGCAGAGAATTTCAGACATTTTTCTGAGAGTTTCTGAGAATTTCACAGAGTGTCAGAGAGTGTCAGAGAGTTTCAGAGAGTGTCAAAGAGTTTCAGAGAGTGTCAGAGAGTTTCAGAGTTTCAGAGAGCGTCAGAGAGTGTCAGAGATTGTCAGAAAGTTTCAGAGAGTGTCAGAGAGTGTCCGTGAGTGTTAGAGATTGTCAGAGAGTGTCAGCGTGTGTCTGCGAGTGTCAGAATGTGTCAGAGAGTTATCAGAGTTTCAGAGAGTTTCTGAGTGTGTCAGAGAGTGTCAGAGAGCGTCAGAGCGTGTCAGAGTGTTTCAGAGATTTTCTGAGAGTGTCAGAGAGCTTCTGAGAGTTTCTGAGTGTGACAGAGTGTGTCAGAGACTTTCAGAGAGTGTCACAGATTGTCCGGGATTATCAGAGAGTTTCAGAGAGTTTCAGACAGTTTGAGAGAGTTTCTGAGAGTGCCAGACAGTGTCAGAGAGTTTCAGAGAGTGTCAGAGAGTGTCAGAGAGTTTCAGAGAGTTTCTGAGAGTTTCAGAGTGTTTCAGTGATGGTCAGAGAGTTTCAGAGTGTGTCAGATGGTTTCAGATTGTTTCAGAGAGTGTCTGAGATTGTCAGCGTGTTTCAGAGAGTGTCTGAGAGTGTCAGAGAGTATCAGAGAGTTCCTGAGAGTTCCTGAGTGTGTCAGAGAGTGTCAGAGAGTGTCGGAGAGTATCAGAGAGTTCCTGAGAGTTCCTGAGTGTGTCAGAGAGTGTCAGAGATTTCCAGAGAGTGTCAGAGAGTGTCAGAGAGTGTCAGAGATTGTCACAGAGTGTCAGAGAGTTTCACAGAGTTTCAGAGAGTTTCTGAGAGTTTCTGAGTGTGTCAGAGAGTGTCAGAGAATGTCAGAGAGTTTCAGAGAGTGTCACAGACTGTCAGAGAATGTCAGAGAGATTGCAAAGTGTGTCAGAGAGTGTGAGAGAGCTTCAGAGAGTGTCAGAGAGTTTCAAAGAGTTACAGAGAGCTTCAGAGGTTGTCAGAGAGTGACAGAGAGTTTCAGTGAGTGTCAGAGAGTTTCAAAGAGTTTCAGAGAGTGTCAGAGATTGTCTGAGAGTGTCAGAGAGTATCAGAGAGTTCCTGAGAGTTCCTGAGTGTGTCAGAGAGTGTCAGAGATTTCCAGAGAGTGTCAGAGAGTGTCAGAGAGTGTCAGAGATTGTCAGAGAGTGTCAGAGAGTTTCACAGAGTTTCAGAGAGTTTCTGAGAGTTTCTGAGTGTGTCAGAGAGTGTCAGAGAATGTCAGAGAGTTTCAGAGAGTGTCACAGACTGTCAGAGAATGTCAGAGAGATTGCAAAGTGTGTCAGAGAGTGTCAGAGAGCTTCAGAGAGTGTCAGAGAGTTTCAGAGAGTTACAGAGAGCTTCAGAGGTTGTCAGAGAGTGACAGAGAGTTTCAGTGAGTGTCAGAGAGTTTCAGAGAGTTTCAGAGAGTGTCAGAGATTGTCTGAGAGTGTCAGAGAGTGTCAAAGAGTTTCAGAGATTTTCAGATAGTGTCAGAGAGTTTCAGAGTGTGTCAGAGAGTGTCCGAGAGTTTCTGAGTGTGTCAGAGTGTGTCAGAGAGCGTCAGAGCGTGTCAGAGTGTTTCAGAGAGGGTCTGAGAGTGTCAGCGAGTGTCAGAGAGCTTCTGAGAGTTTCTGAGTGTTTCAGAGAGTGTCAGAGAATGTCAGAGAGTTTAAGCGAGTGTCACAGACTGTCAGAGAATGTCAGAGAGATTGCAGAGTGTGTCAGAGAGTGTCAGAGAGCTTCAGAGAGTGTCAGAGAGCTTCAGAGAGTGTCAGAGAGTTTCAGAGAGTTACAGAGAGCATCAGAGGTTGTCAGAGAGTGTCAGAGAGTGACAGAGAGTTTCAGTGAGTGTCAGAGAGTTTCAGAGAGCTTCAGAGAGTGTCAGAGATTGTCTGAGAGTGTCAGAGAGTGTCAAAGAGTTTCAGAGAGTGTCAGATAGTGTCAGAGAGTTTCAGAGAGGGTCAGAGAGTGTCAGAGAGTGTCTGAGAGTGTCTTAGAGTGTCAGAGAGTGTCAGAGAATGTCGGAGAGTTTCTGAGAGTATCTGTGAGTGTCAGAGAGCGTCAGAGAGTTTCACAGTGTGTCACAGAGTGTCAGAGAGTTTCAGAGAGTTTCAGAGACTGTTAGATAGTGTCAGAGAGTGTCAGAGAGTTTCAGAGAGTGTGAGAGACTGTCTGAGAGTGTCAGAGAATGTCAGAGAGTTTCAGACAGTGCCAGAGAGTGTCAGAGAGCGTCAGAGAGTTTCAGAGACTGTCAGAGAGTGTCAAAGAGCTTCAGAGAGTGTCAGAGAGTTTCGAAGAGTGTCTGTGAGTGTCGGAAAGTATCAGAGAGTTTCTGAGAGTTTCTGAGTGTGTCAGAGAGTATCAGAGAGTGTCAGAGACTGTCAGAGATTTTCAGAGAGTTTCAGAGAGCTTCAGAGAGTGTCTGAGAGTGTCAGAGAGTGTCAGAGAGTTCCTGAGAGTTCCTGAGTGTGTCAGAGAGTGTCAGAGATTTTCAGAGAGTGTCAGAGAGTGTCACAGAGTGTCAGAGATTGTCAGAGAGTGTCAGAGAGTGTCAGAGAATTTCAGACATTTTCTGACAGTTTCTGAGAGTTTCACAGAGTTTCAGAGAGTGTCAGAGAGAGTCAGAGAGAGATAGAGAGTGTCAGCGAGTGTCACAGAGTTTCTGAGCGTTTTTGATTGTTTCAGAGAGTGTCAGATAGTTTCAGAGAGTGTCACAGAGTGTCAGAGAGTTTCAGAGAGTTTCAGAGAGTTTCTGAGAGCTTCTGAGAGTGTCAGAGAGTTTCAGAGAGTTTCAGAGAGTGTCAGAAAGTTTCAGAGAGTGTCAGATAGTGTCAGAGAGTTTCTGAGTGTGTCAGAGAGTGTCAGAGAGCGTCAGAGCGTGTCAGAGTGTTTCAGAGAGGGTCTGAGAGTGTCAGCGAGTGTCAGAGAGCTTCTGAGAGTTTCTGAGTGTTTCAGAGAGTGTCAGAGAATGTCAGAGAGTTTAAGCGAGTGTCACAGACTGTCAGAGAATGTCAGAGAGATTGCAGAGTGTGTCAGAGAGTGTCAGAGAGCTTCAGAGAGTGTCAGAGAGTTTCAGAGAGTTACAGAGAGCTTCAGAGGTTGTCAGAGAGTGTCAGAGAGTGACAGAGAGTTTCAGTGAGTGTCAGAGAGTTTCAGAGAGTTTGAGAGAGTGTCAGACATTGTCTGAGAGTGTCAGAGAGTGTCAAAGAGTTTCTGAGAGTGTCAGATAGTGTCAGAGAGTTTCCGAGAGGGTCAGAGAGTGTCAGAGAGTGTCTGAGAGTGTCATAGAGTGTCAGAGAGTGTCAGAGAATGTCGGAGAGTTTCACAGTGTGTCACAGAGTGTCAGAGAGTTTCAGAGAGTTTCAGAGAGTGTTAGATAGTGTCAGAGAGTGTCAGAGAGTTTCAGAGAGTGTGAGAGACTGTCTGAGAGTGTCAGAGAATGTCAGAGAGTTTCAGACAGTGCCAGAGAGTGTCAGAGAGCGTCAGAGAGTTTCAGAGACTGTCAGAGAGTGTCAAAGAGCTTCAGAGAGTGTCAGAGAGTTTCGAAGAGTGTCTGTGAGTGTCGGAAAGTATCAGAGAGTTTCTGAGAGTTTCTGAGTGTGTCAGAGAGTATCAGAGAGTGTCAGAGACTGTCAGAGATTTTCAGAGAGTTTCAGAGAGCTTCAGAGAGTGTCTGAGAGTGTCAGAGAGTGTCAGAGAGTTCCTGAGAGTTCCTGAGTGTGTCAGAGAGTGTCAGAGATTTTCAGAGAGTGTCAGAGAGTGTCACAGAGTGTCAGAGATTGTCAGAGAGTGTCAGAGAGTTTCAGAGAATTTCAGACATTTTCTGACAGTTTCTGAGAGTTTCACAGAGTTTCAGAGAGTGTCAGAGAGAGTCAGAGAGATATAGAGTGTGTCAGCGAGTGTCACAGAGTTTCTGAGCGTTTTTGAGTCTTTCAGAGAGTGTCAGATAGTTTCAGAGAGTGTCACAGAGTGTCAGAGAGTTTCAGAGAGTTTCAGAGAGTTTCTGAGAGCTTCTGAGAGTGTCAGAGAGTTTCAGAGATTTTCAGAGAGTGTCAGAAAGTTTCAGAGAGTGTCAGATAGTGTCAGAGAGTTTCAGAGAGTGTCACAGAGTGTCAGAGAGTTTCAGAGAGCTTCAGAGAGTGTCAGAGAGTGTCAGCGATTTTCAGAGAGTTTCAGAGAGTGTCAGAGATTGTCAGAGAGTGTCAGAGAGTTTCAGAGAATTTCAGACATGTTCTGAGAGTTTCTGAGAGTTTCACAGAGTGTCAGAGAGTGTCAGAGAGTTTCAGAGAGTGTCAGAGAGTGTCAAAGAGTTTCAGAGAGTGTCAGAGAGTTTCAGAGAGTTTCAGAGAGCGTCAGAGAGTGTCAGAGATTGTCAGAAAGTTTCAGAGAGTGTCAGAGAGTGTCCGAGAGTGTTAGAGATTGTCAGAGAGTGTCAGCGAGTGTCTGCGAGTGTCAGAATGTGTCAGAGAGTTATCAGAGTTTCAGAGAGTTTCTGAGTGTGTCAGAGAGTGTCAGAGAGCGTCAGAGCGTGTCAGAGTGTTTCAGAGATTTTCTGAGAGTGTCAGAGAGTGTCAGAGAGCTTCTGAGAGTTTCTGAGTGTGTCAGAGAGTGTCAGAGCGTTTTGGAGAGTGTCACAGATTGTCCGGGATTATCAGAGAGTTTCAGAGAGTTTCAGACAGTTTGAGAGAGTTTCTGAGAGTGCCAGACAGTGTCAGAGAGTTTCAGAGAGTGTCAGAGAGTTTCAGAGAATTTCAGACATTTTCTGAGAGTTTCTGAGAGTTTCACAGAGTTTCAGAGAGTTTCAGAGAGTGTCAGAGAGAGTCAGAGAGAGATAGAGAGTGTCAGCGAGTGTCACAGAGTTTCTGAGCATTTTTGAGTGTTTCAGAGAGTGTCAGATAGTTTCAGAGAGTGTCACAGAGTGTCAGAGAGTTTCAGAGAGTTTCAGAGAGTTTCTGAGAGCTTCTGAGAGTGTCAGAGAGTTTCAGAGAGTGTCGGAAAGTTTCAGAGAGTGTCAGATAGTGTCAGAGAGTTTCAGAGAGTGTCACAGAGTGTCAGAGAGTTTCAGAGAGCTTCAGAGAGTGTCAGAGAGTGTCAGCGATTTTCAGAGAGTTTCAGAGAGTGTCAGAGATTGTCAGAGAGTGTCAAAGAGTTTCAGAGAATTTCAGACATTTTCTGAGAGTTGCTGAGAGTTTCACAGAGTGTCAGAGAGTGTCAGAGAGTTTCAGAGAGTGTCAGAGAGTGTCAAAGAGTTTCAGAGAGTGTCAGAGAGTTTCAGAGAGTTTCAGAGAGCGTCAGAGAGTGTCAGAGATTGTCAGAAAGTTTCAGAGAGTGTCAGAGAGTGTCTGAGAGTGTTAGAGATTGTCAGAGAGTGTCAGCGAGTGTCTGCGAGTGTCAGAATGTGTCAGAGAGTTATCAGAGTTTCAGAGAGTTTCTGAGTGTGTCAGAGAGTGTCAGAGAGCGTCAGAGCGTGTCAGAGTGTTTCAGAGATTTTCTGAGAGTGTCAGAGAGTGTCAGAGAGCTTCTGAGAGTTTCTGAGTGTGTCAGAGAGCGTCAGAGCGTTTCGGAGAGTGTCACAGATTGTCCGGGATTATCAGAGAGTTTCAGAGAGTTTCAGACAGTTTGAGAGAGTTTCTGAGAGTGCCAGACAGTGTCAGAGAGTTTCAGAGAGTGTCTGAGAGTGTCAGAGGGTTTCAGAGAGTTTCTGAGAGTTTCAGAGTGTTTCAGTGATGGTCAGAGAGTTTCAGAGTGTGTCAGAGGGTTTCAGATTGTTTCAGAGAGTGTCTGAGATTGTCAGAATGTTTCAGAGAGTGTCTGAGAGTGTCAGAGAGTATCAGAGAGTTCCTGAGAGTTCCTGAGTGTGTCAGAGAGTGTCAGAGATTTCCAGAGAGTTTCTGAGAGTTTCTGAGTGTGTCAGAGAGTGTCAGAGAATGTCAGAGAGTTTCAGAGAGTGTCACAGACTGTCAGAGAATGTCAGAGAGATTGCAAAGTGTGTCAGAGAGTGTCAGAGAGCTTCAGAGAGTGTCAGAGAGTTTCAGAGAGTTACAGAGAGCTTCAGAGGTTGTCAGAGAGTGACAGAGAGTTTCAGTGAGTGTCCGAGAGTTTCTGAGTGTGTCAGAGAGTGTCAGAGAGCGTCAGAGCGTGTCAGAGTGTTTCAGAGAGGGTCTGAGAGTGTCAGCGAGTGTCAGAGAGCTTCTGAGAGTTTCTGAGTGTTTCAGAGAGTGTCAGAGAATGTCAGAGAGTTTAAGCGAGTGTCACAGACTGTCAGAGAATGTCAGAGAGATTGCAGAGTGTGTCAGAGAGTGTCAGAGAGCTTCAGAGAGTGTCAGAGAGTTTCAGAGAGTTACAGAGAGCTTCAGAGGTTGTCAGAGAGTGTCAGAGAGTGACAGAGAGTTTCAGTGAGTGTCAGAGAGTTTCAGAGAGTTTCAGAGAGTGTCAGAGATTGTCTGAGAGTGTCAGAGAGTGTCAAAGAGTTTCAGAGAGTGTCAGATAGTGTCAGAGAGTTTCAGAGAGGGTCAGAGAGTGTCAGAGAGTGTCTGAGAGTCTCATAGAGTGTCAGAGAGTGTCAGAGAATGTCGGAGAGTTTCTGAGAGTATCTGTGAGTGTCAGAGAGCGTCAGAGAGTTTCACAGTGTGTCACAGAGTGTCAGAGAGTTTCAGAGAGTTTCAGAGAGTGTTAGATAGTGTCAGAGAGTGTCAGAGAGTTTCAGAGAGTGTGAGAGACTGTCTGAGAGTGTCAGAGAATGTCAGAGAGTTTCAGACAGTGCCAGAGAGTGTCAGAGAGCGTCAGAGAGTTTCAGAGACTGTCAGAGAGTGTCAAAGAGCTTCAGAGAGTGTCAGAGAGTTTCGAAGAGTGTCTGTGAGTGTCGGAAAGTATCAGAGAGTTTCTGAGAGTTACTGAGTGTGTCAGAGAGTATCAGAGAGTGTCAGAGACTGTCAGAGATTTTCAGAGAGTTTCAGAGAGCTTCAGAGAGTGTCTGAGAGTGTCAGAGAGTGTCAGAGAGTTCCTGAGAGTTCCTGAGTGTGTCAGAGAGTGTCAGAGATTTTCAGAGAGTGTCAGAGAGTGTCACAGAGTGTCAGAGATTGTCAGAGAGTTTCAGAGCATTTCAGACATTTTCTGACAGTTTCTGAGAGTTTCACAGAGTTTCAGAGAGTGTCAGAGAGAGTCAGAGAGAGATAGAGAGTGTCAGCGAGTGTCACAGAGTTTCTGAGCGTTTTGGAGTGTTTCAGAGAGTGTCGGATAGTTTCAGAGAGTGTCACAGAGTGACAGAGAGTTTCAGAGAGTTTCAGAGAGTTTCTGAGAGCTTCTGAGAGTGTCAGAGAGTTTCAGAGAGTTTCAGAGAGTGTCAGAAAGTTTCAGAGAGTGTCAGATAGTGTCAGAGAGTTTCAGAGAGTGTCAGAGAGTTTCAGAGAGCTTCAGAGAGTGTCAGAGAGTGTCAGCGATTTTCAGAGTGTTTCAGAGAGTGTCAGAGATTGTCAGAGAGTGTCAGAGAGTTTCAGAGAATTTCAGACATTTTCTGAGAGTTTCTGAGAGTTTCACAGAGTGTCAGAGAGTGTCAGAGAGTTTCAGAGAGTGTCAGAGAGTGTCAAAGAGTTTCAGAGAGTGTCAGAGAGTTTCAGAGAGTTTCAGAGAGCGTCAGAGAGTGTCAGAGATTGTCAGAAAGTTTCAGAGAGTGTCAGAGAGTGTCCGAGAGTGTTAGAGATTGTCAGAGAGTGTCAGCGAGTGTCTGCGAGTGTCAGAATGTTTCAGAGAGTTATCAGAGTTTCAGAGAGTTTCTGAGTGTGTCAGAGAGTGTCAGAGAGCGTCAGAGCGTGTCAGAGTGTTTCAGAGATTTTCTGAGAGTGTCAGAGAGTGTCAGAGAGCTTCTGAGAGTTTCTGAGTGTGTCAGAGAGTGTCAGAGCGTTTCGGAGAGTGTCACAGATTGTCCGGGATTATCAGAGAGTTTCAGAGAGTTTCAGACAGTTTGAGAGAGTTTCTGAGAGTGCCAGACAGTGTCAGAGAGTTTCAGAGAGTGTCAGAGAGTTTCAGAGAATTTCAGACATTTTCTGAGAGTTTCTGAGAGTTTCACAGAGTTTCAGAGACTGTCAGAGAGAGTCAGAGAGAGATAGAGAGTGTCAGCGAGTGTCACAGAGTTTCTGAGCGTTTTTGAGTGTTTCAGAGAGTGTCAGATAGTTTCAGAGAGTGTCACAGAGTGGCAGAGAGTTTCAGAGAGTTTCAGAGAGTTTCTGAGAGCTTCTGAGAGTGTCAGAGAGTTTCAGAGAGTGTCAGAAAGTTTCAGAGAGTGTCAGATAGTGTCAGAGAGTTTCAGAGAGTGTCACAGAGTGTCAGAGAGTTTCAGAGAGCTTCAGAGAGTGTCAGAGAGTGTCAGCGATTTTCAGAGAGTTTCAGAGAGTGTCAGAGATTGTCAGAGAGTGTCAGAGAGTTTCAGAGAATTTCAGACATTTTCTGAGAGTTGCTGAGAGTTTCACAGAGTGTCAGAGAGTGTCAGAGAGTTTCAGAGAGTGTCAGAGAGTGTCAAAGAGTTTCAGAGAGTGTCAGAGAGTTTCAGAGAGTTTCAGAGAGCGTCAGAGAGTGTCAGAGATTGTCAGAAAGTTTCAGAGAGTGTCAGAGAGTGTCCGAGAGTGTTAGAGATTGTCAGAGAGTGTCAGCGAGTGTCTGCGAGTGTCAGAATGTGTCAGAGAGTTATCAGAGTTTCAGAGAGTTTCTGAGTGTGTCAGAGAGTGTCAGAGAGCGTCAGAGCATGTCAGAGTGTTTCAGAGATTTTCTGAGAGTGTCAGAGAGTGTCAGAGAGCTTCTGAGAGTTTCTGAGTGTGTCAGAGAGTGTCAGAGCGTTTCAGAGAGTGTCAGAGAGTTTCAGAGAATTTCAGACATTTTCTGAGAGTTTCAGAGAGTTTCACAGAGTTTCAGAGAGTTTCAGAGAGTGTCAGAGAGAGTCAGAGAGAGATAGAGAGTGTCAGCGAGTGTCACAGAGTTTCTGAGCGTTTTTGAGTGTTTCAGAGAGTGTCAGATAGTTTCAGAGAGTGTCACAGAGTGTCAGAGAGTTTCAGAGAGTTTCAGAGAGTTTCTGAGAGCTTCTGAGAGTCTCAGAGAGTTTCAGAGAGTGTCAGAAAGTTTCAGAGAGTGTCAGATAGTGTCAGAGAGTTTCAGAGAGTGTCACAGAGTGTCGGAGAGTTTCAGAGAGTTTCAGAGAGTGTCAGAGAGTGTCAGCGATTTTCAGAGAGTTTCAGAGAGTGTCAGAGATTGTCAGAGAGTGTCAGAGAGTTTCAGAGAGCTTCAGAGAGTGTCAGAGAGTTTCAGCGATTTTCAGAGAGTTTCAGAGAGTTTCTGAGTGTGTCAGAGATTGTCAGAGAGCGTCAGAGCGTGTCAGAGTGTTTCAGAGATTTTCTGAGAGTGTCAGAGAGTGTCAGAGAGCTTCTGAGAGTTTCTGAGTGTGTCACAGAGTGTCAGAGCGTTTCGGAGAGTGTCACAGATTGTTCGGGATTATCAGAGAGTTCCAGAGAGTTTCAGACAGTTTGAGAGAGTTTCTGAGAGTGCCAGACAGTGTCAGAGAGTTTCAGAGAGTGTCAGAGAGTGTCAGAGGGTTTCAGAGAGTTTCTGAGAGTTTCAGAGTGTTTCAGTGATGGTCAGAGAGTTTCAGAGTGTGTCAGAGGGTTTCAGATTGTTTCAGAGAGTGTCTGAGATTGTCAGAGTGTTTCAGAGAGTGTCTGAGAGTGTCAGAGAGTGTCAGAGAGTTCCTGAGAGTTCCTGAGTGTGTCAGAGAGTGTCAGAGATTTCCAGAGAGTGTCAGAGAGTGTCAGAGAGTGTCAGAGATTGTCAGAGAGTGTCAGAGTTTCACAGAGTTTCAGAGAGTTTCTGAGAGTTTCTGAGTGTGTCAGAGAGTGTCAGAGAATGTCAGAGAGTTTCAGAGAGTGTCACAGACTGTCAGAGAATGTCAGAGAGATTGCAAAGTGTGTCAGAGAGTGTCAGAGAGCTTCAGAGAGTGTCAGAGAGTTTCAGAGAGTTACAGAGAGCTTCAGAGGTTGTCAGAGAGTGACAGAGAGTTTCAGTGAGTGTCAGAGTGTTTCAGAGAGTTTCAGAGAGTGTCAGAGATTGTCTGAGAGTGTCAGAGAGTGTCAAAGAGTTTCAGAGAGTTTCAGATAGTGTCAGAGAGTTTCAGAGAGTGTCAGAGAGTGTCCGAGAGTTTCTGAGTGTGTCAGAGAGTGTCAGAGAGCGTCAGAGCGTGTCAGAGTGTTTCAGAGAGGGTCTGAGAGTGTCAGCGAGTGTCAGAGAGCTTCTGAGAGTTTCTGAGTGTTTCAGAGAGTGTCAGAGAATGTCAGAGAGTTTAAGAGAGTGTCACAGACTGTCAGAGAATGTCAGAGAGATTGCAGAGTGTGTCAGAGAGTGTCAGAGAGCTTCAGAGAGTGTCAGAGAGTTTCAGAGAGTTACAGAGAGCTTCAGAGGTTGTCAGAGAGTGTCAGAGAGTGACAGAGAGTTTCAGTGAGTGTCAGAGAGTTTCAGAGAGTTTCAGAGAGTGTCAGAGATTGTCTGAGAGTGTCAGAGAGTGTCAAAGGGTTTCAGAGAGTGTCAGATAGTGTCAGAGTGTTTCAGAGAGGGTCAGAGAGTGTCAGAGAGTGTCTGAGAGTGTCATAGAGTGTCAGAGAGTGTCAGAGAATGTCGGAGAGTTTCTGAGAGTATCTGTGAGTGTCAGAGAGCGTCAGAGAGTTTCACAGTGTGTCACAGAGTGTCAGAGAGTTTCAGAGAGTGTTAGATAGTGTCAGAGAGTGTCAGAGAGTTTCAGAGAGTGTGAGAGACTGTCTGAGAGTGTCAGAGAATGTCAGAGAGTTTCAGACAGTGCCAGAGAGTGTCAGAGAGCGTCAGAGAGTTTCAGAGACTGTCAGAGAGTGTCAAAGAGCTTCAGAGAGTGTCAGAGAGTTTCGAAGAGTGTCTGTGAGTGTCGGAAAGTATCAGAGAGTTTCTGAGAGTTTCTGAGTGTGTCAGAGAGTATCAGAGTGTGTCAGAGACTGTCAGAGATTTTCAGAGAGTTTCAGAGAGCTTCAGAGAGTGTCTGAGAGTGTCAGAGAGTGTCAGAGAGTTCCTGAGAGTTCCTGAGTGTGTCAGAGAGTGTCAGAGATTTTCAGAGAGTGTCAGAGAGTGTCACAGAGGGTCAGAGATTGTCAGAGAGTGTCAGAGAGTTTCAGAGAATTTCAGACATTTTCTGACAGTTTCTGAGAGTTTCACAGAGTTTCAGAGAGTTTCAGAGAGTGTCACAGAGTGTCAGAGAGTTTCAGAGAGTTTCAGAGAGTTTCTGAGAGCTTCTGAGAGTGTCAGAGAGTTTCAGAGAGTTTCAGAGAGTGTCAGAAAGTTTCAGAGAGTGTCAGATAGTGTCAGAGAGCTTCAGAGAGTGTCAGAGAGTGTCAGCGATTTTCAGAGAGTTTCAGAGAGTGTCAGAGATTGTCAGAGAGTGTCAGAGAGTTTCAGAGAATTTCAGACATTTTCTGAGAGTTTCTGAGAGTTTCACAGAGTGTCAGAGAGTGTCAGAGAGTTTCAGAGAGTGTCAGAGAGTGTCAAAGAGTTTCAGAGAGTGTCAGAGAGTTTCAGAGAGTTTCAGAGAGCGTCAGAGAGTGTCAGAGATTGTCAGAAAGTTTCAGAGAGTGTCAGAGAGTGTCCGAGAGTGTTAGAGATTGTCAGAGAGTGTCAGCGAGTGTCTGCGAGTGTCAGAATGTGTCAGAGAGTTATCAGAGTTTCAGAGAGTTTCTGAGTGTGTCAGAGAGTGTCAGAGAGCGTCAGAGCGTGTCAGAGTGTTTCAGAGATTTTCTGAGAGTGTCAGAGAGTGTCAGAGAGCTTCTGAGAATTTCTTAGTCTGTCAGAGGGTGTCAGAGCGTTTCGGAGAGAGTCACAGATTGTCCGGGATTATCAGAGAGTTTCAGAGAGTTTCAGACAGTTTGAGAGAGTTTCTGAGAGTGCCAGACAGTGTCAGAGAGTTTCAGAGAGTGTCAGAGAGTGTCAGAGAGTTTCAGAGAGTTTCTGAGAGTTTCAGAGTGTTTCAGTGATGGTCAGAGAGTTTCAGAGTGTGTCAGAGGGTTTCAGATTGTTTCAGAGAGTGTCTGAGATTGTCAGAGTGTTTCAGAGAGTGTCTGAGAGTGTCAGAGAGTATCAGAGAGTTCCTGAGAGTTCCTGAGTGTGTCAGAGAGTGTCAGAGATTTCCAGAGAGTGTCAGAGAGTGTCAGAGAGTGTCAGAGATTGTCAGAGAGTGTCAGAGAGTTTCACAGAGTTTCAGAGAGTTTCTGAGAGTTTCTGAGTGTGTCAGAGAGTGTCAGAGAATGCCATAGAGTTTCAGAGAGTGTCACAGACTGTCAGAGAATGTCAGAGAGATTGCAAAGTGTGTCAGAGAGTGTCAGAGATCTTCAGAGAGTGTCAGAGAGTTTCAGAGAGTGTCAGAGAGTTTCAGAGAGTGTCAAAGAGTTTCAGAGAGTTTCAGATAGTGTCAGAGAGTTTCAGAGAGGGTCAGAGAGTGTCAGACAGTGTCTGAGAGTGTCATAGAGTGTCAGAGAGTGTCAGAGAATGTCGGAGAGTTTCTGAGAGTATCTGTGAGTGTCAGAGAGCGTCAGAGAGTTTCACAGTGTGTCACAGAGTGTCAGAGAATTTCAGAGAGCTTCAGAGAGAGTCAGATAGTGTCAGAGATTGTCAGAGAGTTTCAGAGAGTGTGAGACACTGTCTGAGAGTGTCAGAGAGTGTCAGAGAGTTTCAGACAGTGCCAGAGAGTGTCAGAGAGCGTCAGAGAGTATCAGAGACTGCCAGAGAGCGTCAAAGAGCTTCAGAGAGTGTCAGAGAGTTTCGGAGAGTGTCTGTGAGTGTCGGAGAGTATCAGAGAGTTTCTGAGAGTTTCTGAGTGTGTCAGAGAGTATCAGAGAGCGTCAGAGACTGTCAGAGATCTTCAGAGAGTTTCAGAGAGTTTCAGAGAGTGTCAGAGACTGTCAGAAAGTTTCAGAGAGTGTCAGAGAGTGTCCGAGAGTTTCTGAGTGTGTCAGAGAGTGTCAGAGAGCGTCAGAGCGTGTCAGAGAGTTTCTGAGATCGTCAGAGAGTTTCAGAGACTGTCAGAGAGTGTCAAAGAGTTTCAGAGAGTATCAGAGAGTTTCGGAGAGTGTCTGTGAGTGTCAGAGAGTATCAGAGAGTTTCTGAGAGTTTCAGAGTGTGTCAGAGAGCATCAGAGAGTGTCAGAGAGCGTCAGAGATTTTCAGAGAGTTCCAGAGAGTTTCAGAGAGTGTCAGAGATTGTCAGAAAGTTTCAGAGAGTGTCAGAGAGTGTCCGAGAGTTTCTGAGTGTGTCAGAGAGTGTCAGAGAGCGTCAGAGCGTGTCAGAGAGTTTCTGAGATCGTCAGAGAGTTTCAGAGACTGTCAGAGAGTGTCAAAGAGTTTCAGAGAGTATCAGAGAGTTTCGGAGAGTGTCTGTGAGTGTCAGAGAGTATCAGAGAGTTTCTGAGAGTTTCAGAGTGTGTCAGAGAGCATCAGAGAGTGTCAGAGAGCGTCAGAGATTTTCAGAGAGTTTCAGAGAGCTTCAGAGAGTGTCAGAGATTGTCAGAAAGTTTCAGAGAGTGTCAGAGAGTGTCCGAGAGTTTCTGAGTGTGTCAGAGAGTGTCAGAGAGCGTCAGAGCGTGTCAGAGTGTTTCACAGAGGGTCTGAGAGTGCCAGCGAGTGTCAGAGAGCTTCTGAGAGTTTCTGAGTTTGTCCGAGAGTGTCAGAGAGGGTCAGAGAGTTTCGGAGAGTGTCGCAGATTGTCAGGGAGCGTCAGAGAGTTTCAGATAATTTCAGACTGTTTGAGAGAGTTTCTGAGAGTGTCAGAGAGTGTCAGAGAGTTTCAGAGAGTTTCTGAGAGTGTCAGAGAGTTTCAGAGAGTTTCAGAGAGTGTCAGAGAGTATCAGAGAGTGTCAGAGAGCGTCAGAGATATTCAGAGAGTTTCAGAGAGCTTCAGAGAGTGTCAGAGATTGTCAGAAAGTTTCAGAGATTGTCAGAGAGTGTCCGAGAGTTTCTGAGTGTGTCAGAGAGTGCCAGAGAGCGTCAGAGCGTGTCATAGAGTTTCAAAGAGTTTCTGAGAGTGTCAGAGAGTGTCAGAGAGCTTCTGAGAATTTCTGAGTTTGTCAGAGAGTGTCAGAGAGTTTCGGAGAGTGTCACAGATTGTCAGGGAGTGTCAGAGAGTTTCAGAGAATTTCAGACAGTTTGAGAGAGTTTCTGAGAGTGTCAGACAGTGTCAGAGAGTTTCAGAGAGTGTCAGAGAGTGTCAGAGAGTGTCAGAGAGTTTCTGAGAGTTTCAGAGAGTTTCAGTGAGGGTCAGAGAGTTTCAGAGTGTGTCAGAGGGTTTCAGATTGTTTCAGAGAGTGTCTGAGAGTGTCAGAGTGTTTCAGAGAGTGTCTGAGAGTGTCAGAGAGTGTCAGAGAGTTCCTGAGAATTCCTGAGCGTGTCAGAGAGTGTCAGAGATTTTCAGAGAGTGTCAGAGAGTGTCACAGAGTGTCAGAGATTGTCAGAGAGTGTCAGAGAGTTTCAGAGAATTTCAGAGATTTTCTGAGAGTTTCTGAGAGTGTCAGAGAGAGTCAGAGAGAGATAGAGAGTGTCAGAGAGTGTCAGAGAGTTTCTGAGAGTTTTTGAGTGTTTCAGAGAGTGTCACAGAGTGTCAGAGAGTTTCAGAGAGTTTCAGAGAGTTTCTGAGAGTGTCAGAGAGGGTCAGAGAGTGTCAGAGAGTTTCAGAGAGTGTCAGAGAGTATCAGAGAGTTTCAGAGAGCTTCAGAGAGTGTCAGAAATTGTCAGAAGGTTTCAGAGATTGTCAGTGAGTGTCCGAGTGTTTCTGAGTGTGTCAGAGAGTGCCAGAGAGCGTCAGAGCGAATCAGAGAGTTTCAGAGAGTTTCTGAGAGTGTCAGAGAGTGTCAGAGAGCTTCTGAGAATTTCTGAGTTTGTCAGAGAGTGTCAGAGAGTTTCGGAGAGTGTCACAGATTGTCAGGGAGTGTCAGAGAGTTTCAGAGAATTTCAGACAGTTTGAGAGAGTTTCTGAGAGTGTCAGACAGTGTCAGAGAGTTTCAGAGAGTGTCAGAGAGTGTCAGAGAGTGCCAGAGAGTGTCAGAGAGTTTCTGAGAGTTTCAGAGAGTTTCAGTGAGGGTCAGAGAGTGTCCGAGAGTTTCTGAGAGTTTCAGAGAGTTTCAGTGAGGGTCAGAGAGTTTCAGAGTGTGTCAGAGGGTTTCAGATTGTTTCAGAGTGTGTCTGAGAGTGTCAGAGAATGTCAGAGAGTTTCTGAGAGTTTCAGAGAGTTTCAGTGAGGGTCAGAGAGTTTCAGAGTGTGCCAGAGGGTTTCAGATTGTTTCAGAGAGTGTCTGAGAGTGTCAGAGTGTTTCAGAGAGTGTCTGAGAGTGTCAGAGAGTGTCAGAGAGTTTCAGAGTGTGTCAGAGAGTGTCAGAGAGTGTCAGAGAGTTTCTGAGAGTTTCAGAGAGTTTCAGTGAGGGTCAGAGAGTTTCTGAGTGTGTCAGAGGGTTTCAGATTGTTTCAGAGAGTGTCTGAGAGTGTCAGAGTGTTTCAGAGAGTGTCTGAGAGTGTCAGAGAGTGTCAGAGAGTTCCTGAGAATTCCTGAGTGTGTCAGAGAGTGTCAGAGATTTTCAGAGAGTGTCAGAGAGTGTCACAGAGTGTCAGAGATTGTCAGAGAGTGTCAGAGAGTTTCAGAGAATTTCAGAGATTTTCTGAGAGTTTCTGAGAGTGTCAGAGAGAGTCAGAGAGAGATAGAGAGTTTCAGAGAGTGTCAGAGAGTGTCAGAGAGTGTCAGAGAGTGTCAGAGAGTGTCGGAGAGTTTCTGAGAGTGTCAGTGAGAGTCAGAGAGAGATAGAGAGTGTCAGAGAGTGTCAGAGAGTTTCTGAGAGTTCCTGAGAATTCCTGAGTGTGTCAGAGAGTGTCAGAGATTTTCAGAGAGTGTCAGAGAGTGTCACAGTGTGTCAGAGATTGTCAGAGAGTGTCAGAGAGTTTCAGAGAATTTCAGAGATTTTCTGAGAGTTTCTGAGAGTGTCAGAGAGAGTCAGAGAGAGATAGAGAGTGTCAGAGAGTGTCAGAGAGTTTCTGAGAGTTTTTGAGTGTTTCAGAGAGTGTCACAGAGTGTCAGAGAGTTTCAGAGTGTTTCAGAGAGTTTCTGAGAGTGTCAGAGAGGGTCAGAGAGCGTCAGAGAGTTTCAGAGAGTGTCAGAGAGTATCAGAGAGTTTCAGAGAGCTTCAGAGATTGTCAGAGATTGTCAGAAGGTTTCAGAGATTGTCAGAGAGTGTCCGAGTGTTTCTGAGTGTGTCAGAGAGTGCCAGAGAGCGTCAGAGCGAATCAGAGAGTTTCAGAGAGTTTCTGAGAGTGTCAGAGAGTGTCAGAGAGCTTCTGAGAATTTCTGAGTTTGTCAGAGAGTGTCAGAGAGTGTCAGAGAGTTTCTGAGAGTTTCAGAGAGTTTCAGTGAGGGTCAGAGAGTTTCAGAGTGTGTCAGAGGGTTTCAGATTGTTTCAGAGAGTGTCTGAGAGTGTCAGAGTGTTTCAGGCAGTGTCTGAGAGTTCCTGAGAAGTCCTGAGTGTGTCAGAGAGTGTCAGAGATTTTCAGAGAGTGTCAGAGAGTGTAACAGAGTGTCAGAGATTGTCAGAGAGTGTCAGAGAGTTTCAGAGAATTTCAGAGTTTTTCTGAGAGTTTCTGAGAGTTTCACAGAGTTTCAGAGAGTTTCAGAGAGTGTCAGAGAGAGTCAGAGAGTGATAGAGAGTGTCAGAGAGTGTCAGAGATTTTCTGAGAGTTTTTGAGTGTTTCAGAGAGTGTCAGATAGTTTCAGAGAGTGTCACAGAGTGTCAGAGAGTTTCAGAGAGTTTCTGAGAGTGTCAGAGAGTTTCAGAGAGTTTCAGAGAGTGTCAGAAAGTTTCAGAGAGTGTCAGATAGTGTCAGAGAGTGTCAAAGAGTTTCAGAGAGTGTCAGTGAGTGTCAGAGAGTGTCAGAGAGTTTCAGAGAGTGTCAGAGAGTGTCAAAGAGTTTCAGAGAGTGTCAGAGAGTTTCAGAGATTTTCAGAGAGTTTTTGAGAGTTTCAGAGAGTGCCAGAGAGTTTCTGAGAGTTTCTGAGTGTGACGGAGAATGTCAGAGATTTTCAGGGAGTGTTCCAAAGTGTCAGAGTGTGTCAGAGAGTGTCAAAGAGTTTCAGAGAGTGTCAGAGAGGGTCAGAGATTTTCAGAGAGATTCTGAGAGTTTCACAGCGTGTCAGAGAGTTTCAGAGAGTTTCTGAGGGTGTCAGAGAGTGGCAGAGAGTTTAAGAGAGTGTCAGAGAGTTTCAGAGAGTGTCTGGGCGTGTCAGAGATTGCCAGAGAGTTTCTGAGAGTTTCTGAGTGTGTCAGAGAGTGTCAGAGAGTGTCAGAGAGTTTCAGAGACTGTCAGAGAGTGTCAAAGAGTTTCAGAGAGTGTCAGAGAGATTCGGAGAGTGTCTGTGAGTTTCGGAGAGTGTCAGACAGTTTCTGAGAGTTTCTGAGTGTGTCAGAGAGTTTCAGAGAGTGTCACAGAGTGTCACAGAGTGTCAGAGACTTTCGGAGAGTGTCAGAGAGTGTCAGAGATTTTCAGAGAGTTTCAGAGAGCGTCAGAGAGTGTCAGAGATTGTCAGAAAGTTTCAGAGAGTGTCATAGAGTGTCCGAGAGTGTTAGAGATTGTCAGAGAGTGTCAGAGAGTGTCAGAGAGTTTCAGAGAGTGTCAGAGAGTTTCAAAGAGTTTCAGAGAATGTCAGAGAGTTTCAGAGAGTTTCAGAGAGTTTTTGAGAGTGTCGGAGAGTACCAGAGAGTTTCTGAGAGTTTCTGAGTGTGTCAGAGAGTGTCAGAGAGTTTCAGAGAGTGTCAGAGAGGGTCAGAGATTTTCAGAGAGATTCTGAGAGTTTCACAGCGTGTCGGAGAGTTTCAGAGAGCTTCAGTGAGGGTCAGAGAGTTTCAGAGTGTGTCAGAGGGTTTCAGATTGTTTCAGAGAGTGTCTGAGAGTGTCAGAGTGTTTCAGAGAGTGTCAGAGAGTGTCAGAGAGTTCCTGAGAGTTCCTGAGTGTGTCAGAGAGTGTCAGACATTTTCAGAGAGTGTCACAGAGTTTCACAGAGTTTCAGAGAGTGTCAGAGAGAGTCAGAGAGTGATAGAGATTGTCAGAGAGTGTCAGAGAGTGTCAGAGAGTTTCTGAGAGTTTCAGAGAGTTTCAGTGAGGGTCAGAGAGTTTCAGAGTGTGTCAGAGGGTTTCAGATTGTTTCAGAGAGTGTCTGAGAGTGTCAGAGTGTTTCAGAGAGTGTCAGAGAGTTCCTGAGAGTTCCTGAGTGTGTCAGAGAGTGTCAGACATTTTCAGAGAGTGTCACAGAGTTTCACAGAGTTTCAGAGAGTGTCAGAGAGAGTCAGAGAGTGATAGAGATTGTCAGAGAGTGTCAGAGAGTTTCTGAGAGTTTTTGAGTGTTTCAGAGAGTGTCAGAGAGTTTCAGAGAGTGTCACAGTGTGTCAGAGTGTTTCAGAGAGTTTCAGAGAGTTTCTGAGAGTTTCTGAGAGTGTCAGAGAATTTCAGAGAGTTTCAGAGAGTTTCAGAGAGTGTCAGAAAGTTTCAGAGAGTGTCAGATAGTGTCAGAGAGTTTCAGAGAGTGTCACAGTGTATCACAGAGTGTCAGAGAGTTTGAGAGAGCTTCGGAGAGTGTCAGAGAGTGTCAGAGATTTTCAGAGAGTTTCAGAGAGTGTCAGACAGTGCCTGAGAGTAAGTAACTTACTGTTTTACTTACTGTTTTCCTTGTCTTTGAGTTTCTTTTGGCGCCGGAGGAACCGGAAGCTGGTCGGCAGCGAGGACTCCTGGGTAGGTATTTTCCTTAAAGGTGCGGAGCTGAGTAAACCCGAGCCACTACAAATGTAGTGTCTCCCACCCATCCTCCTCCTCTAACCTAATAATAAGACCCTTTTTACCCTCCTCCTCTAACCAAAAAGGACTGAGCAGGTAAGCTATTTACTGTTTTTGTTAATATCTATAGTTGTACTTAACTAAGGGGTAATTGAATAAAAGAAATGGCAGCCAGTGTAGTGTATTGCTCCTCCTGCAGAATGTTCGAGGTGAGGGAAACCTCCGGTGGCCCTGCCGACTTCACCTGCTGGAAGTGCATCCGTCTCCAGCTCCTATCAGACCGTGTTAGGGAATTGGAGCTGGAGCTGGATGAACTGAGGATCATTCGGGAAGCTGAGGGGTTGATAGATAGAAGCTACACGGAGGTCGTTACTCCACAAATCAAAGGCAGCTGGGTAACAGTTAGAGGTGGGAAGAGGTCAGTGCAGGGATCTCCTGTGGTCGTTCCCCTCAACAACAAGTATACAGTTTTAGATACTGTTGGGGGGGACGGCCTATCGGGGGCAGGCTGCAGTGACCGGGCCTCTGGCACGGGGTCCTGCACTGTGGCTCAGAAGGGAAGGAGGGAGAATGGGAGAGCACTAGTCATCGGGGACTCGATGGTGAGGAGTACCGACAGGCGGTTCTGTGGGCGCAGGCGAGACGCACGGATGGTTTGTTGCCTCCCTGGTGCCAGGGTCTGTGATGTTTGTGATCGCGTCTTCAGGATCCTTAAAGGGGAGGGGGAGCAGCCAGAGGTCGTGGTGCACATTGGCACCAACGACGTAGGAAGGAAGGGTGGCACAGATGTTAGAAGTGAGTTTAGGGAGTTAGGCTGGAAGCTGAAAGCTCGGACGGACAGAGTTGTTATCTCTGGTTTGTTGCCGGCGCCACGTGATAGTGAGGCTAGGAATAGGGAGAGAGCACAGCTGAACACGTGGCTGCAGGAATGGTGTAGGAGGGAGGGCTTCCAGTTCTTGGATAATTGGACTGCATTCTGGGGAAGATGGGACCTGTTCAAACAGGACGGGCTGCATCTGAACCAGAGGGGCACCAATATCCTGGGAGGGAGGTTTGCTAGTACTGTTCGGGAGGGTTTAAACTAGTTTGGGAGGGGGATGGGAACCGGACTTGTAATCCAGGGACCAGTGGGTCCACTCAGAAAGACAAAGAGTGTAGTGAGGTATTGGGGAAGGTAGCACTGTCACAGAGGACAGATGGGCACGGAGAAGGGTTAAAGTGCGTATACTTCAACGCAAGAAGCATCAGGAATAAGGTGAGTGAATTGAAGGCGTGGATGGGCACTTGGGACTACGATGTTGTGGCCATCACTGAAACGTGGATAGGTGAGGGGGAGGAATGGTTTTTGGAGGTACCTGGTTATAGATGTTTTCATAAGATTAGGAATGGTGGTAAAAGAGGTGGGGGGGTGGCATTGTTAGTTAGAAATAGTGTAACAACTGCTGAAAGAATTTTCGAGGAGGATCTGCCGACTGAGGCACTGTGGGTTGAGGTCAGGAACAGGAAAGGAGCAGTCACCTTGATGGGAGTTTTCTATAGGCCCCCCAATAGCAGCAGGGAGGTGGAAGAGCAGATTGGGAAACAGATTTTGGAAAGGAGCAGAAGTCACAGGGTAGTAATTATGGGGGATTTCAACTTCCCAAATATTGATTGGCAACTCTTTAGATCGAATAGTTTGGATGGGGTAGTGTTTGTGCAGTATGTCCAGGAAGCTTTTCTGACTCAGTATGTAGACTGCCCGACCAGAGGGGAGGCAATATTGGATTTGGTACTAGGTAATGAACCAGGGCAAGTGATAGAGCTGTTGGTGGGCGAGCACTTTGGAGATAGTGATCACAATTCTGTAGCATTCACTGTGGTAATGGAGAGGGATAGGTATGTGCAACAGGGCAAGGTTTACAATTGGGGGAAGGGTAGATATGATGCTGTCAGGCAGGAACTGAGGAGCATAAGTTGGGAGCATATGCTGGCAGGGAAGGGCACGGTCGAAATGTGGAACTTTTTCAAGGAGCAGATAGTAGGGGCCATTGATAAGCATGTCCCTGTCAGACAGGGAAGGGATGGTCATGTGAGGGAACCGTGGTTGACAAGAGAGGTTGAGAGTCTTGTTAGGAAGAAGAAGGATGCGTATATAAAGTTGAGGAAAAAGGGCACAGGCATAGCTCTGGAGGGATACAAGATGGCCAGGAAGGATCTGAAGAAAGGGATTAGGAGAGCTAAGAGAGGGCATGAAAAATGCTTGGCGGGTAGGATAAAAGAAAACCCCAAGGCCTTTTACGCGTATGTCAGAAATATGAGGATGACTAGGGGGACCATAGGTCCGGTCAAGGACAATAGCGGGAGACTGTGTGTTGAGCCGGAAGAGATAAGTGAGGTTTTGAATGAGTACTTCTCTTCGGTATTTACGAATGAGAAGGGGTGTATTACTGAAGAGGACGGTGTGAAACAGACTGGTAAGCTCGTGGAAGTGCTCGTTAGGAGGGAAGATGTGTTGGGGTTTTTGAATAACTTGAAGATAGACAAGTCTCCCGGGCCTGACGGGGTATATCCAAGGATGTTATGGGAAGCAAGGGATGAAATTGCAGAGCCGCTGGCAATGATCTTTTCATCTTCTCTGCTGACGGGGGTGGTACCAGGTGATTGGAGGGTGGCAAATGTTGTGCCCCTGTTCAAGAAAGGGAATAGGAACAACCCTGGGAATTACAGGCCAGTTAGTCTTACTTCGGTGGTAGGCAAGTTGATGGAAAAGGTGCTGAGGGATAGGATTTCTGAGCATCTGGAAAGACACTGCTTGATTCGGGACAGTCAGCACGGTTTTGTGAGGGGTAGGTCTTGCCTCACAAGCCTGATTGAATTCTTTGAGCAGGTGACCAAGCAAGTGGATGAGGGTAAACCAGTGGATGTGGTGTACATGGATTTTAGTAAGGCATTTGATAAGGTCCCCCATGGTAGACTTATGGAGAAAGTCAGGAGGCATGGGATAGTGGGGAATGTGGCCAGTTGGATTAAGAATTGGCTAACTGATAGAAGGCAGAGAGTGGTCTTAGATGGTAAATACTCAGCCTGGAGCCCAGTTACCAGTGGCGTGCCGCAGGGATCAGTTCTGGGTCCTCTCCTGTTTGTGATTTTTATTAACGACTTGGATGAGGAAGTCGAAGGGTGGGTCAGTAAATTTGCAGATGATACAAAGGTTGGTGGAGTTGTGGATACCGAGGAGGGCTATTGTCGTCTGCAAAGGGACTTGGATAGGTTGCAGTGCTGGGCTGAAAAGTGGCAGATGGAGTTTAACCCTGAAAAGTGTGAGGTCGTCCATTTTGGAAGGACAAACATGAATGCAAAATACTGGGTTAACGGTAGGGTTCTTGGGCATGTGGAGGAGCAGAGAGACCTTGGGGTCTATGTGCATAGATCATTGAAAGTTGCAACTCAAGTGGATAGGGCTGTGAAGAAGGCATATGGGGTGTTAGCGTTCATTAGCAGAGGGATTGAATTTAAGAGCCGTGAGGTGATGATGCAGCTGTACAGGACCTTGGTAAGGCCTCATTTGGAGTACTGTGTGCAGTTCTGGTCGCCTCATTTTAGGAAGGATGTGGAAGCCTTGGAGAGGGTGCAGAGGAGATTTACCAGGATGTTTCCTGGAATGGAGAATAAGTCTTACGAGGAAAGGCTGAACATTCTAGGCCTCTTCTCATTAGAAAGGAGAAGGATGAGGGGTGACATGATAGAGGTTTATAAGATGATCAGGGGAATAGATAGGGTAGACAGTCAGAAACTTTTTCCCCGGGTGGAGCAAAGCGTTACAAGGGGTCATAAATTTAAGGTGAAGGGTGGGAGATATAAGGGGGATGTCAGGGGAAGGTTCTTTACCCAGAGAGTGGTCGAGGCATGGAATGCCTTGCCCGGGGAAGTTGTTGAGTCAGAAACTTTAGGGACTTTCAAAAGGCTTTTGGATAGGTATATGGATAAAGGAGAATGATGGGGTATAGATTAAATTGTCCTTGACAGAGGACAAAGGATCGGCACAACATTGTGGGCCGAAGGGCCTGTTCTGTGCTGTATGTTCTATGTTCTATGAGAGTGTCAGAGAGTGTCAAAGAGTTTCATGGAGTGTCAGTGAGTGTCAGAGAGTGCCAGAGAGTTTCAGAGAGTGTCAGAGAGTGTCAAAGAGTTTCAGAGAGTGTCAGAGAGTTTCAGAGAGTGTCAGAGAGTTTTTGAGAGTGTCAGAGAGCGCCAGAGAGTTTCTGAGTGTGTCGGAGAGTGTCAGAGATTTTCAGGGAGTGTTACAAATTGTCATAGTGTGTCAGAGAGTGTCAGAGAGTTTCAGAGAGTGTCAGAGCGGGTCAGAGATTTTTAGAGAGTTTCTGAGAGTTTCACAGCGTGTCAGAGAGTTTCAGAGAGCTTCAGAGAGTGTCAGAGTGTCTCTGAGAGTTTCAGAGAATGTCAGAGAGTGTCAGAGAGTTTCAGACAGTGTCAGAGAGTGTCAGAGAGTTTCTCAGTGTGTCAGAGAGTGTCAGAGAGTTTCAGAGAGTTTGTGAGAGTGTCACAGAGCTTCTGAGAATTCCTGAGTGTGTCAGAGAGTGTCAGAGATTTTCAGAGAGTGTCACAGAGTGTCAGAGATTGTCAGAGAGTGTCAGAGAGTTTCAGAGAATTTCAGAGATTTTCTGAGAGTTTCTGAGAGTGTCAGAGAGAGTCAGAGAGAGATAGAGAGTGTCAGAGAGTGTCAGAGAGTTTCTGAGAGTTTTTGAGTGTTTCAGAGAGTGCCACAGAGTGTCAGAGAGTTTCAGAGTGTTTCAGAGAGTTTCTGAGAGTGTCAGAGAGGGTCAGAGAGTGTCAGAGAGTTTCAGAGAGTGTCAGAGAGTATCAGAGAGTTTCAGAGAGCTTCAGAGAGTGCCAGAGATTGTCAGAAGGTTTCAGAGATTGTCAGAGAGTGTCCGAGTGTTTCTGAGTGTGTCAGAGAGTGCCAGAGAGCGTCAGAGCGAATCAGAGAGTTTCAGAGAGTTTCTGAGAGTGTCAGAGAGTGTCAGAGAGCTTCTGAGAATTTCTGAGTTTGTCAGAGAGTGTCAGAGAGTGTCAGAGAGTTTCGGAGAGTGTCACAGATTGTCAGGGAGTGTCAGAGAGTTTCAGAGAATTTCAGACAGTTTGAGAGAGTTTCTGAGAGTGTCAGACAGTGTCAGAGAGTTTCAGAGAGTGTCAGAGAGTGTCAGAGAGTGTCAGAGAGTTTCTGAGAGTTTCAGAGAGTTTCAGTGAGGGTCAGAGAGTTTCAGAGTGTGTCAGAGGGTTTCAGATTGTTTCAGAGAGTGTCTGAGAGTGTCAGAGTGTTTCAGACAGTGTCTGAGAGTGTCAGAGAGTGTCAGAGAGTTCCTGAGAATTCCTGAGTGTGTCAGAGAGTGTCAGAGATTTTCAGAGAGTGTCAGAGAGTGTAACAGAGTGTCAGAGATTGTCAGAGAGTGTCAGAGAGTTTCAGAGAATTTCAGAGTTTTTCTGAGAGTTTCTGAGAGTTTCACAGAGTTTCAGAGAGTTTCAGAGAGTGTCAGAGAGAGTCAGAGAGTGATAGAGAGTGTCAGAGAGTGTCAGCGATTTTCTGAGAGTTTTTGAGTGTTTCAGAGAGTGTCAGATAGTTTCAGAGAGTGTCACAGAGTGTCAGAGAGTTTCAGAGAGTTTCTGAGAGTGTCAGAGAGTTTCAGAGAGTTTCAGAGAGTGTCAGAAAGTTTCAGAGAGTGTCAGATAGTGTCAGAGAGTTTCAGAGAGTGTCACCGAGTGTCAGAGAGTGTCAGAGATTTTCAGAGTGTTTCAGAGAGTGTCAGAGAGTTTCACAGAGTGTCAGACAGTGCCTGAGAGTGTCAGAGAGTGTCAAAGAGTTTCAGAGAGTGTCAGTGAGTGTCAGAGAGTGTCAGAGAGTTTCAGAGAGTGTCAGAGAGTGTCAAAGAGTTTCAGAGAGTGTCAGAGAGTTTCAGAGAGTTTCAGAGAGTTTCTGAGAGTGTCAGAGAGTGTCAGAGAGCTTCTGAGAATTTCTGAGTTTGTCAGAGAGTGTCAGAGAGTGTCAGAGAGTTTCGGAGAGTGTCACAGATTGTCAGGGAGTGTCAGAGAGTTTCAGAGAATTTCAGACAGTTTGAGAGAGTTTCTGAGAGTGTCAGACAGTGTCAGAGAGTTTCAGAGAGTGTCAGAGAGTGTCAGAGAGTGTCAGAGAGTTTCTGAGAGTTTCAGAGAGTTTCAGTGAGGGTCAGAGAGTTTCAGAGTGTGTCAGAGGGTTTCAGATTGTTTCAGAGAGTGTCTGAGAGTGTCAGAGTGTTTCAGACAGTGTCTGAGAGTGTCAGAGAGTGTCAGAGTGTTCCTGAGAATTCCTGAGTGTGTCAGAGAGTGTCAGAGATTTTCAGAGAGTGTCAGAGAGTGTAACAGAGTGTCAGAGATTGTCAGAGAGTGTCAGAGAGTTTCAGAGAATTTCAGAGTTTTTCTGAGAGTTTCTGAGAGTTTCACAGAGTTTCAGAGAGTTTCAGAGAGTGTCAGAGAGAGTCAGAGAGTGATAGAGAGTGTCAGAGAGTGTCAGAGATTTTCTGAGAGTTTTTGAGTGTTTCAGAGAGTGTCAGATAGTTTCAGAGAGTGTCACAGAGTGTCAGAGAGTTTCAGAGAGTTTCTGAGAGTGTCAGAGAGTTTCAGAGAGTGTCAGAAAGTTTCAGAGAGTGTCAGATAGTGTCAGAGAGTGTCAGAGAGTGTCACAGAGTGTCAGAGAGTGTCAAAGAGTTTCAGAGAGTGTCAGAGGGATTCGGAGAGTGTCAGTGAGTGTCAGAGAGTGTCAGAGAGTTTCAGAGAGTGTCAGAGAGTGTCAAAGAGTTTCAGAGAGTGTCAGAGAGTTTCAGAGAGTTTCAGAGAGTTTTTGAGAGTTTCAGAGAGTGCCAGAGAGTTTCTGAGAGTTTCTGAGTGTGACGGAGAATGTCAGAGATTTTCAGGGAGTGTTCCAAAGTGTCAGAGATTTTCAGAGAGATTCTGAGAGTTTCACAGCGTGTCAGAGAGTTTCAGAGAGTTTCTGAGGGTGTCAAAGAGTTTCAGAGAATGTCAAAGAGTGTCAAAGAGTTTCAGAGAATGTCAAAGAGTGTCAGAGAGTGGCAGAGAGTTTAAGAGAGTGTCAGAGAGTTTCAGAGAGTGTCTGGGCATGTCAGAGATTGCCAGAGAGTTTCTGAGAGTTTCTGAGTGTGTCAGAGAGTGTCAGAGAGTGTCAGAGAGTTTCAGAGACTGTCAGAGAGTGTCAAAGAGTTTCAGAGAGTGTCAGAGGGATTCGGAGAGTGTCTGTGAGTTTCGGAGAGTGTCAGAGAGTTTCTGAGAGTTTCTGAGTGTGTCAGAGAGTTTCAGAGAGTGTCACAGAGTGTCACAGAGTGTCAGAGACTTTCGGAGAGTGTCAGAGAGTGTCAGAGATTTTCAGAGAGTTTCAGAGAGCGTCAGAGAGTGTCAGAGATTGTCAGAAAGTTTCAGAGAGTGTCATAGAGTGTCCGAGAGTGTTAGAGATTGTCAGAGAGTGTCAGAGAGTGTCAGAGAGTTTCAGAGAGTGTCAGAGAGTTTCAAAGAGTTTCAGAGAATGTCAGAGAGTTTCAGAGAGTTTCAGAGAGTTTTTGAGAGAGTCGGAGAGTACCAGAGAGTTTCTGAGAGTTTCTGAGTGTGTCAGAGAGTTTCAGAGAGTGTCAGAGAGGGTCAGAGATTTTCAGAGAGATTCTGAGAGTTTCACAGCGTGTCGGAGAGTTTCAGAGAGCTTCAGTGAGGGTCAGAGAGTTTCAGAGTGTGTCAGAGGGTTTCAGATTGTTTCAGAGAGTGTCTGAGAGTGTCAGAGTGTTTCAGAGAGTGTCAGAGAGTGTCAGAGAGTTCCTGAGAGTTCCTGAGTGTGTCAGAGAGTGTCAGACATTTTCAGAGAGTGTCACAGAGTTTCACAGAGTTTCAGAGAGTGTCAGAGAGAGTCAGAGACTGATAGAGATTGTCAGAGAGTGTCAGAGAGTGTCAGAGAGTTTCTGAGACTTTCAGAGAGTTTCAGTGAGGGTCAGAGAGTTTCAGAGTGTGTCAGAGGGTTTCAGATTGTTTCAGAGAGTGTCTGAGAGTGTCAGAGTGTTTCAGAGAGTGTCAGAGAGTGTCAGAGAGTTCCTGAGAGTTCCTGAGTGTGTCAGAGAGTGTCAGACATTTTCAGAGAGTGTCACAGAGTTTCACAGAGTTTCAGAGAGTGTCAGAGAGAGTCAGAGAGTGATAGAGATTGTCAGAGAGTGTCAGAGAGTTTCTGAGAGTTTCAGAGAGTGTCAGACAGTGCCTGAGAGTGATAGAGAGTGTCAGAGATTTTCAGAGAGTTTCAGAGAGTGTCAGACAGTGCCTGAGAGTGTCAGAGAGTGTCAAAGAGTTTCATGGAGTGTCAGTGAGTGTCAGAGAGTGTCAGAGAGTTTCAGAGAGTGTCAGAGAGTGTCAAAGAGTTTCAGAGAGTGTCAGAGAGTTTCAGAGATTGTCAGAGAGTTTCAGAGAGTGTCAGAGAGTTTTTGAGAGTGTCAGAGAGCGCCAGAGAGTTTCTGAGAGTTTCTGAGTGTGTCGGAGAGTGTCAGAGATTTTCAGGGAGTGTTACAAATTGTCAGAGTGTGTCAGAGAGTGTCAGAGAGTTTCAGAGAGTGTCAGAGCGGGTCAGAGATTTTTAGAGAGTTTCTGAGAGTTTCACAGCGTGTCAGAGAGTTTCAGAGAGCTTCAGAGAGTGTCAGAGTGTCTCTGAGAGTTTCAGAGAATGTCAGAGAGTGTCAGAGAGTTTCAGACAGTGTCAGAGAGTGTCAGAGAGTTTCTCAGTGTGTCAGAGAGTGTCAGAGAGTTTCAGAGAGTTTCTGAGAGTGTCACAGAGCTTCTGAGAGTTTCTGAGTTTGTCAGAGAGTTTCAGAGAGTGTCAGAGAGTTTCGTAGAGTGTCACAGATTGTCAGGGAGTGTCAGAGAGTTTCAGAGAATTTCAGACAGTTTGAGAGAGTTTCTGAGAGTGCAGACAGTGTCAGAAAGTTTCAGAGAGTGTCAGAGAGTGTCAGAGAGTGTCAGAGAGTTTCAGAGATTTTCTGAGAGTTTCAGAGTGTTTCAGTGAGGGTCAGAGAGTTTCAGAGTGTGTCAGAGGATTTCAGATTGTTTCAGAGAGTGTCTGAGAGTGTCAGAGTGTTTCAGAGAGTGTCTGAGAGTGTCAGAGAGTGTCAGAGAGTTCCTGAGAGTTCCTGAGTGTGTCAGAGAGTGTCAGAGATTTTCAGAGAGTGTCAGAGAGTGTCACAGAGTGTCAGAGATTGTCAGAGAGTGTCAGAGAGTTTCAGAGAATTTCAGAGATTTTCTGAGAGTTTCTGAGAGTTTCACAGAGTTTCAGAGAGTGACAGAGAGAGTCAGAGAGTGATAGAGATTGTCAGAGAGTGTCAGAGAGTTTCTGAGAGTTTTTGAGTGTTTCAGAGAGTGTCAGAGAGTTTCAGAGAGTGTCACAGAGTGTCAAAGAGTTTCAGAGAGTGTCAGAGAGTTTTAGAGATTTTCAGAGAGTGTCACTGAGTGTCAGAGAGTTTCAGAGAGCTTCAGAGAGTGCCAGAGAGTGTCAGAGATTTTCAGAGAGTTTCAGAGAGTGTCAGACAGTGCCTGAGAGTGTCAGAGAGTGTCAAAGAGTTTCAGAGAGTGTCAGAGAGTTTCAGAGAATTTCAGAGATTTTCTGAGAGTTTCACAGAGTTTCAGAGAGTGTCAGAGAGAGTCAGAGAGTGATAGAGATTGTCAGAGAGAGTCAGAGAGTTTCTGAGAGTTTTTGAGTGTTTCAGAGAGTGTCAGAGAGTTTCAGAGAGTGTCACAGAGTGTCAGAGTGTTTCAGAGAGTTTCAGAGTTTCTGAGAGTTTCTGAGAGTGTCAGAGAATTTCAGAGAATTTCAGAGAGTTTCAGAGAGTTTCAGAGAGTGTCAGAAAGTTTCAGAGAGTGTCAGATAGTGTCAGAGAGTTTCAGAGAGTGTCACAGAGTGTCACAGAGTTTCAGAGAGCTTCAGAGAGTGTCAGAGAGTGTCAGAGATTTTCAGAGAGTTTCAGAGAGTTTCAGAGAGTGTGAGAAAGTTTCAGAGAGTGTCAGATAGTGTCAGAGAGTTTCAGAGAGTGTCACACAGTGTCAGAGAGTTTGAGAGAGCTTCAGAGAGTGTCAGAGATTTTCAGAGAGTTTCAGAGAGTGTCAGACAGTGCCTGAGAGTGTCAGAGAGTGTCAAAGAGTTTCATGGAGTGTCAGTGATTGTCAGAGAGTGTCAGAGAGTTTCACAGAGTGTCAGAGAGTGTCAAAGAGTTTCAGAGAGTGTCACAGAGTTTCAGAGAGTGTCAGAGAGTGTCAAAGAGTTTCAGAGAGTGTCAGAGAGTTTCAGAGAATTTCAGAGATTTTCTGAGAGTTTCTGAGAGTTTCACAGAGTTTCAGAGAGTGTCAGAGAGAGTCAGAGAATGATAGAGATTGTCAGAGAGTGTCAGAGAGTTTCTGAGAGTTTTTGAGTGTTTCAGAGAGTGTCAGAGCGTTTCAGAGAGTGTCACAGAGTGTCAGAGTGTTTCAGAGAGTTTCAGAGTTTCTGAGAGTTTCTGAGAGTGTCAGAGAATTTCAGAGAATTTCAGAGAGTTTCAGAGAGTGTCAGAAAGTTTCAGAGAGTGTCAGATAGTGTCAGAGAGTTTCAGAGAGTGTCACAGAGTGTCAGAGAGTTTCAGAGAGCTTCAGAGAGTGTCAGAGAGTGTCAGAGATTTTCAGAGAGTTTCAGAGAGTGTCAGAGAGGTTCAGAGAGTGTCAGACAGTGCCTGAGAGTGTCAGAGAGTGTCAAAGAGTTTCAGAGAGTGTCAGTGAGTGTCAGAGAGTGTCAGAGAGTTTCAGAGAGTGTCAGAGAGTGTAAAGGAGTTTCAGAGAGTGTCAGAGAGTTTCAGAGAGTGTCTGAGCGTGTCAGAGATTGCCAGAGAGTTTCTGAGAGATTCTGAGTGTGTCAGAGAGTGTCAGAGAGTTTCAGAGAGTGTCACAGACTGTCAGAGAGTGTCAGAGAGATTGCAGAGAGTATCAGAGAGTGTCAGAGAGAGTCAGAGAGTGATAGAGATTGTCAGAGAGTGTCAGAGAGTTTCTGAGAGTTTTTGAGTGTTTCAGAGAGTGTCAGTGAGCTTCAGAGAGTGTCACAGTGTGTCAGAGTGTTTCAGAGAGTTTCAGAGAGTTTCTGAGAGTGTCAGAGAATTTCAGAGAGTTTCAGAGAGTTTCAGAGAGTGTCAGAAAGTTTCAGAGAGGGTCAGATAGTGTCAGAGAGTTTCAGAGAGTGTCACAGAGTGTCAGAGAGTTTGAGAGAGCTTCAGAGAGTGTCAGAGAGTGTCAGAGATTTTCAGAGAGTTTCAGAGAGTGTCAGACAGTGCCTGAGAGTGTCATAGAGTGTCAAAGAGTTTCATGGAGTTTCAGTGAGTGTCAGAGAGTGTCAGAGAGTTTCAGAGAGTGTCAAAGAGTTTCAGAGAGTGTCAGAGAGTTTCAGAGAGTGTCAGAGAGTTTCAGAGAGTGTCAGAGAGTTTTTGAGAGTGTCAGAGAGCGCCAGAGAGTTTCTGAGAGTTTCTGAGTGTGTCGGAGAGTGTCAGAGATTTTCAGGGAGTGTTACAAATTGTCAGAGTGTGTCAGAGAGTGTCAGAGAGTTTCAGAGAGTGTCAGAGCGGGTCAGAGATTTTTAGAGAGTTTCTGAGAGTTTCACAGCGTGTCAGAGAGTTTCAGAGAGCTTCAGAGAGTGTCAGAGTGTCTCTGAGAGTTTCAGAGAATGTCAGAGAGTGTCAGAGAGTTTCAGAGAGTGTCAGATAGTGTCAGAGAGTTTCAGAGAGTGTCACAGAGTGTCAGAGAGTTTCAGAGAGTGTCACAGAGTGTCAGAGAGTTTCAGAGAGCTTCAGAGAGTGTCAGAGAGTGTCAGAGATTTTCAGAGAGTTTCAGAGAGGGTCAGAGAGTTTCAGAGAGTGTCAGACAGTGCCTGAGAGTGTCAGAGAGTGTCAAAGATTTTCAGAGAGTGTCAGTGAGTGTCAGAGAGTGTCAGAGAGTTTCAGAGAGTGTCAGAGAGTGTAAAGGAGTATCAGAGAGTGTCAGAGTGTGTCAGAGAGTTTCAGAGAGTGTCTGAGAGTGTCAGAGATTGCCAGAGAGTTTCTGAGAGATTCTGAGTGTGTCAGAGAGTGTCAGAGAGTTTCAGAGAGTGTCACAGACTGTCAGAGAGTGTCAGAGAGATTGCAGAGAGTATCAGAGAGTGTCAGAGAGCTTCAGAGAATGTCTGAGAGTGTCAGAGAATTTCAGAGAGTGTCAGAGAGTTTCAGAGAGTGTCAGAGAGTTTTTGAGAGTGTCAGAGAGCGCCAGAGAGTTTCTGAGAGTTTTTGAGTGTTTCAGAGAGTGTCAGAGAGTTTCAGAGAGTGTCACAGAGTGTCAGAGTGTTTCAGAGAGTTTCAGAGTTTCTGAGAGTTTCTGAGAGTGTCAGAGAACTTCAGAGAATTTCAGAGAGTTTCAGAGAGTTTCAGAGAGTGTCAGAAAGTTTCAGAGAGTGTCAGATAGTGTCAGAGAGTTTCAGAGAGTGTCACAGAGTGTCAGAGAGTTTCAGAGAGCTTCAGAGAGTGTCAGAGAGTGTCAGAGATTTTCAGAGAGTCTCAGAGAGTTTCAGAGAGTGTGAGAAAGTTTCAGAGAGTGTCAGATAGTGTCAGAGAGTTTCAGAGAGTGTCACACAGTGTCAGAGAGTTTGAGAGAGCTTCGGAGAGTGTCAGAGAGTGTCAGAGATTTTCAGAGCGTTTCAGAGAGTGTCAGACAGTGCCTGAGAGTGTCAGAGAGTGTCAAAGAGTTTCATGGAGTGTCAGTGAGTGTCAGAGAGAGTCAGAGAGTTTCAGAGAGTGTCAGAGAGTGTCAAAGAGTTTCAGAGAGTGTCAGAGAGTTTCAGAGAGTGTCAGAGAGTTCTTGAGAGTGTCAGAGAGCGCCAGAGAGTTTCTGAGAGTTTCTGAGTGTGTCGGAGAGTGTCAGAGATTTTCAGGGAGTGTTACAAATTGTCAGAGTGTGTCATAGAGTGTCAGAGAGTTTCAGAGAGTGTCAGAGCGGGTCAGAGATTTTTAGAGAGTTTCTGAGAGTTTCACAGCGTGTCAGAGAGTTTCAGAGAGCTTCAGAGAGTGTCAGAGTGTCTCTGAGAGTTTCAGAGAATGTCAGAGAGTGTCAGAGAGTTTCAGACAGTGTCAGAGAGTGTCAGAGAGTTTCTCAGTGTGTCAGAGAGTGTCAGAGAGTTTCAGAGAGTTTCTGAGAGTGTCACAGAGCTTCTGAGAGTTTCTGAGTTTGTCAGAGAGTGTCAGAGAGTGTCAGAGAGTTTCGTAGAGTCTCACAGATTGTCAGGGAGTGTCAGAGAGTTTCAGAGAATTTCAGACAGTTTGAGAGAGTTTCTGAGAGTGCAGACAGTGTCAGAAAGTTTCAGAGAGTGTCAGAGAGTGTCAGAGAGTGTCAGAGAGTTTCAGAGATTTTCTGAGAGTTTCAGAGTGTTTCAGTGAGGGTCAGAGAGTTTCAGAGTGTGTCAGAGAGTGTCTGAGAGTGTCAGAGAGTGTCAGAGAGTTCCTGAGAGTTCCTGAGTGTGTCAGAGAGTGTCAGAGATTTTCAGAGAGTTTCACAGAGTTTCAGAGAGTGTCAGAGAGAGTCAGAGAGTGATAGAGATTGTCAGAGAGTTTCTGAGAGTTTTTGAGTGTTTCAGAGAGTGTCAGAGAGTTTCAGAGAGTGTCACAGAGTGTCAAAGAGTTTCAGAGAGTGTCAGAGAGTTTTAGAGATTTTCAGAGAGTGTCACTGAGTGTCAGAGAGTTTCAGAGAGCTTCAGAGAGTGCCAGAGAGTGTCAGAGATTTTCAGAAAGTTTCAGAGAGTGTCAGACAGTGCCTGAGAGTGTCAGAGAGTGTCAAAGAGTTTCAGAGAGTGTCAGAGAGTTTCAGAGAATTTCAGAGATTTTCTGAGAGTTTCTGAGAGTTTCACAGAGTTTCAGAGAGTGTCAGAGAGAGTCAGAGAATGATAGAGATTGTCAGAGAGTGTCAGAGAGTTTCTGAGAGTTTTTGAGTGTTTCAGAGAGTGTCAGAGCGTTTCAGAGAGTGTCACAGAGTGTCAGAGTGTTTCAGAGAGTTTCAGAGTTTCTGAGAGTTTCTGAGAGTGTCAGAGAATTTCAGAGAATTTCAGAGAGTTTCAGAGAGTGTCAGAAAGTTTCAGAGAGTGTCAGATAGTGTCAGAGAGTTTCAGAGAGTGTCACAGAGTGTCAGAGAGTTTCAGAGAGCTTCAGAGAGTGTCAGAGAGTGTCAGAGATTTTCAGAGAGTTTCAGAGAGTGTCAGAGAGGTTCAGAGATTGTCAGACAGTGCCTGAGAGTTTCAGAGAGTGTCAAAGAGTTTCAGAGAGTGTCAGTGAGTGTCAGAGATTGTCAGAGAGTTTCAGAGAGTGTCAGAGAGTGTAAAGGAGTTTCAGAGAGTGTCAGAGAGTTTCAGAGAGTGTCTGAGCGTGTCAGAGATTGCCAGAGAGTTTCCGAGAGATTCTGAGTGTGTCAGAGAGTGTCAGAGAGTTTCAGAGAGTGTCACAGACTGTCAGAGAGTGTCAGAGAGATTGCAGAGAGTATCAGAGAGTGTCAGAGAGAGTCAGAGAGTGATAGAGATTGTCAGAGAGTGTCAGAGAGTTTCTGAGAGTTTTTGAGTGTTTCAGAGAGTTTCAGTGAGCTTCAGAGAGTGTCACAGTGTGTCAGAGTGTTTCAGAGAGTTTCAGAGAGTTTCTGAGAGTGTCACAGAGTGTCAAAGAGTTTCAGAGAGTGTCAGAGAGTTTTAGAGATTTTCAGAGAGTGTCACTGAGTGTCAGAGAGTTTCAGAGAGCTTCAGAGAGTGCCAGAGAGTGTCAGAGATTTTCAGAAAGTTTCAGAGAGTGTCAGACAGTGCCTGAGAGTGTCAGAGAGTGTCAAAGAGTTTCAGAGAGTGTCAGAGAGTTTCAGAGAATTTCAGAGATTTTCTGAGAGTTTCTGAGAGTTTCACAGAGTTTCAGAGAGTGTCAGAGAGAGTCAGAGAATGATAGAGATTGTCAGAGAGTGTCAGAGAGTTTCTGAGAGTTTTTGAGTGTTTCAGAGAGTGTCAGAGCGTTTCAGAGAGTGTCACAGAGTGTCAGAGTGTTTCAGAGAGTTTCAGAGTTTCTGAGAGTTTCTGAGAGTGTCAGAGAATTTCAGAGAATTTCAGAGAGTTTCAGAGAGTGTCAGAAAGTTTCAGAGAGTGTCAGATAGTGTCAGAGAGTTTCAGAGAGTGTCACAGAGTGTCAGAGAGTTTCAGAGAGCTTCAGAGAGTGTCAGAGAGTGTCAGAGAGGTTCAGAGAGTGTCAGACAGTGCCTGAGAGTGTCAGAGAGTGTCAAAGAGTTTCAGAGAGTGTCAGTGAGTGTCAGAGAGTTTCAGAGAGTTTCAGAGAGTGTCAGAGAGTGTAAAGGAGTTCCAGAGAGTGTCAGAGAGTTTCAGAGAGTGTCTGAGCGTGTCAGAGATTGCCAGAGAGTTTCTGAGAGATTCTGAGTGTGTCAGAGAGTGTCAGAGAGTTTCAGAGAGTGTCACAGACTGTCAGAGAGTGTCAGAGAGATTGCAGAGAGTATCAGAGAGTGTCAGAGAGAGTCAGAGAGTGATAGAGATTGTCAGAGAGTGTCAGAGAGTTTCTGAGAGTTTTTGAGTGTTTCAGAGAGTGTCAGAGAGCTTCAGAGAATGTCACAGTGTGTCAGAGTGTTTCAGAGAGTTTCAGAGAGTTTCTGAGAGTTTCTGAGAGTGTCAGAGAATTTCAGAGACTTTCAGAGAGTTTCAGAGAGTGTCAGAAAGTTTCAGAGAGTGTCAGATAGTGTCAGAGAGTTTCAGAGAGTGTCACAGAGAGTCAGAGAGTTTGAGAGAGCTTCAGAGAGTGTCAGAGAGTGTCAGAGATTTTCAGAGAGTTTCAGAGAGTGTCAGACAGTGCCTGAGAGTGTCAGAGAGTGTCAAAGAGTTTCATGGAGTGTCAGTGAGTGTCAGAGAGTGTCAGAGAGTTTCAGAGAGTGTCAAAGAGTTTCAGAGAGTGTCAGAGAGTTTCAGAGAGTGTCAGAGAGTTTCAGAGAGTGTCAGAGAGTTTTTGAGAGTGTCAGAGAGCGCCAGAGAGTTTCTGAGAGTTTCTGAGTGTGTCGGAGAGTGTCATAGATTTTCAGGGAGTTTTGCAAATTGTCAGAGTGTGTCAGAGAGTGTCAGAGAGTTTCAGAGAGTGTCAGAGCGGGTCAGAGATTTTTAGAGAGTTTCTGAGAGTTTCACAGCGTGTCAGAGAGTTTCAGAGAGCTTCAGAGAGTGTCAGAGTGTCTCTGAGAGTTTCAGAGAATGTCAGAGAGTGTCAGAGAGTTTCAGACAGTGTCAGAGAGTGTCAGAGAGTTTCTCAGTGTGTCAGAGAGTGTCAGAGAGTTTCAGAGAGTTTCTGAGAGTGTCACAGAGCTTCTGAGAGTTTCTGAGTTTGTCAGAGAGTGTCAGAGAGTGTCAGAGAGTTTCGTAGAGTGTCACAGATTGTCAGGGAGTGTCAGAGAGTTTCAGAGAATTTCAGACAGTTTGAGAGAGTTTCTGAGAGTGCAGACAGTGTCAGAAAGTTTCAGAGAGTGTCAGAGAGTGTCAGAGAGTTTCAGAGATTTTCTGAGAGTTTCAGAGTGTTTCAGTGAGGGTCAGAGAGTTTCAGAGTGTGTCAGAGGGTTTCAGATTGTTTCAGAGAGTGTCTGAGACTGTCAGAGTGTTTCAGAGAGTGTCTGAGAGTGTCAGAGAGTGTCAGAGAGTTCCTGAGAGTTCCTGAGTGTGTCAGAGAGTGTCAGAGATTTTCAGAGTGTGTCAGAGAGTGTCACAGAGTGTCAGAGATTGTCAGAGAGTGTCAGAGAGTTTCAGAGAATTTCAGAGATTTTCTGAGAGTTTCTGAGAGTTTCACAGAGTTTCAGAGAGTGTCAGAGAGAGTCAGAGAGTGATAGAGATTGTCAGAGAGTGTCAGAGAGTTTCTGAGAGTTTTTGAGTGTTTCAGAGAGTGTCAGAGAGTTTCAGAGAGTGTCACAGAGTGTCAAAGAGTTTCAGAGAGTGTCAGAGAGTTTTAGAGATTTTCAGAGAGTGTCACAGACTGTCAGAGAGTGTCAGAGAGATTGCAGAGAGTATCAGAGAGTGTCAGAGAGAGTCAGAGAGTGATAGAGATTGTCAGAGAGTGTCAGAGAGTTTCTGAGAGTTTTTGAGTGTTTCAGAGAGTGTCAGAGAGCTTCAGAGAATGTCACAGTGTGTCAGAGTGTTTCAGAGAGTTTCAGAGAGTTTCTGAGAGTTTCTGAGAGTGTCAGAGAATTTCAGAGAGTTTCAGAGAGTTTCAGAGAGTGTCAGAAAGTTTCAGAGAGTGTCAGATAGTGTCAGAGAGTTTCAGAGAGTGTCACAGAGTGTCAGAGAGTTTGAGAGAGCTTCAGAGAGTGTCAGAGAGTGTCAGAGATTTTCAGAGAGTTTCAGAGAGTGTCAGACAGTGCCTCAGAGTGTCAGAGAGTGTCAAAGGGTTTCATGGAGTGTCAGTGAGTGTCAGAGAGTGTCAGAGAGTTTCAGAGAGTGTCAAAGAGTTTCAGAGAGTGTCAGAGAGTTTCAGAGAGTGTCAGAGAGTTTCAGAGAGTGTCAGAGAGTTTTTGAGAGTGTCAGAGAGCGCCAGAGAGTTTCTGAGAGTTTCTGAGTGTGTCGGAGAGTGTCATAGATTTTCAGGGAGTGTTACAAATTGTCATAGTGTGTCAGAGAGTGTCAGAGAGTTTCAGAGAGTGTCAGAGCGGGTCAGAGATTTTTAGAGAGTTTCTGAGAGTTTCACAGCGTGTCAGAGAGTTTCAGAGAGCTTCAGAGAGTGTCAGAGTGTCTCTGAGAGTTTCAGAGAATGTCAGAGAGTGTCAGAGAGTTTCAGACAGTGTCAGAGAGTGTCAGAGAGTTTCTCAGTGTGTCAGAGAGTGTCAGAGAGTTTCAGAGAGTTTCTGAGAGTGTCACAGAGCTTCTGAGAGTTTCTGAGTTTGTCAGAGAGTGTCAGAGAGTGTCAGAGAGTTTCGTAGAGTGTCACAGATTGTCAGGGAGTGTCAGAGAGTTTCAGAGAATTTCAGACAGTTTGAGAGAGTTTCTGAGAGTGCAGACAGTGTCAGGAAGTTTCAGAGAGTGTCAGAGAGTGTCAGAGAGTTTCAGAGATTTTCTGAGAGTTTCAGAGTGTTTCAGTGAGGGACAGAGAGTTTCAGAGTGTGTCAGAGGGTTTCAGATTGTTTCAGAGAGTGTCTGAGACTGTCAGAGTGTTTCAGAGAGTGTCTGAGAGTGTCAGAGTGTCAGAGAGTTCCTGAGAGTTCCTGAGTGTGTCAGAGAGTGTCAGAGATTTTCAGAGTGTGTCAGAGAGTGTCACAGAGTGTCAGAGATTGTCAGAGAGTGTCAGAGAGTTTCAGAGAATTTCAGAGATTTTCTGAGAGTTTCTGAGAGTTTCACAGAGTTTCAGAGAGTGTCAGAGAGAGTCAGAGAGTGATAGAGATTGTCAGAGAGTGTCAGAGAGTTTCTGAGAGTTTTTGAGTGTTTCAGAGAGTGTCAGAGAGTTTCAGAGAGTGTCACAGAGTGTCAAAGAGTTTCAGAGAGTGTCAGAGAGTTTTAGAGATTTTCAGAGAGTGTCACTGAGTGTCAGAGAGTTTCAGAGAGCTTCAGAGAGTGCCAGACAGTGTCAGAGATTTTCAGAGAGTTTCAGAGAGTGTCAGACAGTGCCTGAGAGTGTCAGAGAGTGTCAAAGAGTTTCAGAGAGTGTCAGAGAGTTTCAGAGAATTTCAGAGATTTTCTGAGAGTTTCTGAGAGTTTCACAGAGTTTCAGAGAGTGTCAGAGAGAGTCAGTGATAGAGATTGTCAGAGAGTGTCAGAGAGTTTCTGAGAGTTTTTGAGTGTTTCAGAGAGTGTCAGAGAGTTTCAGAGAGTGTCACAGAGTGTCAGAGTGTTTAAGAGAGTTTCAGAGTTTCTGAGAGTTTCTGAGAGTGTCAGAGAATTTCAGAGAATTTCAGAGAGTTTCAGAGAGTTTCAGAGAGTGTCAGAAAGTTTCAGAGAGTGTCAGATAGTGTCAGAGATTTTCAGAGAGTGTCACAGAGTGTCAGAGAGTTTCAGAGAGCTTCAGAGAGTGTCAGAGAGTGTCAGAGATTTTCAGAGAGTTTCAGAGAGTGTCAGAGAGTTTCAGAGAGTGTCAGACAGTGCCTGAGAGTGTCAGAGAGTGTCAAAGAGTTTCAGAGAGTGTCAGTGAGTGCCAGAGAGTGTCAGAGAGTTTCAGAGAGTGTCAGAGAGTGTAAAGGAGTTTCAGAGAGTGTCAAAGAGTGTCAGAGAGTGATAGAGGTTGTCAGAGAGTGTCAGAGAGTTTCTGAGAGTTTTTGAGTGTTTCAGAGAGTGTCAGAGAGTTTCAGAGAGTGTCACAGAGTGTCAGAGTGTGTAAGAGAGTTTCAGAGTTTCTGAGCGTGTCAGAGATTGCCAGAGAGATTCTGAGAGATTCTGAGTGTGTCAGAGAGTGTCAGAGAGTGTCAGAGAGTTTCAGAGAGTGTCACAGACTGTCAGAGAGTGTCAGAGAGATTGCAGAGAGTATCAGAGAGTGTCAGAGAGCTTCAGAAAATGTCAGAGAGTTTCAGAGAGTTTCAGACAGCTTCAGAGAGTGTCAGACAGTGTCAGATAGTGACAGAGAGTTTCAATGAGTGTTTCAGAGAGTGTCACAGAGTTTCAGAGAGTGTTACAGAGTGTCAGACAGTTTCAGAGATTTTCAGAGAGTTTCTGAGAGTGTCAGAGAGTTTCAGAGAGCTTCAGAGAGTGCCAGAGAGTGTCAGAGATTTTCAGAGAGTTTCAGAGAGTGTCAGACAGTGCCTGAGAGTGTCAGAGAGTGTCAAAGAGTTTCAGAGAGTGTCAGAGAGTGTCAGTGAGTTTCAGAGAGTGTCAGAGAGTGTAAAAGAGTTTCAGAGAGTGTCAGAGAGTTTCAGAGAGTTTCTGAGAGTTTCTGAGTGTGTCAGAGAGTGTCAGAGAGTTTCAGGGAGTGTCACAAAGTGTCAGAGTGTGTCAGAGAGCTTCAGAGAGTTTCAGAGAGTGTCAGAGAGGGTCAGAGAGTTTCAGAGAGATTCCGAGAGTTTCACAGCGTGTCAGAGAGTTTCAGAGAGGTTCAGAGAGTGTCAGAGTGTGTCTGAGAGTTTCAGAGAGTTTCTGAGAGTGTCAAAGTGTTTCAGAGTTTCTGAGCGTGTCAGAGATTGCCAGAGAGTTTCTGAGAGATTCTGAGTGTGTAGAGAGTGTCAGAGAGTTTCAGAGAGTGTCACAGACTGTCAGAGAGTGTCAGAGAGATTGCAGAGAGTGTCAGAGTGTGTCAGAGAGCTTCAGAGAGTATCAGAGAGTGTCAGAGAGCTTCAGAGAATGTCAGAGAGTTTCAGAGAGTTTCAGAGAGCTTCAGAGAGTGTCAGAGAGTGTCAGATAGTGACAGAGAGTTTCAATGAGTGTCAGAGAGTTTCAGAGAGTTTCAGAGAGTGTCAGAGATTTTCTGAGAGTATCAGAGTGTGTCAAAGAGTTTCAGTGAGTATCAGAGAGTGTCAGAGAGTTTCAGAGAGTTTCATAGAATGTAGGAGAGTTTCTGAGAGTATCTGTGAGTGTAAGAGAGTGTCAGAGGGTTCTGAGAGTTTCTGCGTGTGTCAGAGGGTGTCACAGAGTGTCAGAGACTGTCAGAGAGAGTCAGAGAGTTTCAACGAGTTTCACAGAGTGTCAGAGATTTTCAGAGAGTTTCAGAGAGTGTCAGAGAGTTTCAGAGAGTGTCAGACAGTGCCTGAGAGTGTCAGAGAGTGTCAAAGATTTTCAGAGAGTGTCAGTGAGTGTCAGAGAGTGTCAGAGAGTTTCAGAGAGTGTCAGAGAGTGTAAAGGAGTTTCAGAGAGTGTCAGAGTGTGTCAGAGAGTTTCAGAGAGTGTCTGAGCGTGTCAGAGATTGCCAGAGAGTTTCTGAGAGATTCTGAGTGTGTCAGAGAGTGTCAGAGAGTTTCAGAGAGTGTCACAGACTGTCAGAGAGTGTCAGAGAGATTGCAGAGAGTATCAGAGAGTGTCAGAGAGAGTCAGAGAGTGATAGAGATTGTCAGAGAGTGTCAGAGAGTTTCTGAGAGTTTTTGAGTGTTTCAGAGAGTGTCAGAGAGCTTCAGAGAGTGTCACAGTGTGTCAGAGTGTTTCAGAGAGTTTCAGAGAGTTTCTGAGAGTTTCTGAGAGTGTCAGAGAATTTCAGAGAGTTTCAGAGAGTTTCAGAGAGTGTCAGAATGTTTCAGAGAGTGTCAGATAGTGTCAGAGAGTTTCAGAGAGTGTCACAGAGTGTCAGAGAGTTTGAGAGAGCTTCAGAGAGTGTCAGAGAGTGTCAGAGATTTTCAGAGAGTTTCAGAGAGTGTCAGACAGTGCCTGAGAGTGTCAGAGAGTGTCAAAGAGTTTCATGGAGTGTCAGTGAGTGTCAGAGAGTTTCAGAGAGTGTCAAAGAGTTTCAGAGAGTGTCAGAGAGTTTCAGAGAGTGTCAGAGAGTTTCAGAGAGTGTCAGAAAGTTTTTGAGAGTGTCAGAGAGCGCCAGAGAGTTTCTGAGAGTTTCTGAGTGTGTCGGAGAGTGTCAGAGATTTTCAGGGAGTGTTACAAATTGTCAGAGTGTGTCAGAGAGTGTCAGAGAGTTTCAGAGAGTGTCAGAGCGGGTCAGAGATTTTTAGAGAGTTTCTGAGAGTTTCACAGCGTGTCAGAGAGTTTCAGAGAGCTTCAGAGAGTGTCAGAGTGTCTCTGAGAGTTTCAGAGAATGTCAGAGAGTGTCAGAGAGTTTCAGACAGTGTCAGAGAGTGTCAGAGAGTTTCTCAGTGTGTCAGAGAGTGTCAGAGAGTTTCAGAGAGTTTCTGAGAGTGTCACAGAGCTTCTGAGAGTTTCTGAGTTTGTCAGAGAGTGTCAGAGAGTGTCAGAGAGTTTCGTAGAGTGTCACAGATTGTCAGGGAGTGTCAGAGAGTTTCAGAGAATTTCAGACAGTTTGAGAGAGTTTCTGAGAGTGCAAACAGTGTCAGAAAGTTTCAGAGAGTGTCAGAGAGTGTCAGAGAGTTTCAGAGATTTTCTGAGAGTTTCAGAGTGTTTCAGTGAGGGTCAGAGAGTTTCAGAGTGTGTCAGAGGGTTTCAGATTGTTTCAGAGAGTGTCTGAGAGTGTCAGAGTGTTTCAGAGAGTGTCTGAGAGTGTCAGAGTGTGTCAGAGAGTTCCTGAGAGTTCCTGAGTGGGTCAGAGAGTGTCAGAGATTTTCAGAGAGTGTCAGAGAGTGTCACAGAGTGTCAGAGATTGTCACAGAGTGTCAGAGAGTTTCAGAGAATTTCAGAGATTTTCTGAGAGTTTCTGAGAGTTTCACAGAGTTTCAGAGAGTGTCAGAGCGAGTCAGAGAGTGATAGAGATTGTCAGAGAGTGTCAGAGAGTTTCTGAGAGTTTTTGAGTGTTTCAGAGAGTGTCAGAGAGTTTCAGAGAGTGTCACAGAGTGTCAAAGAGTTTCAGAGAGTGTCAGAGAGTTTTAGAGATTTTCAGAGAGTGTCACTGAGTGTCAGAGAGTTTCAGAGAGCTTCAGAGAGTGCCAGACAGTGTCAGAGATTTTCAGAGAGTTTCAGAGAGTGTCAGACAGTGCCTGAGAGTGTCAGAGAGTGTCAAAGAGTTTCAGAGAGTGTCAGAGAGTTTCAGAGAATTTCAGAGATTTTCTGATAGTTTCTGAGAGTTTCACAGAGTTTCAGAGAGTGTCAGAGAGAGTCAGAGAGTGATAGAGATTGTCAGAGAGTGTCAGAGAGTTTCTGAGAGTTTTTGAGTGTTTCAGAGAGTGTCAGAGAGTTTCAGAGAGTGTCACAGAGTGTCAGAGTGTTTAAGAGAGTTTCAGAGTTTCTGAGAGTTTCTGAGAGTGTCAGAGAATTTCAGAGAGTTTCAGAGAGTTTCAGAGAGTGTCAGAAAGTTTCAGAGAGTGTCAGATAGTGTCAGAGAGTTTCAGAGAGTGTCACAGAGTGTCAGAGAGTTTCAGAGAGCTTCAGAGAGTGTCAGAGAGTGTCAGAGATTTTCAGAGAGTTTCAGAGAGTGTCAGAGAGTTTCAGAGAGTGTCAGACAGTGACTGAGAGTGTCAGAGAGTGTCAAAGAGTTTCAGAGAGTGTCAGTGAGTGTCAGAGAGTGTCAGAGAGTTTCAGAGAGTGTCAGAGAGTGTAAAGGAGTTTCAGAGAGTGTCAGAGAGTGTCAGAGAGTGATAGAGGTTGTCAGAGAGTGTCAGAGAGTTTCTGAGAGTTTTTGAGTGTTTCAGAGAGTGTCAGAGAGTTTCAGAGAGTGTCACAGAGTGTCAGAGTGTTTAAGAGAGTTTCAGAGTTTCTGAGCGTGTCAGAGATTGCCAGAGAGATTCTGAGAGATTCTGAGTGTGTCAGAGAGTGTCAGAGAGTGTCAGAGAGTTTCAGAGAGTGTCACAGACTGTCAGAGAGTGTCAGAGAGATTGCAGAGAGTATCAGAGAGTGTCAGAGAGCTTCAGAAAATGGCAGAGAGTTTCAGAGAGTTTCAGACAGCTTCAGAGAGTGTCAGACAGTGTCAGATAGTGACAGAGAGTTTCAATGAGTGTCAGAGAGTTTCAGAGAGTTTCTGAGAGTGTCAGAGAATGTCAGAGAGTTTCTGAGAGTTTTTGAGTGTTTCAGAGAGTGTCACAGAGTTTCAGAGAGTGTTACAGAGTGTCAGACAGTTTCAGAGATTTTCAGAGAGTTTCTGAGAGTGTCAGAGAGTTTCAGAGAGCTTCAGAGAGTGCCAGAGAGTGTCAGAGATTTTCAGAGAGTTTCAGAGAGTGTCAGACAGTGCCTGAGAGTGTCAGAGAGTGTCAAAGAGTTTCAGAGAGTGTCAGTGAGTGTCAGAGAGTGTCAGTGAGTTTCAGAGAGTATCAGAGATTGTAAAGGAGTTTCAGAGAGTGTCAGAGAGTTTCAGAGAGTTTCTGAGAGTTTCTGAGTGTGTCAGAGAGTGTCAGAGAGTTTCAGGGAGTGTCACAAAGTGTCAGAGTGTGTCAGAGAGCTTCAGAGAGTTTCAGAGAGTGTCAGAGAGGGTCAGAGAGTTTCAGAGAGATTCCGAGAGTTTCACAGCGTGTCAGAGAGTTTCAGAGAGGTTCAGAGAGTGTCAGAGTGTGTCTGAGAGTTTCAGAGAGTTTCTGAGAGTGTCAAAGTGTTTCAGAGTTTCTGAGCGTGTCAGAGATTGCCAGAGAGTTTCTGAGAGATTCTGAGTGTGTCAGAGAGTGTCAGAGAGTTTCAGAGAGTGTCACAGACTGTCAGAGAGTGTCAGAGAGATTGCAGAGAGTGTCAGAGTGTGTCAGAGAGCTTCAGAGAGTATCAGAGAGTGTCAGAGAGCTTCAGAGAATGTCAGAGAGTTTCAGAGAGTTTCAGAGAGCTTCAGAGAGTGTCAGAGAGTGTCAGATAGTGACAGAGAGTTTCAATGAGTGTCAGAGAGTTTCAGAGAGTTTCACAGAGTGTCAGAGATTTTCTGAGAGTATCAGAGTGTGTCAAAGAGTTTCAGTGAGTATCAGAGAGTGTCAGAGAGTTTCAGAGAGTTTCAGAGAATGTAGGAGAGTTTCTGAGAGTATCTGTGAGTGTAAGAGAGTGTCAGAGGGTTCTGAGAGTTTCTGCGTGTGTCAGAGGGTGTCACAGAGTGTCAGAGACTGTCAGAGAGACTCAGAGAGTTTCTGAGAGTGTCAAAGAGTTTCAGAGAATGTCAGATAGTGTCAGAGAGTTTCAGAGAGTTTCAGAGAATGTCGGAGAGTGTCAGAGAGTGTCAGAGATTTTCAGAGAGTTTCAGAGAGTGTCAGAGAGTTTCAGAGAGTGTCAGACAGTGCCTGAGAGTGTCAGAGAGTGTCAAAGAGTTTCAGAGAGTGTCAGTGAGTGTCAGAGAGTGTCAGAGAGTTTCAGAGAGTGTCAGAGAGTGTAAAGGAGTTTCAGAGAGTGTCAGAGAGTGTCAGAGAGTGATAGAGGTTGTCAGAGAGTGTCTGAGAGTTTCTGAGAGTTTTTGAGTGTTTCAGAGAGTGTCAGAGAGTTTCAGAGAGTGTCACAGAGTGTCAGAGTGTTTAAGAGAGTTTCAGAGTTTCTGAGCGTGTCAGAGATTGCCAGAGAGTTTCTGAGAGATTCTGAGTGTGTCAGAGAGTGTCAGAGAGTGTCAGAGAGTTTCAGAGAGTGTCACAGACTGTCAGAGAGTGTCAGAGAGATTGCAGAGAGTATCAGAGAGTGTCAGAGAGCTTCAGAGAATGTCAGAGATTTCAGAGAGTTTCAGACAGCTTCAGAGAGTGTCAGACAGTGTCAGATAGTGACAGAGAGTTTCAATGAGTGTCAGAGAGTTTCAAAGAGTTTCAGAGAGTGTCAGAGAATGTCAGAGAGTTTCTAAGAGTTTTTGAGTGTTTCAGAGAGTGTCACAGAGTTTCAGAGAGTGTTACAGAGTGTCAGACAGTTTCAGAGAGTTTCAGAGAGTTTCTGAGAGTGTCAGAGAGTTTCAGAGATTTTCAGAGAGTGTCACTGAGTGTCAGAGAGTTTCAGAGAGCTTCAGAGAGTGTCAGAGATTTTCAGAGAGTTTCAGAGAGTGTCAGACAGTGCCTGAGAGTGTCAGAGAGTGTCAAAGAGTTTCAGAGAGTGTCAGTGAGTGTCAGAGAGTGTCAGTGAGTTTCAGAGAGTGTCAGAGAGTGTAAAGGAGTTTCAGAGAGTGTCAGAGAGTTTCAGAGAGTTTCAGAAAGTTCTGAGAGTATCAGAGAGTGCCAGAGAGTTTCTGAGAGTTTCTGAGTGTGTCAGAGAGTGTCAGAGAGTTTCAGGGAGTGTCACAAAGTGTCAGAGTGTGTCAGAGAGCTTCAGAGAGTTTCAGAGAGTGTCAGAGAGGGTCAGAGAGTTTCAGAGAGATTCCGAGAGTTTCACAGCGTGTCAGAGAGTTTCAGAGAAGTTCAGAGAGTGTCAGAGTGTGTCTGAGAGTTTCAGAGAGTTTCTGAGAGTGTCAAAGAGTTTCAGAGAATGTCAGATAGTGTCAGAGAGTGTCAGAGAGTTTCAGAGAGTGTCAGAGAGTGTCAGAGAGATTCAGAGAGTGTCAGAGAGTTTCAGAGAGTGTCTGAGCGTGTCAGAGATTGCCAGAGAGTTTCTGAGAGATTCTGAGTGTGTCAGAGAGTGTCAGAGAGTTTCAGAGAGTGTCACAGACTGTCAGAGAGTGTCAGAGAGATTGCAGAGAGTGTCAGAGTGTGTCAGAGAGCTTCAGAGAGTATCAGAGAGTGTCAGAGAGCTTCAGAGAATGTCAGAGAGTTTCAGAGAGCTTCAGAGAGTGTCAGAGAGTGTCAGATAGTGACAGAGAGTTTCAATGAGTGTCAGAGAGTTTCAGAGAGTTTCAGAGAGTGTCAGCGATTTTCTGAGAGTATCAGAGTGTGTCAAAGAGTTTCAGTGAGTATCAGAGAGTGTCAGAGAGTTTCAGAGAGTTTCAGAGAAGGTAGGAGAGTTTCTGAGAGTATCTGTGAGTGTAAGAGAGTGTCAGAGGGTTCTGAGAGTTTCTGCGTGTGTCAGAGGGTGTCACAGAGTGTCAGAGACTGTCAGAGAGACTCAGAGAGTTTCTGAGAGTGTCAAAGAGTTTCAGAGAATGTCAGATAGTGTCAGAGAGTTTCAGAGAGTGTCGGAGTGTGTCAGAGAGTTTCAGAGAGTGTCAGAGAGTTTCAGAGAGTGTCTGAGCGTGTCAGAGATTGCCAGAGAGTTTCTGAGAGTTTTTGAGTGTGTCAGAGAGTGTCAGAGAGTTTCAGAGAGTGTCACAGACTGTCAGAGTGTGTCAGAGAGATTGCAGAGAGTATCAGAAAGTGTCAGAGAGCTTCAGAGAATGTCTGAGAATGTCAGAGAGTTTCAGTGAACTTCAGAGAGTGTCAGAGAGTGTCAGATAGTGACAGAGAGTTTCAATGAGTGTCAGAGAGTTTCAGAGAGTTTCAGAGAGTGTCAGAGACTTTCTGAGAGTATCAGTGAGTGTCAAAGAGTTTCAGTGAGTATCAGAGAGTGTCAGAGAGTTTCAGAGAGTTTCAGAGAATGTAGGAGAGTTTCTGAGAGTATCTGTGAGTGTAAGAGAGTGTCAGAGGGTTCTGAGAGTTTCTGCGTGTGTCAGAGATTGCCAGAGAGTTTCTGAGAGTTTCTGAGTTTGTCAGAGAGTGTCAGAGAGTGTCAGAGAATTTCAGAGAGTGTCACAGACTGTCGGAGAGTGTCAGAGAGATTGCAGAGAGTGTCAGAGAGTGTCAGAGAGCTTCAGAGAATGCAGAGAGTTCCAGACAGTGTTAGAGAGTGTCAAAGAGTTTCAGAGAGTGTCAGAGCGGGTCAGAGATTTTTAGAGAGTTTCTGAGAGTTTCACAGCGTGTCAGAGAGTTTCAGAGAGCTTCAGAGAGTGTCAGAGTGTCTCTGAGAGTTTCAGAGAATGTCAGAGAGTGTCAGAGAGTTTCAGACAGTGTCAGAGAGTGTCAGAGAGTTTCTCAGTGTGTCAGAGAGTGTCAGAGAGTTTCAGAGAGTTTCTGAGAGTGTCACAGAGCTTCTGAGAGTTTCTGAGTTTGTCAGAGAGTGTCAGAGAGTGTCAGAGAGTTTCATAGAGTGTCACAGATTGTCAGAGAGTGTCAGAGAGTGTCAGAGAGTTTCAGAGATTTTCTGAGTGTTTCAGAGTGTTTCAGTGAGGGTCAGAGAGTTTCAGAGTGTGTCAGAGGGTTTCAGATTGTTTCAGAGAGTGTCTGAGAGTGTCAGTGTTTCAGAGAGTGTCTGAGAGTGTCAGAGAGAGTCAGAGAGTGTCAGAGAGTTCCTGAGAGTTCCTGAGTGTGTCAGAGAGTGTCAGAGATTTTCAGAGAGTGTCAGAGAGTGTCACAGAGTGTCAGAGATTGTCAGAGAGTGTCAGAGAGTTTCAGAGAATTTCAGAGATTTTCTGAGAGTTTCTGAGAGTTTCACAGAGTTTCAGAGAGTGTCAGAGAGAGTCAGAGAGTGATAGAGATTGTCAGAGAGTGTCAGAGAGTTTCTGAGAGTTTTTGAGTGTTTCAGAGAGTTTCAGAGAGTGTCACAGAGTGACAAAGAGTTTCAGAGAGTGTCAGAGAGTTTTAGAGATTTTCAGAGATTTTCAGAGAGTGTCAGAGAGTTTCAGAGAGCTTCAGAGAGTGCCAGAGAGTGTCAGAGATTTTCAGAGAGTTTCAGAGAGTGTCAGACAGTGCCTGAGAGTGTCAGAGAGTGTCAAAGAGTTTCAGAGAGTGTCAGAGAGTTTCAGAGAATTTCAGAGATTTTCTGAGAGTTTCTGAGAGTTTCACAGAGTTTCAGAGAGTGTCAGAGAGAGTCAGAGAGTGATAGAGATTGTCAGAGAGTGTCAGAGAGTTTCTGAGAGTTTTTGAGTGTTTCAGAGAGTGTCAGAGAGTTTCAGAGAGTGTCACAGAGTGTCAGAGTGTTTCAGAGAGTTTCAGAGTTTCTGAGAGTGTCAGAGAATTTCAGAGAATTTCAGAGAGTTTCAGAGAGTTTCAGAGAGTGTCAGAAAGTTTCAGAGAGTGTCAGATAGTGTCAGAGAGTTTCAGAGAGTGTCACAGAGTGTCAGAGAGTTTCAGAGAGCTTCAGAGAGTGTCAGAGAGTGTCAGAGATTTTCAGAGAGTTTCAGAGAGTTTCAGAGAGTGTCAGAAAGTTTCAGAGAGTGTCAGATAGTGTCAGAGAGTTTCAGAGAGTGTCACAGAGTGTCAGAGAGTTTGAGAGAGCTTCAGAGAGCGTCAGAGAGTGTCAGAGATTTTCAGAGAGTTTCAGAGAGTGTCAGACAGTGCCTGAGAGTGTCAGAGAGTGTCAAAGAGTTTCATGGAGTGTCAGTGAGTGTCAGAGAGTGTCAGAGAGTTTCAGAGAGTGTCAGAGAGTGTCAAAGAGTTTCAGAGAGTGTCAGAGAGTTTCAGAGAGTGTCAGAGAGTTTCAGAGAGTGTCAGAGAGTTCTTGAGAGTGTCAGAGAGCGCCAGAGAGTTTCTGAGAGTTACTGAGTGTGTCGGAGAGTGTCAGAGATTTTCAGGGAGTGTTACAAATTGTCAGAGTGTGTCAGAGAGTGTCAGAGAGTTTCAGAGAGTGTCAGAGCGGGTCAGAGATTTTTAGAGAGTTTCTGAGAGTTTCACAGCGTGTCAGAGAGTTTCAGAGAGCTTCAGAGAGTGTCAGAGTGTCTCTGAGAGTTTCAGAGAATGTCAGAGAGTGTCAGAGAGTTTCAGACAGTGTCAGAGAGTGTCAGAGTGTTTCTCAGTGTGTCAGAGAGTGTCAGAGAGTTTCTGAGAGTGTCACAGAGCTTCTGAGAGTTTCTGAGTTTGTCAGAGAGTGTCAGAGAGTGTCAGAGAGTTTCGTAGAGTGTCACAGATTGTCAGGGAGTGTCAGAGAGTTTCAGAGAATTTCAGACAGGTTGAGAGAGTTTCTGAGAGTGCAGACAGTGTCAGAAAGTTTCAGAGAGTGTCAGAGAGTGTCAGAGAGTTTCAGAGATTTTCTGAGAGTTTCAGAGTGTTTCAGTGAGGGTCAGAGAGTTTCAGAGTGTGTCAGAGGGTTTCAGATTGTTTCAGAGAGTGTCTGAGAGTGTCAGAGTGTTTCAGAGAGTGTCTGAGAGTGTCAGAGAGTGTCAGAGAGTTCCTGAGAGTTCCTGAGTGTGTCAGAGAGTGTCAGAGATTTTCAGAGAGTGTCACAGAGTGTCAGAGATTGTCAGAGAGTGTCAGAGAGTTAGAGAGAATTTCAGAGAGTGATAGAGATTGTCAGAGAGTGTCAGAGAGTTTCTGAGAGTTTTTGAGTGTTTCAGAGAGTGTCAGAGAGTTTCAGAGAGTGTCACAGAGTGTCAAAGAGTTTCAGAGAGTGTCAGAGAGTTTTAGAGATTTTCAGAGAGTGTTACTGAGTGTCAGAGAGTTTCAGAGAGCTTCAGAGAGTGCCAGAGAGTGTCAGAGATTTTCAGAAAGTTTCAGAGAGTGTCAGACAGTGCCTGAGAGTGTCAGAGAGTGTCAAAGAGTTTCAGAGAGTGTCAGAGAGTTTCAGAGAATTTCAGAGATTTTCTGAGAGTTTCTGAGAGTTTCACAGAGTTTCAGAGAGTGTCAGAGAGAGTCAGAGAGTGATAGAGATTGTCAGAGAGTGTCAGAGAGTTTCAGAGTTTCTGAGAGTGTCAGAGAATTTCAGAGAGTTTCAGAGAGTTTCAGAGAGTGTCAGAAAGTTTCAGAGAGTGTCAGATAGTGTCAGAGAGTTTCAGAGAGTGTCACAGAGTGTCAGAGAGTTTCAGAGAGCTTCAGAGAGCTTCAGAGAGTGTCAGAGATTTTCAGAGAGTTTCAGAGAGTGTCAGAGAGTTTCAGAGAGTGTCAGACAGTGCCTGAGAGTGTCAGAGAGTGTCAAAGAGTTTCAGAGAGTGTCAGTGAGTGTCAGATGGTGTCAGAGAGTTTCAGAGAGTGTCAGAGAGTGTAAAGGAGTTTCAGAGAGTGTCAGAGAGTGTCTGAGCGTGTCAGAGATTGCCAGAGAGTTTCTGAGAGATTCTGAGTGTGTCAGAGAGTGTCAGAGAGTTTCAGACAGTGTCACAGACTGACAGAGAGTGTCAGAGAGATTGCAGAGAGTATCAGAGAGTGTCAGAGAGAGTCAGAGAGTGATAGAGATTGTCAGAGAGTGTCAGAGAGTTTCTGAGAGTTTTTGAGTGTTTCAGAGAGTGTCAGAGAGCTTCAGAGAGTGTCACAGTGTGTCAGAGTGTTTCAGAGAGTTTCAGAGAGTTTCTGAGAGTTTCTGAGAGTGTCAGAGAATTTCAGAGAGTTTCAGAGAGTTTCAGAGAGTGTCAGAAAGTTTCAGAGAGTGTCAGATCGTGTCAGAGAGTTTCAGAGAGTGTCACAGAGTGTCAGAGAGTTTGAGAGAGCTTCAGGGAGTGTCAGAGAGTGTCAGAGATTTTCAGAGAGTTTCAGAGAGTGTCAGACAGTGCCTGACAGTGTCAGAGAGTGTCAAAGAGTTTCATGGAGTGTCAGTGAGTGTCAGAGAGTGTCAGAGAGTTTCAGAGAGTGTCAAAGAGTTTCAGAGAGTGTCAGAGAGTTTCAGAGAGTTTCAGAGAGTTTCAGAGAGTGTCAGAAAGTTTCAGAGAGTGTCAGATAGTGTCAGAGAGTTTCAGAGAGTGTCACAGAGTGTCAGAGAGTTTCAGAGAGCTTCAGAGAGCTTCAGAGAGTGTCAGAGATTTTCAGAGAGTTTCAGAGAGTGTCAGAGAGTTTCAGAGAGTGTCAGACAGTGCCTGAGAGTGTCAGAGAGTGTCAAAGAGTTTCAGAGAGTGTCAGTGAGTGTCAGATGGTGTCAGAGAGTTTCAGAGAGTGTCAGAGAGTGTAAAGGAGTTTCAGAGAGTGTCAGAGAGTGTCTGAGCGTGTCAGAGATTGCCAGAGAGTTTCTGAGAGATTCTGAGTGTGTCAGAGAGTTTCAGACAGTGTCACAGACTGACAGAGAGTGTCAGAGAGATTGCAGAGAGTATCAGAGAGTGTCAGAGAGAGTCAGAGAGTGATAGAGATTGTCAGAGAGTGTCAGAGAGTTTCTGAGAGTTTTTGAGTGTTTCAGAGAGTGTCAGAGAGCTTCAGAGAGTGTCACAGTGTGTCAGAGTGTTTCAGAGAGTTTCAGAGAGTTTCTGAGAGTTTCTGAGAGTGTCAGAGAATTTCAGAGAGTTTCAGAGAGTTTCAGAGAGTGTCAGAAAGTTTCAGAGAGTGTCAGATCGTGTCAGAGAGTTTCAGAGAGTGTCACAGAGTGTCAGAGAGTTTGAGAGAGCTTCAGGGAGTGTCAGAGAGTGTCAGAGATTTTCAGAGAGTTTCAGAGAGTGTCAGACAGTGCCTGACAGTGTCAGAGAGTGTCAAAGAGTTTCATGGAGTGTCAGTGAGTGTCAGAGAGTGTCAGAGAGTTTCAGAGAGTGTCAGAGAGTTTCAGAGAGTGTCAGAGAGTTTCAGAGAGTGTCAGAGAGTTTTTGAGAGTGTCAGAGAGCGCCAGAGAGTTTCTGAGAGTTTCTGAGTGTGTCGGAGAGTGTCAGAGATTTTCAGGGAGTGTTACAAATTGTCAGAGTGTGTCAGAGAGTGTCAGAGAGTTTCAGAGAGTGTCAGAGCGGGTCAGAGATTTTTAGAGAGTTTCTGAGAGTTTCACAGCGTGTCAGAGAGTTTCAGAGAGCTTCAGAGAGTGTCAGAGTGTCTCTGAGAGTTTCAGAGAATGTCAGAGAGTGTCAGAGAGTTTCAGACAGTGTCAGAGAGTGTCAGAGAGTTTCCCAGTGTGTCAGAGAGTGTCAGAGAGTTTCAGAGAGTTTCGGAGAGTGTCACAGAGCTTCTGAGAGTTTCTGAGTTTGTCAGAGAGTGTCAGAGAGTGTCAGAGAGTTTCGTAGAGTGTCACAGATTGTCAGGGAGTGTCAGAGAGTTTCAGAGAATTACAGACAGTTTGAGAGAGTTTCTGAGAGTGCAGACAGTGTCAGAAAGTTTCAGAGTGTCAGAGAGTGTCAGAGAGTGTCAGAGAGTTTCAGAGATTTTCTGAGAGTTTCAGAGTGTTTCAGTGAGGGTCAGAGAGTTTCAGAGTGTGTCAGAGGGTTTCAGATTGTTTCAGAGAGTGTCTGAGAGTGTCAGAGTGTTTCAGAGAGTGTCTGAGAGTGTCAGAGAGTGTCAGAGAGTTCCTGAGTGTGTCAGAGAGTGTCAGAGATTATCAGAGAGTGTCAGAGAGTGTCACAGAGTGTCAGAGATTGTCAGAGAGTGTCAGAGAGTTTCAGAGAATTTCAGAGATTTTCTGAGAGTTTCTGAGAGTTTCACAGAGTTTCAGAGAGTGTCAGAGAGAGTCAGAGAGTGATAGAGATTGTCAGAGAGTGTCAGAGAGTTTCTGAGAGTTTTTGAGTGTTTCAGAGAGTGTCAGAGAGTTTCAGAGAGTGTCACAGAGTGTTAAAGAGTTTCAGAGAGTGTCAGAGAGTTTTAGAGATTTTCAGAGAGTGTCACTGAGTGTCAGAGAGTTTCAGAGAGCTTCAGAGAGTGCCAGAGAGTGTCAGAGATTTTCAGAGAGTTTCAGAGAGTGTCAGACAGTGCCTGAGAGTGTCAGAGAGTGTCAAAGAGTTTCAGAGAGTGTCAGAGAGTTTCAGAGAATTTCAGAGATTTTCTGAGAGTTTCTGAGCGTTTCACAGAGTTTCAGAGAGTGTCAGAGAGAGTCAGAGAGTGATAGAGATTGTCAGAGAGTGTCAGAGAGTTTCTGAGAGTTTTTGAGTGTTTCAGAGAGTGTCAGAGATTTTCAGAGAGTTTCAGAGAGTGTCAGAGAGTTTCAGAGAGTGTCAGACAGTGCCTGAGAGTGTCAGAGAGTGTCAAAGAGTTTCAGAGAGTGTCAGTGAGTGTCAGATGGTGTCAGAGAGTTTCAGAGAGTGTCAGAGAGTGTAAAGGAGTTTCAGAGAGTGTCAGAGAGTGTCTGAGCGTGTCAGAGATTGCCAGAGAGTTTCTGAGAGATTCTGAGTGTGTCAGAGAGTGTCAGAGAGTTTCAGACAGTGTCACAGACTGACAGAGAGTGTCAGAGAGATTGCAGAGAGTATCAGAGAGTGTCAGAGAGAGTCAGAGAGTGATAGAGATTGTCAGAGAGTGTCAGAGAGTTTCTGAGAGTTTTTGAGTGTTTCAGAGAGTGTCAGAGAGCTTCAGAGAGTGTCACAGTGTGTCAGAGTGTTTCAGAGAGTTTCAGAGAGTTTCTGAGAGTTTCTGAGAGTGTCAGAGAATTTCAGAGAGTTTCAGAGAGTTTCAGAGAGTGTCAGAAAGTTTCAGAGAGTGTCAGATCGTGTCAGAGAGTTTCAGAGAGTGTCACAGAGTGTCAGAGAGTTTGAGAGAGCTTCAGGGAGTGTCAGAGAGTGTCAGAGATTTTCAGAGAGTTTCAGAGAGTGTCAGACAGTGCCTGACAGTGTCAGAGAGTGTCAAAGAGTTTCATGGAGTGTCAGTGAGTGTCAGAGAGTGTCAGAGAGTTTCAGAGAGTGTCAGAGAGTTTCAGAGAGTGTCAGAGAGTTTCAGAGAGTGTCAGAGAGTTTTTGAGAGTGTCAGAGAGCGCCAGAGAGTTTCTGAGAGTTTCTGAGTGTGTCGGAGAGTGTCAGAGATTTTCAGGGAGTGTTACAAATTGTCAGAGTGTGTCAGAGAGTGTCAGAGAGTTTCAGAGAGTGTCAGAGCGGGTCAGAGATTATTAGAGAGTTTCTGAGAGTTTCACAGCGTGTCAGAGAGTTTCAGAGAGCTTCAGAGAGTGTCAGAGTGTCTCTGAGAGTTTCAGAGAATGTCAGAGAGTGTCAGAGAGTTTCAGACAGTGTCAGAGAGTGTCAGAGAGTTTCCCAGTGTGTCAGAGAGTGTCAGAGAGTTTCAGAGAGTTTCGGAGAGTGTCACAGAGCTTCTGAGAGTTTCTGAGTTTGTCAGAGAGTGTCAGAGAGTTTCAGAGAGTTTCGTAGAGTGTCACAGATTGTCAGGGAGTGTCAGAGAGTTTCAGAGAATTACAGACAGTTTGAGAGAGTTTCTGAGAGTGCAGACAGTGTCAGAAAGTTTCAGAGTGTCAGAGAGTGTCAGAGAGTGTCAGAGAGTTTCAGAGATTTTCTGAGAGTTTCAGAGTGTTTCAGTGAGGGTCAGAGAGTTTCAGAGTGTGTCAGAGGGTTTCAGATTGTTTCAGAGAGTGTCTGAGAGTGTCAGAGTGTTTCAGAGAGTGTCTGAGAGTGTCAGAGAGTGTCAGAGAGCTCCTGAGTGTGTCAGAGAGTGTCAGAGATTATCAGAGAGTGTCAGAGAGTGTCACAGAGTGTCAGAGATTGTCAGAGAGTGTCAGAGAGTTTCAGAGAATTTCAGAGATTTTCTGAGAGTTTCTGAGAGTTTCACAGAGTTTCACAGAGTGTCAGAGAGAGTCAGAGAGTGATAGAGATTGTCAGAGAGTGTCAGAGAGTTTCTGAGAGTTTTTGAGTGTTTCAGAGAGTGTCAGAGAGTTTCAGAGAGTGTCACAGAGTGTTAAAGAGTTTCAGAGAGTGTCAGAGAGTTTTAGAGATTTTCAGAGAGTGTCACTGAGTGTCAGAGATTTTCAGAGAGTTTCAGAGAGTGTCAGACAGTGCCTGAGAGTGTCAGAGAGTGTCAAAGAGTTTCAGAGAGTGTCAGAGAGTTTCAGAGAATTTCAGAGATTTTCTGAGAGTTTCTGAGAGTTTCACAGAGTTTCAGAGAGTGTCAGAGAGAGTCAGAGAGTGATAGAGATTGTCAGAGAGTGTCAGAGAGTTTCTGAGAGTTTTTGAGTGTTTCAGAGAGTGTCAGAGAGTTTCAGAGAGTGTCACAGAGTGTCAGAAAGTTTCAGAGAGTGTCAGATAGTGTCAGAGAGTTTCAGAGAGTGTCACAGAGTGTCAGAGAGTTTCAGAGAGCTTCAGAGAGTGTCAGAGAGTGTCAGAGATTTTCAAAGAGTTTTAGAGAGTGTCAGAGAGTTTCAGAGAGTGTCAGACAGTGCCTGAGAGTGTCAGAGAGTGTCAAAGAGTTTCAGAGAGTGTCAGTGAGTGTCCGAGAGTGTCAGAGAGTTTCAGAGAGTGTCAGAGAGTGTAAAGGGGTTTCAGAGAGTGTCAGAGAGTGTCAGAGAGTTTCTGAGAGTGTCTGAGCGTGTCAGAGATTGCCAGAGAGTTTCTGAGAGATTCTGAGTGTGTCAGAGAGTGTCAGAGAGTGTCAGAGAGTTTCAGAAAGTGTCACAGACTGTCAGAGAGTGTCAGAGAGAGTCACAGATTGTCAGGGAGTGTCAGAGAGCTTCAGAGAATGTCAGAGAGTTTCAGAGAGTTTCAGACAGCTTCAGAGAGTGCCAGACAGTGTCAGATAGTGACAGAGAGTTTCAATGAGTGTCAGAGAGTTTCAGAGAGTTTCAGAGAGTGTCAGAGAATGTCAGAGAGTTTCTGAGAGTTTTTGAGTGTTTCAGAGAGTGTCACAGAGTTTCAGAGAGTGTTACAGAGTGTCAGACAGTTTCAGAGAGTTTCAGAGAGTTTCTGAGAGTGTCAGAGAGTTTCAGAGATTTTCAGAGAGTGTCACTGAGTGTCAGAGAGTTTCAGAGAGCTTCAGAGAGTGCCAGAGAGTGTCAGAGATTTTCAGAGAGTTTCAGAGAGTGTCAGACAGTGCCTGAGAGTGTCAGAGAGTGTCAAAGAGTTTCAGAGAGTGTCAGTGAGTGTCAGAGAGTGTCAGTGAGTTTCAGAGAGTGTCAGAGAGTGTAAAGGAGTTTCAGAGAGTGTCAGAGAGTTTCAGAGAGTTTCAGAAAGTTACTGAGAGTATCAGAGAGTGCCAGAGAGTTTCTGAGAGTTTCTGAGTGTGTCGGAGAGTGTCAGAGAGTTTCAGGGAGTGTCACAAAGTGTCAGAGTGTGTCAGAGAGCTTCAGAGAGTTTCAGAGAGTGTCAGAGAGGGTCAGAGAGTTTCAGAGAGATTCCGAGAGTTTCACAGCGTGTCAGAGAGTTTCAGAGAGGTTCAGAGAGTGTCAGAGTGTGTCTGAGAGTTTCAGAGAGTTTCTGAGAGTGTCAAAGAGTTTCAGAGAATGTCAGATAGTGTCAGAGAGTGTCAGAGAGTTTCAGAGAGTGTCAGAGAGTGTCAGAGAGATTCAGAGAGTGTCAGAGAGTGTCTGAGCGTGTCAGAGATTGCCAGAGAGTTTCTGAGAGATTCTGAGTGTGTCAGAGAGTGTCAGAGAGTTTCAGAGAGTGTCAGAGAGATTGCAGAGAGTGACAGAGTGTGTCAGAGAGCTTCAGAGAGTATCAGAGAGTGTCAGAGAGCTTCAGAGAATGTCAGAGAGTTTCAGAGAGCTTCAGAGAGTGTCAGAGAGTGTCAGATAGTGACAGAGAGTTTCAATGAGTGTCAGAGAGTTTCAGAGAGTTTCAGAGAGTGTCAGAGATTTTCTGAGAGTATCAGAGTGTGTCAGAGAGTTTCAGAGAGCTTCAGAGAGTGCCGGAGAGTGTCAGAGATTTTCAGAGAGTTTCAGAGAGTGTCAGACAGTGCCTGAGAGTGTCAGAGAGTTTCAGAGAATTTCAGAGATTTTCTGAGAGTTTCTGAGAGTTTCACAGAGTTTCAGAGAGTGTCAGAGAGAGTCAGAGAGTGATAGAGATTGTCAGAGAGTGTCAGAGAGTTTCTGAGAGTTTTTGAGTGTTTCAGAGAGTGTCAGAGAGTTTCAGAGAGTGTCACAGAGTGTCAGAGAGTTTCAGAGAGCGTCAGAGAGTTTTTGAGAGTGTCAGAGAGCGCCAGAGAGTTTCTGAGAGTTTCTGAGTGTGTCGGAGAGTGTCAGAGATTTTCAGGGAGTGTTACAAATTGTCAGAGTGTGTCAGAGAGTGTCAGAGAGTTTCAGAGAGTGTCAGAGCGGGTCAGAGATTTTTAGAGAGTTTCTGAGAGTTTCACAGCGTGTCAGAGAGTTTCAGAGAGCTTCAGAGAGTGTCAGAGTGTCTCTGAGAGTTTCAGAGAATGTCAGAGAGTGTCAGAGAGTTTCAGACAGTGTCAGAGAGTGTCAGAGAGTGTCAGAGAGTTTCAGAGAGTTTCGGAGAGTGTCACAGAGCTTCTGAGAGTTTCTGAGTTTGTCAGAGAGTGTCAGAGAGTGTCAGAGAGTTTCGTAGAGTGTCACAGATTGTCAGGGAGTGTCAGAGAGTTTCAGAGAATTACAGACAGTTTGAGAGAGTTTCTGAGAGTGCAGACAGTGTCAGAAAGTTTCAGAGTGTCAGAGAGTGTCAGAGAGTGTCAGAGAGTTTCAGAGATTTTCTGAGAGTTTCAGAGTGTTTCAGTGAGGGTCAGAGAGTTTCAGAGTGTGTCAGAGGGTTTCAGATTGTTTCAGAGAGTGTCTGAGAGTGTCAGAGTGTTTCAGAGAGTGTCTGAGAGTGTCAGAGAGTGTCAGAGAGTTCCTGAGTGTGTCAGAGAGTGTCAGAGATTATTAGAGAGTGTCAGAGAGTGTCACAGAGTGTCAGAGATTGTCAGAGAGTGTCAGAGAGTTTCAGAGAATTTCAGAGATTTTCTGAGAGTTTCGGAGAGTTTCACAGAGTTTCAGAGAGTGTCAGAGAGAGTCAGAGAGTGATAGAGATTGTCAGAGAGTGTCAGAGAGTTTCTGAGAGTTTTTGAGTGTTTCAGAGAGTGTCAGAGAGTTTCAGAGAGTGTCACAGAGTGTTAAAGAGTTTCAGAGAGTGTCAGAGAGTTTTAGAGATTTTCAGAGAGTGTCACTGATTGTCAGAGAGTTTCAGAGAGCTTCAGAGAGTGCCAGAGAGTGTCAGTGATTTTCAGAGAGTTTCAGAGAGTGTCAGACAGTGCCTGAGAGTGTCAGAGAGTGTCAAAGAGTTTCAGAGAGTGTCAGAGAGTTTCAGAGAATTTCAGAGATTTTCTGAGAGTTTCTGAGAGTTTCACAGAGTTTCAGAGAGTGTCAGAGAGCGTCAGAGAGTGATAGAGATTGTCAGAGAGTGTCAGAGAGTTTCTGAGAGTTTTTGAGTGTTTCACAGAGTGTCAGAGAGTTTCAGAGAGTGTCACAGAGTGTCAGAGAGTTTCAGAGAGCTTCAGAGAGTGTCAGAGAGTGTCAGAGATTTTCAAAGAGTTTTAGAGAGTGTCAGAGACTTTCAGAGAGTGTCAGACAGTGCCTGAGAGTGTCAGAGAGTGTCAAAGAGTTTCAGAAAGTGTCAGTGAGTGTCCGAGAGTGTCAGAGAGTTTCAGAGAGTGTCAGAGAGTGTAAAGGGGTTTCAGAGAGTGTCAGAGAGTGTCAGAGAGTTTCTGAGAGTGTCTGAGCGTGTCAGAGATTGCCAGAGAGTTTCTGAGAGATTCTGAGTGTGTCAGAGAGTGTCAGAGAGTGTCAGAGAGTTTCAGATAGTGTCACAGACTGTCAGAGAGTGTCAGAGAGTGTCACAGATTGTCAGGGAGTGTCAGAGAGCTTCAGAGAATGTCAGAGAGTTTCAGAGAGTTTCAGACAGCTTCAGAGAGTGCCAGACAGTGTCAGATAGTGACAGAGAGTTTCAATGAGTGTCAGAGAGTTTCAGAGAGTTTCAGAGAGTGTCAGAGAATGTCAGAGAGTTTCTGAGAGTTTTTGAGTGTTTCAGAGAGTGTCACAGAGTTTCAGAGAGTGTTACAGAGTGTCAGACAGTTTCAGAGAGTTTCAGAGAGTTTCTGAGAGTGTCAGAGAGTTTCAGAGATTTTCAGAGAGTGTCACTGAGTGTCAGAGAGTTTCAGAGAGCTTCAGAGAGTGCCAGAGAGTGTCAGAGATTTTCAGAGAGTTTCAGAGAGTGTCAGACAGTGCCTGAGAGTGTCAGAGAGTGTCAAAGAGTTTCAGAGAGTGTCAGTGAGTGTCAGAGAGTGTCAGTGAGTTTCAGAGAGTGTCAGAGAGTGTAAAGGAGTTTCAGAGAGTGTCAGAGAGTTTCAGAGAGTTTCAGAAAGTTACTGAGAGTATCAGAGAGTGCCAGAGAGTTTCTGAGAGTTTCTGAGTGTGTCGGAGAGTGTCAGAGAGTTTCAGGGAGTGTCACAAAGTGTCAGAGTGTGTCAGAGAGCTTCAGAGAGTTTCAGAGAGTGTCAGAGAGGGTCAGAGAGTTTCAGAGAGATTCCGAGAGTTTCACAGCGTGTCAGAGAGTTTCAGAGAGGTTCAGAGAGTGTCAGAGTGTGTCTGAGAGTTTCAGAGAGTTTCTGAGAGTGTCAAAGAGTTTCAGAGAATGTCAGATAGTGTCAGAGAGTGTCAGAGAGTTTCAGAGAGTGTCAGAGAGTGTCAGAGAGATTCAGAGAGTGTCAGAGAGTGTCTGAGCGTGTCAGAGAGCTTCAGAGAATTTCAGAGATTTTCTGAGAGTTTCTAAGAGTTTCACAGAGTTTCAGAGAGTGTCAGAGAGAGTCAGAGAGTGATAGAGATTGTCAGAGAGTGTCAGAGAGTTTCTGAGAGTTTTTGAGTGTTTCAGAGAGTGTCAGAGAGTTTCAGAGAGTGTCACAGAGTGTCAGAGAATTTCAGAGAATTTCAGAGAGTTTCAGAGTGTTTCAGAGAGTGTCAGAAAGTTTCAGAGAGTGTCAGATAGTGTCAGAGAGTTTCAGAGAGTGTCACAGAGTGTCAGAGAGTTTCAGAGAGCTTCAGAGAGTGTCAGAGAGTGTCAGAGATTTTCAAAGAGTTTTAGAGAGTGTCAGAGAGACTCAGAGAGTGTCAGACAGTGCCTGAGAGTGTCAGAGAGTGTCAAAGAGTTTCAGAGAGTTTCAGAGAGTGTCAGAGATTTTCTGAGAGTATCAGAGTGTGTCAGAGAGTTTCAGAGAGCTTCAGAGAGTGCCAGAGAGTGTCAGAGATTTTCAGAGAGTTTCAGAGAGTGTCAGACAGTGCCTGAGAGTGTCAGAGATTTTCAGAGAATTTCAGAGATTTTCTGAGAGTTTCTGAGAGTTTCACAGAGTTTCAGAGAGTGTCAGAGAGAGTCAGAGAGTGATAGAGATTGTCAGAGTGTCAGAGAGTTTCTGAGAGTTTTTGAGTGTTTCAGAGAGTGTCAGAGAGTTTCAGAGAGTGTCACAGAGTTTCAGAGAATTTCAGAGAATTTCAGAGAGTTTCAGAGAGTTTCAGAGAGTGTCAGAAAGTTTCAGAGAGTGTCAGATAGTGTCAGAGAGTTTCAGAGAGTGTCACAGAGTGTCAGAGAGTTTCAGAGAGCTTCAGAGAGTGTCAGAGAGTGTCAGAGATTTTCAAAGAGTTTTAGAGAGTGTCAGAGAGTTTCAGAGAGTGTCAGACAGTGCCTGAGAGTGTCAGAGAGTGTCAAAGAGTTTCAGAGAGTGTCAGTGAGTGTCAGAGAGTGTCAGAGAGTTTCAGAGAGTGTCAGAGAGGTAAAGGAGTTTCAGAGAGTGTCAGAGAGTGTCAGAGAGTTTCAGAGAGTGTCTGAGCGTGTCAGAGATTGCCAGAGAGTTTCTGAGAGATTCTGAGTGTGTCAGAGAGTGTCAGGGAGTGTCAGAGAGTTTCAGAGAGTGTCACAGACTGTCAGAGAGTGTCAGAGAGATTGCAGAGAGTATCAGAGAGTGTCAGAGAGCTTCAGAGAATGTCAGAGAGTTTCAGAGAGTTTCAGACAGCTTCAGAGAGTGCCAGACAGTGTCAGATAGTGACAGAGAGTTTCAATGAGTGTCAGAGAGTTTCAGAGAGTTTCAGAGAGTTTCAGAGAATGTCAGAGAGTTTCTGAGAGTTTTTGAGTGTTTCAGAGAGTGTCACAGAGTTTCAGAGAGTGTTACAGAGTGTCAGACAGTTTCAGAGAGTTTCAGAGAGTTTCTGAGAGTGTCAGAGAGTTTCAGAGATTTTCAGAGAGTGTCACTGAGTGTCAGAGAGTTTCAGAGAGCTTCAGAGAGTGCCAGAGAGTGTCAGAGATTTTCAGAGAGTTTCAGAGAGTGTCAGACAGTGCCTGAGAGTGTCAGAGAGTGTCAAAGAGTTTCAGAGAGTGTCAGTGAGTGTCAGAGAGTGTCAGTGAGTTTGAGAGAGTGTCAGAGAGTGTAAAGGAGTTTCAGAGCGTGTCAGAGAGTTTCAGAGAGTTTCAGAAAGTTACTGAGAGTATCAGAGAGTGCCAGAGAGTTTCTGAGAGTTTCTGAGTGTGTCGGAGAGTGTCAGAGAGTTTCAGGGAGTGTCACAAAGTGTCAGAGTGTGTCAGAGAGCTTCAGAGAGGTTCAGAGAGTGTCAGAGTGTGTCTGAGAGTTTCAGAGAGTTTCTGAGAGTGTCAAAGAGTTTCAGAGAATGTCAGATAGTGTCAGAGAGTGTCAGAGAGTTTCAGAGAGTGTCAGAGAGTGTCAGAGAGATTCAGAGAGTGTCAGAGAGTTTCAGAGAGTGTCTGAGCGTGTCAGAGATTGCCAGAGAGTTTCTGAGAGATTCTGAGTGTGTCAGAGAGTGTCAGAGAGTTTCAGAGAGTGTCAGAGAGATTGCAGAGAGTGTCAGAGTGTGTCAGAGAGCTTCAGAGAGTATCAGAGAGTGTCAGAGAGCTTCAGAGAATGTCAGAGAGTTTCAGAGAGTTTCAGAGAGCTTCAGAGAGTGTCAGAGAGTGTCAGATAGTGACAGAGAGTTTCAATGAGTGTCAGAGAGTTTCAGAGAGTTTCAGAGAGTGTCAGAGATTTTCTGAGAGTATCAGAGTGTGTCAAAGAGTTTCAGTGAGTATCAGAGAGTGTCAGAGAGTTTCAGAGAGTTTCAGACAGTCACAGACTGTCAGAGTGTGTCAGAGAGATTGCAGAGAGTATCAGAAAGTGTCAGAGAGCTTCAGAGAATGTCTGAGAGTGTCAGAGAGCTTCAGAGAGTGTCAGAGAGTGTCAGATAGTGACAGAGAGTTTCAATGAGTGTCAGAGAGATTGCAGAGAGTATCAGAAAGTGTCAGAGAGCTTCAGAGAATGTCTGAGAGTGTCAGAGATTTTCTGAGAGTATCAGTGAGTGTCAAAGAGTTTCAGTGAGTATCAGAGAGCGTCAGAGAGTTTCAGAGAGTTTCAGAGAATGTAGGAGAGTTTCTGAGAGTATCTGTGAGTGTAAGAGAGTGTCAGAGGATTCTGAGAGTTTCTGCGTGTGTCAGAGATTGCCAGAGATTGTCAGAGACTGTCAGAGAGACTCAGAGAGTTTCTGAGAGTGTCAAAGAGTTTCAGAGAATGTCAGATAGTGTCAGAGAGTGTCAGAGAGTTTCAGAGAGTGTCGGAGAGTGTCAGAGAGTTTCAGAAAGTGTCAGAGAGTTTCAGAGAGTGTCTGAGCGTGTCAGAGATTGCCAGAGAGTTTCTGAGAGTTTCTGAGTGTGTCAGAGAGTGTCAGAGAGTGTCAGAGAGTTTCAGAGAGTGTCACAGACTGTCAGAGAGTGTCAGAGAGATTGCAGAGAGTATCAGAGAGTGTCAGAGAGTTTCAGACAGCTTCAGAGTGTGTCAGAGAGTGTCAGATAGTGACAGAGAGTTTCAATGAGTGTCAGAGAGTTTCAGAGAGTTTCAGAGAGTGTCAGAGATTTTCTGAGAGTATCAGAGTGTCAAAGAGTTTCAGTGAGTATCAGAGAGTGTCAGAGAGTTTAAGAGAGTTTCAGAGAATGTAGGAGAGTTTCTGAGAGTATCTGTGAGTGTAAGAGAGTGTCAGAGGGTTCTGAGAGTTTCTGCGTGTGTCAGAGGGTGTCACAGAGTGTCAGAGACTGTCAGAGAGAGTCAGAGAGTTTCAATGAGTTTCAGAGTGTCAGAGAGTGTCAGAGAGTTTCAGAGAGTTTCTGAGAGTTTCACAGCGTGTCAGAGGATTTCAGAGAGCTTCAGAGAGTGTCAGAGTGTGTCTGAGAGTTTCAGAGAGTTTCTGAGAGAGTCAAAGAGTTTCAGAGAATGTCTGAGAGTGTCAGAGAGTTTCAGAGAGTTTCAGAGAGTGTCAGAGAGTGTCAGAGAGTTTCAGAGAGTGTCAGAGAGTTTCAGAGAGTGTCACAGACTGTCGGAGAGTGTCAGAGAGATTGCAGAGAGTGTCAGAGAGTGTCAGAGAGCTTCAGAGAATGTCAGAGAGTTTCAGAGAGTGTCAGAGAGTGTCAAAGAGTTTCAGAGAGTTTCAGAGTGTGTCAGAGGGTTTCAGATTGTTTCAGAGAGTGTCTGAGAGTGTCAGAGTATTTCAGAGAGTCTCTGAGAGTGTCAGGGAGTTCCTGAGAGTTCCTCAGTGTGTCAGAGATTGTCAGAGATTTTCAGAGACTGTCAGAGAGTGTCAGAGAGTGTCAGAGATTGTCAGAGAGTGTCAGAGAGTGTCAGAGAGTTCCTGAGTGTGTCAGAGATTGTCAGAGATTTTCAGAGACTGTCAGAGAGTGTCAGAGAGTGTCAGAGATTGTCAGAGAGTGTCAGAGAGTTTCAGAGAATTTCAGAGATTTTCTGAGAGTTTCTGAGATTTTCAGAGAGTTTCAGAGAGTTTCAGAGAGTGTTAGAGAATGTCAGAGAGTTTCTGAGAGTTTTTGAGTGTTTCAGAGAGTGTCACAGAGTTTCAGAGAGTGTTACAGAGTGTCAGACAGTTTCAGAGAGTTTCAGAGAGTTTCTGAGAGTGTCAGAGAGTTTCAGAGATTTTCAGAGAGTGTCACTGAGTGTCAGAGAGTTTCAGAGAGCGTCAGAGAGTGCCAGAGAGTGTCAGAGATTTTCAGAGAGTTTCAGAGAGTGTCAGACAGTGCCTGAGAGTGTCAGAGAGTGTCAAAGAGTTTCAGAGAGTGTCAGTGAGTGTCAGAGAGTGTCAGTGAGTTTCAGAGAGTGTCAGAGAGTGTAAAAGAGTTTCAGAGAGTGTCAGAGAGTTTCAGAGAGTTTCAGAAAGTTTCTGAGAGTGTCAGAGAGTGCCAGAGAGTTTCTGAGAGTTTCTGAGTGTGTCGGAGAGTGTCAGAGAGTTTCAGGGAGTGTCACAAAGTGTCAGAGTGTGTCAGAGAGTGTCAGAGAGTTTCAGAGAGTGTCAGAGAGGGTCAGAGAGTTTCAGAGAGATTCCGAGAGTTTCACAGCGTGTCAGAGAGTTTCAGAGAGGTTCAGAGAGTGTCAGAGTGTGTCTGAGAGTGTCTGAGAGTGTCAGAGATTGTCAGAGAGCTTCAGAGAGTATCAGAGAGTGTCAGAGAGCTTCAGAGAATGTCAGTGAGTTTCAGAGAGTTTCAGAGAGCTTCAGAGAGTGTCTGAGCGTGTCTGAGATTGCCAGAGAGTTTCTGAGACTTTCTGTGTGTGTCAGACAGTGTCAGAGAGTGTCAGAGAGTGTCGGAGAGTGTCAGAGAGTTTCAGAGAGTGTCAGAGAGTTTCAGAGAGTGTCTGAGCGTGTCAGAGAATGCCAGAGAGTTTCTGAGAGTTTCTGAGTGTGTCAGAGAGTGTCAGAGAGTGTCAGAGAGTTTCAGAGAGTGTCACAGACTGTCAGAGAGTGTCAGAGAGATTGAGGAGAGTATCAGAAAGTGTCAGAGAGCTTCAGAGAATGTCAGAGAGTTTCAGAGAGTTTCAGAGAGCTTCAGAGAGTGTCAGAGAGTGTCAGATAGTGACAGAGAGTTTCAATGAGTGTCAGAGAGTTTCAGAGAGTTTCAGAGAGTGTCAGAGATTTTCTGAGAGTATCAGTGAGTGTCAAAGAGTTTCAGTGAGTATCAGAGAGTGTCAGAGAGTTTCAGAGAATGTAGGAGAGTTTCTGAGAGTATCTGTGAGTGTAAGAGAGTGTCAGAGGGTTCTGAGAGTTTCTGCGTGTGTCAGAGGGTGTCACAGAGTGTCAGAGATTTTCTGAGAGTATCAGAGTGTGTCAGAGAGTTTCAGAGAGCTTCAGAGAGTGCCAGAGAGTGTCAGAGATTTTCAGAGAGTTTCAGAGAGTGTCAGACAGTGCCTGAGAGTGTCAGAGAGTGTCAAAGAGTTTCAGAGAGTGTCAGAGAGTTTCAGAGAATTTCAGAGATTTTCTGAGAGTTTCTGAGAGTTTCACAGAGTTTCAGAGAGTGTCAGAGAGAGTCAGAGAGTGATAGAGATTGTCAGAGAGTGTCAGAGAGTTTCTGAGAGTTTTTGAGTGTTTCAGAGAGTGTCAGAGAGTTTCAGAGAGTGTCACAGAGTGTCAGAGAATTTCAGAGAATTTCAGAGAGTTTCAGAGAGTTTCAGAGAGTGTCAGAAAGTTTCAGAGAGTGTCAGATAGTGTCAGAGAGTTTCAGAGAGTGTCACAGAGTGTCAGAGAGTTTCAGAGAGCTTCAGAGAGTGTCAGAGAGTGTCAGAGATTTTCAAATAGTTTTAGAGAGTGTCAGAGAGTTTCAGAGAGTGTCAGACAGTGACTGAGAGTGTCAGAGAGTGTCAAAGAGTTTCAGAGAGTGTCAGTGAGTGTCAGAGAGTGTCAGAGAGTTTCAGAGAGTGTCAGAGAGTGTAAAGGAGTTTCAGAGAGTGTCAGAGAGTGTCAGAGAGTTTCAGAGAGTGTCTGAGCGTGTCAGAGATTGCCAGAGAGTTTCTGAGAGATTCTGAGTGTGTCAGAGAGTGTCAGGGAGTGTCAGAGAGTTTCAGAGAGTGTCACAGACTGTCAGAGAGTGTCAGAGAGATTGCAGAGAGTATCAGAGAGTGTCAGAGAGCTTCAGAGAATGTCAGAGAGTTTCAGAGAGTTTCAGACAGCTTCAGAGAGTGCCAGACAGTGTCAGATAGTGACAGAGAGTTTCAATGAGTGTCAGAGAGTTTCAGAGAGTTTCAGAGAGTGTCAGAGAATGTCAGAGAGTTTCTGAGAGTTTTTGAGTGTTTCAGAGAGTGTCACAGAGTTTCAGAGAGTGTTACAGAGTGTCAGACAGTTTCAGAGAGTTTCAGAGAGTTTCTGAGAGTGTCAGAGAGTTTCAGAGATTTTCAGAGAGTTTCACTGAGTGTCAGAGAGTTTCAGAGAGCTTCAGAGAGTGCCAGAGAGTGTCAGAGATTTTCAGAGAGTTTCAGAGAGTGTCAGACAGTGCCTGAGAGTGTCAGAGAGTGTCAAAGAGTTTCAGAGAGTGTCAGTGAGTGTCAGAGAGTGTCAGTGAGTTTCAGAGAGTGTCAGAGAGTGTAAAGGAGTTTCAGAGAGTGTCAGAGAGTTTCAGAGAGTTTCAGAAAGTTACTGAGAGTATCAGAGAGTGCCAGAGAGTTTCTGAGAGTTTCTGAGTGTGTCGGAGAGTGTCAGAGAGTTTCAGGGAGTGTCACAAAGTGTCAGAGTGTGTCAGAGAGCTTCAGAGAGTTTCAGAGAGTGTCAGAGAGGGTCTGAGAGTTTCAGAGAGATTCCGAGAGTTTCACAGAGTGTCAGAGAGTTTCAGAGAGGTTCAGAGAGTGTCAGAGTGTGTCTGAGAGTTTCAGAGAGTTTCTGTGAGTGTCAAAGAGTTTCAGAGAATGTCAGATAGTGTCAGAGAGTGTCAGAGAGTTTCAGAGAGTGTCAGAGAGTGTCAGAGAGATTCAGAGAGTGTCAGAGAGTTTCAGAGAGTGTCTGAGCGTGTCAGAGATTGCCAGAGAGTTTCTGAGAGATTCTGAGTGTGTCAGAGTGTGTCAGAGAGCTTCAGAGAGTATCAGAGAGTGTCAGAGAGCTTCAGAGAATGTCAGAGAGTTTCAGAGAGTTTCAGAGAGCTTCAGAGAGTGTCAGAGAGTGTCAGATAGTGACAGAGAGTTTCAATGAGTGTCAGAGAGTTTCAGAGAGTTTCAGAGAGTGTCAGAGATTTTCTGAGAGTATCAGAGTGTGTCAAAGAGTTTCAGTGAGTATCAGAGAGTGTCAGAGAGTTTCAGAGAGTTTCAGAGAATGTAGGAGAGTTTCTGAGAGTATCTGTGAGTGTAAGAGAGTGTCAGAGGGTTCTGAGAGTTTCATCGTGTGTCAGAGGGTGTCACAGAGTGTCAGAGACTGTCAGAGAGACTCAGAGAGTTTCTGAGAGTGTCAAAGAGTTTCAGAGAATGTCAGATAGTGTCAGAGAGTTTCAGAGAGTGTCGGAGAGTTTCAGAGAGTTTCAGAGAGTGTCAGAGAGTTTCAGAGAGTGTCTGAGCATGTCAGAGATTGCCAGAGAGTTTCTGAGAGTTTCTGAGTGTGTCAGAGAGAGTCAGAGAGTTTCAGACAGTGTCACAGACTGTCAGAGTGTGTCAGAGAGATTGCAGAGAGTATCAGAAAGTGTCAGAGAGCTTCAGAGAATGTCTGAGAGTGTCAGAGAGCTTCAGAGAGTGTCAGAGAGTGTCAGATAGTGACAGAGAGTTTCAATGAGTGTCAGAGAGATTGCAGAGAGTATCAGGAAGTATCAGAGAGCTTCAGAGAATGTCTGAGAGTGTCAGAGATTTTCTGAGAGTATCAGTGAGTGTCAAAGAGTTTCAGTGAGTATCAGAGAGTGTCAGAGAGTTTCAGAGAGTTTCAGAGAATGTAGGAGAGTTTCTGAGAGTTTCTGTGAGTGTAAGAGAGTGTCAGAGGGTTCTGAGAGTTTCTGCATGTGTCAGAGATTGCCAGAGAGTGTCAGAGACTGTCAGAGAGACTCAGAGAGTTTCTGAGAGTGTCAAAGAGTTTCAGAGAATGTCAGATAGTGTCAGAGAGTGTCAGAGAGTTTCAGAGAGTGTCGGAGAGTGTCAGAGAGTTTCAGAAAGTGTCAGAGAGTTTCAGAGAGTGTCTGAGCGTGTCAGAGATTGCCAGAGAGTTTCTGAGAGTTTCTGAGTGTGTCAGAGAGTGTCAGAGAGTGTCATAGAGTTTCAGAGAGTGTCACAGACTGTCAGAGAGTGTCAGAGAGATTGCAGAGAGTATCAGAGAGTGTCAGAGAGTTTCAGAGAGTTTCAGACAGCTTCAGAGTGTGTCAGAGAGTGTCAGATAGTGACAGAGAGTTTCAATGAGTGTCAGAGAGTTTCAGAGAGTTTCAGAGAGTGTCAGAGATTTTCTGAGAGTATCAGTGAGTGTCAAAGAGTTTCAGTGAGTATCAGAGAGTGTCAGAGAGTTTAAGAGAGTTTCAGAGAATGTAGGAGAGTTTCTTAGAGTATCTGTGAGTGTAAGAGAGTTTCAGAGAGATTCCGAGAGTTTCACAGCGTGTCAGAGAGTTTCAGAGAGGTTCAGAGAGTGTCAAAGTGTGTCTGAGAGTGTCAGAGATTGTCAGAGAGCTTCAGAGAGTATCAGAGAGTGTCAGAGAGCTTCAGAGAATGTCAGAGAGTTTCAGAGAGTTTCAGAGAGCTTCAGAGAGTGTCTGAGCGTGTCTGAGATTGCCAGAGAGTTTCTGAGACTTTCTGTGTGTGTCAGAGAGTGTCAGAGAGTGTCGGAGAGTGTCAGAGAGTTTCAGAGAGTGTCAGAGAGTTTCAGAGAGTGTCTGAGCGTGTCAGAGATTGCCAGAGAGTTTCTGAGAGTTTCTGAGTGTGTCAGAGAGTGTCAGAGCGTGTCAGAGCGTTTCAGAGAGTGTCACAGACTGTCAGAGAGTGTCAGAGAGATTGCAGAGAGTATCAGAAAGTGTCAGAGAGCTTCAGAGAATGTCAGAGAGTTTCAGAGAGTTTCAGAGAGCTTCACAGAGTGTCAGAGAGTGTCAGATAGTGACAGAGAGTTTCAATGAGTGTCAGAGAGTTTCAGAGAGTGTCAGAGATTTTCTGAGAGTATCAGTGAGTGTCAAAGAGTTTCAGTGAGTATCAGAGAGTGTCAGAGAGTTTCAGAGAGTTTCAGAGAATGTAGGAGAGTTTCTGAGAGTATCTGTGAGTGTAAGAGAGTGTCAGAGGGTTCTGAGAGTTTCTGCGTGTGTCAGAGGGTGTCACAGAGTGTCAGAGACTGTCAGAGAGAGTCAGAGAGTTTCAATGAGTTTCAGAGTGTCAGAGAGTGTCAGAGAGTTTCAGAGAGTTTCTGAGAGTTTCACAGCGTGTCAGAGAATTTCAGAGAGCTTCAGAGAGTTTCAGAGTGTGTCTGAGAGTTTCAGAGAGTTTCTGAGAGTGTCAAAGAGTTTCAGAGAATGTCTGAGAGTGTCAGAGAGTTTCAGAGAGTTTCAGAGAGTGTCAGAGAGTGTCAGAGAGTTTCAGAGAGTGTCAGAGAGTTTCAGAGAGTGTCTGTGCGTGTCAGAGATTGCCAGAGACTTTCTGAGAGTTTCTGAGTTTGTCAGAGAGTGTCAGAGAGTGTCAGAGAGTTTCAGAGAGTGTCACAGACTGTCGGAGAGTGTCAGAGAAATTGCAGAGAGTGTCAGAGAGTGTCAGAGAGCTTCAGAGAATGTCAGAGAGTTTCAGAGAGTGTCAGAGATTGTCAAAGAGTTTCAGAGTGTGTCAGAGGGTTTCAGATTGTTTCAGAGAGTGTCTGAGAGTGTCAGAGTATTTCAGAGAGTGTCTGAGAGTGTCAGGGAGTTCCTGAGAGTTCCTGAGTGTGTCAGAGATTGTCAGAGATTTTCAGAGACTGTCAGAGAGTGTCAGAGAGTGTCAGAGATTGTCAGAGAGTGTCAGAGAGTTTCAGAGAATTTCAGAGATTTTCTGAGAGTTTCTGAGATTTTCAGAGAGTTTCAGAGAGTTTCAGAGAGTGTTAGAGAATGTCAGAGAGTTTCTGAGAGTTTTTGAGTGTTTCAGAGAGTGTCACAGAGTTTCAGAGAGTGTTACAGAGTGTCAGACAGTTTCAGAGAGTTTCAGAGAGTTTCTGAGAGTGTCAGAGAGTTTCAGAGATTTTCAGAGAGTGTCACTGAGTGTCAGAGAGTTTCAGAGAGCGTCAGAGAGTGCCAGAGAGTGTCAGAGATTTTCAGAGAGTTTCAGAGAGTGTCAGACAGTGCCTGAGAGTGTCAGAGAGTGTCAAAGAGTTTCAGAGAGTGTCAGTGAGCGTCAGAGAGTGTCAGTGAGTTTCAGAGAGTGTCAGAGAGTGTAAAAGAGTTTCAGAGAGTGTCAGAGAGTTTCAGAGAGTTTCAGAAAGTTTCTGAGAGTGTCAGAGAGTGCCAGAGAGTTTCTGAGAGTTTCTGAGTCTGTCGGAGAGTGTCAGAGAGCTTCAGGGAGTGTCACAAAGTGTCAGAGTGTGTCAGAGAGTGTCAGAGAGTTTCAGAGAGTGTCAGAGAGGGTCAGAGAGTTTCAGAGAGATTCCGAGAGTTTCACAGCGTGTCAGAGAGTTTCAGAGAGGTTCAGAGAGTGTCAGAGTGTGTCTGAGAGTGTCAGAGATTGTCAGAGAGCTTCAGAGAGTATCAGAGAGTGTCAGAGAGCTTCAGAGAATGTCAGAGAGTTTCAGAGAGTTTCAGAGAGGTTCAGAGAGTGTCAGAGTGTGTCTGAGAGTGTCAGAGATTGTCAGAGAGCTTCAGAGAGTATCAGAGAGTTTCAGAGAGCTTCAGAGAGTGTCTGAGCGTGTCTGAGATTGCCAGAGACTTTCTGAGACTTTCTGTGTGTGTGAGTCAGTGTCAGAGAGTGTCAGAGAGTGTCGGAGAGTGTCAGAGAGTTTCAGAGAGTGTCAGAGAGTTTCAGAGAGTGTCTGAGCGTGTCAGAGAATGCCAGAGAGTTTCTGAGAGTTTCTGAGTGTGTCAGAGAGTGTCAGAGAGTGTCAGAGCGTGTCAGAGAGTTTCAGAGAGTGTCACAGACTGTCAGAGAGTGTCAGAGAGATTGCAGAGAGTATCAGAATGTGTCAGAGAGCTTCAGAGAATGTCAGAGAGTTTCAGAGAGTTTCAGAGAGCTTCAGAGAGTGTCAGAGAGTGTCAGATAGTGACAGAGAGTTTCAATGAGTGTCAGAGAGTTTCAGAGAGTTTCAGAGAGTGTCAGAGATTTTCTGAGAGTATCAGTGAGTGTCAAAGAGTTTCAGTGAGTATCAGAGAGTGTCAGAGAGTTTCAGAGAGTTTCAGAGAATGTAGGAGAGTTTCTGAGAGTATCTGTGAGTGTACGAGAGTGTCAGAGGGTTCTGAGAGTTTCTGCGTGTGTCAGAGGGTGTCACAGAGTGTCAGAGACTGTCAGAGAGAGTCAGAGAGTTTCAACGAGTTTCACAGAGTGTCAGAGAGTGTCAGAGAGTTTCAGAGCGATTCTGAGAGTTTCACAGCGTGTCAGAGAATTTCAGAGAGCTTCAGAGAGTGTCAGAGTGTGTCTGAGAGTGTCAAAGAGTTTCAGAGAATGTCTGAGAGTGTCAGAGAGTTTCAAGAGTTTCAGAGAGTGTCAGAGAGTGTCAGAGAGTTTCAGACAGTGTCAGAGAGTTTCAGAGAGTGTCTGTGCGTGTCAGAGATTGCCAGAGAGTTTCTGAGAGTTTCTGAGTTTGTCAGAGAGTGTCAGAGAGTTTCAGAGAGTGTCACAGACTGTCGGAGAGTGTTCAGAGAGATTGCAGAGAGTGTCAGAGAGCTTCAGAGAATGCAGCGAGTTTCAGAGAGTGTTAGAGAGTGTCAAAGAGTTTCAGAGATTTTCAGAGTGTGTCAGAGGGTTTCAGATTATTTCAGAGAGTGTCTGAGAGTGTCAGAGTATTTCAGAGAGTGTCTGCGAGTGTCAGGGCGTTCCTGAGAGTTCCTGAGTGTGTCAGAGATTGTCAGAGATTTTCAGAGACTGTCAGAGAGTGTCAGAGAGTGTCAGAGATTGTCAGAGAGTGTCAGAGAGTTTCAGAGAATTTCAGAGATTTTCAGAGAGTTTCAGAGAGTTTCAGAGAGTGTCAGAGAGAGTCAGAGAGTGACAGAGAGTGTCAGAGAATGTCAGGGAGTTTCTGAGAGTTTTTGAGTGTTTCAGAGAGTGTCACAAAGTTTCAGAGAGTGTTACAGAGTGTCAGACAGTTTCAGAGAGTTTCTGAGAGTTTCAGAGAGTTTCAGAGATTTTCAGAGAGTGTCACAGATTGTCAGAGAGTTTCAGAGAGCTTCAGAGAGTGCCAGAGAATGTCAGAGATTTTCAGAGAGTTTCAGAGAGTGTCAGACAGTGCCTGAGAGTGTGAGAGAGTGTCAAAGAGTTTCAGAGAGTGTCAGTGAATGTCAGAGAGTGTCAGTGAGTTTCAGAGAGTGTCAGAGAGTGTAAAAGAGTTTCAGAGAGTGTCAGAGAGTTTCAGAAAGTTTCTGAGAGTGCCAGAGAGTTTCTGAGAGTTTCTGAGTGTGTCGGAGAGTGTCAGAGAGTTTCAGGGAGTGTCACAAAGTTTCAGAGAGTGTCAGAGAGTGTCAGAGAGTTTCAGACAGTGTCAGAGAGGGTCAGAGAGTTTCAGAGAGATTCCGAGAGTTTCACAGCGTGTCAGAGAGTGTCAGAGTGTGTCTGAGAGTTTCAGAGAGTTTCTGAGAGTGTCAAAGTGTTTCAGAGAGTGTCAGAGAGTTTCAGAGAGTGTCACAGACTGTCAGAGAGTGTCAGAGAGATTGCAGACAGTGTCAGAGAGAGTCAGAAAGCTTCAGAGAATGTCAGAGAGTTTCAGAGAGTTTCAGAGAGCTTCAGAGAGTGTCAGAGAGTGTCAGATAGTGACAGAGAGTTTCAATGAGTGTCAGAGAGTGTCAAAGAGTTTCAGAGATTGTCAGAGAGTGTCAGAGAGTTTCAGACAGTTTCAGAGAATGTAGGAGAGTTTCTGAGAGTATCTGTGAGTGTAAGAGAGTGTCAGAGGTTTCTGAGTGTGTCAGAGAGTGTCACAGAGTGTCAGAGGCTGTCAGAGAGTGTCAGAGAGTTTCAAAGAGTTTCACAGAGTGTCAGAGAGTGTCCGAGAGTGTCAGAGAGTTTCAGAGAGTGTCAGAGAGGGTCAGAGAGTTTCAGAGAGATTCCGAGAGTTTCATAGCGTGTCAGATAGTTTCAGAGAGCTTCAGAGAGTGTCAGAGAGTGTCAGATAGTGACAGAGAGTTTCAATGAGTGTCAGAGAGTTTCAGAGAGTATCAGAGAGTGTCAGAGAGTTTCTGAGTGTGTCAGAGAGTGTCACAGAGTGTCAGAGGCTGTCAGAGAGTGTCAGAGAGTTTCAAAGAGTTTCACAGAGTTTCAGAGAGTGTCCGAGAGTGTCTGAGAGTGTCATAGTGTCAGAGAGTGTCAGAGAATGTCGGAGAGTTTCTGAGAGTATCTGTGAGTGTCAAAGAGTGTCAGAGAGTTTCACAGTGTGTCACAGAGAGTCAGAGAGTGTCAGAGAGTTTCAGAGAGAGTCAGATATTGTCAGAGAGTGTCAGAGAGTTTTAGAGAGTGTCAGAGAGTGTCAGAGAGTGTCAGAGAGTTTCAGACAGTGTCAGAGAGTGTCAGAGAGTGTCAGAGCGTTTCAGAGAGTGTCAGAGAATTTCAGAGAGTGTCTGTGAGTGTCGGAGAGTGGCAGAGAGTCTCTGAGAGTGGCAGAGATTTTCGGAGAGTATCAGAGAGTGTCAAAGAGCTTCAGTGAGTATCAGAGAGTGTCAGAGAGTTTCAGAGAGTTTCAGAGAATGTAGGAGAGTTTCTGAGAGTATCTGTGAGTGTAAGAGAGTGTCAGAGGTTTCTGAGAGTTTCTGAGTGTGTCAGAGAGTGTCACAGAGTGTCAGAGGCTGTCAGAGAGTGTCAGAGAATTTGAAAGAGTTTCACAGATTGTCAGAGAGTGTCCGATAGTGTCAGAGAGTTTCAGAGAGTGTCACAGAGGGTCAGAGAGTTTCAGAGAGATTCCGAGAGTTTCATAGCTTGTCAGAGAGTTTCAGAGAGCCTCAGAGAGTGTCAGAGAGTGTCAGATAGTGACAGAGAGTTTCAATGAGTGTCAGAGAGTTTCAGAGAGTTTCAGAGAGTGTCAGAGAGTTTCTGAGTGTGTCAGAGAGTGTCACAGAGTGTCAGAGGCTGTCAGAGAGTTTCAGAGAGTTTCAGAGAGCTTCAGAGAGTGTCAGAGAGTGTCAGATAGTGACAGAGAGTTTCAATGAGTGTCAGAGAGTGTCAAATAGTTTCAGAGATTGTCAGAGAGTGTCAGAGAGTTTCAGACAGTTTCAGAGAATGTAGGAGAGTTTCTGAGAGTATCTGTGAGTGTAAGAGAGTGTCAGAGGTTTCTGAGAGTTTCTGAGTGTGTCAGAGAGTGTCACAGAGTGTCAGAGGCTGTCAGAGAGTGTCAGAGAGTTTCAAAGAGTTTCACAGAGTGTCAGAGAGTGTCCGAGAGTGTCAGAGAGTTTCAGAGAGTGTCAGAGAGGGTCAGAGAGTTTCAGAGAGATTCCGAGAGTTTCATAGCGTGTCAGATAGTTTCAGAGAGCTTCAGCGAGTGTCAGAGAGTGTCAGATAGTGACAGAGAGTTTCAATGAGTGTCAGAGAGTTTCAGAGAGTATCAGAGAGTGTCAGAGAGTTTCTGAGTGTGTCAGAGAGTGTCACAGAGTGTCAGAGGCTGTCAGAGAGTGTCAGAGAGTTTCAAAGAGTTTCACAGAGTTTCAGAGAGTGTCCGAGAGTGTCTGAGAGTGTCATAGTGTCAGAGAGTGTCAGAGAATGTCGGAGAGTTTCTGAGAGTATCTGTGAGTGTCAAAGAGTGTCAGAGAGTTTCACAGTGTGTCACAGAGAGTCAGAGAGTGTCAGAGAGTTTCAGAGAGAGTCAGATAGTGTCAGAGAGTGTCAGAGAGTTTTAGAGAGTGTCAGAGAGTGTCAGAGAGTGTCAGAGAGTTTCAGACAGTGTCAGAGAGTGTCAGAGAGTGTCAGAGCGTTTCAGAGAGTGTCAGAGAATTTCAGAGAGTGTCTGTGAGTGTCGGAGAGTGGCAGAGAGTCTCTGAGAGTGGCAGAGATTTTCGGAGAGTATCAGAGAGTGTCAAAGAGTTTCAGTGATTTTCAGAGAGTGTCAGAGAGTTTCAGAGAGTTTCAGAGAATGCAGGAGAGTTTCTGAGAGTATCTGTGAGTGTAAGAGAGAGTCAGAGGTTTCTGAGAGTTTCTGAGTGTGTCAGAGAGTGTCACAGAGTGTCAGAGGCTGTCAGAGAGTGTCAGAGAATTTGAAAGAGTTTCACAGATTGTCAGAGAGTGTCCGATAGTGTCAGAGAGTTTCAGAGAGTGTCAGAGAGGGTCAGAGAGTTTCAGAGAGATTCCGAGAGTTTCATAGCGTGTCAGAGAGTTTCAGAGAGCCTCAGAGAGTGTCAGAGAGTGTCAGATAGTGACAGAGAGTTTCAATGAGTGTCAGAGAGTTTCAGAGAGTTTCAGAGAGTGTCAGAGAGTTTCTGAGTGTGTCAGAGAGTGTCACAGAGTGTCAGAGGCTGTCAGAGAGTGTCAGAGAGTTTCAAAGAGTTTCACAGAGTTTCAGAGAGTGTCCGAGAGTGTCTGAGAGTGTCAGAGAATGTCGGAGAGTTTCTGAGAGTATCTGTGAGTGTCAAAGAGTGTCAGAGAGTTTCACAGTGTGTCACAGAGAATCAGAGAGTGTCAGAGAGTTTCAGAGGGAGTCAGATAGTGTCAGAGAGTGTCAGAGAGTTTCAGAGAGTGTCAGTGAGTGTCAGAGAGTGTCAGAGAGTTTCAGACAGTGTCAGAGAGTGTCAGACAGTGCCTGAGAGTGTGAGAGAGTGTCAAAGAGTTTCAGAGAGTGTCAGTGAGTGTCAGAGAGTGTCAGTGAGTTTCAGAGAGTGTCAGAGAGTGTAAAAGAGTTTCAGAGAGTATCAGAGAGTTTCAGAGAGTTTCAGAAAGTTTCTGAGAGTGCCAGAGAGTTTCTGAGAGTTTCTGAGTGTGTCGGAGAGTGTCAGGGAGTTTCAGGGAGTGTCACAAAGTGTCAGAGAGTGTCAGAGAGTGTCAGAGAGTTTCAGAGTGTGTCTGAGAGTTTCAGAGAGTTTCTGAGAGTGTCAAAGTGTTTCAGAGAGTGTCAGAGAGTTTCAGAGAGTGTCACAGACTGTCAGAGAGTGTCAGAGAGATTGCAGACAGTGTCAGAGAGAGTCAGAAAGCTTCAGAGAATGTCAGAGAGTTTCAGAGAGTTTCAGAGAGCTTCAGAGAGTGTCAGAGAGTGTCAGATAGTGACAGAGAGTTTCAATGAGTGTCAGAGAGTGTCAAAGAGTTTCAGAGATTGTCAGAGAGTGTCAGAGAGTTTCAGACAGTTTCAGAGAATGTAGGAGAGTTTCTGAGAGTATCTGTGAGTGTAAGAGAGTGTCAGAGGTTTCTGAGAGTTTCTGAGTGTGTCAGAGAGTGTCACAGAGTGTCAGAGGCTGTCAGAGAGTGTCAGACAGTTTCAAAGAGTTTCACAGAGTGTCAGAGAGTGTCCGAGAGTGTCAGAGAGTGTCAGAGAGGGTCAGAGAGTTTCAGAGAGATTCCGAGAGTTTCATAGCGTGTCAGATAGTTTCAGAGAGCTTCAGAGAGTGTCAGAGAGTGTCAGATAGTGACAGAGAGTTTCAATGAGTGTCAGAGAGTTTCGGAGAGTATCAGAGAGTGTCAGAGAGTTTCTGAGTGTGTCATAGTGTCAGAGAGTGTCAGAGAATGTCGGAGAGTTTCTGAGAGTATCTGTGAGTGTCAAAGAGTGTCAGAGAGTTTCACAGTGTGTCACAGAGAATCAGAGAGTGTCAGAGAGTTTCAGAGAGAGTCAGATAGTGTCAGAGAGTGTCAGAGAGTTTCAGAGAGTGTCAGTGAGTGTCAGAGAGTGTCAGAGAGTTTCAGACAGTGTCAGAGAGTGTCAGACAGTGCCTGAGAGTGTGAGAGAGTGTCAAAGAGTTTCAGAGAGTGTCAGTGAGTGTCAGAGAGTGTCAGTGAGTTTCAGAGAGTGTCAGAGAGTGTAAAAGAGTTTCAGAGAGTATCAGAGAGTTTCAGAGAGTTTCAGAAAGTTTCTGAGAGTGCCAGAGAGTTTCTGAGTGTGTCGGAGAGTGTCAGGGAGTTTCAGGGAGTGTCACAAAGTGTCAGAGAGTGTCAGAGAGTGTCAGAGAGTTTCAGAGTGTGTCTGAGAGTTTCAGAGAGTCTCTGAGAGTGTCAAAGTGTTTCAGAGAGTGTCAGAGAGTTTCAGAGAGTGTCACAGACTGTCAGAGAGTGTCAGAGAGATTGCAGACAGTGTCAGAGAGAGTCAGAAAGCGTCAGAGAATGTCAGAGAGTTTCAGAGAGTTTCAGAGAGCTTCAGAGAGTGTCAGAGAGTGTCAGATAGTGACAGAGAGTTTCAATGAGTTTCAGAGAGTGTCAAAGAGTTTCAGAGATTGTCAGAGAGTGTCAGAGAGTTTCATACAGTTTCAGAGAATGTAGGAGAGTTTCTGAGAGTATCTGTGAGTGTAAGAGAGTGTCAGAGGTTTCTGAGAGTTTCTGAGTGTGTCAGAGAGTGTCACAGAGTGTCAGAGGCTGTCAGAGAGTGTCAGAGAGTTTCAAAGAGTTTCACAGAGTGTCAGAGAGTGTCCGAGAGTGTCAGAGAGTTTCAGAGAGTGTCAGAGAGGGTCAGAGAGTTTCAGAGAGATTCCGAGAGTTTCATAGCGTGTCAGATAGTTTCAGAGAGCTTCAGAGAGTGTCAGAGAGTGTCAGATAGTGACAGAGAGTTTCAATGAGTGTCAGAGAGTTTCAGAGAGTATCAGAGAGTGTCAGAGAGTTTCTGAGTGTGTCAGAGAGTGTCACAGAGTGTCAGAGGCTGTCAGAGAGTGTCAGAGAATTTCAAAGTGTTTCACAGAGTTTCAGAGAGTGTCCGAGAGTGTCTGAGAGTGTCATAGTGTCAGAGAGTGTCAGAGAATGTCGGAGAGTTTCTGAGAGTATCTGTGAGTGTCAAAGAGTGTCAGAGAGTTTCACAGTGTGTCACAGAGAGTCAGAGAGTGTCAGAGAGTTTCAGAGAGAGTCAGATAGTGTCAGAGAGTGTCAGAGAGTTTTAGAGAGTGTCAGAGAGTGTCAGAGAGTGTCAGAGAGTTTCAGACAGTGTCAGAGAGTGTCAGAGAGTGTCAGAGAGTGTCAGAGAATTTCAGAGAGTGTCTGTGAGTGTCGGAGAGTGGCAGAGAGTCTCTGAGAGTGGCAGAGATTTTCGGAGAGTTTCAGAGAGTGTCAAAGAGTTTCAGTGAGTATCAGAGAGTGTCAGAGAGTTTCAGAGAGTTTCAGAGAATGTAGGAGAGTTTCTGAGAGTATCTGTGAGTGTAAGAGAGTGTCAGAGGTTTCTGAGAGTTTCTGAGTGTGTCAGAGAGTGTCACAGAGTGTCAGAGGCTGTCAGAGAGTGTCAGAGAATTTGAAAGAGTTTCACAGATTGTCAGAGAGTGTCCGATAGTGTCAGAGAGTTTCAGAGAGTGTCACAGAGGGTCAGAGAGTTTCAGAGAGATTCCGAGAGTTTCATAGCGTGTCAGAGAGTTTCAGAGAGCCTCAGAGAGTGTCAGAGAGTGTCAGATAGTGACAGAGAGTTTCAATGAGTGTCAGAGAGTTTCAGAGAGTTTCAGAGAGTGTCAGAGAGTTTCTGAGTGTGTCAGAGAGTGTCACAGAGTGTCAGAGGCTGTCAGAGAGTTTCAGAGAGTTTCAGAGAGCTTCAGAGAGTGTCAGAGAGTGTCAGATAGTGACAGAGAGTTTCAATGAGTGTCAGAGAGTGTCAAAGAGTTTCAGAGATTGTCAGAGAGTGTCAGAGAGTTTCAGACAGTTTCAGAGAATGTAGGAGAGTTTCTGAGAGTATCTGTGAGTGTAAGAGAGTGTCAGAGGTTTCTGAGAGTTTCTGAGTGTGTCAGAGAGTGTCACAGAGTGTCAGAGGCTGTCAGAGAGTGTCAGAGAGTTTCAAAGAGTTTCACCGAGTGTCAGAGAGTGTCCGAGAGTGTCAGAGAGTTTCAGAGAGTGTCAGAGAGGGTCAGAGAGTTTCAGAGAGATTCCGAGAGTTTCATAGCGTGTCAGATAGTTTCAGAGAGCTTCAGAGAGTGTCAGAGAGTGTCAGATAGTGACAGAGAGTTTCAATGAGTGTCAGAGAGTTTCAGAGAGTATCAGAGAGTGTCAGAGAGTTTCTGAGTGTGTCAGAGAGTGTCACAGAGTGTCAGAGGCTGTCAGAGAGTGTCAGAGAATTTCAAAGTGTTTCACAGAGTTTCAGAGAGTGTCCGAGAGTGTCTGAGAGTGTCATAGTGTCAGAGAGTGTCAGAGAATGTCGGAGAGTTTCTGAGAGTATCTGTGAGTGTCAAAGAGTGTCAGAGAGTTTCACAGTGTGTCACAGAGAGTCAGAGAGTGTCAGAGAGTTTCAGAGAGAGTCAGATAGTGTCAGAGAGTGTCAGAGAGTTTTAGAGAGTGTCAGAGAGTGTCAGAGAGTGTCAGAGAGTTTCAGACAGTGTCAGAGAGTGTCAGAGAGTGTCAGAGAGTGTCAGAGAATTTCAGAGAGTGTCTGTGAGTGTCGGAGAGTGGCAGAGAGTCTCTGAGAGTGGCAGAGATTTTCGGAGAGTATCAGAGAGTGTCAAAGAGTTTCAGTGAGTATCAGAGAGTGTCAGAGAGTTTCAGAGAGTTTCAGAGAATGTAGGAGAGTTTCTGAGAGTATCTGTGAGTGTAAGAGAGTGTCAGAGGTTTCTGAGAGTTTCTGAGTGTGTCAGAGAGTGTCACAGAGTGTCAGAGGCTGTCAGAGAGTGTCAGAGAATTTGAAAGAGTTTCACAGATTGTCAGAGAGTGTCCGATAGTGTCAGAGAGTTTCAGAGAGTGTCACAGAGGGTCAGAGAGTTTCAGAGAGATTCCGAGAGTTTCATAGCGTGTCAGAGAGTTTCAGAGAGCCTCAGAGAGTGTCAGAGAGTGTCAGATAGTGACAGAGAGTTTCAATGAGTGTCAGAGAGTTTCAGAGAGTTTCAGAGAGTGTCAGAGAGTTTCCGAGTGTGTCAGAGAGTGTCACAGAGTGTCAGAGGCTGTCAGAGAGTTTCAGAGAGTTTCAGAGAGCTTCAAAGAGTGTCAGAGAGTGTCAGATAGTGACAGAGAGTTTCAATGAGTGTCAGAGAGTGTCAAAGAGTTTCAGAGATTGTCAGAGAGTGTCAGAGAGTTTCAGACAGTTTCAGAGAATGTAGGAGAGTTTCTGAGAGTATCTGTGAGTGTAAGAGAGTGTCAGAGGTTTCTGAGAGTTTCTGAGTGTGTCAGAGAGTGTCACAGAGTGTCAGAGGCTGTCAGAGAGTGTCAGAGAGTTTCAAAGAGTTTCACAGAGTGTCAGAGAGTGTCCGAGAGTGTCAGAGAGTTTCAGAGAGTGTCAGAGAGGGTCAGAGAGTTTCAGAGAGCTTCCGAGAGTTTCATAGCGTGTCAGATAGTTTCAGAGAGCTTCAGAGAGTGTCAGAGAGTGTCAGATAGTGACAGAGAGTTTCAATGAGTGTCAGAGAGTTTCAGAGAGTATCAGAGAGTGTCAGAGAGTTTCTGAGTGTGTCAGAGAGTGTCACAGAGTGTCAGAGGCTGTCAGAGAGTGTCAGAGAATTTCAAAGAGTTTCACAGAGTTTCAGAGAGTGTCCGAGAGTGTCTGAGAGTGTCATAGTGTCAGAGAGTGTCAGAGAATGTCGGAGAGTTTCTGAGAGTATCTGTGAGTGTCAAAGAGTGTCAGAGAGTTTCACAGTGTGTCACAGAGAGTGAGAGAGTGTCAGAGAGTTTCAGAGAGAGTCAGATAGTGTCAGAGAGTGTCAGAGAGTTTTAGAGAGTGTCAGAGAGTGTCAGAGAGTGTCAGAGAGTTTCAGACAGTGTCAGAGAGTGTCAGAGAGTGTCAGAGCGTTTCAGAGAGTGTCAGAGAATTTCAGAGAGTGTCTGTGAGTGTCGGAGAGTGGCAGAGAGTCTCTGAGAGTGGCAGAGATTTTCGGAGAGTATCAGAGAGTGCCAAAGAGTTTCAGTGAGTAACAGAGAGTGTCAGAGTGTTTCAGAGAGTTTCAGAGAATGTAGGAGAGTTTCTGAGAGTATCTGTGAGTGTAAGAGAGTGTCAGAGGTTTCTGAGAGTTTCTGAGTGTGTCAGAGAGTGTCACAGAGTGTCAGAGGCTGTCAGAGAGTGTCAGAGAATTTGAAAGAGTTTCACAGATTGTCAGAGAGTGTCCGATAGTGTCAGAGAGTTTCAGAGAGTGTCAGAGAGGGTCAGAGAGTTTCAGAGAGATTCCGAGAGTTTCATAGCGTGTCAGAGAGTTTCAGAGAGCCTCAGAGAGTGTCAGAGAGTGTCAGATAGTGACAGAGAGTTTCAATGAGTGTCAGAGAGTTTCAGAGAGTTTCAGAGAGTGTCAGAGAGTTTCTGAGTGTGTCAGAGAGTGTCACAGAGTGTCAGAGGCTGTCAGAGAGTTTCAGAGAGTTTCAGAGAGCTTCAGAGAGTGTCAGAGAGTGTCAGATAGTGACAGAGAGTTTCAATGAGTGTCAGAGAGTGTCAAAGAGTTTCAGAGATTGTCAGAGAGTGTCAGAGAGTTTCAGACAGTTTCAGAGAATGTAGGAGAGTTTCTGAGAGTGTCTGTGAGTGTAAGAGAGTGTCAGAGGTTTCTGAGAGTTTCTGAGTGTGTCAGAGAGTGTCACAGAGTGTCAGAGGCTGTCAGAGAGTGTCAGAGAGTTTCAAAGAGTTTCACAGAGTGTCAGAGAGTGTCCGAGAGTGTCAGAGAGTTTCAGAGAGTGTCAGAGAGGGTCAGAGAGTTTCAGAGAGATTCCGAGAGTTTCATAGCGTGTCAGATAGTTTCAGAGAGCTTCAGAGAGTGTCAGATAGTGACAGAGAGTTTCAATGAGTGTCAGAGAGTTTCAGAGAGTATCAGAGAGTGTCAGAGAGTTTCTGAGTGTGTCAGAGAGTGTCACAGAGTGTCAGAGGCTGTCAGAGAGTGTCAGAGAGTTTCAAAGAGTTTCACAGAGTTTCAGAGAGTGTCCGAGAGTGTCTGAGAGTGTCATAGTGTCAGAGAGTGTCAGAGAATGTCGGAGAGTTTCTGAGAGTATCTGTGAGTGTCAAAGAGTGTCAGAGATTTTCACAGTGTGTCACAGAGAGTCAGAGAGTGTCAGAGAGTTTCAGAGAGAGTCAGAGAGTGTCAGAGAGTTTTAGAGAGTGTCAGAGAGTGTCAGAGAGTGTCAGAGAGTTTCAGACAGTGTCAGAGAGTGTCAGAGAGTGTCAGAGCGTTTCAGAGAGTGTCAGAGAATTTCAGAGAGTGTCTGTGAGTGTCGGAGAGTGGCAGAGAGTCTCTGAGAGTGGCAGAGATTTTCGGAGAGTATCAGAGAGTGTCAAAGAGTTTCAGTGAGTATCAGAGAGTGTCAGAGAGTTTCAGAGAGTTTCAGAGAATGTAGGAGAGTTTCTGAGAGTATCTGTGAGTGTAAGAGAGTGTCAGAGGTTTCTGAGAGTTTCTGAGTGTGTCAGAGAGTGTCACAGAGTGTCAGAGGCTGTCAGAGAGTGTCAGAGAATTTGAAAGAGTTTCACAGATTGTCAGAGAGTGTCCGATAGTGTCAGAGAGTTTCAGAGAGTGTCAGAGAGGGTCAGAGAGTTTCAGAACGATTCCGAGAGTTTCATAGCGTGTCAGAGAGTTTCAGAGAGCCTCAGAGAGTATCAGAGAGTGTCAGATAGTGACAGAGAGTTTCAATGAGTGTCAGAGAGTTTCAGAGAGTTTCAGAGAGTGTCAGAGAGTTTCTGAGTGTGTCAGAGAGTGTCACAGAGTGTCAGAGGCTGTCAGAGAGTGTCAGAGAGTTTCAAAGAGTTTCACAGAGTTTCAGAGAGTGTCCGAGAGTGTCTGAGAGTGTCATAGTGTCAGAGAGTGTCAGAGAATGTCGGAGAGTTTCTGAGAGTATCTGTGAGTGTCAAAGAGTGTCAGAGAGTTTCACAGTGTGTCACAGAGAATCAGAGAGTGTCAGAGAGTTTCAGAGAGAGTCAGATAGTGTCAGAGAGTGTCAGAGAGTTTTAGAGAGTGTCAGTGAGTGTCAGAGAGTGTCAGAGAGTTTCAGACAGTGTCAGAGAGTGTCAGACAGTGCCTGAGAGTGTGAGAGAGTGTCAAAGAGTTTCAGAGAGTGTCAGTGAGTGTCAGAGAGTGTCAGTGAGTTTCAGAGAGAGTCAGAGAGTGTAAAAGAGTTTCAGAGTGTATCAGAGAGTTTCAGAGAGTTTCAGAAAGTTTCTGAGAGTGCCAGAGAGTTTCTGAGAGTTTCTGAGTGTGTCGGAGAGTGTCAGGGAGTTTCAGGGAGTGTCACAAAGTGTCAGAGAGTGTCAGAGAGTGTCAGAGAGTTTCAGAGAGTGTCAGAGAGTGTCAGAGCGTTTCAGAGAGTGTCAGAGAATTTCAGAGAGTGTCTGTGAGTGTCGGAGAGTGGCAGAGAGTTTCTGAGAGTGGCAGAGATTTTCGGAGAGTATCAGAGAGTGTCAAAGAGTTTCAGTGAGTATCAGAGAGTGTCAGAGAGTTTCAGAGAGTTTCAGAGAATGTAGGAGAGTTTCTGAGAGTATCTGTGAGTGTAAGAGAGTGTCAGAGGGTTCTGAGAGTTTCTGCGTGTGTCAGAGGGTGTCACAGAGTGTCAGAGACTGTCAGAGAGAGTCAGAGAGTTTCAACGAGTTTCACAGAGTGTCAGAGAGTGTCAGAGAGTTTCAGAGAGATTCTGAGAGTTTCACAGCGTGTCAGAGAATTTCAGAGAGCTTCAGAGAGTGTCAGAGTGTGTCTGAGAGATTCAGAGAGTTTCTGAGAGTGTCAAAGACTTTCAGAGAGTGTCAGAGAGTGTCAGAGAGTTTCAGAGAGTGTCAGAGAGTTTCAGAGAGTGTCTGTGCGTGTCAGAGATTGCCAGAGAGTTTCTGAGAGTTTCTGAGTTTGTCAGAGAGTGTCAGAGAGTTTCAGAGAGTTTCAGAGAGTGTCACAGACTGTCGGAGAGTGTCAGAGAGATTGCAGAGAGTGTCAGAGAGTGTCAGAGAGCTTTAGAGAATGTCAGAGAGTTTCAGAGAGTGTCAGAGATTGTCAACGTGTTTCAGAGAGTTTCAGAGTGTGTCAGAGGGTTTCAGATTGTTTCAGAGAGTGTCTGAGAGTGTCAGAGTATTTCAGAGAGTGTCTGCGAGTGTCAGGGAGTTCCTGAGAGTTCCTGAGTGTGTCAGAGATTGTCAGAGATTTTCAGAGACTGTCAGAGAGTGTCAGAGAGTGTCAGAGATTGTCAGAGAGTGTCAGAGAGTTTCAGAGAATTTCAGAGATTTTCTGAGAGTTTCTGAGATTTTCAGAGAGTTTCAGAGAGTGTCAGATAGAGTCAGAGAGTGACAGAATGTCAGAGAATGTCAGAGAGTTTCTGAGAGTTGTTGAGTGTTTCAGAGAGTGTCACAGAGTTTCAGAGAGTGTTACAGAGTGTCAGACAGTTTCAGAGAGTTTCAGAGAGTTTCTGAGAGTGTCAGAGAGTTTCAGAGATTTTCAGAGAGTGTCACAGAGTGTCAGAGAGTTTCAGAGAGCTTCAGAGAGTGCCAGAGAGTGTCAGAGATTTTCAGAGAGTTTCAGAGAGTGTCAGACAGTGCCTGAGAGTGTGAGAGAGTGTCAAAGAGTTTCAGAGAGTGTCAGTGAGTGTCAGAGAGTGTCAGTGAGTTTCAGAGTGTGTCAGAGAGTGTAAAAGAGTTTCAGAGAGAGTCAGAGAGTTTCAGAGAGTTTCAGAAAGTTTCTGAGAGTGCCAGAGAGTTTCTGAGAGTTTCTGAGTGTGTCGGAGAGTGTCAGAGAGTTTCAGGGAGTGTCACAAAGTGTCAGAGAGTGTCAGAGAGTTTTAGAGAGTGTCAGAGAGTGTCAGAGAGTGTCAGAGAGTTTCAGACAGTGTCAGAGAGTGTCAGAGAGTGTCAGAGAATTTCAGAGAGTGTCTGTGAGTGTCGGAGAGTGGCAGAGAGTCTCTGAGAGTGGCAGAGATTTTCGGAGAGTATCAGAGAGTGTCAAAGAGTTTCAGTGAGTATCAGAGAGTGTCAGAGAGTTTCAGAGAGTTTCAGAGAATGTAGGAGAGTTTCTGAGAGTATCTGTGAGTGTAAGAGAGTGTCAGAGGTTTCTGAGAGTTTCTGAGTGTGTCAGAGAGTGTCACAGAGTGTCAGAGGCTGTCAGAGAGTGTCAGAGAATTTGAAAGAGTTTCACAGATTGTCAGAGAGTGTCCGATAGTGTCAGAGAGTTTCAGAGAGTGTCACAGAGGGTCAGAGAGTTTCAGAGAGATTCCGAGAGTTTCATAGCGTGTCAGAGAGTTTCAGAGAGCCTCAGAGAGTGTCAGAGAGTGTCAGATAGTGACAGAGAGTTTCAATGAGTGTCAGAGAGTTTCAGAGAGTTTCAGAGAGTGTCAGAGAGTTTCTGAGTGTGTCAGAGAGTGTCACAGAGTGTCAGAGGCTGTCAGAGAGTTTCAGAGAGTTTCAGAGAGCTTCAGAGAGTGTCAGAGAGTGTCAGATAGTGACAGAGAGTTTCAATGAGTGTCAGAGAGTGTCAAAGAGTTTCAGAGATTGTCAGAGAGTGTCAGAGAGTTTCAGACAGTTTCAGAGAATGTAGGAGAGTTTCTGAGAGTATCTGTGAGTGTAAGAGAGTGTCAGAGGTTTCTGAGAGTTTCTGAGTGTGTCAGAGAGTGTCACAGAGTGTCAGAGGCTGTCAGAGAGTGTCAGAGAGTTTCAAAGAGTTTCACCGAGTGTCAGAGAGTGTCCGAGAGTGTCAGAGAGTTTCAGAGAGTGTCAGAGAGGGTCAGAGAGTTTCACAGAGATTCCGAGAGTTTCATAGCGTGTCAGATAGTTTCAGAGAGCTTCAGAGAGTGTCAGAGAGTGTCAGATAGTGACAGAGAGTTTCAATGAGTGTCAGAGAGTTTCAGAGAGTATCAGAGAGTGTCAGAGAGTTTCTGAGTGTGTCAGAGAGTGTCACAGAGTGTCAGAGGCTGTCAGAGAGTGTCAGAGAATTTCAAAGTGTTTCACAGAGTTTCAGAGAGTGTCCGAGAGTGTCTGAGAGTGTCATAGTGTCAGAGAGTGTCAGAGAATGTCGGAGAGTTTCTGAGAGTATCTGTGAGTGTCAAAGAGTGTCAGAGAGTTTCACAGTGTGTCACAGAGAGTCAGAGAGTGTCAGAGAGTTTCAGAGAGAGTCAGATAGTGTCAGAGAGTGTCAGAGAGTTTTAGAGAGTGTCAGAGAGTGTCAGAGAGTGTCAGAGAGTTTCAGACAGTGTCAGAGAGTGTCAGAGAGTGTCAGAGAATTTCAGAGAGTGTCTGTGAGTGTCGGAGAGTGGCAGAGAGTCTCTGAGAGTGGCAGAGATTTTCGGAGAGTTTCAGAGAGTGTCAAAGAGTTTCAGTGAGTATCAGAGAGTGTCAGAGAGTTTCAGAGAGTTTCAGAGAATGTAGGAGAGTTTCTGAGAGTATCTGTGAGTGTAAGAGAGTGTCAGAGGTTTCTGAGAGTTTCTGAGTGTGTCAGAGAGTGTCACAGAGTGTCAGAGGCTGTCAGAGAGTGTCAGAGAATTTGAAAGAGTTTCACAGATTGTCAGAGAGTGTCCGATAGTGTCAGAGAGTTTCAGAGAGTGTCACAGAGGGTCAGAGAGTTTCAGAGAGATTCCGAGAGTTTCATAGCGTGTCAGAGAGTTTCAGAGAGCCTCAGAGAGTGTCAGAGAGTGTCAGATAGTGACAGAGAGTTTCAATGAGTGTCAGAGAGTTTCAGAGAGTTTCAGAGAGTGTCAGAGAGTTTCCGAGTGTGTCAGAGAGTGTCACAGAGTGTCAGAGGCTGTCAGAGAGTTTCAGAGAGTTTCAGAGAGCTTCAGAGAGTGTCAGAGAGTGTCAGATAGTGACAGAGAGTTTCAATGAGTGTCAGAGAGTGTCAAAGAGTTTCAGAGATTGTCAGAGAGTGTCAGAGAGTTTCAGACAGTTTCAGAGAATGTAGGAGAGTTTCTGAGAGTATCTGTGAGTGTAAGAGAGTGTCAGAGGTTTCTGAGAGTTTCTGAGTGTGTCAGAGAGTGTCACAGAGTGTCAGAGGCTGTCAGAGAGTGTCAGAGAGTTTCAAAGAGTTTCACAGAGTGTCAGAGAGTGTCCGAGAGTGTCAGAGAGTTTCAGAGAGTGTCAGAGAGGGTCAGAGAGTTTCAGAGAGATTCCGAGAGTTTCATAGCGTGTCAGATAGTTTCAGAGAGCTTCAGAGAGTGTCAGAGAGTGTCAGATAGTGACAGAGAGTTTCAATGAGTGTCAGAGAGTTTCAGAGAGTATCAGAGAGTGTCAGAGAGTTTCTGAGTGTGTCAGAGAGTGTCACAGAGTGTCAGAGGCTGTCAGAGAGTGTCAGAGAATTTCAAAGAGTTTCACAGAGTTTCAGAGAGTGTCCGAGAGTGTCTGAGAGTGTCATAGTGTCAGAGAGTGTCAGAGAATGTCGGAGAGTTTCTGAGAGTATCTGTGAGTGTCAAAGAGTGTCAGAGAGTTTCACAGTGTGTCACAGAGAGTGAGAGAGTGTCAGAGAGTTTCAGAGAGAGTCAGATAGTGTCAGAGAGTGTCAGAGAGTTTTAGAGAGTGTCAGAGAGTGTCAGAGAGTGTCAGAGAGTTTCAGACAGTGTCAGAGAGTGTCAGAGAGTGTCAGAGCGTTTCAGAGAGTGTCAGAGAATTTCAGAGAGTGTCTGTGAGTGTCGGAGAGTGGCAGAGAGTCTCTGAGAGTGGCAGAGATTTTCGGAGAGTATCAGAGAGTGCCAAAGAGTTTCAGTGAGTATCAGAGAGTGTCAGAGTGTTTCAGAGAGTTTCAGAGAATGTAGGAGAGTTTCTGAGAGTATCTGTGAGTGTAAGAGAGTGTCAGAGGTTTCTGAGAGTTTCTGAGTGTGTCAGAGAGTGTCACAGAGTGTCAGAGGCTGTCAGAGAGTGTCAGAGAATTTGAAAGAGTTTCACAGATTGTCAGAGAGTGTCCGATAGTGTCAGAGAGTTTCAGAGAGTGTCAGAGAGGGTCAGAGAGTTTCAGAGAGATTCCGAGAGTTTCATAGCGTGTCAGAGAGTTTCAGAGAGCCTCAGAGAGTGTCAGAGAGTGTCAGATAGTGACAGAGAGTTTCAATGAGTGTCAGAGAGTTTCAGAGAGTTTCAGAGAGTGTCAGAGAGTTTCTGAGTGTGTCAGAGAGTGTCACAGAGTGTCAGAGGCTGTCAGAGAGTTTCAGAGAGTTTCAGAGAGCTTCAGAGAGTGTCAGAGAGTGTCAGATAGTGACAGAGAGTTTCAATGAGTGTCAGAGAGTGTCAAAGAGTTTCAGAGATTGTCAGAGAGTGTCAGAGAGTTTCAGACAGTTTCAGAGAATGTAGGAGAGTTTCTGAGAGTGTCTGTGAGTGTAAGAGAGTGTCAGAGGTTTCTGAGAGTTTCTGAGTGTGTCAGAGAGTGTCACAGAGTGTCAGAGGCTGTCAGAGAGTGTCAGAGAGTTTCAAAGAGTTTCACAGAGTGTCAGAGAGTGTCCGAGAGTGTCAGAGAGTTTCAGAGAGTGTCAGAGAGGGTCAGAGAGTTTCAGAGAGATTCCGAGAGTTTCATAGCGTGTCAGATAGTTTCAGAGAGCTTCAGAGAGTGTCAGATAGTGACAGAGAGTTTCAATGAGTGTCAGAGAGTTTCAGAGAGTATCAGAGAGTGTCAGAGAGTTTCTGAGTGTGTCAGAGAGTGTCACAGAGTGTCAGAGGCTGTCAGAGAGTGTCAGAGAGTTTCAAAGAGTTTCACAGAGTTTCAGAGAGTGTCCGAGAGTGTCTGAGAGTGTCATAGTGTCAGAGAGTGTCAGAGAATGTCGGAGAGTTTCTGAGAGTATCTGTGAGTGTCAAAGAGTGTCAGAGATTTTCACAGTGTGTCACAGAGAGTCAGAGAGTGTCAGAGAGTTTCAGAGAGAGTCAGAGAGTGTCAGAGAGTTTTAGAGAGTGTCAGAGAGTGTCAGAGAGTGTCAGAGAGTTTCAGACAGTGTCAGAGAGTGTCAGAGAGTGTCAGAGCGTTTCAGAGAGTGTCAGAGAATTTCAGAGAGTGTCTGTGAGTGTCGGAGAGTGGCAGAGAGTCTCTGAGAGTGGCAGAGATTTTCGGAGAGTATCAGAGAGTGTCAAAGAGTTTCAGTGAGTATCAGAGTGTGTCAGAGAGTTTCAGAGAGTTTCAGAGAATGTAGGAGAGTTTCTGAGAGTATCTGTGAGTGTAAGAGAGTGTCAGAGGTTTCTGAGAGTTTCTGAGTGTGTCAGAGAGTGTCACAGAGTGTCAGAGGCTGTCAGAGAGTGTCAGAGAATTTGAAAGAGTTTCACAGATTGTCAGAGAGTGTCCGATAGTGTCAGAGAGTTTCAGAGAGTGTCAGAGAGGGTCAGAGAGTTTCAGAACGATTCCGAGAGTTTCATAGCGTGTCAGAGAGTTTCAGAGAGCCTCAGAGAGTATCAGAGAGTGTCAGATAGTGACAGAGAGTTTCAATGAGTGTCAGAGAGTTTCAGAGAGTTTCAGAGAGTGTCAGAGAGTTTCTGAGTGTGTCAGAGAGTGTCACAGAGTGTCAGAGGCTGTCAGAGAGTGTCAGAGAGTTTCAAAGAGTTTCACAGAGTTTCAGAGAGTGTCCGAGAGTGTCTGAGAGTGTCATAGTGTCAGAGAGTGTCAGAGAATGTCGGAGAGTTTCTGAGAGTATCTGTGAGTGTCAAAGAGTGTCAGAGAGTTTCACAGTGTGTCACAGAGAATCAGAGAGTGTCAGAGAGTTTCAGAGAGAGTCAGATAGTGTCAGAGAGTGTCAGAGAGTTTTAGAGAGTGTCAGTGAGTGTCAGAGAGTGTCAGAGAGTTTCAGACAGTGTCAGAGAGTGTCAGACAGTGCCTGAGAGTGTGAGAGAGTGTCAAAGAGTTTCAGAGAGTGTCAGTGAGTGTCAGAGAGTGTCAGTGAGTTTCAGAGAGAGTCAGAGAGTGTAAAAGAGTTTCAGAGAGTATCAGAGAGTTTCAGAGAGTTTCAGAAAGTTTCTGAGAGTGCCAGAGAGTTTCTGAGAGTTTCTGAGTGTGTCGGAGAGTGTCAGGGAGTTTCAGGGAGTGTCACAAAGTGTCAGAGAGTGTCAGAGAGTGTCAGAGAGTTTCAGAGAGTGTCAGAGAGTGTCAGAGCGTTTCAGAGAGTGTCAGAGAATTTCAGAGAGTGTCTGTGAGTGTCGGAGAGTGGCAGAGAGTTTCTGAGAGTGGCAGAGATTTTCGGAGAGTATCAGAGAGTGTCAAAGAGTTTCAGTGAGTATCAGAGAGTGTCAGAGAGTTTCAGAGAGTTTCAGAGAATGTAGGAGAGTTTCTGAGAGTATCTGTGAGTGTAAGAGAGTGTCAGAGGGTTCTGAGAGTTTCTGCGTGTGTCAGAGGGTGTCACAGAGTGTCAGAGACTGTCAGAGAGAGTCAGAGAGTTTCAACGAGTTTCACAGAGTGTCAGAGAGTGTCAGAGAGTTTCAGAGAGATTCTGAGAGTTTCACAGCGTGTCAGAGAATTTCAGAGAGCTTCAGAGAGTGTCAGAGTGTGTCTGAGAGATTCAGAGAGTTTCTGAGAGTGTCAAAGACTTTCAGAGAGTGTCAGAGAGTGTCAGAGAGTTTCAGAGAGTGTCAGAGAGTTTCAGAGAGTGTCTGTGCGTGTCAGAGATTGCCAGAGAGTTTCTGAGAGTTTCTGAGTTTGTCAGAGAGTGTCAGAGAGTTTCAGAGAGTTTCAGAGAGTGTCACAGACTGTCGGAGAGTGTCAGAGAGATTGCAGAGAGTGTCAGAGAGTGTCAGAGAGCTTTAGAGAATGTCAGAGAGTTTCAGAGAGTGTCAGAGATTGTCAACGTGTTTCAGAGAGTTTCAGAGTGTGTCAGAGGGTTTCAGATTGTTTCAGAGAGTGTCTGAGAGTGTCAGAGTATTTCAGAGAGTGTCTGCGAGTGTCAGGGAGTTCCTGAGAGTTCCTGAGTGTGTCAGAGATTGTCAGAGATTTTCAGAGACTGTCAGAGAGTGTCAGAGAGTGTCAGAGATTGTCAGAGAGTGTCAGAGAGTTTCAGAGAATTTCAGAGATTTTCTGAGAGTTTCTGAGATTTTCAGAGAGTTTCAGAGAGTGTCAGATAGAGTCAGAGAGTGACAGAATGTCAGAGAATGTCAGAGAGTTTCTGAGAGTTGTTGAGTGTTTCAGAGAGTGTCACAGAGTTTCAGAGAGTGTTACAGAGTGTCAGACAGTTTCAGAGAGTTTCAGAGAGTTTCTGAGAGTGTCAGAGAGTTTCAGAGATTTTCAGAGAGTGTCACAGAGTGTCAGAGAGTTTCAGAGAGCTTCAGAGAGTGCCAGAGAGTGTCAGAGATTTTCAGAGAGTTTCAGAGAGTGTCAGACAGTGCCTGAGAGTGTGAGAGAGTGTCAAAGAGTTTCAGAGAGTGTCAGTGAGTGTCAGAGAGTGTCAGTGAGTTTCAGAGTGTGTCAGAGAGTGTAAAAGAGTTTCAGAGAGAGTCAGAGAGTTTCAGAGAGTTTCAGAAAGTTTCTGAGAGTGCCAGAGAGTTTCTGAGAGTTTCTGAGTGTGTCGGAGAGTGTCAGAGAGTTTCAGGGAGTGTCACAAAGTGTCAGAGAGTGTCAGAGAGTTTTAGAGAGTGTCAGAGAGTGTCAGAGAGTGTCAGAGAGTTTCAGACAGTGTCAGAGAGTGTCAGAGAGTGTCAGAGAGTGTCAGAGAATTTCAGAGAGTGTCTGTGAGTGTCGGAGAGTGGCAGAGAGTCTCTGAGAGTGGCAGAGATTTTCGGAGAGTATCAGAGAGTGTCAAAGAGTTTCAGTGAGTATCAGAGAGTGTCAGAGAGTTTCAGAGAGTTTCAGAGAATGTAGGAGAGTTTCTGAGAGTATCTGTGAGTGTAAGAGAGTGTCAGAGGTTTCTGAGAGTTTCTGAGTGTGTCAGAGAGTGTCACAGAGTGTCAGAGGCTGTCAGAGAGTGTCAGAGAATTTGAAAGAGTTTCACAGATTGTCAGAGAGTGTCCGATAGTGTCAGAGAGTTTCAGAGAGTGTCACAGAGGGTCAGAGAGTTTCAGAGAGATTCCGAGAGTTTCATAGCGTGTCAGAGAGTTTCAGAGAGCCTCAGAGAGTGTCAGAGAGTGTCAGATAGTGACAGAGAGTTTCAATGAGTGTCAGAGAGTTTCAGAGAGTTTCAGAGAGTGTCAGAGAGTTTCTGAGTGTGTCAGAGAGTGTCACAGAGTGTCAGAGGCTGTCAGAGAGTTTCAGAGAGTTTCAGAGAGCTTCAGAGAGTGTCAGAGAGTGTGAGATAGTGACAGAGAGTTTCAATGAGTGTCAGAGAGTGTCAAAGAGTTTCAGAGATTGTCAGAGAGTGTCAGAGAGTTTCAGACAGTTTCAGAGAATGTAGGAGAGTTTCTGAGAGTATCTGTGAGTGTAAGAGAGTGTCAGAGGTTTCTGAGAGTTTCTGAGTGTGTCAGAGAGTGTCACAGAGTGTCAGAGGCTGTCAGAGAGTGTCAGAGAGTTTCAAAGAGTTTCACCGAGTGTCAGAGAGTGTCCGAGAGTGTCAGAGAGTTTCAGAGAGTGTCAGAGAGGGTCAGAGAGTTTCACAGAGATTCCGAGAGTTTCATAGCGTGTCAGATAGTTTCAGAGAGCTTCAGAGAGTGTCAGAGAGTGTCAGATAGTGACAGAGAGTTTCAATGAGTGTCAGAGAGTTTCAGAGAGTATCAGAGAGTGTCAGAGAGTTTCTGAGTGTGTCAGAGAGTGTCACAGAGTGTCAGAGGCTGTCAGAGAGTGTCAGAGAATTTCAAAGTGTTTCACAGAGTTTCAGAGAGTGTCCGAGAGTGTCTGAGAGTGTCATAGTGTCAGAGAGTGTCAGAGAATGTCGGAGAGTTTCTGAGAGTATCTGTGAGTGTCAAAGAGTGTCAGAGAGTTTCACAGTGTGTCACAGAGAGTCAGAGAGTGTCAGAGAGTTTCAGAGAGAGTCAGATAGTGTCAGAGAGTGTCAGAGAGTTTTAGAGAGTGTCAGAGAGTGTCAGAGAGTGTCAGAGAGTTTCAGACAGTGTCAGAGAGTGTCAGAGAGTGTCAGAGAATTTCAGAGAGTGTCTGTGAGTGTCGGAGAGTGGCAGAGAGTCTCTGAGAGTGGCAGAGATTTTCGGAGAGTATCAGAGAGTGTCAAAGAGTTTCAGTGAGTATCAGAGAGTGTCAGAGAGTTTCAGAGAGTTTCAGAGAATGTAGGAGAGTTTCTGAGAGTATCTGTGAGTGTAAGAGAGTGTCAGAGGTTTCTGAGAGTTTCTGAGTGTGTCAGAGAGTGTCACAGAGTGTCAGAGGCTGTCAGAGAGTGTCAGAGAATTTGAAAGAGTTTCACAGATTGTCAGAGAGTGTCCGATAGTGTCAGAGAGTTTCAGAGAGTGTCACAGAGGGTCAGAGAGTTTCAGAGAGATTCCGAGAGTTTCATAGCGTGTCAGAGAGTTTCAGAGAGCCTCAGAGAGTGTCAGAGAGTGTCAGATAGTGACAGAGAGTTTCAATGAGTGTCAGAGAGTTTCAGAGAGTTTCAGAGAGTGTCAGAGAGTTTCCGAGTGTGTCAGAGAGTGTCACAGAGTGTCAGAGGCTGTCAGAGAGTTTCAGAGAGTTTCAGAGAGCTTCAGAGAGTGTCAGAGAGTGTCAGATAGTGACAGAGAGTTTCAATGAGTGTCAGAGAGTGTCAAAGAGTTTCAGAGATTGTCAGAGAGTGTCAGAGAGTTTCAGACAGTTTCAGAGAATGTAGGAGAGTTTCTGAGAGTATCTGTGAGTGTAAGAGAGTGTCAGAGGTTTCTGAGAGTTTCTGAGTGTGTCAGAGAGTGTCACAGAGTGTCAGAGGCTGTCAGAGAGTGTCAGAGAGTTTCAAAGAGTTTCACAGAGTGTCAGAGAGTGTCCGAGAGTGTCAGAGAGTTTCAGAGAGTGTCAGAGATGGTCAGAGAGTTTCAGAGAGATTCCGAGAGTTTCATAGCGTGTCAGATAGTTTCAGAGAGCTTCAGAGAGTGTCAGAGAGTGTCAGATAGTGACAGAGAGTTTCAATGAGTGTCAGAGAGTTTCAGAGAGTATCAGAGAGTGTCAGAGAGTTTCTGAGTGTGTCAGAGAGTGTCACAGAGTGTCAGAGGCTGTCAGAGAGTGTCAGAGAATTTCAAAGAGTTTCACAGAGTGTCAGAGAGTGTCAGAGAGTTTCAGAGAGATTCTGAGAGTTTCACAGCGTGTCAGAGAATTTCAGAGAGCTTCAGAGAGTGTCAGAGTGTGTCTGAGAGATTCAGAGAGTTTCTGAGAGTGTCAAAGACTTTCAGAGAGTGTCAGAGAGTGTCAGAGAGTTTCAGAGAGTGTCAGAGAGTTTCAGAGAGTGTCTGTGCGTGTCAGAGATTGCCAGAGAGTTTCTGAGAGTTTCTGAGTTTGTCAGAGAGTGTCAGAGAGTTTCAGAGAGTTTCAGAGAGTGTCACAGACTGTCGGAGAGTGTCAGAGAGATTGCAGAGAGTGTCAGAGAGTGTCAGAGAGCTTTAGAGAATGTCAGAGAGTTTCAGAGAGTGTCAGAGATTGTCAACGTGTTTCAGAGAGTTTCAGAGTGTGTCAGAGGGTTTCAGATTGTTTCAGAGAGTGTCTGAGAGTGTCAGAGTATTTCAGAGAGTGTCTGCGAGTGTCAGGGAGTTCCTGAGAGTTCCTGAGTGTGTCAGAGATTGTCAGAGATTTTCAGAGACTGTCAGAGAGTGTCAGAGAGTGTCAGAGATTGTCAGAGAGTGTCAGAGAGTTTCAGAGAATTTCAGAGATTTTCTGAGAGTTTCTGAGATTTTCAGAGAGTTTCAGAGAGTGTCAGATAGAGTCAGAGAGTGACAGAATGTCAGAGAATGTCAGAGAGTTTCTGAGAGTTGTTGAGTGTTTCAGAGAGTGTCACAGAGTTTCAGAGAGTGTTACAGAGTGTCAGACAGTTTCAGAGAGTTTCAGAGAGTTTCTGAGAGTGTCAGAGAGTTTCAGAGATTTTCAGAGAGTGTCACAGAGTGTCAGAGAGTTTCAGAGAGCTTCAGAGAGTGCCAGAGAGTGTCAGAGATTTTCAGAGAGTTTCAGAGAGTGTCAGACAGTGCCTGAGAGTGTGAGAGAGTGTCAAAGAGTTTCAGAGAGTGTCAGTGAGTGTCAGAGAGTGTCAGTGAGTTTCAGAGTGTGTCAGAGAGTGTAAAAGAGTTTCAGAGAGAGTCAGAGAGTTTCAGAGAGTTTCAGAAAGTTTCTGAGAGTGCCAGAGAGTTTCTGAGAGTTTCTGAGTGTGTCGGAGAGTGTCAGAGAGTTTCAGGGAGTGTCACAAAGTGTCAGAGAGTGTCAGAGAGTTTTAGAGAGTGTCAGAGAGTGTCAGAGAGTGTCAGAGAGTTTCAGACAGTGTCAGAGAGTGTCAGAGAGTGTCAGAGAGTGTCAGAGAATTTCAGAGAGTGTCTGTGAGTGTCGGAGAGTGGCAGAGAGTCTCTGAGAGTGGCAGAGATTTTCGGAGAGTATCAGAGAGTGTCAAAGAGTTTCAGTGAGTATCAGAGAGTGTCAGAGAGTTTCAGAGAGTTTCAGAGAATGTAGGAGAGTTTCTGAGAGTATCTGTGAGTGTAAGAGAGTGTCAGAGGTTTCTGAGAGTTTCTGAGTGTGTCAGAGAGTGTCACAGAGTGTCAGAGGCTGTCAGAGAGTGTCAGAGAATTTGAAAGAGTTTCACAGATTGTCAGAGAGTGTCCGATAGTGTCAGAGAGTTTCAGAGAGTGTCACAGAGGGTCAGAGAGTTTCAGAGAGATTCCGAGAGTTTCATAGCGTGTCAGAGAGTTTCAGAGAGCCTCAGAGAGTGTCAGAGAGTGTCAGATAGTGACAGAGAGTTTCAATGAGTGTCAGAGAGTTTCAGAGAGTTTCAGAGAGTGTCAGAGAGTTTCTGAGTGTGTCAGAGAGTGTCACAGAGTGTCAGAGGCTGTCAGAGAGTTTCAGAGAGTTTCAGAGAGCTTCAGAGAGTGTCAGAGAGTGTCAGATAGTGACAGAGAGTTTCAATGAGTGTCAGAGAGTGTCAAAGAGTTTCAGAGATTGTCAGAGAGTGTCAGAGAGTTTCAGACAGTTTCAGAGAATGTAGGAGAGTTTCTGAGAGTATCTGTGAGTGTAAGAGAGTGTCAGAGGTTTCTGAGAGTTTCTGAGTGTGTCAGAGAGTGTCACAGAGTGTCAGAGGCTGTCAGAGAGTGTCAGAGAGTTTCAAAGAGTTTCACCGAGTGTCAGAGAGTGTCCGAGAGTGTCAGAGAGTTTCAGAGAGTGTCAGAGAGGGTCAGAGAGTTTCACAGAGATTCCGAGAGTTTCATAGCGTGTCAGATAGTTTCAGAGAGCTTCAGAGAGTGTCAGAGAGTGTCAGATAGTGACAGAGAGTTTCAATGAGTGTCAGAGAGTTTCAGAGAGTATCAGAGAGTGTCAGAGAGTTTCTGAGTGTGTCAGAGAGTGTCACAGAGTGTCAGAGGCTGTCAGAGAGTGTCAGAGAATTTCAAAGTGTTTCACAGAGTTTCAGAGAGTGTCCGAGAGTGTCTGAGAGTGTCATAGTGTCAGAGAGTGTCAGAGAATGTCGGAGAGTTTCTGAGAGTATCTGTGAGTGTCAAAGAGTGTCAGAGAGTTTCACAGTGTGTCACAGAGAGTCAGAGAGTGTCAGAGAGTTTCAGAGAGAGTCAGATAGTGTCAGAGAGTGTCAGAGAGTTTTAGAGAGTGTCAGAGAGTGTCAGAGAGTGTCAGAGAGTTTCAGACAGTGTCAGAGAGTGTCAGAGAGTGTCAGAGAATTTCAGAGAGTGTCTGTGAGTGTCGGAGAGTGGCAGAGAGTCTCTGAGAGTGGCAGAGATTTTCGGAGAGTATCAGAGAGTGTCAAAGAGTTTCAGTGAGTATCAGAGAGTGTCAGAGAGTTTCAGAGAGTTTCAGAGAATGTAGGAGAGTTTCTGAGAGTATCTGTGAGTGTAAGAGAGTGTCAGAGGTTTCTGAGAGTTTCTGAGTGTGTCAGAGAGTGTCACAGAGTGTCAGAGGCTGTCAGAGAGTGTCAGAGAATTTGAAAGAGTTTCACAGATTGTCAGAGAGTGTCCGATAGTGTCAGAGAGTTTCAGAGAGTGTCACAGAGGGTCAGAGAGTTTCAGAGAGATTCCGAGAGTTTCATAGCGTGTCAGAGAGTTTCAGAGAGCCTCAGAGAGTGTCAGAGAGTGTCAGATAGTGACAGAGAGTTTCAATGAGTGTCAGAGAGTTTCAGAGAGTTTCAGAGAGTGTCAGAGAGTTTCCGAGTGTGTCAGAGAGTGTCACAGAGTGTCAGAGGCTGTCAGAGAGTTTCAGAGAGTTTCAGAGAGCTTCAGAGAGTGTCAGAGAGTGTCAGATAGTGACAGAGAGTTTCAATGAGTGTCAGAGAGTGTCAAAGAGTTTCAGAGATTGTCAGAGAGTGTCAGAGAGTTTCAGACAGTTTCAGAGAATGTAGGAGAGTTTCTGAGAGTATCTGTGAGTGTAAGAGAGTGTCAGAGGTTTCTGAGAGTTTCTGAGTGTGTCAGAGAGTGTCACAGAGTGTCAGAGGCTGTCAGAGAGTGTCAGAGAGTTTCAAAGAGTTTCACAGAGTGTCAGAGAGTGTCCGAGAGTGTCAGAGAGTTTCAGAGAGTGTCAGAGATGGTCAGAGAGTTTCAGAGAGATTCCGAGAGTTTCATAGCGTGTCAGATAGTTTCAGAGAGCTTCAGAGAGTGTCAGAGAGTGTCAGATAGTGACAGAGAGTTTCAATGAGTGTCAGAGAGTTTCAGAGAGTATCAGAGAGTGTCAGAGAGTTTCTGAGTGTGTCAGAGAGTGTCACAGAGTGTCAGAGGCTGTCAGAGAGTGTCAGAGAATTTCAAAGAGTTTCACAGAGTTTCAGAGAGTGTCCGAGAGTGTCTGAGAGTGTCATAGTGTCAGAGAGTGTCAGAGAATGTCGGAGAGTTTCTGAGAGTATCTGTGAGTGTCAAAGAGTGTCAGAGAGTTTCACAGTGTGTCACAGAGAGTGAGAGAGTGTCAGAGAGTTTCAGAGAGAGTCAGATAGTGTCAGAGAGTGTCAGAGAGTTTTAGAGAGTGTCAGAGAGTGTCAGAGAGTGTCAGAGAGTTTCAGACAGTGTCAGAGAGTGTCAGAGAGTGTCAGAGCGTTTCAGAGAGTGTCAGAGAATTTCAGAGAGTGTCTGTGAGTGTCGGAGAGTGGCAGAGAGTCTCTGAGAGTGGCAGAGATTTTCGGAGAGTATCAGAGAGTGCCAAAGAGTTTCAGTGAGTATCAGAGAGTGTCAGAGTGTTTCAGAGAGTTTCAGAGAATGTAGGAGAGTTTCTGAGAGTATCTGTGAGTGTAAGAGAGTGTCAGAGGTTTCTGAGAGTTTCTGAGTGTGTCAGAGAGTGTCACAGAGTGTCAGAGGCTGTCAGAGAGTGTCAGAGAATTTGAAAGAGTTTCACAGATTGTCAGAGAGTGTCCGATAGTGTCAGAGAGTTTCAGAGAGTGTCAGAGAGGGTCAGAGAGTTTCAGAGAGATTCCGAGAGTTTCATAGCGTGTCAGAGAGTTTCAGAGAGCCTCAGAGAGTGTCAGAGAGTGTCAGATAGTGACAGAGAGTTTCAATGAGTGTCAGAGAGTTTCAGAGAGTTTCAGAGAGTGTCAGAGAGTTTCTGAGTGTGTCAGAGAGTGTCACAGAGTGTCAGAGGCTGTCAGAGAGTTTCAGAGAGTTTCAGAGAGCTTCAGAGAGTGTCAGAGAGTGTCAGATAGTGACAGAGAGTTTCAATGAGTGTCAGAGAGTGTCAAAGAGTTTCAGAGATTGTCAGAGAGTGTCAGAGAGTTTCAGACAGTTTCAGAGAATGTAGGAGAGTTTCTGAGAGTGTCTGTGAGTGTAAGAGAGTGTCAGAGGTTTCTGAGAGTTTCTGAGTGTGTCAGAGAGTGTCACAGAGTGTCAGAGGCTGTCAGAGAGTGTCAGAGAGTTTCAAAGAGTTTCACAGAGTGTCAGAGAGTGTCCGAGAGTGTCAGAGAGTTTCAGAGAGTGTCAGAGAGGGTCAGAGAGTTTCAGAGAGATTCCGAGAGTTTCATAGCGTGTCAGATAGTTTCAGAGAGCTTCAGAGAGTGTCAGATAGTGACAGAGAGTTTCAATGAGTGTCAGAGAGTTTCAGAGAGTATCAGAGAGTGTCAGAGAGTTTCTGAGTGTGTCAGAGAGTGTCACAGAGTGTCAGAGGCTGTCAGAGAGTGTCAGAGAGTTTCAAAGAGTTTCACAGAGTTTCAGAGAGTGTCCGAGAGTGTCTGAGAGTGTCATAGTGTCAGAGAGTGTCAGAGAATGTCGGAGAGTTTCTGAGAGTATCTGTGAGTGTCAAAGAGTGTCAGAGATTTTCACAGTGTGTCACAGAGAGTCAGAGAGTGTCAGAGAGTTTCAGAGAGAGTCAGAGAGTGTCAGAGAGTTTTAGAGAGTGTCAGAGAGTGTCAGAGAGTGTCAGAGAGTTTCGGACAGTGTCAGAGAGTGTCAGAGAGTGTCAGAGCGTTTCAGAGAGTGTCAGAGAATTTCAGAGAGTGTCTGTGAGTGTCGGAGAGTGGCAGAGAGTCTCTGAGAGTGGCAGAGATTTTCGGAGAGTATCAGAGAGTGTCAAAGAGTTTCAGTGAGTATCAGAGAGTGTCAGAGAGTTTCAGAGAGTTTCAGAGAATGTAGGAGAGTTTCTGAGAGTATCTGTGAGTGTAAGAGAGTGTCAGAGGTTTCTGAGAGTTTCTGAGTGTGTCAGAGAGTGTCACAGAGTGTCAGAGGCTGTCAGAGAGTGTCAGAGAATTTGAAAGAGTTTCACAGATTGTCAGAGAGTGTCCGATAGTGTCAGAGAGTTTCAGAGAGTGTCAGAGAGGGTCAGAGAGTTTCAGAACGATTCCGAGAGTTTCATAGCGTGTCAGAGAGTTTCAGAGAGCCTCAGAGAGTATCAGAGAGTGTCAGATAGTGACAGAGAGTTTCAATGAGTGTCAGAGAGTTTCAGAGAGTTTCAGAGAGTGTCAGAGAGTTTCTGAGTGTGTCAGAGAGTGTCACAGAGTGTCAGAGGCTGTCAGAGAGTGTCAGAGAGTTTCAAAGAGTTTCACAGAGTTTCAGAGAGTGTCCGAGAGTGTCTGAGAGTGTCATAGTGTCAGAGAGTGTCAGAGAATGTCGGAGAGTTTCTGAGAGTATCTGTGAGTGTCAAAGAGTGTCAGAGAGTTTCACAGTGTGTCACAGAGAATCAGAGAGTGTCAGAGAGTTTCAGAGAGAGTCAGATAGTGTCAGAGAGTGTCAGAGAGTTTTAGAGAGTGTCAGTGAGTGTCAGAGAGTGTCAGAGAGTTTCAGACAGTGTCAGAGAGTGTCAGACAGTGCCTGAGAGTGTGAGAGAGTGTCAAAGAGTTTCAGAGAGTGTCAGTGAGTGTCAGAGAGTGTCAGTGAGTTTCAGAGAGAGTCAGAGAGTGTAAAAGAGTTTCAGAGAGTATCAGAGAGTTTCAGAGAGTTTCAGAAAGTTTCTGAGAGTGCCAGAGAGTTTCTGAGAGTTTCTGAGTGTGTCGGAGAGTGTCAGGGAGTTTCAAGGAGTGTCACAAAGTGTCAGAGAGTGTCAGAGAGTGTCAGAGAGTTTCAGAGAGTGTCAGAGAGTGTCAGAGCGTTTCAGAGAGTGTCAGAGAATTTCAGAGAGTGTCTGTGAGTGTCGGAGAGTGGCAGAGAGTTTCTGAGAGTGGCAGAGATTTTCGGAGAGTATCAGAGAGTGTCAAAGAGTTTCAGTGAGTATCAGAGAGTGTCAGAGAGTTTCAGAGAGTTTCAGAGAATGTAGGAGAGTTTCTGAGAGTATCTGTGAGTGTAAGAGAGTGTCAGAGGGTTCTGAGAGTTTCTGCGTGTGTCAGAGGGTGTCACAGAGTGTCAGAGACTGTCAGAGAGAGTCAGAGAGTTTCAACGAGTTTCACAGAGTGTCAGAGAGTGTCAGAGAGTTTCAGAGAGATTCTGAGAGTTTCACAGCGTGTCAGAGAATTTCAGAGAGCTTCAGAGAGTGTCAGAGTGTGTCTGAGAGATTCAGAGAGTTTCTGAGAGTGTCAAAGACTTTCAGAGAGTGTCAGAGAGTGTCAGAGAGTTTCAGAGAGTGTCAGAGAGTTTCAGAGAGTGTCTGTGCGTGTCAGAGATTGCCAGAGAGTTTCTGAGAGTTTCTGAGTTTGTCAGAGAGTGTCAGAGAGTTTCAGAGAGTTTCAGAGAGTGTCACAGACTGTCGGAGAGTGTCAGAGAGATTGCAGAGAGTGTCAGAGAGTGTCAGAGAGCTTTAGAGAATGTCAGAGAGTTTCAGAGAGTGTCAGAGATTGTCAACGTGTTTCAGAGAGTTTCAGAGTGTGTCAGAGGGTTTCAGATTGTTTCAGAGAGTGTCTGAGAGTGTCAGAGTATTTCAGAGAGTGTCTGCGAGTGTCAGGGAGTTCCTGAGAGTTCCTGAGTGTGTCAGAGATTGTCAGAGATTTTCAGAGACTGTCAGAGAGTGTCAGAGAGTGTCAGAGATTGTCAGAGAGTGTCAGAGAGTTTCAGAGAATTTCAGAGATTTTCTGAGAGTTTCTGAGATTTTCAGAGAGTTTCAGAGAGTGTCAGATAGAGTCAGAGAGTGACAGAATGTCAGAGAATGTCAGAGAGTTTCTGAGAGTTGTTGAGTGTTTCAGAGAGTGTCACAGAGTTTCAGAGAGTGTTACAGAGTGTCAGACAGTTTCAGAGAGTTTCAGAGAGTTTCTGAGAGTGTCAGAGAGTTTCAGAGATTTTCAGAGAGTGTCACAGAGTGTCAGAGAGTTTCAGAGAGCTTCAGAGAGTGCCAGAGAGTGTCAGAGATTTTCAGAGAGTTTCAGAGAGTGTCAGACAGTGCCTGAGAGTGTGAGAGAGTGTCAAAGAGTTTCAGAGAGTGTCAGTGAGTGTCAGAGAGTGTCAGTGAGTTTCAGAGTGTGTCAGAGAGTGTAAAAGAGTTTCAGAGAGAGTCAGAGAGTTTCAGAGAGTTTCAGAAAGTTTCTGAGAGTGCCAGAGAGTTTCTGAGAGTTTCTGAGTGTGTCGGAGAGTGTCAGAGAGTTTCAGGGAGTGTCACAAAGTGTCAGAGAGTGTCAGAGAGTGTCAGAGAGTTTCACAGCGTGTCAGAGAATGTCAGAGTGTGTCTGAGAGTTTCAGAGAGTTTCTGAGAGTGTCAAAGAGTTTCAGAGAGTGTCAGAGAGTTTCAGAGAGTGTCAGAGAGAGTCAGAAAGCTTCAGAGAATGTCAGAGAGTTTCAGAGAGTTTCAGAGAGCTTCAGAGAGTGTCAGAGAGTGTCAGATAGTGACAGAGAGTTTCAATGAGTGTCAGAGAGTGTCAAAGAGTTTCAGAGATTTTCAGAGAATGTCAGAGAGTTTCAGACAGTTTCAGAGAATGGAGGAGAGTTTCTGAGAGTATCTGTGAGTGTAAGAGAGTGTCAGAGGTTTCTGAGAGTTTCTGAGTGTGTCAGAGAGTGTCACAGAGTGTCAGAGGCTGTCAGAGAGTGTCAGAGAGTTTCAAAGAGTTTCACAGATTGTCAGAGAGTGTCCGAGAGTGTCAGAGAGTTTCAGAGAGTGTCAGAGAGGGTCAGAGAGTTTCAGAGAGATTCCGAGAGTTTCATAGCGTGTCAGAGAGTTTCAGAGAGCCTCAGAGAGTGTCAGAGAGTGTCAGATAGTGACAGAGAGTTTCAATGAGTGTCAGAGAGTTTCAGAGAGTTTCAGAGAGTTTCTGAGTGTGTCAGAGAGTGTCACAGAGTGTCAGAGGCTGTCAGAGAGTGTCAGAGAGTTTCAAAGAGTTTCACAGAGTTTCAGAGAGTGTCCGAGAGTGTCTGAGAGTGTCATAGTGTCAGAGAGTGTCAGAGAATGTCGGAGAGTTTCTGAGAGTATCTGTGAGTGTCAGAGAGTGTCAGAGAGTTTCACAGTGTGTCACAGAGAGTCAGAGAGTGTCAGAGAGTTTTAGAGAGTGTCAGAGAGTGTCAGAGAGTGTCAGAGAGTTTCAGACAGTGTCAGAGAGTGTCAGAGAGTGTCAGAGAGTTTCAGAGAGTATCAGAGAATTTCAGAGAGTGTCTGTGAGTGTCGGAGAGTGTCAGAGAGTTTCAGGGAGTGTCACAAAGTGTCAGAGAGTGTCAGAGAGTGTCAGAGAGTTTCACAGCGTGTCATAGAGTGTCAGAGTGTGTCTGAGAGTTTCAGAGAGTTTCTGAGAGTGTCAAAGAGTTTCAGAGAGTGTCAGAGAGTTTCAGAGAGTGTCAGAGAGACTCAGAAAGCTTCAGAGAATGTCAGAGAGTTTCAGAGAGTTTCAGAGAGCTTCAGAGAGTGTCAGAGAGTGTCAGATAGTGACAGAGAGTTTCAATGAGTGTCAGAGAGTGTCAAAGAGTTTCAGAGATTTTCAGAGAATGTCAGAGAGTTTCAGACAGTTTCAGAGAATGGAGGAGAGTTTCTGAGAGTATCTGTGAGTGTAAGAGAGTGTCAGAGGTTTCTGAGAGTTTCTGAGTGTGTCAGAGAGTGTCACAGAGTGTCAGAGGCTGTCAGAGAGTGTCAGAGAGTTTCAAAGAGTTTCACAGATTGTCAGAGAGTGTCCGAGAGTGTCAGAGAGTTTCAGAGAGTGTCAGAGAGGGTCAGAGAGTTTCAGAGAGATTCCGAGAGTTTCATAGCGTGTCAGAGAGTTTCAGAGAGCTTCAGAGAGTGTCAGAGAGTGTCAGAGAGTGTCAGAGAGTTTCAATGAGTGTCAGAGAGTTTCAGAGAGTTTCAGAGATTGTCAGAGAGTTTCTGAGTGTGTCAGAGAGTGTCACAGAGTGTCAGAGGCTGTCAGAGAGTGTCAGAGAGTTTCAAAGAGTTTCACAGAGTTTCAGAGAGTGTCCGAGAGTGTCTGAGAGTGTCATAGTGTCAGAGAGTGTCAGAGAATGTCGGAGAGTTTCTGAGAGTATCTGTGAGTGTCAGAGAGTGTCAGAGAGTTTAACAGTGTGTCACAGAGAGTCAGAGAGTGTCAGAGAGTTTCAGAGAGAGTCCGATAGTGTCAGAGAGTGTCAGAGAGTTTTAGAGAGTGTCAGAGAGTGTCAGAGAGTGTCAGAGAGTTTCAGACAGTGTCAGAGAGTGTCAGAGAGTGTCAGAGAGTTTCAGAGAATGTCAGAGAGTTTCAGAGAGTTTCAGAGAGGTTCAGAGAGTGTCAGAGTGTGTCTGAGAGTGTCAGAGATTGTCAGAGAGCTTCAGAGAGTATCAGAGAGTGTCAGAGAGCTTCAGAGAATGTCAGAGAGTTTCAGAGAGTTTCAGAGAGGTTCAGAGAGTGTCAGAGTGTGTCTGAGAGTGTCAGAGATTGTCAGAGAGCTTCAGAGAGTATCAGAGAGTTTCAGAGAGCTTCAGAGAGTGTCTGAGCGTGTCTGAGATTGCCAGAGACTTTCTGAGACTTTCTGTGTGTGTGAGTCAGTGTCAGAGAGTGTCAGAGAGTGTCGGAGAGTGTCAGAGAGTTTCAGAGAGTGTCAGAGAGTTTCAGAGAGTGTCTGAGCGTGTCAGAGAATGCCAGAGAGTTTCTGAGAGTTTCTGAGTGTGTCAGAGAGTGTCAGAGAGTGTCAGAGCGTGTCAGAGAGTTTCAGAGAGTGTCACAGACTGTCAGAGAGTGTCAGAGAGATTGCAGAGAGTATCAGAATGTGTCAGAGAGCTTCAGAGAATGTCAGAGAGTTTCAGAGAGTTTCAGAGAGCTTCAGAGAGTGTCAGAGAGTGTCAGATAGTGACAGAGAGTTTCAATGAGTGTCAGAGAGTTTCAGAGAGTTTCAGAGAGTGTCAGAGATTTTCTGAGAGTATCAGTGAGTGTCAAAGAGTTTCAGTGAGTATCAGAGAGTGTCAGAGAGTTTCAGAGAGTTTCAGAGAATGTAGGAGAGTTTCTGAGAGTATCTGTGAGTGTAAGAGAGTGTCAGAGGGTTCTGAGAGTTTCTGCGTGTGTCAGAGGGTGTCACAGAGTGTCAGAGACTGTCAGAGAGAGTCAGAGAGTTTCAACGAGTGTCACAGAGTGTCAGAGAGTGTCAGAGAGTTTCAGAGCGATTCTGAGAGTTTCACAGCGTGTCAGAGAATTTCAGAGAGCTTCAGAGAGTGTCAGAGTGTGTCTGAGAGTGTCAAAGAGTTTCAGAGAATGTCTGAGAGTGTCAGAGAGTTTCAAGAGTTTCAGAGAGTGTCAGAGAGTGTCAGAGAGTTTCAGAGAGTGTCAGAGAGTTTCAGAGAGTGTCTGTGCGTGTCAGAGATTGCCAGAGAGTTTCTGAGAGTTTCTGAGTTTGTCAGAGAGTGTCAGAGAGTTTCAGAGAGTGTCACAGACTGTCGGAGAGTGTTCAGAGAGATTGCAGAGAGTTTCAGAGAGCTTCAGAGAATGCAGCGAGTTTCAGAGAGTGTTAGAGAGTGTCAAAGAGTTTCAGAGATTTTCAGAGTGTGTCAGAGGGTTTCAGATTATTTCAGAGAGTGTCTGAGAGTGTCAGAGTATTTCAGAGAGAGTCTGCGAGTGTCAGGGCGTTCCTGAGAGTTCCTGAGTGTGTCAGAGATTGTCAGAGATTTTCAGAGACTGTCAGAGAGTGTCAGAGAGTGTCAGAGATTGTCAGAGAGTGTCAGAGAGTTTCAGAGAATTTCAGAGATTTTCTGAGAGTTTCTGAGATTTTCAGAGAGTTTCAGAGAGTTTCAGAGAGTGTCAGAGAGAGTCAGAGAGTGACAGAGAGTGTCAGAGAATGTCAGAGAGTTTCTGAGAGTTTTTGAGTGTTTCAGAGAGTGTCACAGAGTTTCAGAGAGTGTTACAGAGTGTCAGACAGTTTCAGAGAGTTTCTGAGAGTTTCAGAGAGTTTCAGAGATTTTCAGAGAGTGTCACAGATTGTCAGAGAGTTTCAGAGAGCTTCAGAGAGTGCCAGAGAATGTCAGAGATTTTCAGAGAGTTTCAGAGAGTGTCAGACAGTGCCTGAGAGTGTGAGAGAGTGTCAAAGAGTTTCAGAGAGTGTCAGTGAGCGTCAGAGAGTGTCAGTGAGTTTCAGAGAGTTTCAGAGAGTGTTAGAGAATGTCAGAGAGTTTCTGAGAGTTTTTGAGTGTTTCAGAGAGTGTCACAGAGTTTCAGAGAGTGTTACAGAGTGTCAGACAGTTTCAGAGAGTTTCAGAGAGTTTCTGAGAGTGTCAGAGAGTTTCAGAGATTTTCAGAGAGTGTCACTGAGTGTCAGAGAGTTTCAGAGAGCGTCAGAGAGTGCCAGAGAGTGTCAGAGATTTTCAGAGAGTTTCAGAGAGTGTCAGACAGTGCCTGAGAGTGTCAGAGAGTGTCAAAGAGTTTCAGAGACTGTCAGTGAGCGTCAGAGAGTGTCAGTGAGTTTCAGAGAGTGTCAGAGAGTGTAAAAGAGTTTCAGAGAGTGTCAGAGAGTTTCAGAGAGTTTCAGAAAGTTTCTGAGAGTGTCAGAGAGTGCCAGAGAGTTTCTGAGAGTTTCTGAGTGTGTCGGAGAGTGTCAGAGAGTTTCAGGGAGTGTCACAAAGTGTCAGAGTGTGTCAGAGAGTGTCAGAGAGTTTCAGAGAGTGTCAGAGAGGGTCAGAGAGTTTCAGAGAGATTCCGAGAGTTTCACAGCGTGTCAGAGAGTTTCAGAGAGGTTCAGAGAGTGTCAGAGTGTGTCTGAGAGTGTCAGAGATTGTCAGAGAGCTTCAGAGAGTATCAGAGAGTGTCAGAGAGCTTCAGAGAATGTCAGAGAGTTTCAGAGAGTTTCAGAGAGGTTCAGAGAGTGTCAGAGTGTGTCTGAGAGTGTCAGAGATTGTCAGAGAGCTTCAGAGAGTATCAGAGAGTTTCAGAGAGCTTCAGAGAGTGTCTGAGCGTGTCTGAGATTGCCAGAGACTTTCTGAGACTTTCTGTGTGTGTGAGTCAGTGTCAGAGAGTGTCAGAGAGTGTCGGAGAGTGTCAGAGAGTTTCAGAGAGTGTCAGAGAGTTTCAGAGAGTGTCTGAGCGTGTCAGAGAATGCCAGAGAGTTTCTGAGAGTTTCTGAGTGTGTCAGAGAGTGTCAGAGAGTGTCAGAGCGTGTCAGAGAGTTTCAGAGAGTGTCACAGACTGTCAGAGAGTGTCAGAGAGATTGCAGAGAGTATCAGAATGTGTCAGAGAGCTTCAGAGAATGTCAGAGAGTTTCAGAGAGTTTCAGAGAGCTTCAGAGAGTGTCAGAGAGTGTCAGATAGTGACAGAGAGTTTCAATGAGTGTCAGAGAGTTTCAGAGAGTTTCAGAGAGTGTCAGAGATTTTCTGAGAGTATCAGTGAGTGTCAAAGAGTTTCAGTGAGTATCAGAGAGTGTCAGAGAGTTTCAGAGAGTTTCAGAGAATGTAGGAGAGTTTCTGAGAGTATCTGTGAGTGTAAGAGAGTGTCAGAGGGTTCTGAGAGTTTCTGCGTGTGTCAGAGGGTGTCACAGAGTGTCAGAGACTGTCAGAGAGAGTCAGAGAGTTTCAACGAGTTTCACAGAGTGTCAGAGAGTGTCAGAGAGTTTCAGAGCGATTCTGAGAGTTTCACAGCGTGTCAGAGAATTTCAGAGAGCTTCAGAGAGTGTCAGAGTGTGTCTGAGAGTGTCAAAGAGTTTCAGAGAATGTCTGAGAGTGTCAGAGAGTTTCAAGAGTTTCAGAGAGTGTCAGAGAGTGTCAGAGAGTTTCAGAGAGTGTCAGAGAGTTTCAGAGAGTGTCTGTGCGTGTCAGAGATTGCCAGAGAGTTTCTGAGAGTTTCTGAGTTTGTCAGAGAGTGTCAGAGAGTTTCAGAGAGTGTCACAGACTGTCGGAGAGTGTTCAGAGAGATTGCAGAGAGTGTCAGAGAGCTTCAGAGAATGCAGCGAGTTTCAGAGAGTGTTAGAGAGTGTCAAAGAGTTTCAGAGATTTTCAGAGTGTGTCAGAGGGTTTCAGATTATTTCAGAGAGTGTCTGAGAGTGTCAGAGTATTTCAGAGAGTGTCTGCGAGTGTCAGGGCGTTCCTGAGAGTTCCTGAGTGTGTCAGAGATTGTCAGAGATTTTCAGAGACTGTCAGAGAGTGTCAGAGAGTGTCAGAGATTGTCAGAGACTGTCAGAGAGTTTCAGAGAATTTCAGAGATTTTCTGAGAGTTTCTGAGATTTTCAGAGAGTTTCAGAGAGTTTCAGAGAGTGTCACAGAGAGTCAGAGAGTGACAGAGAGTGTCAGAGAATGTCAGAGAGTTTCTGAGAGTTTTTGAGTGTTTCAGAGAGTGTCACAGAGTTTCAGAGAGTGTTACAGAGTGTCAGACAGTTTCAGAGAGTTTCTGAGAGTTTCAGAGAGTTTCAGAGATTTTCAGAGAGTGTCACAGATTGTCAGAGAGTTTCAGAGAGCTTCAGAGAGTGCCAGAGAATGTCAGAGATTTTCAGAGAGTTTCAGAGAGTGTCAGACAGTGCCTGAGAGTGTGAGAGAGTGTCAAAGAGTTTCAGAGAGTGTCAGTGAATGTCAGAGAGTGTCAGTGAGTTTCAGAGAGTGTCAGAGAGTGTAAAAGAGTTTCAGAGAGTGTCAGAGAGTTTCAGAAAGTTTCTGAGAGTGCCAGAGAGTTTCTGAGAGTTTCTGAGTGTGTCGGAGAGTGTCAGAGAGTTTCAGGGAGTGTCACAAAGTTTCAGAGAGTGTCAGAGAGTGTCAGAGAGTTTCAGAGAGTGTCAGAGAGGGTCAGAGAGTTTCAGAGAGATTCCGAGAGTTTCACAGCGTGTCAGAGAGTGTCAGAGTGTGTCTGAGAGTTTCAGAGAGTTTCTGAGAGTGTCAAAGTGTTTCAGAGAGTGTCAGAGAGTTTCAGAGAGTGTCACAGACTGTCAGAGAGTGTCAGAGAGATTGCAGACAGTGTCAGAGAGAGTCAGAAAGCTTCAGAGAATGTCAGAGAGTTTCAGAGAGTTTCAGAGAGCTTCAGAGAGTGTCAGAGAGTGTCAGATAGTGTCAGAGAGTTTCAATGAGTGTCAGAGAGTGTCAAAGAGTTTCAGAGATTGTCAGAGAGTGTCAGAGAGTTTCAGACAGTTTCAGAGAATGTAGGAGAGTTTCTGAGAGTATCTGTGAGTGTAAGAGAGTGTCAGAGGTTTCTGAGAGTTTCTGAGTGTGTCAGAGAGTGTCACAGAGTGTCAGAGGCTGTCAGAGAGTGTCAGAGAGTTTCAAAGAGTTTCACAGAGTGTCAGAGAGTGTCCGAGAGTGTCAGAGAGTTTCAGAGAGTGTCAGAGAGGGTCAGAGAGTTTCAGAGAGATTCCGAGAGTTTCATAGCGTGTCAGATAGTTTCAGAGAGCCTCAGAGAGTGTCAGAGAGTGTCAGATAGTGACAGAGAGTTTCAATGAGTGTCAGAGAGTTTCAGAGAGTATCAGAGAGTGTCAGAGATTTTCTGAGTGTGTCAGAGAGTGTCACAGAGTGTCAGAGGCTGTCAGAGAGTGTCAGAGAGTTTCAAAGAGTTTCACAGAGTTTCAGAGAGTGTCCGAGAGTGTCTGAGAGTGTCATAGTGTCAGAGAGTGTCAGAGAATGTCGGAGAGTTTCTGAGAGTATCTGTGAGTGTCAAAGAGTGTCAGAGAGTTTCACAGTGTGTCACAGAGAGTCAGAGAGTGTCAGAGAGTTTCAGAGAGAGTCAGATATTGTCAGAGAGTGTCAGAGAGTTTTAGAGAGTGTCAGAGAGTGTCAGAGAGTGTCAGAGAGTTTCAGACAGTGTCAGAGAGTGTCAGAGAGTGTCAGAGCGTTTCAGAGAGTGTCAGAGAATTTCAGAGAGTGTCTGTGAGTGTCGGAGAGTGGCAGAGAGTCTCTGAGAGTGGCAGAGATTTTCGGAGAGTATCAGAGAGTGTCAAAGAGTTTCAGTGAGTATCAGAGAGTGTCAGAGAGTTTCAGAGAGTTTCAGAGAATGTAGGAGAGTTTCTGAGAGTATCTGTGAGTGTAAGAGAGTGTCAGAGGTTTCTGAGAGTTTCTGAGTGTGTCAGAGAGTGTCACAGAGTGTCAGAGGCTGTCAGAGAGTGTCAGAGAATTTGAAAGAGTTTCACAGATTGTCAGAGAGTGTCCGATAGTGTCAGAGAGTTTCAGAGAGTGTCACAGAGGGTCAGAGAGTTTCAGAGAGATTCCGAGAGTTTCATAGCTTGTCAGAGAGTTTCAGAGAGCCTCAGAGAGTGTCAGAGAGTGTCAGATAGTGACAGAGAGTTTCAATGAGTGTCAGAGAGTTTCAGAGAGTTTCAGAGAGTGTCAGAGAGTTTCTGAGTGTGTCAGAGAGTGTCACAGAGTGTCAGAGGCTGTCAGAGAGTTTCAGAGAGTTTCAGAGAGCTTCAGAGAGTGTCAGAGAGTGTCAGATAGTGACAGAGAGTTTCAATGAGTGTCAGAGAGTGTCAAAGAGTTTCAGAGATTGTCAGAGAGTGTCAGAGAGTTTCAGACAGTTTGAGAGAATGTAGGAGAGTTTCTGAGAGTATCTGTGAGTGTAAGAGAGTGTCAGAGGTTTCTGAGAGTTTCTGAGTGTGTCAGAGAGTGTCACAGAGTGTCAGAGGCTGTCAGAGAGTGTCAGAGAGTTTCAAAGAGTTTCACAGAGTGTCAGAGAGTGTCCGAGAGTGTCAGAGAGTTTCAGAGAGTGTCAGAGAGGGTCAGAGAGTTTCAGAGAGATTCCGAGAGTGTCAGAGAGTGTCAGATAGTGACAGAGAGTTTCAATGAGTGTCAGAGAGTTTCAGAGAGTATCAGAGAGTGTCAGAGAGTTTCTGAGTGTGTCAGAGAGTGTCACAGAGTGTCAGAGGCTGTCAGAGAGTGTCAGAGAGTTTCAAAGAGTTTCACAGAGTTTCAGAGAGTGTCCGAGAGTGTCTGAGAGTGTCATAGTGTCAGAGAGTGTCAGAGAATGTCGGAGAGTTTCTGAGAGTATCTGTGAGTGTCAAAGAGTGTCAGAGAGTTTCACAGTGTGTCACAAAGAGTCAGAGAGTGTCAGAGAGTTTCAGAGAGAGTCAGATAGTGTCAGAGAGTGTCAGAGAGTTTTAGAGAGTGTCAGAGAGTGTCAGAGAGTGTCAGAGAGTTTCAGACAGTGTCAGAGAGTGTCAGAGAGTGTCAGAGCGTTTCAGAGAGTGTCAGAGAATTTCAGAGAGTGTCTGTGAGTGTCGGAGAGTGGCAGAGAGTCTCTGAGAGTGGCAGAGATTTTCGGAGAGTATCAGAGAGTGTCAAAGAGTTTCAGTGAGTTTCAGAGAGTGTCAGAGAGTTTCAGAGAGTTTCAGAGAATGTAGGAGAGTTTCTGAGAGTATCTGTGAGTGTAAGAGAGAGTCAGAGGTTTCTGAGAGTTTCTGAGTGTGTCAGAGAGTGTCACAGAGTGTCAGAGGCTGTCAGAGAGTGTCAGAGAATTTGAAAGAGTTTCACAGATTGTCAGAGAGTGTCCGATAGTGTCAGAGAGTTTCAGAGAGTGTCAGAGAGGGTCAGAGAGTTTCAGAGAGATTCCGAGAGTTTCATAGCGTGTCAGAGAGTTTCAGAGAGCCTCAGAGAGTGTCAGAGAGTGTCAGATAGTGACAGAGAGTTTCAATGAGTGTCAGAGAGTTTCAGAGAGTGTCAGAGAGTTTCAGAGAGTTTCAGAGAGTGTCAGAGAGTTTCTGAGTGTGTCAGAGAGTGTCACAGAGTGTCAGAGGCTGTCAGAGAGTGTCAGAGAGTTTCAAAGAGTTTCACAGAGTTTCAGAGAGTGTCCGAGAGTGTCTGAGAGTGTCATAGTGTCAGAGAGTGTCAGAGAATGTCGGAGAGTTTCTGAGAGTATCTGTGAGTGTCAAAGTGTGTCAGAGAGTTTCACAGTGTGTCACAGAGAATCAGAGAGTGTCAGAGAGTTTCAGAGAGAGTCAGATAGTGTCAGAGAGTGTCAGAGAGTTTTAGAGAGTGTCAGTGAGTGTCAGAGAGTGTCAGAGAGTTTCAGACAGTGTCAGAGAGTGTCAGACAGTGCCTGAGAGTGTGAGAGAGTGTCAAAGAGTTTCAGAGAGTGTCAGTGAGTGTCAGAGAGTGTCAGTGAGTTTCAGAGAGTGTCAGAGAGTGTAAAAGAGTTTCAGAGAGTATCAGAGAGTTTCAGAGAGTTTCAGAAAGTTTCTGAGAGTGCCAGAGAGTTTCTGAGAGTTTCTGAGTGTGTCGGAGAGTGTCAGGGAGTTTCAGGGAGTGTCACAAAGTGTCAGAGAGTGTCAGAGAGTTTCAGAGTGTGTCTGAGAGTTTCAGAGAGTTTCTGAGAGTGTCAAAGTGTTTCAGAGAGTGTCAGAGAGTTTCAGAGAGTGTCACAGACTGTCAGAGAGTGTCAGAGAGATTGCAGACAGTGTCAGAGAGAGTCAGAAAGCTTCAGAGAATGTCAGAGAGTTTCAGAGAGTTTCAGAGAGCTTCAGAGTGTGTCAGAGAGTGTCAGATAGTGACAGAGAGTTTCAATGAGTGTCAGAGAGTGTCAAAGAGTTTCACAGATTGTCAGAGAGTGTCAGAGAGTTTCAGACAGTTTCAGAGAATGTAGGAGAGTTTCTGAGAGTATCTGTGAGTGTAAGAGAGTGTCAGAGGTTTCTGAGAGTTTCTGAGTGTGTCAGAGAGTGTCACAGAGTGTCAGAGGCTGTCAGAGAGTGTCAGAGAGTTTCAAAGAGTTTCACAGAGTGTCAGAGAGTGTCCGAGAGTGTCAGAGAGTTTCAGAGAGTGTCAGAGAGGGTCAGAGAGTTTCAGAGAGATTCCGAGAGTTTCATAGCGTGTCAGATAGTTTCAGAGAGCTTCAGAGAGTGTCAGAGAGTGTCAGATAGTGACAGAGAGTTTCAATGAGTGTCAGAGAGTTTCAGAGAGTATCAGAGAGTGTCAGAGAGTTTCTGAGTGTGTCAGAGAGTGTCACAGAGTGTCAGAGGCTGTCAGAGAGTGTCAGAGAGTTTCAAAGAGTTTCACAGAGTTTCAGAGAGTGTCCGAGAGTGTCTGAGAGTGTCATAGTGTCAGAGAGTGTCAGAGAATGTCGGAGAGTTTCTGAGAGTATCTGTGAGTGTCAAAGAGTGTCAGAGAGTTTCACAGTGTGTCACAGAGAGTCAGAGAGTGTCAGAGAGTTTCAGAGAGAGTCAGATAGTGTCAGAGAGTGTCAGAGAGTTTTAGAGAGTGTCAGAGAGTGTCAGAGAGTTTCAGACAGTGTCAGAGAGTGTCAGAGAGTGTCAGAGCGTTTCAGAGAGTGTCAGAGAATTTCAGAGAGTGTCTGTGAGTGTCGGAGAGTGGCAGAGAGTCTCTGAGAGTGGCAGAGATTTTCGGAGAGTATCAGAGAGTGTCAAAGAGTTTCAGTGAGTATCAGAGAGTGTCAGAGAGTTTCAGAGAGTTTCAGAGAATGTAGGAGAGTTTCTGAGAGTATCTGTGAGTGTAAGAGAGTGTCAGAGGTTTCTGAGAGTTTCTGAGTATGTCAGAGAGTGTCACAGAGTGTCAGAGGCTGTCAGAGAGTGTCAGAGAATTTGAAAGAGTTTCACAGATTGTCAGAGAGTGTCCGATAGTGTCAGAGAGTTTCAGAGAGTGTCAGAGAGGGTCAGAGAGTTTCAGAGAGATTCCGAGAGTTTCATAGCGTGTCAGAGAGTTTCAGAGAGCCTCAGAGAGTGTCAGAGAGTGTCAGATAGTGACAGAGAGTTTCAATGAGTGTCAGAGAGTTTCAGAGAGTTTCAGAGAGTGTCAGAGAGTTTCTGAGTGTGTCAGAGAGTGTCACAGAGTGTCAGAGGCTGTCAGAGAGCGTCAGAGAGTTTCAAAGAGTTTCACAGAGTTTCAGAGAGTGTCCGAGAGTGTCTGAGAGTGTCATAGTGTCAGAGAGTGTCAGAGAATGTCAGAGAGTTTCTGAGAGTATCTGTGAGTGTCAAAGAGTGTCAGAGAGTTTCACAGTGTGTCACAGAGAATCGGAGAGTGTCAGAGAGTTTCAGAGAGAGTCAGATAGTGTCAGAGAGTGTCAGAGAGTTTCAGAGAGTGTCAGTGAGTGTCAGAGAGTGTCAGAGAGTTTCAGACAGTGTCAGAGAGTGTCAGACAGTGCCTGAGAGTGTGAGAGAGTGTCAAAGAGTTTCAGATAGTGTCAGTGAGTGTCAGAGAGTGTCAGTGAGTTTCAGAGAGTGTCAGAGAGTGTAAAAGAGTTTCAGAGAGTATCAGAGAGTTTCAGAGAGTTTCAGAAAGTTTCTGAGAGTGCCAGAGAGTTTCTGAGAGTTTCTGAGTGTGTCGGAGAGTGTCAGGGAGTTTCAGGGAGTGTCACAAAGTGTCAGAGAGTGTCAGAGAGTGTCAGAGAGTTTCAGAGTGTGTCTGAGAGTTTCAGAGAGTTTCTGAGAGTGTCAAAGTGTTTCAGAGAGTGTCAGAGAGTTTCAGAGAGTGTCACAGACTGTCAGAGAGTGTCAGAGAGATTGCAGACAGTGTCAGAGAGAGTCAGAAAGCTTCAGAGAATGTCAGAGAGTTTCAGAGAGTTTCAGAGAGCTTCAGAGAGTGTCAGAGAGTGTCAGATAGTGACAGAGAGTTTCAATGAGTGTCAGAGAGTGTCAAAGAGTTTCACAGATTGTCAGAGAGTGTCAGAGAGTTTCAGACAGTTTCAGAGAATGTAGGAGAGTTTCTGAGAGTATCTGTGAGTGTAAGAGAGTGTCAGAGGTTTCTGAGAGTTTCTGAGTGTGTCAGAGAGTGTCACAGAGTGTCAGAGGCTGTCAGAGAGTGTCAGACAGTTTCAAAGAGTTTCACAGAGTGTCAGAGAGTGTCCGAGAGTGTCAGAGAGTTTCAGAGAGTGTCAGAGAGGGTCAGAGAGTTTCAGAGAGATTCCGAGAGTTTCATAGCGTGTCAGATAGTTTCAGAGAGCTTCAGAGAGTGTCAGAGAGTGTCAGATAGTGACAGAGAGTTTCAATGAGTGTCAGAGAGTTTCAGAGAGTATCAGAGAGTGTCAGAGAGTTTCTGAGTGTGTCAGAGAGTGTCACAGAGTGTCAGAGGCTGTCAGAGAGTGTCAGAGAATTTCAAAGAGTTTCACAGAGTTTCAGAGAGTGTCCGAGAGTGTCTGAGAGTGTCATAGTGTCAGAGAGTGTCAGAGAATGTCGGAGAGTTTCTGAGAGTATCTGTGAGTGTCAAAGAGTGTCAGAGAGTTTCACAGTGTGTCACAGAGAGTCAGAGAGTGTCAGAGAGTTTCAGAGAGAGTCAGATAGTGTCAGAGAGTGTCAGAGAGTTTTAGAGAGTGTCAGAGAGTGTCAGAGAGTGTCAGAGAGTTTCAGACAGTGTCAGAGAGTGTCAGAGAGTGTCAGAGCGTTTCAGAGAGTGTCAGAGAATTTCAGAGAGTGTCTGTGAGTGTCGGAGAGTGGCAGAGAGTCTCTGAGAGTGGCAGAGATTTTCGGAGAGTATCAGAGAGTGCCAAAGAGTTTCAGTGAGTATCAGAGAGTGTCAGAGAGTTTCAGAGAGTTTCAGAGAATGTAGGAGAGTTTCTGAGAGTATCTGTGAGTGTAAGAGAGTGTCAGAGGTTTCTGAGAGTTTCTGAGTGTGTCAGAGAGTGTCACAGAGTGTCAGAGGCTGTCAGAGAGTGTCAGAGAATTTGAAAGAGTTTCACAGATTGTCAGAGAGTGTCCGATAGTGTCAGAGAGTTTCAGAGAGTGTCAGAGAGGGTCAGAGAGTTTCAGAGAGATTCCGAGAGTTTCATAGCGTGTCAGAGAGTTTCAGAGAGCCTCAGAGAGTGTCAGAGAGTGTCAGATAGTGACAGAGAGTTTCAATGAGTGTCAGAGAGTTTCAGAGAGTTTCAGAGAGTGTCAGAGAGTTTCTGAGTGTGTCAGAGAGTGTCACAGAGTGTCAGAGGCTGTCAGAGAGTTTCAGAGAGTTTCAGAGAGCTTCAGAGAGTGTCAGAGAGTGTCAGATAGTGACAGAGAGTTTCAATGAGTGTCAGAGAGTGTCAAAGAGTTTCAGAGATTGTCAGAGAGTGTCAGAGAGTTTCAGACAGTTTCAGAGAATGTAGGAGAGTTTCTGAGAGTGTCTGTGAGTGTAAGAGAGTGTCAGAGGTTTCTGAGAGTTTCTGAGTGTGTCAGAGAGTGTCACAGAGTGTCAGAGGCTGTCAGAGAGTGTCAGAGAGTTTCAAAGAGTTTCACAGAGTGTCAGAGAGTGTCCGAGAGTGTCAGAGAGTTTCAGAGAGTGGCAGAGAGGGTCAGAGAGTTTCAGAGAGATTCCGAGAGTTTCATAGCGTGTCAGATAGTTTCAGAGAGCTTCAGAGAGTGTCAGATAGTGACAGAGAGTTTCAATGAGTGTCAGAGAGTTTCAGAGAGTATCAGAGAGTGTCAGAGAGTTTCTGAGTGTGTCAGAGAGTGTCACAGAGTGTCAGAGGCTGTCAGAGAGTGTCAGAGAGTTTCAAAGAGTTTCACAGAGTTTCAGAGAGTGTCCGAGAGTGTCTGAGAGTGTCATAGTGTCAGAGAGTGTCAGAGAATGTCGGAGAGTTTCTGAGAGTATCTGTGAGTGTCAAAGAGTGTCAGAGAGTTTCACAGTGTGTCACAGAGAGTCAGAGAGTGTCAGAGAGTTTCAGAGAGAGTCAGAGAGTGTCAGAGAGTTTTAGAGAGTGTCAGAGAGTGTCAGAGAGTGTCAGAGAGTTTCAGACAGTGTCAGAGAGTGTCAGAGAGTGTCAGAGCGTTTCAGAGAGTGTCAGAAAATTTCAGAGAGTGTCTGTGAGTGTCGGAGAGTGGCAGAGAGTCTCTGAGAGTGGCAGAGATTTTCGGAGAGTATCAGAGAGTGTCAAAGAGTTTCAGTGAGTATCAGAGAGTGTCAGAGAGTTTCAGAGAGTTTCAGAGAATGTAGGAGAGTTTCTGAGAGTATCTGTGAGTGTAAGAGAGTGTCAGAGGTTTCTGAGAGTTTCTGAGTGTGTCAGAGAGTGTCACAGAGTGTCAGAGGCTGTCAGAGAGTGTCAGAGAATTTCAGACAGTGTCAGAGAGTGTCAGAGAGTGTCAGAGCGTTTCAGAGAGTGTCAGAGAATTTCAGAGAGTGTCTGTGAGTGTCGGAGAGTGGCAGAGAGTCTCTGAGAGTGGCAGAGATTTTCGGAGAGTATCAGAGAGTGTCAAAGAGTTTCAGTGAGTATCAGAGAGTGTCAGAGAGTTTCAGAGAGAGTCAGAGAGTGTCAGAGAGTTTTAGAGAGTGTCAGAGAGTGTCAGAGAGTGTCAGAGAGTTTCAGACAGTGTCAGAGAGTGTCAGAGAGTGTCAGAGCGTTTCAGAGAGTGTCAGAGAATTTCAGAGAGTGTCTGTGAGTGTCGGAGAGTGGCAGAGAGTCTCTGAGAGTGGCAGAGATTTTCGGAGAGTATCAGAGAGTGTCAAAGAGTTTCAGTGAGTATCAGAGAGTGTCAGAGAGTTTCAGAGAGTTTCAGAGAATGTAGGAGAGTTTCTGAGAGTATCTGTGAGTGTAAGAGAGTGTCAGAGGTTTCTGAGAGTTTCTGAGTGTGTCAGAGAGTGTCACAGAGTGTCAGAGGCTGTCAGAGAGTGTCAGAGAATTTGAAAGAGTTTCACAGATTGTCAGAGAGTGTCCGATAGTGTCAGAGAGTTTCAGAGAGTGTCAGAGAGGGTCAGAGAGTTTCAGAGCGATTCCGAGAGTTTCATAGCGTGTCAGAGAGTTTCAGAGAGCCTCAGAGAGTATCAGAGAGTGTCAGATAGTGACAGAGAGTTTCAATGAGTGTCAGAGAGTTTCAGAGAGTTTCAGAGAGTGTCAGAGAGTTTCTGAGTGTGTCAGAGAGTGTCACAGAGTGTCAGAGGCTGTCAGAGAGTGTCAGAGAGTTTCAAAGAGTTTCACAGAGTTTCAGAGAGTGTCCGAGAGTGTCTGAGAGTGTCATAGTGTCAGAGAGTGTCAGAGAATGTCGGAGAGTTTCTGAGAGTATCTGTGAGTGTCAAAGTGTGTCAGAGAGTTTCACAGTGTGTCACAGAGAATCAGAGAGTGTCAGAGAGTTTCAGAGAGAGTCAGATAGTGTCAGAGAGTGTCAGAGAGTTTTAGAGAGTGTCAGTGAGTGTCAGAGAGTGTCAGAGAGTTTCAGACAGTGTCAGAGAGTGTCAGACAGTGCCTGAGAGTGTGAGAGAGTGTCAAAGAGTTTCAGAGAGTGTCAGTGAGTGTCAGAGAGTGTCAGTGAGTTTCAGAGAGTGTCAGAGAGTGTAAAAGAGTTTCAGAGAGTATCAGAGAGTTTCAGAGAGTTTCAGAAAGTTTCTGAGAGTGCCAGAGAGTTTCTGAGAGTTTCTGAGTGTGTCGGAGAGTGTCACAGAGTGTCAGAGTCTGTCAGAGAGTGTCAGAGAGTTTCAAAGAGTTTCACAGAGTGTCAGAGAGTGTCCGAGAGTGTCAGAGAGTTTCAGAGAGTGGCAGAGAGGGTCAGAGAGTTTCAGAGAGATTCCGAGAGTTTCATAGCGTGTCAGATAGTTTCAGAGAGCTTCAGAGAGTGTCAGATAGTGACAGAGAGTTTCAATGAGTGTCAGAGAGTTTCAGAGAGTATCAGAGAGTGTCAGAGAGTTTCTGAGTGTGTCAGAGAGTGTCACAGAGTGTCAGAGGCTGTCAGAGAGTGTCAGAGAGTTTCAAAGAGTTTCACAGAGTTTCAGAGAGTGTCCGAGAGTGTCTGAGAGTGTCATAGTGTCAGAGAGTGTCAGAGAATGTCGGAGAGTTTCTGAGAGTATCTGTGAGTGTCAAAGAGTGTCAGAGAGTTTCACAGTGTGTCACAGAGAGTCAGAGAGTGTCAGAGAGTTTCAGAGAGAGTCAGAGAGTGTCAGAGAGTTTTAGAGAGTGTCAGAGAGTGTCAGAGAGTGTCAGAGAGTTTCAGACAGTGTCAGAGAGTGTCAGAGAGTGTCAGAGCGTTTCAGAGAGTGTCAGAAAATTTCAGAGAGTGTCTGTGAGTGTCGGAGAGTGGCAGAGAGTCTCTGAGAGTGGCAGAGATTTTCGGAGAGTATCAGAGAGTGTCAAAGAGTTTCAGTGAGTATCAGAGAGTGTCAGAGAGTTTCAGAGAGTTTCAGAGAATGTAGGAGAGTTTCTGAGAGTATCTGTGAGTGTAAGAGAGTGTCAGAGGTTTCTGAGAGTTTCTGAGTGTGTCAGAGAGTGTCACAGAGTGTCAGAGGCTGTCAGAGAGTGTCAGAGAATTTCAGACAGTGTCAGAGAGTGTCAGAGAGTGTCAGAGCGTTTCAGAGAGTGTCAGAGAATTTCAGAGAGTGTCTGTGAGTGTCGGAGAGTGGCAGAGAGTCTCTGAGAGTGGCAGAGATTTTCGGAGAGTATCAGAGAGTGTCAAAGAGTTTCAGTGAGTATCAGAGAGTGTCAGAGAGTTTCAGAGAGAGTCAGAGAGTGTCAGAGAGTTTTAGAGAGTGTCAGAGAGTGTCAGAGAGTGTCAGAGAGTTTCAGACAGTGTCAGAGAGTGTCAGAGAGTGTCAGAGCGTTTCAGAGAGTGTCAGAGAATTTCAGAGAGTGTCTGTGAGTGTCGGAGAGTGGCAGAGAGTCTCTGAGAGTGGCAGAGATTTTCGGAGAGTATCAGAGAGTGTCAAAGAGTTTCAGTGAGTATCAGAGAGTGTCAGAGAGTTTCAGAGAGTTTCAGAGAATGTAGGAGAGTTTCTGAGAGTATCTGTGAGTGTAAGAGAGTGTCAGAGGTTTCTGAGAGTTTCTGAGTGTGTCAGAGAGTGTCACAGAGTGTCAGAGGCTGTCAGAGAGTGTCAGAGAATTTGAAAGAGTTTCACAGATTGTCAGAGAGTGTCCGATAGTGTCAGAGAGTTTCAGAGAGTGTCAGAGAGGGTCAGAGAGTTTCAGAGCGATTCCGAGAGTTTCATAGCGTGTCAGAGAGTTTCAGAGAGCCTCAGAGAGTATCAGAGAGTGTCAGATAGTGACAGAGAGTTTCAATGAGTGTCAGAGAGTTTCAGAGAGTTTCAGAGAGTGTCAGAGAGTTTCTGAGTGTGTCAGAGAGTGTCACAGAGTGTCAGAGGCTGTCAGAGAGTGTCAGAGAGTTTCAAAGAGTTTCACAGAGTTTCAGAGAGTGTCCGAGAGTGTCTGAGAGTGTCATAGTGTCAGAGAGTGTCAGAGAATGTCGGAGAGTTTCTGAGAGTATCTGTGAGTGTCAAAGTGTGTCAGAGAGTTTCACAGTGTGTCACAGAGAATCAGAGAGTGTCAGAGAGTTTCAGAGAGAGTCAGTTAGTGTCAGAGAGTGTCAGAGAGTTTTAGAGAGTGTCAGTGAGTGTCAGAGAGTGTCAGAGAGTTTCAGACAGTGTCAGAGAGTGTCAGACAGTGCCTGAGAGTGTGAGAGAGTGTCAAAGAGTTTCAGAGAGTGTCAGTGAGTGTCAGAGAGTGTCAGTGAGTTTCAGAGAGTGTCAGAGAGTGTAAAAGAGTTTCAGAGAGTATCAGAGAGTTTCAGAGAGTTTCAGAAAGTTTCTGAGAGTGCCAGAGAGTTTCTGAGAGTTTCTGAGTGTGTCGGAGAGTGTCAGGGAGTTTCAGGGAGTGTCACAAAGTGTCAGAGAGTGTCAGAGAGTTTCAGAGAGTGTCAGAGAGTGTCAGAGCGTTTCAGAGAGTGTCAGAGAATTTCAGAGAGTGTCTGTGAGTGTCGGAGAGTGGCAGAGAGTTTCTGAGAGTGGCAGAGATTTTCGGAGAGTATCAGAGAGTGTCAAAGAGTTTCAGTGAGTATCAGAGAGTGTCAGAGAGTTTCAGAGAGTTTCAGAGAATGTAGGAGAGTTTCTGAGAGTATCTGTGAGTGCAAGAGAGTGTCAGAGGGTTCTGAGAGTTTCTGCGTGTGTCAGAGGGTGTCACAGAGTGTCAGAGACTGTCAGAGAGAGTCAGAGAGTTTCAACGAGTTTCACAGAGTGTCAGAGAGTGTCAGAGAGTTTCAGAGAGATTCTGAGAGTTTCACAGCGTGTCAGAGAATTTCAGAGAGCTTCAGAGAGTGTCAGAGTGTGTCTGAGAGATTCAGAGAGTTTCTGAGAGTGTCAAAGACTTTCAGAGAGTGTCAGAGAGTGTCAGAGAGTTTCAGAGAGTGTCAGAGAGTTTCAGAGAGTGTCTGTGCGTGTCAGAGATTGCCAGAGAGTTTCTGAGAGTTTCTGAGTTTGTCAGAGAGTGTCAGAGAGTTTCAGAGAGTTTCAGAGAGTGTCACAGACTGTCAGAGAGTGTCAGAGAGATTGCAGAGAGTGTCAGAGAGTGTCAGAGAGCTTCAGAGAATGTCAGAGAGTTTCAGAGAGTGTCAGAGATTGTCAACGAGTTTCAGAGAGTTTCAGAGTGTGTCAGAGGGTTTCAGATTGTTTTAGAGAGTGTCTGAGAGTGTCAGAGTATTTCAGAGAGTGTCTGCGAGTGTCAGGGAGTTCCTGAGAGTTCCTGAGTGTGTCAGAGATTGTCAGAGATTTTCAGAGACTGTCAGAGAGTGTCAGAGAGTGTCAGAGATTGTCAGAGAGTGTCAGAGAGTTTCAGAGAATTTCAGAGATTTTCTGAGAGTTTCTGAGATTTTCAGAGAGTTTCAGAGAGTGTCAGATAGAGTCAGAGAGTGACAGAATGTCAGAGAATGTCAGAGAGTTTCTGAGAGTTGTTGAGTGTTTCAGAGAGTGTCACAGAGTTTCAGAGAGTGTTACAGAGTGTCAGACAGTTTCAGAGAGTTTCAGAGAGTTTCTGAGAGTGTCAGAGAGTTTCAGAGATTTTCAGAGAGTGTCACAGATTGTCAGAGAGTTTCAGAGAGCTTCAGAGAGTGCCAGAGAGTGTCAGAGATTTTCAGAGAGTTTCAGAGAGTGTCAGACAGTGCCTGAGAGTGTGAGAGAGTGTCAAAGAGTTTCAGAGAGTGTCAGTGAGTGTCAGAGAGTGTCAGTGAGTTTCAGAGTGTGTCAGAGAGTGTAAAAGAGTTTCAGAGAGAGTCAGAGAGTTTCAGAGAGTTTCAGAAAGTTTCTGAGAGTGCCAGAGAGTTTCTGAGAGTTTCTGAGTGTGTCGGAGAGTGTCAGAGAGTTTCAGGGAGTGTCACAAAGTGTCAGAGAGTGTCAGAGAGTGTCAGAGAGTTTCACAGCGTGTCCGAGAATGTCAGAGTGTGTCTGAGAGTTTCAGAGAGTTTCTGAGAGTGTCAAAGAGTTTCAGAGAGTGTCAGAGAGTTTCAGAGAGTGTCAGAGAGAGTCAGAAAGCTTCAGAGAATGTCAGAGAGTTTCAGAGAGTTTCAGAGAGTTTCAGAGAGCTTCAGAGAGTGTCAGAGAGTGTCAGATAGTGACAGAGAGTTTCAATGAGTGTCAGAGAGTGTCAAAGAGTTTCAGAGATTTTCAGAGAATGTCAGAGAGTTTCAGACAGTTTCAGAGAATGGAGGAGAGTTTCTGAGAGTATCTGTGAGTGTAAGAGAGTGGCAGAGGTTTCTGAGAGTTTCTGAGTGTGTCAGAGAGTGTCACAGAGTGTCAGAGGCTGTCAGAGAGTGTCAGAGAGTTTCAAAGAGTTTCACAGATTGTCAGAGAGTGTCCGAGAGTGTCAGAGAGTTTCAGAGAGTGTCAGAGAGGGTCAGAGAGTTTCAGAGAGATTCCGAGAGTTTCATAGCGTGTCAGAGAGTTTCAGAGAGCCTCAGAGAGTGTCAGAGAGTGTCAGATAGTGACAGAGAGTTTCAATGAGTGTCAGAGAGTTTCAGAGAGTTTCAGAGAGTGTCAGAGAGTTTCTGAGTGTGTCAGAGAGTGTCACAGAGTGTCAGAGGCTGTCAGAGAGTGTCAGAGAGTTTCAAAGAGTTTCACAGAGTTTCAGAGAGTGTCCGAGAGTGTCTGAGAGTGTCATAGTGTCAGAGAGTGTCAGAGAATGTCGGAGAGTTTCTGAGAGTATCTGTGAGTGTCAGAGAGTGTCAGAGAGTTTCACAGTGTGTCACAGAGAGTCAGAGAGTGTCAGAGAGTTTCAGAGAGAGTCCGATAGTGTCAGAGAGTGTCAGAGAGTTTTAGAGAGTGTCAGAGAGTGTCAGAGAGTGTCAGAGAGTTTCAGACAGTGTCAGAGAGTGTCAGAGAGTGTCAGAGAGTGTCAGAGAGTTTCAGAGAGTGTCAGAGAATTTCAGAGAGTGTCTGTGAGTGCCGGAGAGTGTCAGAGAGTTTCAGGGAGTGTCACAAAGTGTCAGAGAGTGTCAGAGAGTGTCAGAGAGTTTCACAGCGTGTCATAGAGTGTCAGAGTGTGTCTGAGAGTTTCAGAGAGTTTCTGAGAGTGTCAAAGAGTTTCAGAGAGTGTCAGAGAGTTTCGAGAGTGTCAGAGAGAGTCAGAAAGCTTCAGAGAATGTCAGAGAGTTTCAGAGAGTTTCAGAGAGCTTCAGAGAGTGTCAGAGAGTGTCAGATAGTGACAGAGAGTTTCAATGAGTGTCAGAGAGTGTCAAAGAGTTTCAGAGATTTTCAGAGAGTGTCAGAGAGTTTCAGACAGTGTCAGAGAGTGTCAGAGAGTGTCAGAGAGTTTCAGAGAGTGTCAGAGAATTTCAGAGAGTGTCTGTGAGTGTCGGAGAGTGGCAGAGAGTTTCTGAGAGTGGCAGAGATTTTCGGAGAGTATCAGAGAGTGTCAGAGAGTTTCAGAGAGTTTCAGAGAATGTAGGAGAGTTTCTGAGAGTATCTGTGAGTGTAAGAGAGTGTCAGAGGGTTCTGAGAGTTTCTGCGTGTGTCAGAGGGTGTCACAGAGTGTCAGAGACTGTCAGAGAGAGTCGGAGAGTTTCAACGAGTTTCACAGAGTGTCAGAGAGTGTCAGAGAGTTTCAGAAAGATGCTGAGAGTTTCACAGCGTGTCAGAGAATTTCAGAGAGCTTCAGAGAGTGTCAGAGTGTGCCTGAGAGTTTCAGAGAGTTTCTGAGAGTGTCAAAGAGTTTCAGAGAATGTCTGAGAGTGTCAGAGAGTTTCAGAGAGTTTCAGAGAGTGTCAGAGAGTGTCAGAGAGTTTCAGAGAGTGTCAGAGAGTTTCAGAGAGTGTCTGTGCGTGTCAGAGATTGCCAGAGAGTTTCTGAGAGTTTCTGAGTTTGTCAGAGAGTGTCAGAGAGTGTCAGAGAGTTTCAGAGAGTGTCACAGACTGTCGGAGAGTGTCAGAGAGTGTCAGAGAGCTACAGAGAATGTCAGAGAGTTTCAGAGAGTGTCAGAGAGTGTCAAAGAGTTTCAGAGAATTTCAGAGTGTGTCAGAGGGTTTCAGAGTCTTTCAGAGAGTGTCTGAGAGTGTCAGAGTATTTCAGAGAATGTCTGCGAGTGTCAGGGAGTTCCTGAGAGTTCCTGAGTATGTCAGAGATTGTCAGAGATTTTCAGAGACTGTCAGAGAGTGTCAGAGAGTGTCAGAGATTGTCAGAGAGTGTCAGAGAGTTTCAGAGAATTTCAGAGATTTTCTGAGAGTTTCTGAGATTTTCAGAGAGTTTCAGAGAGTGTCAGAGAGAGTCAAAGAGTTTCAGAGAGTTTCAGAGTGTGTCAGAGAGTTTCTGAGTGTGTCAGAGAGTGTCACAGAGTGTCAGAGGCTGTCAGAGAGTGTCAGAGAGTTTCAAAGAGTTTCACAGAGTTTCAGAGAGTGTCCGAGAGTGTCTGAGAGTGTCATAGTGTCAGAGAGTGTCAGAGAATGTCGGAGAGTTTCTGAGAGTATCTGTGAGTGTCAGAGAGTGTCAGAGAGTTTCACAGTGTGTCACAGAGAGTCAGAGAGTGTCAGAGAGTTTCAGAGAGAGTCAGACAGTGTCAGAGAGTGTCAGAGAGTTTTAGAGGCTGTCAGAGAGTGTCAGAGAGTTTCAAAGAGTTTCACAGATTGTCAGAGAGTGTCCGAGAGTGTCAGAGAGTTTCAGAGAGTGTCAGAGAGGGTCAGAGAGTTTCAGAGAGATTCCGAGAGTTTCATAGCGTGTCAGAGAGTTTCAGAGAGCCTCAGAGAGTGTCAGAGAGTGTCAGATAGTGACAGAGAGTTTCAATGAGTGTCAGCGAGTTTCAGATTGTTTCAGAGAGTGTCAGAGAGTTTCTGAGTGTGTCAGAGAGTTTCAGAGAGTGTCAGAGAGGGTCAGAGAGTTTCAGAGAGATTCCGAGAGTTTCATAGCGTGTCAGAGAGTTTCAGAGAGCCTCAGAGAGTGTCAGAGAGTGTCAGATAGTGACAGAGAGTTTCAATGAGTGTCAGCGAGTTTCAGAGAGTTTCAGAGAGTGTCAGAGAGTTTCTGAGTGTGTCAGAGAGTGTCACAGAGTGTCAGAGGCTGTCAGAGAGTGTCAGAGAGTTTCAAAGAGTTTCACAGAGTTTCAGAGAGTGTCAGAGAGTTTCAGAGAGAGTCAGATAGTGTCAGAGAGTGTCAGAGAGTGTCAGAGAGTTTTAGAGAGTGTCAGAGAGTGTCAGAGAGTTTCAGACAGTGTCAGAGAGTGTCAGACAGTGCCTGAGAGTGTGAGAGAGTGTCAAAGAGTTTCAGAGAGTGTCAGTGAGTGTCAGAGAGTGTCAGTGAGTTTCAGAGAGTGTCAGAGAGTGTAAAAGAGTTTCAGAGAGTTTCAGAAAGTTTCTGAGAGTGCCAGAGAGTTTCTGAGAGTTTCTGAGTGTGTCGGAGAGTGTCAGAGAGTTTCAGGGAGTGTCACAAAGTGTCAGAGAGTGTCAGAGAGTGTCAGAGAGTTTCAGAGAGTGTCAGAGAGTGTCAGAGAGTGTCAGAGCGTTTCAGAGAGTGTCAGAGAATTTCAGAGAGTGTCTGTGAGTGTCGGAGAGTGGCAGAGAGTTTCTGAGAGTGGCAGAGATTTTCGGAGAGTATCAGAGAGTGTCAAAGAGTTTCAGTGAGTATCAGAGAGTGTAAGAGAGATTCAGAGAGTTTCAGAGAATGTAGGAGAGTTTCTGAGAGTATCTGTGAGTGTAAGAGAGTGTCAGAGGGTTCTGAGAGTTTCTGCGTGTGTCAGAGGGTGTCACAGAGTGTCAGAGACTGTCAGAGAGAGTCAGAGAGTTTCAACGAGTTTCACAGAGTGTCAGAGAGTGTCAGAGAGTTTCAGAGAGATTCTGAGAGTTTCACAGCGTGTCAGAGAATTTCAGAGAGCTTCAGAGAGTGTCAGAGTGTGTCTGAGAGTTTCAGAGAGTTTCTGAGAGTGTCAAAGAGTTTCAGAGAGTGTCAGAGAGTGTCAGAGAGTTTCAGAGAGTGTCAGAGAGTTTCAGAGAGTGTCTGTGCGTGTCAGAGATTGCCAGAGTGTTTCTGAGAGTTTCTGAGTTTGTCAGAGAGTGTCAGAGAGTGTCAGAGAGTTTCAGAGAGTGTCACAGACTGTCGGAGAGTGTCAGAGAGATTGCAGAGAGTGTCAGAGAGTGTCAGAGAGCTTCAGAGAATGTCAGAGAGTTTCAGAGAGTGTCAGAGAGTGTCAAAGAGTTTCAGAGAGTTTCAGAGTGTGTCAGAGGGTTTCAGATTGTTTCAGAGAGTGTCTGAGAGTGTCAGAGTATTTCAGAGAGTGTCTACGAGTGTCAGGGAGTTCCTGAGAGTTCCTGAGTGTGTCAGAGATTGTCAGAGATTTTCAGAGACTGTCAGAGAGTGTCAGAGAGTGTCAGAGATTGTCAGAGAGTGTCAGAGAGTTTCAGAGAATTTCACAGATTGTCAGAGAGTGTCCGAGAGTGTCAGAGAGTTTCAGAGAGTGTCAGAGAGGGTCAGAGAGTTTCAGAGAGATTCCGAGAGTTTCATAGCGTGTCAGAGAGTTTCAGAGAGCCTCAGAGAGTGTCAGAGAGTGTCAGATAGTGACAGAGAGTTTCAATGAGTGTCAGAGAGTTTCAGAGAGTTTCAGAGAGTGTCAGAGAGTTTCTGAGTGTGTCAGAGAGTGTCACAGAGTGTCAGAGGCTGTCAGAGAGTGTCAGAGAGTTTCAAAGAGTTTCACAGAGTTTCAGAGAGTGTCCGAGAGTGTCTGAGAGTGTCATAGTGTCAGAGAGTGTCAGAGAATGTCGGAGAGTTTCTGAGAGTATCTGTGAGTGTCAAAGAGTGTCAGAGAGTTTCACAGTGTGTCACAGAGAGTCAGAGAGTGTCAGAGAGTTTCAGAGAGAGTCAGATAGTGTCAGAGAGTGTCAGAGAGTTTTAGAGAGTGTCAGAGAGTGTCAGAGAGTTTCAGACAGTGTCAGAGAGTGTCAGAGAGTGTCAGAAAGTTTCAGAGAGTGTCAGAGAATTTCAGAGAGTGTCTGTGAGTGTCGGAGAGTGGCAGAGAGTTTCTGAGAGTGGCAGAGATTTTCGGAGAGTATCAGAGAGTGTCAAAGAGTTTCAGTGAGTATCAGAGAGTGTCCGAGAGTTTCAGAGAGTTTCAGAGAATGTAGGAGAGTTTCTGAGAGTATCTGTGAGTGTAAGAGAGTGTCAGAGGGTTCTGAGAGTTTCAGAGAGTGTCAGAGAATTTCGGAGAGTGTCTGTGAGTGTCGGAGAGTATCAGAGAGTTTCTGAGAGTTTCTGAGTGTGTCAGAGAGTATCAGAGAGTTCCTGAGTGTGTCAGAGATTGTCAGAGATTTTCAGAGACTGTCAGAGAGTGTCAGAGAGTGTCAGAGATTGTCAGAGAGTGTCAGAGAGTTTCAGAGAATTTCAGAGATTTTCTGAGAGTTTCTGAGATTTTCAGAGAGTTTCAGAGAGTTTCAGAGAGTGTCAGAGAGAGTCAGAGAGTGACAGAGTGTCAGAGAATGTCAGAGAGTTTCTGAGAGTTGTTGAGTGTTTCAGAGAGTGTCACAGAGTTTCAGAGAGTGTTACAGAGTGTCAGACAGTTTCAGAGAGTTTCAGAGAGTTTCTGAGAGTGTCAGAGAGTTTCAGAGATTTTCAGAGAGTGTCACAGAGTGTCAGAGAGTTTCAGAGAGCTTCAGAGAGTGCCAGAGAGTGTCAGAGATTTTCAGAGAGTTTCAGAGAGTGTCAGACAGTGCCTGAGAGTGTGAGAGAGAGTCAAAGAGTTTCAGAGAGTGTCAGTGAGTGTCAGAGAGTGTCAGTGAGTTTCAGAGAGTGTCAGAGAGTGTAAAAGAATTTCAGAGAGTATCAGAGAGTTTCAGAGAGTTTCAGAAAGTTTCTGAGAGTGCCAGAGAGTTTCAGAGAGTTTCTGAGTGTGTCGGAGAGTGTCAGAGAGTTTCAGGGAGTGTCACAAAGTGTCAGAGAGTGTCAGAGAGTGTCAGAGAGTTTCACAGCGTGTCAGAGAGTGTCAGAGTGTGTCTGAGAGTTTCAGAGAGTTTCTGAGAGTGTCAAAGAGTTTCAGAGAGTGTCAGAGAGTTTCAGAGAGTGTCAGAGAGAGTCAGAAAGCTTCAGAGAATGTCAGAGAGTTTCAGAGAGTTTCAGAGAGCTTCAGAGAGTGTCAGAGAGTGTCAGATAGTGACAGAGAGTTTCAATGAGTGTCAGAGAGTGTCAAAGAGTTTCAGTGAGTATCAGAGAGTGTCAGAGAGTTTCAGACAGTTTCAGAGAATGGAGGAGAGTTTCTGAGAGTATCTGTGAGTGTAAGAGAGTGTCAGAGGTTTCTGAGAGTTTCTGAGTGTGTCAGAGAGTGTCACAGAGTGTCAGAGGCTGTCAGAGAGTGTCAGAGAGTTTCAAAGAGTTTCACAGATTGTCAGAGAGTGTCCGAGAGTGTCAGAGAGTTTCAGAGAGTGTCAGAGAGGGTCAGAGAGTTTCAGAGAGATTCCGAGAGTTTCATAGCGTGTCAGAGAGTTTCAGAGAGCCTCAGAGAGTGTCAGAGAGTGTCAGATAGTGACAGAGAGTTTCAATGAGTGTCAGAGAGTTTCAGAGAGTTTCAGAGAGTGTCAGAGAGTTTCTGAGTGTGTCAGAGAGTGTCACAGAGTGTCAGAGGCTGTCAGAGAGTGTCAGAGAGTTTCAAAGAGTTTCACAGAGTTTCAGAGAGTGTCCGAGAGTGTCTGAGAGTGTCATAGTGTCAGAGAGTGTCAGAGAATGTCGGAGAGTTTCTGAGAGTATCTGTGAGTGTCAAAGAGTGTCAGAGAGTTTCACAGTGTGTCACAGAGAGTCAGAGAGTGTCAGAGAGTTTCAGAGAGAGTCAGATAGTGTCAGAGAGTGTCAGAGAGTTTTAGAGAGTGTCAGAGAGTGTCAGAGAGTTTCAGACAGTGTCAGAGAGTGTCAGAGAGTGTCAGAAAGTTTCAGAGAGTGTCAGAGAATTTCAGAGAGTGTCTGTGAGTGTCGGAGAGTGGCAGAGAGTTTCTGAGAGTGGCAGAGATTTTCGGAGAGTATCAGAGAGTGTCAAAGAGTTTCAGTGAGTATCAGAGAGTGTCCGAGAGTTTCAGAGAGTTTCAGAGAATGTAGGAGAGTTTCTGAGAGTATCTGTGAGTGTAAGAGAGTGTCAGAGGGTTCTGAGAGTTTCTACGTGTGTCAGAGGGTGTCACAGAGTGTCAGAGACTGTCAGAGAGAGTCAGAGAGTTTCAACGAGTTTCACAGAGTGTCAGAGAGTGTCAGAGAGTGTCAGAGAGTTTCAGAGAGATGCTGAGAGTTTCACAGCGTGTCAGAGAATTTCAGAGAGCTTCAGAGAGTGTCAGAGTGTGTCTGAGAGTTTCAGAGAGTTTCTGAGAGTGTCAAAGAGTTTCAGAGAATGTCTGAGAGTGTCAGAGAGTTTCAGAGAGTTTCAGAGAGTGTCAGAGAGTGTCAGAGAGTGTCAGAGAGTTTCAGAGAATTTCAGAGATTTTCTGAGAGTTTCTGAGATTTGCAGAGAGTTTCAGAGAGTTTCAGAGCGTGTCAGAGAGAGTCAGAGAGTGACAGAGAGTGTCAGAGAATGTCAGAGAGTTTCTGAGAGTTTTTGAGTGTTTCAGAGAGTGTCACAGAGTTTCAGAGAGTGTTACAGAGTGTCAGACAGTTTCAGAGAGTTTCCGAGAGTTTCTGAGAGTGTCAGAGAGTTTCAGAGATTTTCAGAGAGTGTCACAGAGTGTCAGAGAGTTTCAGAGAGCTTCAGAGAGTGCCAGAGAGTGTCAGAGATTTTCAGAGAGTTTCAGAGAGTGTCAGACAGTGCCTGAGAGTGTGAGAGAGTGTCAAAGAGTTTCAGAGAGTGTCAGTGAGTGTCAGAGAGTGTCAGTGAGTTTCAGAGAGTGTCAGAGAGTGTAAAAGAGTTTCAGAGAGTATCAGAGAGTTTCAGAGAGTTTCAGAAAGTTTCTGAGAGTGCCAGAGAGTTTCTGAGAGTTTCTGAGTGTGTCGGAGAGTGTCAGAGAGTTTCAGGGAGTGTCACAAAGTGTCAGAGAGTGTCAGAGAGTTTCAGAGAGTGTCAGAGCGTTTCAGAGAGTGTCAGAGAATTTCAGAGAGTGTCTGTGAGTGTCGGAGAGTGGCAGAGAGTTTCTGAGAGTGGCAGAGATTTTCGGAGAGTATCAGAGAGTGTCAAAGAGTTTCAGTGAGTATCAGAGAGTGTCAGAGAGTTTCAGAGAGTTTCAGAGAATGTAGGAGAGTTTCTGAGAGTATCTGTGAGTGTAAGAGAGTGTCAGAGGGTTCTGAGAGTTTCTGCGTGTGTCAGAGGGTGTCACAGAGTGTCAGAGACTGTCAGAGAGAGTCAGAGAGTTTCAACGAGTTTCACAGAGTGTCAGAGAGTGTCAGAGAGTTTCAGAGAGATTCTGAGAGTTTCACAGCGTGTCAGAGAATTTCAGAGAGCTTCAGAGAGTGTCAGAGTGTGTCTGAGAGTTTCAGAGAGTTTCTGAGAGTGTCAAAGAGTTTCAGAGAGTGTCAGAGAGTGTCAGAGAGTTTCAGAGAGTGTCAGAGAGTTTCAGAGTGTGTCTGTGCGTGTCAGAGATTGCCAGAGAGTTTCTGAGAGTTTCTGAGTTTGTCAGAGAGTGTCAGAGAGTGTCAGAGAGTTTCAGAGAGTGTCACAGACTGTCGGAGAGTGTCAGAGAGATTGCAGAGAGTGTCAGAGAGTGTCAGTGAGCTTCAGAGAATGTCAGAGAGTTTCAGAGAGTGTCAGAGAGTGTCAAAGAGTTTCAGAGAGTTTCAGAGTGTGTCAGAGGGTTTCAGATTGTTTCAGAGAGTGTCTGAGAGTGTCAGAGTATTTCAGAGAGTGTCTGCGAGTGTCAGGGATTTCCTGAGAGTTCCTGAGTGTGTCAGAGATTGTCAGAGATTTTCAGAGACTGTCAGAGAGTGTCAGAGAGTGTCAGAGATTGTCAGAGAGTGTCAGAGAGTTTCAGAGAATTTCAGAGATTTTCTGAGAGATTCTGAGATTTTCAGAGAGTTTCAGAGAGTTTCAGAGAGTGTCAGAAAAAGTCAGAGAGTGACAGAGTGTCAGAGAATGTCAGAGTTTCTGAGAGTTTTTGAGTGTTTCAGAGAGTGTCACAGAGTTTCAGAGAGTGTTACAGAGTGTCAGACAGTTTCAGAGAGTTTCAGAGAGTTTCTGAGAGTGTCAGAGAGTTTCAGAGATTTTCAGAGAGTGTCACAGAGTGTCAGAGAGTTTCAGAGAGCTTCAGAGAGTGCCAGAGAGTGTCAGAGATTTTCAGAGAGTTTCAGAGAGTGTCAGACAGTGCCTGAGAGTGTGAGAGAGTGTCAAAGAGTTTCAGAGAGTGTCAGTGAGTGTCAGAGAGTGTCAGTGAGTTTCAGAAAGTTTCTGAGAGTGCCAGAGAGTTTCTGAGAGTTTCAGAGAGAGTCAGATAGTGTCAGAGAGTGTCAGAGAGTTTAAGAGAGTGTCAGAGAGTGTCAGAGAGTGTCAGAGAGTTTCAGACAGTGTCAGAGAGTGTCAGAGAGTGTCACAGAGTGTCAGTGAGTTTCAGAAAGTTTCTGAGAGTGCCAGAGAGTTTCTGAGAGTTTCTGAGAGAGTCAGATAGTGTCAGAGAGTGTCAGAGAGTTTAAGAGAGTGTCAGAGAGTGTCAGAGAGTTTCAGACAGTGTCAGAGAGTGTCAGAGAATTTCAGAGAGTGTCTGTGAGTGTCGGAGAGTGGCAGAGAGTTTCTGAGAGTGGCAGAGATTTTCGGAGAGTATCAGAGAGTGTCAAAGAGTTTCAGTGAGTATCAGAGAGTGTCCGAGAGTTTCAGAGAGTTTCAGAGAATGTAGGAGAGTTTCTGAGAGTATCTGTGAGTGTAAGAGAGTGTCAGAGGGTTCTGAGAGTTTCTGCGTGTGTCAGAGGGTGTCACAGAGTGTCAGAGACTGTCAGAGAGAGTCAGAGAGTTTCAACGAGTTTCACAGAGTGTCAGAGAGTGTCAGAGAGTGTCAGAGAGTTTCAGAGAGATGCTGAGAGTTTCACAGCGTGTCAGAGAATTTCAGAGAGCTTCAGAGAGTGTCAGAGTGTGTCTGAGAGTTTCAGAGAGTTTCTGAGAGTGTCAAAGAGTTTCAGAGAATGTCTGAGAATGTCAGAGAGTTTCAGAGAGTTTCAGAGAGTGTCAGAGAGTGTCAGAGAGTTTCAGAGAATTTCAGAGATTTTCTGAGAGTTTCTGAGATTTGCAGAGAGTTTCAGAGAGTTTCAGAGCGTGTCAGAGAGAGTCAGAGAGTGACAGAGAGTGTCAGAGAATGTCAGAGAGTTTCTGAGAGTTTTTGAGTGTTTCAGAGAGTGTCACAGAGTTTCAGAGAGTGTTACAGAGTGTCAGACAGTTTCAGAGAGTTTCCGAGAGTTTCTGAGAGTGTCAGAGAGTTTCAGAGATTTTCAGAGAGTGTCACAGAGTGTCAGAGAGTTTCAGAGAGCTTCAGAGAGTGCCAGAGAGTGTCAGAGATTTTCAGAGAGTTTCAGAGAGTGTCAGACAGTGCCTGAGAGTGTGAGAGAGTGTCAAAGAGTTTCAGAGAGTGTCAGTGAGTGTCAGAGAGTGTCAGTGAGTTTCAGAGAGTGTCAGAGAGTGTAAAAGAGTTTCAGAGAGTATCAGAGAGTTTCAGAGAGTTTCAGAAAGTTTCTGAGAGTGCCAGAGAGTTTCTGAGAGTTTCTGAGTGTGTCGGAGAGTGTCAGAGAGTTTCAGGGAGTGTCACAAAGTGTCAGAGAGTGTCAGAGAGTTTCAGAGAGTGTCAGAGAGTGTCAGAGCGTTTCAGAGAGTGTCAGAGAATTTCAGAGAGTGTCTGTGAGTGTCGGAGAGTGGCAGAGAGTTTCTGAGAGTGGCAGAGATTTTCGGAGAGTATCAGAGAGTGTCAAAGAGTTTCAGTGAGTATCAGAGAGTGTCGGAGAGTTTCAGAGAGTTTCAGAGAATGTAGGAGAGTTTCTGAGAGTATCTGTGAGTGTAAGAGAGTGTCAGAGGGTTCTGAGAGTTTCTGCGTGTGTCAGAGGGTGTCACAGAGTGTCAGGGACTGTCAGAGAGAGTCAGAGAGTTTCAACGAGTTTCACAGAGTGTCAGAGAGTGTCAGAGAGTTTCAGAGAGATTCTGAGAGTTTCACAGCGTGTCAGAGAATTTCAGAGAGCTTCAGAGAGTGTCAGAGTGTGTCTGAGAGTTTCAGAGAGTTTCTGAGAGTGTCAAAGAGTTTCAGAGAGTGTCAGAGAGTGTCAGAGAGTTTCAGAGAGTGTCAGAGAGTTTCAGAGAGTGTCTGTGCGTGTCAGAGATTGCCAGAGAGTTTCTGAGAGTTTCTGAGTTTGTCAGAGAGTGTCAGAGAGTGTCAGAGAGTTTCAGAGAGTGTCACAGACTGTCGGAGAGTGTCAGAGAGATTGCAGAGAGTGTCAGAGAGTGTCAGTGAGCTTCAGAGAATGTCAGAGAGTTTCAGAGAGTGTCAGAGAGTGTCAGAGGGTTTCAGATTGTTTCAGAGAGTGTCTGAGAGTGTCAGAGTATTTCAGAGAGTGTCTGCGAGTGTCAGGGAGTTCCTGAGAGTTCCTGAGTGTGTCAGAGATTGTCAGAGATTTTCAGAGACTGTCAGAGAGTGTCAGAGAGTGTCAGAGATTGTCAGAGAGTGTCAGAGAGTTTCAGAGAATTTCAGAGATTTTCTGAGAGATTCTGAGATTTTCAGAGAGTTTCAGAGAGTTTCAGAGAGTGTCAGAAAAAGTCAGAGAGTGACAGAGTGTCAGAGAATGTCAGAGTTTCTGAGAGTTTTTGAGTGTTTCAGAGAGTGTCACAGAGTTTCAGAGAGTGTTACAGAGTGTCAGACAGTTTTAGAGAGTTTCAGAGAGTTTCTGAGAGTGTCAGAGAGTTTCAGAGATTTTCAGAGAGTGTCACAGAGTGTCAGAGAGTTTCAGAGAGCTTCAGAGAGTGCCAGAGAGTGTCAGAGATTTTCAGAGAGTTTCAGAGAGTGTCAGACAGTGCCTGAGAGTGTGAGAGAGTGTCAAAGAGTTTCAGAGAGTGTCAGTGAGTGTCAGAGAGTGTCAGTGAGTTTCAGAAAGTTTCTGAGAGTGCCAGAGAGTTTCTGAGAGTTTCAGAGAGAGTCAGATAGTGTCAGAGAGTGTCAGAGAGTTTAAGAGAGTGTCAGAGAGTGTCAGAGAGTGTCAGAGAGTTTCAGACAGTGTCAGAGAGTGTCAGAGAGTGTCACAGAGTGTCACAGAGTGTCAGTGAGTTTCAGAAAGTTTCTGAGAGTGCCAGAGAGTTTCTGAGAGTTTCTGAGAGAGTCAGATAGTGTCAGAGAGTGTCAGAGAGTTTAAGAGAGTGTCAGAGAGTGTCAGAGAGTGTCAGAGAGTTTCAGACAGTGTCAGAGAGTGTCAGAGAATTTCAGAGAGTGTCTGTGAGTGTCGGAGAGTGGCAGAGAGTTTCTGAGAGTGGCAGAGATTTTCGGAGAGTATCAGAGAGTGTCAAAGAGTTTCAGTGAGTATCAGAGAGTGTCAGAGAGTTTCAGAGAGTTTCAGAGAATGTAGGAGAGTTTCTGAGAGTATCTGTGAGTGTAAGAGAGTGTCAGAGGTTTCTGAGAGTTTCTGAGTGTGTCAGAGAGTGTCACAGAGTGTCAGAGGCTGTCAGAGAGTGTCAGAGAGTTTCAAAGAGTTTCACAGATTGTCAGAGAGTGTCCGAGAGTGTCAGAGAGTTTCAGAGAGTGTCAGAGAGGGTCAGAGAGTTTCAGAGAGATTCCGAGAGTTTCATAGCGTGTCAGAGAGTTTCAGAGAGCCTCAGAGAGTGTCAGATAGTGACAGAGAGTTTCAATGAGTGTCAGAGAGTTTCAGAGAGTTTCAGAGAGTGTCAGAGAGTTTCTGAGTGTGTCAGAGAGTGTCACAGAGTGTCAGAGGCTGTCAGAGAGTGTCAGAGAATTTCAAAGAGTTTCACAGAGTTTCAGAGAGTGTCCGAGAGTGTCTGAGAGTGTCATAGTGTCAGAGAGTGTCAGAGAATGTCGGAGAGTTTCTGAGAGTATCTGTGAGTGTCAAAGAGTGTCAGAGAGTTTCACAGTGTGTCACAGAGAGTCAGAGAGTGTCAGAGAGTTTCAGAGAGAGTCCGATAGTGTCAGAGAGTGTCAGAGAGTTTTAGAGAGTGTCAGAGAGTGTCAGAGAGTGTCAGAGAGTTTCAGACAGTGTCAGAGAGTGTCAGAGAGTTTCAGAGAGTGTCAGAGAATTTCAGAGAGTGTCTGTGAGTGTCGGAGAGTGGCAGAGAGTTTCTGAGAGTGGCAGAGATTTTCGGAGAGTATCAGAGAGTGTCAAAGAGTTTCAGTGAGTATCAGAGAGTGTCAGAGAGTTTCAGAGAGTTTCAGAGAATGTAGGAGAGTTTCTGAGAGTATCTGTGAGTGTAAGAGAGTGTCAGATGGTTCTGAGAGTTTCTGCGTGTGTCAGAGAGTGTCACAGATTGTCAGGGAGCGTCAGAGAGTTTCAGAGAATTTCAGACAGTTTGAGAGAGTTTCTGAGAGTGTCAGACAGTGTCAGAGAGTTTCAGAGAGTGTCAGAGAGTGTCAGAGAGTGTCAGAGAGTTTCAGAGAGGTTCTGAGAATTTCAGAGAGTTTCAGTGAGGGTCAGAGAGTTTCAGAGTGTGTCAGAGGGTTTCAGATTGTTTCAGAGAGTGTCTGAGAGTGTCAGAGATTTTCAGAGAGTGTCACAGAGTGTCAGAGATTGTCAGAGATTGTCAGAGAGTGTCAGAGAGTTTCAGAGAATTTCAGACATTTTCTGAGAGTTTCTGAGAGTTTCACAGAGTTTCAGAGAGTTTCAGAGAGTGTCAGAGAGAGTCAGAGAGAGATAGAGAGTGTCAGCGAGTGTCAGAGAGCTTCTGAGAATTTTTGAGTGTTTCGGAGAGTGTCAGATAGTTTCAGAGTGTGTCACAGAGTGTCAGAGAGTTTCAGAGAGTTTCAGCGAGTTTCTGAGAGCTTCTGAGAGTGTCAGAGACTTTCAGAGAGTTTCAGAGAGTGTCAGAAAGTTTCAGAGAGTGTCAGATAGTGTCAGAGAGTTTCAGAGAGTGTCACAGAGTGTCAGAGAGTTTCAGAGAACTTCAGAGAGTGTCAGAGAGTGTCAGAGAGTTTCAGAAAGTTTCAGACATTGCCTGAGAGTGTCAAAGAGTGTCAAAGAGTTTCAGAGAGTGTCAGTGAGTGTCAGAGAGTGTCAGAGAGTTTCAGAGACTGTCAGAGAGTGTCAAAGAGTTTCAGAGAGTGTCAGAAAGTTTCAGAGTGTCAGAGATTGTCCGAGAGTGTTAGAGATTGTCAGACAGTGTCAGCGAGTGTCTGAGAGTGTCAGAGTGTGTCAGAGAGTTATCAGAGTTTCAGAGAGTTTCTGAGTGTGTCAGAGAGTGTCAGAGAGCGTCAGAGCGTGTCAGAGTGTTTCAGAGATTTTCTGAGATTGTCAGAGAGTGTCAGAGAGCTTCTGAGAGTTTCTGAGTGTGTCAGAGAGTGTCAGAGAGTTTCGGAGAGTGTCAATGATTGTCCGGGATTATCAGAGAGTTTCAGAGAGTTTCGGAGAGTTTCAGAGTGTTTCAGTGAGGGTCAGAGAGTTTCAGAGTGTGTCAGAGGGTTTCAGATTGTTTCAGAGAGTGTCTGAGAGTGTCTGAGAGTGTCAGAGTGTTTCAGAGAGTGTCTGAGAGTGTCAGAGAGTATCAGAGAGTTCCTGAGAGTTCCTGAGTGTGTCAGAGAGTGTCAGAGATTTCCAGAGAGTGTCAGAGAGTGTCACAGAGTGTCAGAGATTGTCAGAGAGTGTCAGAGAGTTTCAGAGAGTTTCTGAGAGTTTCTGAGTGTGTCAGAGAGTGTCAGAGAATGTCAGTGAGTTTCAGAGAGTGTCACAGACTGTCAGAGAATGTCAGAGAGATTGCAGAGTGTGTCAGAGAGTGTCAGAGAGCTTCAGAGAGTGTCGGAGAGTTTCAGAGAGTTACAGAGAGCTTCAGAGGTTGTCAGAGTGTGTCAGAGAGTGACAGAGAGTTTCAGTGAGTGTCAGAGAGTTTCAGAGAGCTTCAGAGAGTGTCAGAGATTGTCTGAGAGAGTCAGATTGTGAAAGAGTTTCAGAGAGTGTCAGATAGTGTCAGAGAGTTTCAGAGACGGTCTGAGAGTTCCTGAGTGTGTCAGAGAGTGTCAGAGATTTTCAGAGAGTGTCAGAGAGTGTCACAGAGTGTCAGAGAGTTTCAGACAGTGCCAGAGAGTGTCAGAGAGCGTCAGAGAGTTTCAGAGACTGTCAGAGAGTGTCAAAGTGTTTCAGAGAGTGTCAGAGAGTTTCGGAGAGTGTCTGTGAGTGTCGGAGAGTATCAGAGAGTTTCTGAGAGTTTCTGAGTGTGTCAGAGAGTATCAGAGAGTGTCAGAGAGCGTCAGAGATTTTCAGAGAGTTTCAGAGAGCTTCAGAGAGTGTCAGAGATTATCAGAAAGTTTCAGAGAGAGTCAGAGAGTGTCCGAGAGTTTCTGAGTGTGTCAGAGAGTGTCAGAGAGCGTCAGAGCGTGTCAGAGTGTTTCAGAGAGTGACAGAGAGTTTCAGTGAGTGTCAGAGAGTTTCAGAGAGTTTCAGAGAGTGTCAGAGATTGTCTGAGAGTGTCAGAGAGTGTCAAAGAGTTTCAGAGAGTGTCAGATAGTGTCAGAGAGTTTCAGAGAGGGTCAGAGAGTGTCAGAGAGTGTCTGAGAGTGTCATAGCGTCAGAGAGTGTCAGAGAATGTCGGAGAGTTTCTGAGAGTATCTGTGAGTGTCAAAGAGTGTCAGAGAGTTTCACAGTGTGTCACAGAGTTTCAGAGAGTGTCAGAGAGTTTCAGAGAGAGTCAGATAGTGTCAGAGAGTGTCAGAGAGTTTTAGAGAGTGTCAGAGAGTGTCAGAGAGTGTCAGAGAGCTTCTGAGAATTTTTGAGTGTTTCGGAGAGTGTCAGATAGTTTCAGAGTGTGTCACAGAGTGTCAGAGAGTTTCAGAGAGTTTCAGCGAGTTTCTGAGAGCTTCTGAGAGTGTCAGAGACTTTCAGAGAGTTTCAGAGAGTGTCAGAAAGTTTCAGAGAGTGTCAGATAGTGTCAGAGAGTTTCAGAGAGTGTCACAGAGTGTCAGAGAGTTTCAGAGAACTTCAGAGAGTGTCAGAGAGTGTCAGAGAGTTTCAGAAAGTTTCAGACATTGCCTGAGAGTGTCAAAGAGTGTCAAAGAGTTTCAGAGAGTGTCAGTGAGTGTCAGAGAGTGTCAGAGAGTTTCAGAGACTGTCAGAGAGTGTCAAAGAGTTTCAGAGAGTGTCAGAAAGTTTCAGAGTGTCAGAGATTGTCCGAGAGTGTTAGAGATTGTCAGACAGTGTCAGCGAGTGTCTGAGAGTGTCAGAGTGTGTCAGAGAGTTATCAGAGTTTCAGAGAGTTTCTGAGTGTGTCAGAGAGTGTCAGAGAGCGTCAGAGCGTGTCAGAGTGTTTCAGAGATTTTCTGAGATTGTCAGAGAGTGTCAGAGAGTTCTGAGAGTTTCTGAGTGTGTCAGAGAGTGTCAGAGAGTTTCGGAGAGTGTCAATGATTGTCCGGGATTATCAGAGAGTTTCAGAGAGTTTCGGAGAGTTTCAGAGTGTTTCGGTGAGGGTCAGAGAGTTTCAGAGTGTGTCAGAGGGTTTCAGATTGTTTCAGAGAGTGTCTGAGAGTGTCTGAGAGTGTCAGAGTGTTTCAGAGAGTGTCTGAGAGTGTCAGAGAGTATCAGAGAGTTCCTGAGAGTTCCTGAGTGTGTCAGAGAGTGTCAGAGATTTCCAGAGAGTGTCACAGAGTGTCACAGAGTGTCAGAGATTGTCAGAGAGTGTCAGAGAGTTTCAGAGAGTTTCTGAGAGTTTCTGAGTGTGTCAGAGAGTGTCAGAGAATGTCAGTGAGTTTCAGAGAGTGTCACAGACTGTCAGAGAATGTCAGAGAGATTGCAGAGTGTGTCAGAGAGTGTCAGAGAGCTTCAGAGAGTGTCGGAGAGTTTCAGAGAGTTACAGAGAGCTTCAGAGGTTGTCAGAGTGTGTCAGAGAGTGACAGAGAGTTTCAGTGAGTGTCAGAGAGTTTCAGAGAGCTTCAGAGAGTGTCAGAGATTGTCTGAGAGAGTCAGATTGTGAAAGAGTTTCAGAGAGTGTCAGATAGTGTCAGAGAGTTTCAGAGACGGTCTGAGAGTTCCTGAGTGTGTCAGAGAGTGTCAGAGATTTTCAGAGAGTGTCAGAGAGTGTCACAGAGTGTCAGAGAGTTTCAGACAGTGCCAGAGAGTGTCAGAGAGCGTCAGAGAGTTTCAGAGACTGTCAGAGAGTGTCAAAGTGTTTCAGAGAGTGTCAGAGAGTTTCGGAGAGTGTCTGTGAGTGTCGGAGAGTATCAGAGAGTTTCTGAGAGTTTCTGAGTGTGTCAGAGAGTATCAGAGAGTGTCAGAGAGCGTCAGAGATTTTCAGAGAGTTTCAGAGAGCTTCAGAGAGTGTCAGAGATTATCAGAAAGTTTCAGAGAGAGTCAGAGAGTGTCCGAGAGTTTCTGAGTGTGTCAGAGAGTGTCAGAGAGCGTCAGAGCGTGTCAGAGTGTTTCAGAGAGGTTCTGAGAGTGTCAGAGAGTGTCAGAGAGTGACAGAGAGTTTCAGTGAGTGTCAGAGAGTTTCAGAGAGTTTCAGAGAGTGTCAGAGATTGTCTGAGAGTGTCAGAGAGTGTCAAAGAGTTTCAGAGAGTGTCAGATAGTGTCAGAGAGTTTCAGAGAGGGTCAGAGAGTGTCAGAGAGTGTCTGAGAGTGTCATAGCGTCAGAGAGTGTCAGAGAATGTCGGAGAGTTTCTGAGAGTATCTGTGAGTGTCAAAGAGTGTCAGAGAGTTTCACAGTGTGTCACAGAGTTTCAGAGAGTGTCAGAGAGTTTCAGAGAGAGTCAGATAGTGTCAGAGAGTGTCAGAGAGTTTTAGAGAGTGTCAGAGAGTGTCAGAGAGTGTCAGAGAGTTTCAGACAGTGTCAGAGAGTGTCAGAGAGTTTCAGAGAGTGTCAGAGAATTTCAGAGAGTGTCTGTGAGTGTCGGAGAGTGGCAGAGAGTTTCTGAGAGTGGCAGAGATTTTCGGAGAGTATCAGAGAGTGTCAAAGAGTTACAGTGAGTATCAGAGAGTGTCAGAGAGTTTCAGAGAGTTTCAGAGAATGTAGGAGAGTTTCTGAGAGTATCTGTGAGTGTAAGAGAGTGTCAGAGGGTTCTGAGAGTTTCTGCGTGTGTCAGAGAGTGTCACAGATTGTCAGGGAGCATCAGAGAGTTTCAGAGAATTTCAGGCAGTTTGAGAGAGTTTCTGAGAGTGTCAGACAGTGTCAGAGAGTTTCAGAGAGTGTCAGAGAGTGTCAGAGAGTGTCAGAGAGTGTCAGAGAGTTTCAGAGAGTTTCTGAGAATTTCAGAGAGTTTCAGTGAGGGTCAGAGAGTTTCAGAGTGTGTCAGAGGGTTTCAGATTGTTTCAGAGAGTGTCTGAGAGTGTCAGAGTGTTTCAGAGAGTGTCTGAGAGTGTCAGAGAGTGTCAGAGAGTTCCTGAGAGTTCCTGAGAGTTCCTGAGTGTGTCAGAGAGTGTCAGAGATTTTCAGAGAGTGTCACAGAGTGTCAGAGATTGTCAGAGAGTGTCAGAGAGTTTCAGAGAATTTCAGACATTTTCTGAGAGTTTCTGAGAGTTTCACAGAGTTTCAGAGAGTTTCAGAGAGTGTCAGAGAGAGTCAGAGAGAGATAGAGAGTGGCAGCGAGTGTCAGAGAGCTTCTGAGAATTTTTGAGTGTTTCAGAGAATGTCAGATAGTTTCTGAGAGTGTCAGAGAGTGTCAGAGAGTTTCAAAGAGTTTCAGAGAGTTTCTGAGAGCTTCTGAGAGTGTCAGAGACTTTCAGAGAGTTTCAGAGAGTGTCAGAAAGTTTCAGAGAGTGTCAGATAGTGTCAGAGAGTTTCAGAGAGTGTCACAGAGTGTCAGAGAGTTTCAGAGAACTTCAGAGAGTGTCAGAGAGTGTCAGAGATTTTCAGAGAGTGTCTGTGAGTGTCGGAGAGTGGCAGAGAGTTTCTGAGAGAGGCAGAGATTTTCGGAGAGTATCAGAGAGTGTCAAAGAGTTACAGTGAGTATCAGAGAGTGTCAGAGAGTTTCAGAGAGTTTCAGAGAATGTAGGAGAGTTTCTGAGAGTATCTGTGAGTGTAAGAGAGTGTCAGAGGGTTCTGAGAGTTTCTGCGTGTGTCAGAGAGTGTCACAGATTGTCAGGGAGCGTCAGAGAGTTTCAGAGAATTTCAGGCAGTTTGAGAGAGTTTCTGAGAGTGTCAGACAGTGTCAGAGAGTTTCAGAGAGTGTCAGAGAGTGTCAGAGAGTGTCAGAGAGTGTCAGAGAGTTTCAGAGAGTTTCTGAGAATTTCAGAGAGTTTCAGTGAGGGTCAGAGAGTTTCAGAGTGTGTCAGAGGGTTTCAGATTGTTTCAGAGAGTGTCTGAGAGTGTCAGAGTGTTTCAGAGAGTGTCTGAGAGTGTCAGAGAGTGTCAGAGAGTTCCTGAGAGTTCCTGAGAGTTCCTGAGTGTGTCAGAGAGTGTCAGAGATTTTCAGAGAGTGTCACAGAGTGTCAGAGATTGTCAGAGAGTGTCAGAGAGTTTCAGAGAATTTCAGACATTTTCTGAGAGTTTCTGAGAGTTTCACAGAGTTTCAGAGAGTTTCAGAGAGTGTCAGAGAGAGTCAGAGAGAGATAGAGAGTGGCAGCGAGTGTCAGAGAGCTTCTGAGAATTTTTGAGTGTTTCAGAGAATGTCAGATAGTTTCTGAGAGTGTCAGAGAGTGTCAGAGAGTTTCAAAGAGTTTCAGAGAGTTTCTGAGAGCTTCTGAGAGTGTCAGAGACTTTCAGAGAGTTTCAGAGAGTGTCAGAAAGTTTCAGAGAGTGTCAGATAGTGTCAGAGAGTTTCAGAGAGTGTCACAGAGTGTCAGAGAGTTTCAGAGAACTTCAGAGAGTGTCAGAGAGTGTCAGAGAATTTCAGAGAGTGTCTGTGAGTGTCGGAGAGTGGCAGAGAGTTTCTGAGAGAGGCAGAGATTTTCGGAGAGTATCAGAGAGTGTCAAAGAGTTACAGTGAGTATCAGAGAGTGTCAGAGAGTTTCAGAGAGTTTCAGAGAATGTAGGAGAGTTTCTGAGAGTATCTGTGAGTGTAAGAGAGTGTCAGAGGGTTCTGAGAGTTTCTGCGTGTGTCAGAGAGTGTCACAGATTGTCAGGGAGCGTCAGAGAGTTTCAGAGAATTTCAGGCAGTTTGAGAGAGTTTCTGAGAGTGTCAGACAGTGTCAGAGAGTTTCAGAGAGTGTCAGAGAGTGTCAGAGAGTGTCAGAGAGTGTCAGAGAGTTTCAGAGAGTTTCTGAGAATTTCAGAGAGTTTCAGTGAGGGTCAGAGAGTTTCAGAGTGTGTCAGAGGGTTTCAGATTGTTTCAGAGAGTGTCTGAGAGTGTCAGAGTGTTTCAGAGAGTGTCTGAGAGTGTCAGAGAGTGTCAGAGAGTTCCTGAGAGTTCCTGAGAGTTCCTGAGTGTGTCAGAGAGTGTCAGAGATTTTCAGAGAGTGTCACAGAGTGTCAGAGATTGTCAGAGAGTGTCAGAGAGTTTCAGAGAATTTCAGACATTTTCTGAGAGTGTCTGAGAGTTTCACAGAGTTTCAGAGAGTTTCAGAGAGTGTCAGAGAGAGTCAGAGAGAGATAGAGAGTGGCAGCGAGTGTCAGAGAGCTTCTGAGAATTTTTGAGTGTTTCAGAGAATGTCAGATAGTTTCTGAGAGTGTCAGAGAGTGTCAGAGAGTTTCAAAGAGTTTCAGAGAGTTTCTGAGAGCTTCTGAGAGTGTCAGAGACTTTCAGAGAGTTTCAGAGAGTGTCAGAAAGTTTCAGAGAGTGTCAGATAGTGTCAGAGAGTTTCAGAGAGTGTCACAGAGTGTCAGAGAGTTTCAGAGAACTTCAGAGAGTGTCAGAGAGTGTCAGAGATTTTCAGAGAGTTTCAGAGAGTGTCAGAGAGTTTCAGAAAGTTTCAGACATTGCCTGAGAGTGTCAAAGAGTGTCAAAGAGTTTCAGAGAGTGTCAGTGAGTGTCAGAGAGTGTCAGAGAGTTTCAGAGAGTGTCAGAGAGCGTCAGAGATTTTCAGAGAGTTTCAGAGAGCTTCAGAGAGTGTCAGAGAGTTTCAGAGAGTTTCTGAGAGCGTCAGAGAGTGTCTGAGAGTGTCATAGTGTCAGAGAGTGTCAGAGAATGTCGGAGAGTTTCTGAGAGTATCTGTGAGTGTCAGAGAGCGTCAGAGAGTTTCACAGTGTATCACAGAGTGTCAGAGAGTTTCAGAGAGTTTCAGAGAGAGACAGATAGTGTCAGAGAGTGTCAGAGAGTTTCAGAGAGTGTGAGAGACTGTCTGAGAGTGTCAGAGACTGTCAGAGAGTGTCAAAGAGCTTCAGAGAGTGTCAGTGAGTTTTGGAGAGTGTCTGTGAGGGTTGGAGAGTATCAGAGAGTTTCTGAGAGTTTCTGAGTGTGTCAGAGAGTATCACAGAGTGTCAGAGAGCGTCAGAGATTTTCAGAGAGTTTCTGAGAGCTTCAGAGAGTGTCAGAGAGTTTCAGAGAGTTTCTGAGAGCGTCAGAGAGTTTCAGAGACTGTCAGAGAGTGTCAAAGTGTTTCAGAGAGTGTCAGAGAATTTCGGAGAGTGTCTGTGAGTGTCGGAGAGTATCAGAGAGTTTCTGAGAGTTTCTGAGTGTGTCAGAGAGTATCAGAGAGTGTCAGAGAGCGTCAGAGATTTTCAGAGAGTTTCAGAGAGCTTCAGAGAGTGTCAGAGATTGCCAGAAAGTTTCAGAGAGTGTCAGAGAGTGTCCGAGAGATTCTGAGTGTTTCAGAGAGTGTCAGAGAGCGTCAGAGCGTGTCAGAGTGTTTCAGAGAGGTTCTGAGAGTGTCAGAGAGTGTCAGAGAGCTTCTGAGAGTTTCTGAGTTTGTCAGAGAGTGTCCGAGAGTTTCGGAGAGTGTCACAGATTGTCAGGGAGCGTCAGAGAGTTTCAGAGAATTTCAGACAGTTTGAGAGAGTTTCTGAGAGTGTCAGACAGTGTCAGAGAGTTTCAGAGAGTGTCAGAGAGTTTCAGAGAGTTTCTGAGAGTTTCTGAGTGTGTCAGAGAGTGTCAGAGAATGTCAGTGAGTTTCAGAGAGTGTCACAGACTGTCAGAGAATGTCAGAGAGATTGCAGAGTGTGTCAGAGAGTGTCAGAGAGCTTCAGAGAGTGTCGGAGAGTTTCAGAGAGTTACAGAGAGCTTCAGAGGTTGTCAGAGTGTGTCAGAGAGTGACAGAGAGTTTCAGTGAGTGTCAGAGAGTTTCAGAGAGCTTCAGAGAGTGTCAGAGATTGTCTGAGAGAGTCAGATTGTGAAAGAGTTTCAGAGAGTGTCAGATAGTGTCAGAGAGTTTCAGAGACGGTCTGAGAGTTCCTGAGTGTGTCAGAGAGTGTCAGAGATTTTCAGAGAGTGTCAGAGAGTGTCACAGAGTGTCAGAGAGTTTCAGACAGTGCCAGAGAGTGTCAGAGAGCGTCAGAGAGTTTCAGAGACTGTCAGAGAGTGTCAAAGTGTTTCAGAGAGTGTCAGAGAGTTTCGGAGAGTGTCTGTGAGTGTCGGAGAGTATCAGAGAGTTTCTGAGAGTTTCTGAGTGTGTCAGAGAGTATCAGAGAGTGTCAGAGAGCGTCAGAGATTTTCAGAGAGTTTCAGAGAGCTTCAGAGAGTGTCAGAGATTGTCAGAAAGTTTCAGAGAGAGTCAGAGAGTGTCCGAGAGTTTCTGAGTGTGTCAGAGAGTGTCAGAGAGCGTCAGAGCGTGTCAGAGTGTTTCAGAGAGGTTCTGAGAGTGTCAGAGAGTGTCAGAGAGTGACAGAGAGTTTCAGTGAGTGTCAGAGAGTTTCAGAGAGTTTCAGAGAGTGCCAGAGATTGTCTGAGAGTGTCAGAGAGTGTCAAAGAGTTTCAGAGAGTGTCAGATAGTGTCAGAGAGTTTCAGAGAGGGTCAGAGAGTGTCAGAGAGTGTCTGAGAGTGTCATAGCGTCAGAGAGTGTCAGAGAATGTCGGAGAGTTTCTGAGAGTATCTGTGAGTGTCAAAGAGTGTCAGAGAGTTTCACAGTGTGTCACAGAGAGTCAGAGAGTGTCAGAGAGTTTCAGAGAGAGTCAGATAGTGTCAGAGAGTGTCAGAGAGTTTTAGAGAGTGTCAGAGAGTGTCAGAGAGTTTCAGACAGTGTCAGAGAGTGTCAGAGAGTTTCAGAGAGTGTCAGAGAATTTCAGAGAGTGTCTGTGAGTGTCGGAGAGTGGCAGAGAGTTTCTGAGAGTGGCAGAGATTTTCGGAGAGTATCAGAGAGTGTCAAAGAGTTACAGTGAGTATCAGAGAGTGTCAGAGAGTTTCAGAGAGTTTCAGAGAATGTAGGAGAGTTTCTGAGAGTATCTGTGAGTGTAAGAGAGTGTCAGAGGGTTCTGAGAGTTTCTGCGTGTGTCAGAGAGTGTCACAGATTGTCAGGGAGCATCAGAGAGTTTCAGAGAATTTCAGGCAGTTTGAGAGAGTTTCTGAGAGTGTCAGACAGTGTCAGAGAGTTTCAGAGAGTGTCAGAGAGTGTCAGAGAGTGTCAGAGAGTGTCAGAGAGTTTCAGAGAGTTTCTGAGAATTTCAGAGAGTTTCAGTGAGGGTCAGAGAGTTTCAGAGTGTGTCAGAGGGTTTCAGATTGTTTCAGAGAGTGTCTGAGAGTGTCAGAGTGTTTCAGAGAGTGTCTGAGAGTGTCAGAGAGTGTCAGAGAGTTCCTGAGAGTTCCTGAGAGTTCCTGAGTGTGTCAGAGAGTGTCAGAGATTTTCAGAGAGTGTCACAGAGTGTCAGAGATTGTCAGAGAGTGTCAGAGAGTTTCAGAGAATTTCAGACATTTTCTGAGAGTTTCTGAGAGTTTCACAGAGTTTCAGAGAGTTTCAGAGAGTGTCAGAGAGAGTCAGAGAGAGATAGAGAGTGGCAGCGAGTGTCAGAGAGCTTCTGAGAATTTTTGAGTGTTTCAGAGAATGTCAGATAGTTTCTGAGAGTGTCAGAGAGTGTCAGAGAGTTTCAAAGAGTTTCAGAGAGTTTCTGAGAGCTTCTGAGAGTGTCAGAGACTTTCAGAGAGTTTCAGAGAGTGTCAGAAAGTTTCAGAGAGTGTCAGATAGTGTCAGAGAGTTTCAGAGAGTGACACAGAGTGTCAGAGAGTTTCAGAGAACTTCAGAGAGTGTCAGAGAGTGTCAGAGATTTTCAGAGAGTTTCAGAGAGTGTCAGAGAATTTCAGAGAGTGTCTGTGAGTGTCGGAGAGTGGCAGAGAGTTTCTGAGAGAGGCAGAGATTTTCGGAGAGTATCAGAGAGTGTCAAAGAGTTACAGTGAGTATCAGAGAGTGTCAGAGAGTTTCAGAGAGTTTCAGAGAATGTAGGAGAGTTTCTGAGAGTATCTGTGAGTGTAAGAGAGTGTCAGAGGGTTCTGAGAGTTTCTGCGTGTGTCAGAGAGTGTCACAGATTGTCAGGGAGCGTCAGAGAGTTTCAGAGAATTTCAGGCAGTTTGAGAGAGTTTCTGAGAGTGTCAGACAGTGTCAGAGAGTTTCAGAGAGTGTCAGAGAGTGTCAGAGAGTGTCAGAGAGTGTCAGAGAGTTTCAGAGAGTTTCTGAGAATTTCAGAGAGTTTCAGTGAGGGTCAGAGAGTTTCAGAGTGTGTCAGAGGGTTTCAGATTGTTTCAGAGAGTGTCTGAGAGTGTCAGAGTGTTTCAGAGAGTGTCTGAGAGTGTCAGAGAGTGTCAGAGAGTTCCTGAGAGTTCCTGAGAGTTCCTGAGTGTGTCAGAGAGTGTCAGAGATTTTCAGAGAGTGTCACAGAGTGTCAGAGATTGTCAGAGAGTGTCAGAGAGTTTCAGAGAATTTCAGACATTTTCTGAGAGTGTCTGAGAGTTTCACAGAGTTTCAGAGAGTTTCAGAGAGTGTCAGAGAGAGTCAGAGAGAGATAGAGAGTGGCAGCGAGTGTCAGAGAGCTTCTGAGAATTTTTGAGTGTTTCAGAGAATGTCAGATAGTTTCTGAGAGTGTCAGAGAGTGTCAGAGAGTTTCAAAGAGTTTCAGAGAGTTTCTGAGAGCTTCTGAGAGTGTCAGAGACTTTCAGAGAGTTTCAGAGAGTGTCAGAAAGTTTCAGAGAGTGTCAGATAGTGTCAGAGAGTTTCAGAGAGTGTCACAGAGTGTCAGAGAGTTTCAGAGAACTTCAGAGAGTGTCAGAGAGTGTCAGAGATTTTCAGAGAGTTTCAGAGAGTGTCAGAGAGTTTCAGAAAGTTTCAGACATTGCCTGAGAGTGTCAAAGAGTGTCAAAGAGTTTCAGAGAGTGTCAGTGAGTGTCAGAGAGTGTCAGAGAGTTTCAGAGAGTGGCAGAGAGCGTCAGAGATTTTCAGAGAGTTTCAGAGAGCTTCAGAGAGTGTCAGAGAGTTTCAGAGAGTTTCTGAGAGCGTCAGAGAGTGTCTGAGAGTGTCATAGTGTCAGAGAGTGTCAGAGAATGTCGGAGAGTTTCTGAGAGTATCTGTGAGTGTCAGAGAGCGTCAGAGAGTTTCACAGTGTATCACAGAGTGTCAGAGAGTTTCAGAGAGTTTCAGAGAGAGACAGATAGTGTCAGAGAGTGTCAGAGAGTTTCAGAGAGTGTGAGAGACTGTCTGAGAGTGTCAGAGAGTGTCAGAGAGTGTCAGAGAGTTTCAGAGACTGTCAGAGAGTGTCAAAGAGCTTCAGAGAGTGTCAGTGAGTTTTGGAGAGTGTCTGTGAGGGTTGGAGATTATCAGAGAGTTTCTGAGAGTTTCTGAGTGTGTCAGAGAGTATCACAGAGTGTCAGAGAGCGTCAGAGATTTTCAGAGAGTTTCTGAGAGCTTCAGAGAGTGTCAGAGAGTTTCAGAGAGTTTCTGAGAGCGTCAGAGAGTTTCAGAGACTGTCAGAGAGTGTCAAAGTGTTTCAGAGAGTGTCAGAGAATTTCGGAGAGTGTCTCTGAGTGTCGGAGAGTATCAGAGAGTTTCTGAGAGTTTCTGAGTGTGTCAGAGAGTATCAGAGAGTGTCAGAGAGCGTCAGAGATTTTCAGAGAGTTTCAGAGAGCTTCAGAGAGTGTCAGAGATTGTCAGAAAGTTTCAGAGAGTGTCAGAGAGTGTCCGAGAGATTCTGAGTGTTTCAGAGAGTGTCAGAGAGCGTCAGAGCGTGTCAGAGTGTTTCAGAGAGGTTCTGAGAGTGTCAGAGAGTGTCAGAGAGCTTCTGAGAGTTTCTGAGTTTGTCAGAGAGTGTCCGAGAGTTTCGGAGAGTGTCACAGATTGTCAGGGAGCGTCAGAGAGTTTCAGAGAATTTCAGACAGTTTGAGAGAGTTTCTGAGAGTGTCAGACAGTGTCAGAGAGTTTCAGAGAGTGTCAGAGAGTGTCAGAGAGTTTCAGAGAGTTTCTGAGAGTTTCAGAGAGTTTCAGTGAGGGTCAGAGAGTTTCAGAGTGTGTCAGAGGGTTTCAGATTGTTTCAGAGAGTGTCTGAGAGTGTCAGAGTGTTTCAGAGAGTGTCTGAGAGTGTCAGAGAGTGTCAGAGAGTTCCTGAGAGTTCCTGAGAGTTCCTGAGTGTGTCTGAGAGTGTCAGAGATTTTCAGAGAGTGTCAGAGAGTGTCACAGAGTGTCAGAGATTGTCAGAGAGTGTCAGAGAGTTTCAGAGAATTTCAGACATTTTCTGAGAGTTTCTGAGAGTTTCACAGAGTTTCAGAGAGTTTCAGAGAGTGTCAGAGAGAGTCAGAGAGAGATAGAGAGTGTCAGCGAGTGTCAGAGAGCTTCTGAGAGTTTTTGAGTGTTTCACAGAGTGTCAGATAGTTTCAGAGTGTGTCACAGAGTGTCAGAGAGTTTCAGAGAGTTTCTGAGAGCTTCTGAGAGTGTCAGAGAGTTTCAGAGAGTTTCAGAGAGTGTCAGAAAGTTTCAGAGAGTGTCAGATAGTGTCAGAGAGTTTCAGAGAGTGTCACAGAGTGTCAGAGAGTTTCAGAGAGCTTCAGAGAGTGTCAGAGAGTGTCAGAGATTTTCAGAGAGTTTCAGAGAGTGTCAGAGAGTTTCAGAAAGTTTCAGACATTGCCTGAGAGTGTCAAAGAGTGTCAAAGAGTTTCAGAGAGTGTCAGTGAGTGTCAGAGCGTGTCAGAGAGTTTCAGAGAGTGTCAGAGAGTGTCAAAGAGTTTCAGAGAGTGTCAGAGAGTTTCAGAGAGTTTCAGAGAGTGTCAGAGAGTGTCAGAGATTGTCAGAAAGTTTCAGAGTGTCAGAGATTGTCCGAAGGTGTTAGAGATTGTCAGACAGTGTCAGCGAGTGTCTGAGAGTGTCAGAGTGTGTCAGAGAGTTATCAGAGTTTCAGAGAGTTTCTGAGTGTGTCAGAGAGTGTCAGAGAGCGTCAGAGCGTGTCAGAGTGTTTCAGAGATTTTCTGAGAGTGTCAGAGAGCTTCTGAGAGTTTCTGAGTGTGTCAGAGAGTGTCAGAGAGTTTCGGAGAGTGTCACAGATTGTCCGGGATTATCAGAGAGTTTCAGAGAGTTTCGGAGAGTTTCAGAGAGTTTCAGTGAGGGTCAGAGAGTTTCAGAGTGTGTCAGAGGGTTTCAGATTGTTTCAGAGAGTGTCTGAGAGTGTCAGAGTGTTTCAGAGAGTGTCTGAGAGTGTCAGAGAGTATCAGAGATTGTCAGAGAGTGTCAGAGAGTTTCACAGAGTTTCAGAGAGTTTCTGAGAGTTCCTGAGTGTGTCAGAGAGTGTCAGAGATTTCCAGAGAGTGTCAGAGAGTGTCACAGAGTGTCAGAGATTGTCAGAGAGTGTCAGAGAGTTTCACAGAGTTTCAGAGAGTTTCTGAGAGTTTCTGAGTGTGTCAGAGAGTGTCAGAGAATGTCAGAGAGTTTCAGAGAGTGTCACAGACTGTCAGAGAATGTCAGAGAGATTGCAGAGTGTGTCAGAGAGTGTCAGAGAGCTTCAGAGAGTGTCAGAGAGTTTCAGAGAGTTACAGAGAGCTTCAGAGGTTGTCAGAGAGTGTCAGAGAGTGACAGAGAGTTTCAGTGAGTGTCAGAGAGTTTCAGAGAGTTTCAGAGAGTGTCAGAGATTGTCTGAGAGTGTCAGAGAGTGTCAAAGAGTTTCAGAGAGTGTCAGATAGTGTCAGAGAGTTTCAGAGACGGTCTGAGAGTTCCTGAGTGTGTCAGAGAGTGTCAGAGATTTTCAGAGAGTGTCAGAGAGTGTCACAGAGTGTCAGAGAGTTTCAGACAGTGCCAGAGAGTGTCAGAGAGCGTCAGAGAGTTTCAGAGACTGTCAGAGAGTGTCAAAGTGTTTCAGAGCGTGTCAGAGAGTTTCGGAGAGTGTCTGTGAGTGTCGGAGAGTATCAGAGAGTTTCTGAGAGTTTCTGAGTGTGTCAGAGAGTATCAGAGAGTGTCAGAGAGCGTCAGAGATTTTCAGAGAGTTTCAGAGAGCTTCAGATAGTGTCAGAGAGCTTCAGAGAGTGTCAGAGAGTGTCAGAGATTTTCAGAGAGTTTCAGAGAGTGTCAGAGAGTTTCAGAAAGTTTCAGACATTGCCTGAGAGTTTCAAAGAGTGTCAACGAGTTTCAGAGAGTGTCAGTGAGTGTCAGAGAGTTTCAGAGAGTGTCAGAGAGTGTCAAAGAGTTTCAGAGAGTGTCAGAGAGTTTCAGAGAGTTTCAGAGAGTGTCAGAGAGTGTCAGAGATTGTCAGAAAGTTTCAGAGTGTCAGAGATTGTCCGAGAGTGTTAGAGATTGTCAGACAGTGTCAGCGAGTGTCTGAGAGTGTCAGAGTGTGTCAGAGAGTTATCAGAGTTTCAGAGAGTTTCTGAGTGTGTCAGAGAGTGTCAGAGAGCGTCAGAGCGTGTCAGAGTGTTTCAGAGATTTTCTGAGAGTGTCAGAGAGTGTCAGAGAGCTTCTGAGAGTTTCTGAGTGTGTCAGAGAGTGTCAGAGAGTTTCGGAGAGTGTCACAGATTGTCCGGGATTATCAGAGAGTTTCAGAGAGTTTCGGAGAGTTTCAGAGTGTTTCAGTGAGGGTCAGAGAGTTACAGAGTGTGTCAGAGGGTTTCAGATTGTTTCAGAGAGTGTCTCAGAGTGTCAGAGTGTTTCAGAGAGTGTCTGAGAGTGTCAGAGAGTATCAGAGATTGTCAGAGAGTGTCAGAGAGTTTCACAGAGTTTCACAGAGTTTCTGAGAGTTCCTGAGTGTGTCAGAGAGTGTCAGAGATTTCCAGAGAGTGTCAGAGAGTGTCACAAAGTGTCAGAGATTGTCAGAGAGTGTCAGAGAGTTTCACAGAGTTTCAGAGAGTTTCTGAGAGTTTCTGAGTGTGTCAGAGAGTGTCAGAGAATGTCAGAGAGTTTCAGAGAGTGTCACAGACTGTCAGAGAATGTCAGAGAGATTGCAGAGTGTGTCAGAGAGTGTCAGAGAGCTTCAGAGAGTGTCAGAGAGTTTCAGAGAGTTACAGAGAGCTTCAGAGGTTGTCAGAGAGTGTCAGAGAGTGTCAAAGAGTTTCAGAGAGTGTCAGATAGTGTCAGAGAGTTTCAGAGACGGTCTGAGAGTTCCTGAGTGTGTCAGAGAGTGTCAGAGATTTTCAGAGAGTGTCAGAGAGTGTCACAGAGTGTCAGAGAGTTTCAGACAGTGCCAGAGAGTGTCAGAGAGCGTCAGAGAGTTTCAGAGACTGTCAGAGAGTGTCAAAGTGTTTCAGAGAGTGTCAGAGAGTTTCGGAGAGTGTCTGTGAGTGTCGGAGAGTATCAGAGAGTTTCTGAGAGTTTCTGAGTGTGTCAGAGAGTATCAGAGAGTGTCAGAGAGCGTCAGAGATTTTCAGAGAGTTTCAGAGAGCTTCAGAGAGTGTCAGAGATTGTCAGAAAGTTTCAGAGAGAGTCAGAGAGTGTCCGAGAGTTTCTGAGTGTGTCAGAGAGTGTCAGAGAGCGTCAGAGCGTGTCAGAGTGTTTCAGAGAGGTTCTGAGAGTGTCAGAGAGTGTCAGAGAGTGACAGAGAGTTTCAGTGAGTGTCAGAGAGTTTCAGAGAGTTTCAGAGAGTGTCAGAGATTGTCTGAGAGTGTCAGAGAGTGTCAAAGAGTTTCAGAGAGTGTCAGATAGTGTCAGAGAGTTTCAGAGAGGGTCAGAGAGTGTCAGAGAGTGTCTGAGAGTGTCATAGAGTGTCAGAGAGTGTCAGAGAATGTCGGAGAGTTTCTGAGAGTATCTGTGCGTGTCAGAGAGCGTCAGAGAGTTTCACAGTGTATCACAGAGTGTCAGAGAGTTTCAGAGAGTTTCAGAGAGAGTCAGATAGTGTCAGAGAGTTTCAGAGAGTGTCAGAGAGTGTCAGAGAGTGTCAGAGAGTTTCAGAGAGTTTCTGAGAGTTTCAGAGAGTTTCAGTGAGGGTCAGAGAGTTTCAGAGTGTGTCAGAGGGTTTCAGATTGTTTCAGAGAGTGTCTGAGAGTGTCAGAGTGTTTCAGAGAGTGTCTGAGAGTGTCAGAGAGTGTCAGAGAGTTCCTGAGAGTTCCTGAGAGTTCCTGAGTGTGTCAGAGAGTGTCAGAGATTTTCAGAGAGTGTCAGAGAGTGTCACAGAGTGTCAGAGATTGTCAGAGAGTGTCAGAGAGTTTCAGAGAATTTCAGACATTTTCTGAGAGTTTCTGAGAGTTTCACAGAGTTTCAGAGAGTTTCAGAGAGTGTCAGAGAGAGTCAGAGAGAGATAGAGAGTATCAGCGAGTGTCAGAGAGCTTCTGAGAGTTTTTGAGTGTTTCAGAGAGTGTCAGATAGTTTCAGAGTGTGTCGCAGAGTGTCAGAGAGTTTCAGAGAGTTTCTGAGAGCTTCTGAGAGTGTCAGAGAGTTTCAGAGAGTTTCAGAGAGTGTCAGAAAGTTTCAGAGAGTGTCAGATAGTGTCAGAGAGTTTCAGAGAGTGTCACAGAGTGTCAGAGAGTTTCAGAGAGCTTCAGAGAGTGTCAGAGAGTGTCAGAGATTTTCAGAGAGTTTCAGAGAGTGTCAGAGAGTTTCAGAAAGTTTCAGACATTGCCTGAGAGTGTCAAAGAGTGTCAACGAGTTTCAGAGAGTGTCAGTGAGTGTCAGAGAGTGTCAGCGAGTTTCAGAGAGTGTCAGAGAGTGTCAAAGAGTTTCAGAGAGTGTCAGAGAGTTTCAGAGAGTTTCAGAGAGTGTCAGAGAGTGTCAGAGATTGTCAGAAAGTTTCAGAGTGTCAGAGATTGTCCGAGAGTGTTAGAGATTGTCAGACAGTGTCAGCGAGTGTCTGAGAGTGTCAGAGTGTGTCAGAGAGTTATCAGAGTTTCAGAGAGTTTCTGAGTGTGTCAGAGAGTGTCAGAGAGCGTCAGAGCGTGTCAGAGTGTTTCAGAGATTTTCTGAGAGTGTCAGAGAGTGTCAGAGAGCTTCTGAGAGTTTCTGAGTGTGTCAGAGAGTGTCAGAGAGTTTCGGAGAGTGTCACAGATTGTCCGGGATTATCAGAGAGTTTCAGAGAGTTTCGGAGAGTTTCAGAGTGTTTCAGTGAGGGTCAGAGAGTTACAGAGTGTGTCAGAGGGTTTCAGATTGTTTCAGAGAGTGTCTGAGAGTGTCAGAGTGTTTCAGAGAGTGTCTGAGAGTGTCAGAGAGTATCAGAGATAGTCAGAGAGTGTCAGAGAGTTTCACAGAGTTTCACAGAGTTTCTGAGAGTTCCTGAGTGTGTCAGAGAGTGTCAGAGATTTCCAGAGAGTGTCAGAGAGTGTCACAGAGTGTCAGAGATTGTCAGAGAGTGTCAGAGAGTTTCACAGAGTTTCAGAGAGTTTCTGAGAGTTTCTGAGTGTGTCAGAGAGTGTCAGAGAATGTCAGAGAGATTCAGAGAGTGTCACAGACTGTCAGAGAATGTCAGAGAGATTGCAGAGTGTGTCAGAGAGTGTCAGAGAGCTTCAGAGAGTGTCAGAGAGTTTCAGAGAGTTACAGAGAGCTTCAGAGGTTGTCAGAGAGTGTCAGAGAGTGACAGAGAGTTTCAGTGAGTGTCAGAGAGTTTCAGAGAGTTTCAGAGAGTTTCAGAGATTGTCTGAGAGTGTCAGAGAGTGTCAAAGAGTTTCAGAGAGTGTCAGATAGTGTCAGAGAGTTTCAGAGACGGTCTGAGAGTTCCTGAGTGTGTCAGAGAGTGTCAGAGATTTTCAGAGAGTGTCAGAGAGTGTCACAGAGTGTCAGAGAGTTTCAGACAGTGCCAGAGAGTGTCAGAGAGCGTCAGAGAGTTTCAGAGACTGTCAGAGAGTGTCAAAGTGTTTCAGAGCGTGTCAGAGAGTTTCGGAGAGTGTCTGTGAGTGTCGGAGAGTATCAGAGAGTTTCTGAGAGTTTCTGAGTGTGTCAGAGAGTATCAGAGAGTGTCAGAGAGCGTCAGAGATTTTCAGAGAGTTTCAGAGAGCTTCAGAGAGTGTCAGAGATTGTCAGAAAGTTTCAGAGAGAGTCAGAGAGTGTCCGAGAGTTTCTGAGTGTGTCAGAGAGTGTCAGAGAGCGTCAGAGCGTGTCAGAGTGTTTCAGAGAGGTTCTGAGAGTGTCAGAGAGTGTCAGAGAGTGACAGAGAGTTTCAGTGAGTGTCAGAGAGTTTCAGAGAGTTTCAGAGAGTGTCAGAGATTGTCTGAGAGTGTCAGAGAGTGTCAAAGAGTTTCAGAGAGTGTCAGATCGTGTCAGAGAGTTTCAGAGAGGGTCAGAGAGTGTCAGAGAGTGTCTGAGAGTGTCATAGAGTGTCAGAGAGTGTCAGAGAATGTCGGAGAGTTTCTGAGAGTATCTGTGCGTGTCAGAGAGCGTCAGAGAGTTTCACAGTGTATCACAGAGTGTCAGAGAGTTTCAGAGAGTTTCAGAGAGAGTCAGATAGTGTCAGAGAGTGTCAGAGAGTTTCAGAGAGTGTGAGAGACTGTCTGAGAGTGTCAGAGAGTGTCAGAGAGTGTCAGAGAGTTTCAGAAAGTGCCAGAGAGTGTCAGAGAGCGTCAGACAGTTTCAGAGACTGTCAGAGAGTGTCAAAGAGCTTCAGAGAGTGTCAGAGAGTTTTGGAGAGTGTCTGTGAGGGTCGGAGAGTATCAGAGAGTTTCTGAGAGTTTCTGAGTGTGTCAGAGAGTATCACAGAGTGTCAGAGAGCGTCAGAGATTTTCAGAGAGTTTCAGAGAGCTTCAGAGAGTGTCAGAGATTGTCGGAAAGTTTCAGAGAGTGTCAGAAAGTGTCCGAGTGTTTCTGAGTGTGTCAGAGAGTGTCAGAGAGCGTCAGAGCGTGTCAGAGAGTTTCAGAGAGTTTCTGAGAGCGTCAGAGAGTTTCAGAGACTGTCAGAGAGTGTCAAAGAGTTTCAGAGAGTGTCAGAGAATTTCGGAGAGTGTCTGTGAGTGTCGGAGAGTATCAGAGAGTTTCTGAGAGTTTCTGAGTGTGTCAGAGAGTATCAGAGAGTGTCAGAGAGCGTCAGAGATTTTCAGAGAGTTTCAGAGAGCTTCAGAGAGTGTCAGAGATTGTCAGAAAGTTTCAGAGAGTGTCAGAGAGTGTCCGAGAGATTCTGAGTGTTTCAGAGAGTGTCAGAGAGCGTCAGAGCGTGTCAGAGTGTTTCAGAGAGGTTCTGAGAGTGTCAGAGAGTGTCAGGGAGCTTCTGAGAGTTTCTGAGTTTGTCAGAGAGTGTCAGAGAGTGTCCGAGAGTTTCGGAGAGTGTCACAGATTGTCAGGGAGCGTCAGAGAGTTTCAGAGAATTTCAGACAGTTTGAGAGAGTTTCTGAGAGTGTCAGACAGTGTCAGAGAGTTTCAGAGAGTGTCAGAGAGTGTCAGAGAGTGTCAGAGAGTTTCAGAGAGTTTCTGAGAGTTTCAGAGAGTTTCAGTGAGGGTCAGAGAGTTTCAGAGTGTGTCAGAGGGTTTCAGATTGTTTCAGAGAGTGTCTGAGAGTGTCAGAGTGTTTCAGAGAGTGTCTGAGAGTGTCAGAGAGTTCCTGAGAGTTCCTGAGAGTTCCTGAGTGTGTCAGAGAGTGTCAGAGATTTTCAGAGAGTGTCACAGAGTGTCACAGAGTGTCAGAGATTGTCAGAGAGTGTCAGAGAGTTTCAGAGAGTTTCTGAGAGTTTCAGAGAGTTTCAGTGAGGGTCAGAGAGTTTCAGAGTGTGTCAGAGGGTTTCAGATTGTTTCAGAGAGTGTCTGAGAGTGTCAGAGTGTTTCAGAGAGTGTCTGAGAGTGTCAGAGAGTTCCTGAGAGTTCCTGAGAGTTCCTGAGTGTGTCAGAGAGTGTCAGAGATTTTCAGAGAGTGTCACAGAGTGTCACAGAGTGTCAGAGATTGTCAGAGAGTGTCAGAGAGTTTCAGAGAATTTCAGACATTTTCTGAGAGTTTCTGAGAGTTTCACAGAGTTTCAGAGAGTTTCAGAGAGTGTCAGAGGGAGTCAGAGAGAGATAGAGAGTGTCAGCGAGTGTCAGAGAGCTTCTGAGAGTTTTTGAGTGTTTCAGAGAGTGTCAGATAGTTTCAGAGTGTGTCACAGAGTGTCAGAGAGTTTCAGAGAGTTTCAGAGAGTGTCAGATAGTGTCAGAGAGTTTCAGAGAGGGTCTGAGAGTTCCTGAGTGTGTCAGAGAGTGTCAGAGATTTTCAGAGAGTGTCAGAGAGTGTCACAGAGTGTCAGAGAGTTTCAGACAGTGCCAGAGAGTGTCAGAGAGCGTCAGAGAGTTTCAGAGGCTGTCAGAGAGTGTCAAAGAGCTTCAGAGAGTGTCAGAGAGTTTCGGAGAGTGTCTGTGAGTGTCGGAGAGTATCAGAGAGTTTCTGAGAGTTTCTGAGTGTGTCAGAGAGTATCAGAGAGTGTCAGAGACTGTCAGAGATTTTCAGAGAGTTTCAGAGAGCTTCAGAGAGTGTCAGAGATTGTCAGAAAGTTTCAGAGAGTGTCAGAGAGTGTCCGAGAGTGTCTGAGTGTGTCAGAGAGTGTCAGAGAGCGTCAGAGCGTGTCAGAGAGTTTCAGAGAGTGTCAGAGAGTTTCGGTGAGTGTCTGTGAGTGTCGGAGAGTATCAGAGAGTTTCTGAGAGTTTCTGAGTGTGTCAGAGAGTATCAGAGAGTTTCTGAGTGTGTCAGAGAGTGTCAGAGAATGTCAGAGAGTTTCAGAGAGTGTCACAGACTGTCAGAGAATGTCAGAGAGATTGCAGAGTGTGTCAGAGAGTGTCAGAGAGCTTCAGAGAGTGTCAGAGAGTTTCAGAGAGTTACAGAGAGCTTCAGAGGTTGTCAGAGAGTGTCAGAGAGTGACAGAGAGTTTCAGTGAGTGTCAGAGAGTTTCAGAGAGTTTCAGAGAGTGTCAGAGATTGTCTGAGAGTGTCAGAGAGTGTCAAAGAGTTTCAGAGAGTGTCAGATAGTGTCAGAGAGTTTCAGAGAGGGTCAGAGAGTGTCAGAGAGTGTCTGAGAGTTTCATAGAGTGTCAGAGAGTGTCAGAGAATGTCGGAGAGTTTCTGAGAGTATCTGTGCGTGTCAGAGAGCGTCAGAGAGTTTCACAGTGTATCACAGAGTGTCAGAGAGTTTCAGAGAGTTTCAGAGAGAGTCAGATAGTGTCAGAGAGTGTCAGAGAGTTTCAGAGAGTGTGAGAGACTGTCTGAGAGTGTCAGAGAGTGTCAGAGAGTGTCAGAGAGTTTCAGAATGTGCCAGAGAGTGTCAGAGAGCGTCAGACAGTTTCAGAGACTGTCAGAGAGTCTCAAAGAGCTTCAGAGAGTGTCAGAGAGTTTTGGAGAGTGTCTGTGAGGGTCGGAGAGTATCAGAGAGTTTCTGAGAGTTTCTGAGTGTGTCAGAGATTGTCAGAAAGTTTCAGAGAGTGTCAGAGAGTGTCCGAGAGTTTCTGAGTGTGTCAGAGAGTGTCAGAGAGCGTCAGAGCGTGTCAGAGTGTTTCAGAGAGGGTCTGAGAGTGTCAGCGAGTGTCAGAGAGCTTCTGAGAGTTTCTGAGTGTGTCAGAGAGTGTCAGAGAATGTCAGAGAGTTTCAGAGAGTGTCACAGACTGTCAGAGAATGTCAGAGAGATTGCAGAGTGTTTCAGAGAGTGTCAGAGAGCTTCAGAGAGTGTCAGAGAGTTTCAGAGAGTTACAGAGAGCTTCAGAGGTTGTCAGAGAGTGTCAGAGAGTGACAGAGAGTTTCAGTGAGTGTCAGAGAGTTTCAGAGAGTTTCAGAGAGTGTCAGAGATTGTCTGAGAGTGTCAGAGAGTGCCAAAGAGTTTCAGAGAGTGTCAGATAGTGTCAGAGAGTTTCAGAGAGGGTCAGAGAGTGTCAGAGAGTGTCTGAGAGTGTCATAGAGTGTCAGAGAGTGTCAGAGAATGTCGGAGAGTTTCTGAGAGTATCTGTGCGTGTCAGAGAGCGTCAGAGAGTTTCACAGTGTATCACAGAGTGTCAGAGAGTTTCAGAGAGTTTCAGAGAGAGTCAGATAGTGTCAGAGATTGTCAGAGAGTTTCAGAGAGTGTGAGAGACTGTCTGAGAGTGTCAGAGAGTGTCAGAGAGTGTCAGAGAGTTTCAGAAAGTGCCAGAGAGTGTCAGAGAGCGTCAGACAGTTTCAGAGACTGTCAGAGAGTCTCAAAGAGCTTCAGAGAGTGTCAGAGAGTTTTGGAGAGTGTCTGTGAGGGTCGGAGAGTATCAGAGAGTTTCTGAGAGTTTCTGAGTGTGTCAGAGAGTATCACAGAGTGTCAGACAGCGTCAGAGATTTTCAGAGAGTTTCAGAGAGCTTCAGAGAGTGTCAGAGATTGTCGGAAAGTTTCAGAGAGTGTCAGAAAGTGTCCGAGTGTTTCTGAGTGTGTCAGAGAGTGTCAGAGAGCGTCAGAGCGTGTCAGAGAGTTTCAGAGAGTTTCTGAGAGCGTCAGAGAGTTTCAGAGACTGTCAGAGAGTGTCAAAGAGTTTCAGAGAGTGTCAGAGAATTTCGGAGAGTGTCTGTGAGTGTCGGAGAGTATCAGAGAGTTTCTGAGAGTTTCTGAGTGTGTCAGAGAGTATCAGAGAGTGTCAGAGAGCGTCGGAGATTTTCAGAGAGTTTCAGAGAGCTTCAGAGAGTGTCAGAGATTGTCAGAAAGTTTCAGAGAGTGTCAGAGAGTGTCCGAGAGATTCTGAGTGTTTCAGAGAGTGTCAGAGAGCGTCAGAGCGTGTCAGAGTGTTTCAGAGAGGTTCTGAGAGTGTCAGAGAGTGTCAGAGAGCTTCTGAGAGTTTCTGAGTTTGTCAGAGAGTGTCAGAGAGTGTCCGTTAGTTTCGGAGAGTGTCACAGATTGTCAGGGAGCGTCAGAGAGTTTCAGAGAATTTCAGACAGTTTGAGAGAGTTTCTGAGAGTGTCAGACAGTGTCAGAGAGTTTCAGAGAGTGTCAGAGAGTGTCAGAGAGTGTCAGAGAGTGTCCGAGAGTTTCTGAGTGTGTCAGAGAGTGTCAGAGAGCGTCAGAGCGTGTCAGAGTGTTTCAGAGAGGGTCTGAGAGTGTCAGCGAGTGTCAGAGAGCTTCTGAGAGTTTCTGAGTGTGTCAGAGAGTGTCAGAGAATGTCAGAGAGTTTCAGAGAGTGTCACAGACTGTCAGAGAATGTCAGAGAGATTGCAGAGTGTTTCAGAGAGTGTCAGAGAGCTTCAGAGAGTGTCAGAGAGTTTCAGAGAGTTACAGAGAGCTTCAGAGGTTGTCAGAGAGTGTCAGAGAGTGACAGAGAGTTTCAGTGAGTGTCAGAGAGTTTCAGAGAGTTTCAGAGAGTGTCAGAGATTGTCTGAGAGTGTCAGAGAGTGCCAAAGAGTTTCAGAGAGTGTCAGATAGTGTCAGAGAGTTTCAGAGAGGGTCAGAGAGTGTCAGAGAGTGTCTGAGAGTGTCATAGAGTGTCAGAGAGTGTCAGAGAATGTCGGAGAGTTTCTGAGAGTATCTGTGCGTGTCAGAGAGCGTCAGAGAGTTTCACAGTGTATCACAGAGTGTCAGAGAGTTTCAGAGAGTTTCAGAGAGAGTCAGATAGTGTCAGAGATTGTCAGAGAGTTTCAGAGAGTGTGAGAGACTGTCTGAGAGTGTCAGAGAGTGTCAGAGAGTGTCAGAGAGTTTCAGAAAGTGCCAGAGAGTGTCAGAGAGCGTCAGACAGTTTCAGAGACTGTCAGAGAGTCTCAAAGAGCTTCAGAGAGTGTCAGAGAGTTTTGGAGAGTGTCTGTGAGGGTCGGAGAGTATCAGAGAGTTTCTGAGAGTTTCTGAGTGTGTCAGAGAGTATCACAGAGTGTCAGACAGCGTCAGAGATTTTCAGAGAGTTTCAGAGAGCTTCAGAGAGTGTCAGAGATTGTCGGAAAGTTTCAGAGAGTGTCAGAAAGTGTCCGAGTGTTTCTGAGTGTGTCAGAGAGTGTCAGAGAGCGTCAGAGCGTGTCAGAGAGTTTCAGAGAGTTTCTGAGAGCGTCAGAGAGTTTCAGAGACTGTCAGAGAGTGTCAAAGAGTTTCAGAGAGTGTCAGAGAATTTCGGAGAGTGTCTGTGAGTGTCGGAGAGTATCAGAGAGTTTCTGAGAGTTTCTGAGTGTGTCAGAGAGTATCAGAGAGTGTCAGAGAGCGTCGGAGATTTTCAGAGAGTTTCAGAGAGCTTCAGAGAGTGTCAGAGATTGTCAGAAAGTTTCAGAGAGTGTCAGAGAGTGTCCGAGAGATTCTGAGTGTTTCAGAGAGTGTCAGAGAGCGTCAGAGCGTGTCAGAGTGTTTCAGAGAGGTTCTGAGAGTGTCAGAGAGTGTCAGAGAGCTTCTGAGAGTTTCTGAGTTTGTCAGAGAGTGTCAGAGAGTGTCCGTTAGTTTCGGAGAGTGTCACAGATTGTCAGGGAGCGTCAGAGAGTTTCAGAGAATTTCAGACAGTTTGAGAGAGTTTCTGAGAGTGTCAGACAGTGTCAGAGAGTTTCAGAGAGTGTCAGAGAGTGTCAGAGAGTGTCAGAGAGTTTCAGAGAGTTTCTGAGAGTTTCAGAGAGTTTCAGTGAGGGTCAGAGAGTTTCAGAGTGTGTCAGAGGGTTTCAGATTGTTTCAGAGAGTGTCTGAGAGTGTCAGAGTGTTTCAGAGAGTGTCTGAGAGTGTCAGAGAGTTCCTGAGAGTTCCTGAGAGTTCCTGAGTGTGTCAGAGAGTGTCAGAGATTTTCAGAGAGTGTCAGAGAGTGTCACAGAGTGTCAGAGATTGTCAGAGAGTGTCAGAGAGTTTCAGAGAATTTCAGACATTTTCTGAGAGTTTCTGAGAGTTTCACAGAGTTTCAGAGAGTTTCAGAGAGTGTCAGAGAGAGTCAGAGAGAGATAGAGAGTGTCAGCGAGTGTCAGAGAGCTTCTGAGAGTTTTTGAGTGTTTCAGAGAGTGTCAGATAGTTTCAGAGTGTGTCACAGAGTGTCAGAGAGTTTCAGAGAGTTTCAGAGAGTTTCTGAGAGCTTCTGAGAGTGTCAGAGACTTTCAGAGAGATTCAGAGAGTGTCAGAAAGTTTCAGAGAGTGTCAGATAGTGTCAGAGAGTTTCAGAGAGTGTCACAGAGTGTCAGAGAGTTTCAGAGAGCTTCAGAGAGTGTCAAAGAGTTTCAGAGATTTTCAGAGAGTTTCAGAGAGTGTCAGAGAGTTTCAGAAAGTTTCAGACATTGCCTGAGAGTTTCAAAGAGTGACAAAGAGTTTCAGAGAGTGTCAGTGAGTGTCAGAGAGTGTCAGAGAGTTTCAGAGAGTGTCAGAGAGTGTCAAAGAGTTTCAGAGAGTGTCAGAGAGTTTCTGAGAGTTTCAGAGTGTTTCAGTGAGGGTCAGAGAGTTTCAGAGTGTGTCAGAGGGTTTCAGATTGTTTCAGAGAGTGTCTGAGAGTGTCAGAGTGTTTCAGAGAGTGTCAGAGAGTTTCACAGAGTTTCAGAGAGTTTCTGAGAGTTTCTGAGTGTGTCAGAGAGTGTCAGAGAATGTCAGAGAGTTTCAGAGAGTGTCACAGACTGTCAGAGAATGTCAGAGAGATTGCAGAGTGTGTCAGAGAGTGTCAGAGAGCTTCAGAGAGTGTCAGAGAGTTTCAGAGAGTTACAGAGAGCTTCAGAGGTTGTCAGAGAGTGTCAGAGATTGTCTGAGAGTGTCAGAGAGTGTCAAAGAGTTTCAGAGAGTGTCAGACAGTGTCAGAGAGTTTCAGAGAGGGTCTGAGAGTTCCTGAGTGTGTCAGAGAGTGTCAGAGATTTTCAGAGAGTGTCAGAGAGTGTCACAGAGTGTCAGAGAGTTTCAGACAGTGCCAGAGAGTGTCAGAGAGCGTCAGAGAGTTTCAGAGGCTGTCAGAGAGTGTCAAAGAGCTTCAGAGAGTGTCAGAGAGTTTCGGAGAGTGTCTGTGAGTGTCGGAGAGTATCAGAGAGTTTCTGAGAGTTTCTGAGTGTGTCAGAGAGTATCAGAGAGTGTCAGAGACTGTCAGAGATTTTCAGAGAGTTTCAGAGAGCTTCAGAGAGTGTCAGAGATTGTCAGAAAGTTTCAGAGAGTGTCAGAGAGTGTCCGAGAGTGTCTGAGTGTGTCAGAGAGTGTCAGAGAGCGTCAGAGCGTGTCAGAGAGTTTCAGAGAGTTTCTGAGAGCGTCAGAGAGTTTCAGAGACTGTCAGAGAGTGTCAAAGAGTTTCAGAGAGTGTCAGAGAGTTTCGGTGAGTGTCTGTGAGTGTCGGAGAGTATCAGAGAGTTTCTGAGAGTTTCTGAGTGTGTCAGAGAGTATCAGAGAGTGTCAGAGAGCGTCAGAGATTTTCAGAGAGTTTCAGAGAGCTTCAGAGAGTGTCAGAGATTGTCAGAAAGTTTCAGAGAGTGTCAGAGAGTGTCCGAGAGTTTCTGAGTGTGTCAGAGAGTGTCAGAGAGCGTCAGAGCGTGTCAGATTGTTTCAGAGAGGGTCTGAGAGTGTCAGCGAGTGTCAGAGAGCTTCTGAGAGTTTCTGAGTGTGTCAGAGAGTGTCAGAGAATGTCAGAGAGTTTCAGAGAGTGTCACAGACTGTCAGAGAATGTCAGAGAGATTGCAGAGTGTGTCAGAGAGTGTCAGAGAGCTTCAGAGAGTGTCAGAGAGTTTCAGAGAGTTACAGAGAGCTTCAGAGGTTGTCAGAGAGTGTCAGAGAGTGACAGAGAGTTTCAGTGAGTGTCAGAGAGTTTCAGAGAGTTTCAGAGAGTGTCAGAGATTGTCTGAGAGTGTCAGAGAGTGTCAAAGAGTTTCAGAGAGTGTCAGATAGTGTCAGAGAGTTTCAGAGAGGGTCAGAGAGTGTCAGAGAGTGTCTGAGAGTGTCATAGAGTGTCAGAGAGTGTCAGAGAATGTCGGAGAGTTTCTGAGAGTATCTTTGAGTGTCAGAGAGCGTCAGAGAGTTTCACAGTCTGTCACAGAGTGTCAGAGAGTTTCAGAGAGTTTCAGAGAGAGTTAGATAGTGTCAGAGAGTGTCAGAGAGTTTCAGAGAGTGTGAGAGACTGTCTGAGAGTGTCAGAGATTTTCAGAGAGTGTCAGAGAGTGTCACAGAGTGTCAGAGAGTTTCAGACAGTGCCAGAGAGTGTCAGAGAGCGTCAGAGAGTTTCAGAGACTGTCAGAGAGTGTCAAAGTGCTTCAGAGAGTGTCAGAGAGTTTCGAAGAGTTTCTGTGAGTGTCGGAAAGTATCAGAGAGTTTCTGAGAGTTTCTGAGTGTGTCAGAGAGTATCAGAGAGTGTCAGAGACTGTCAGAGATTTTCAGAGAGTTTCAGAGAGCTTCAGAGAGTGTCTGAGAGTGTCAGAGAGTGTCAGAGAGTTCCTGAGAGTTCCTGAGTGTGTCAGAGAGTGTCAGAGATTTTCAGAGAGTGTCAGAGAGTGTCACAGAGTGTCAGAGATTGTCAGAGAGTGTCAGAGAGTTTCAGAGAATTTCAGACATTTTCTGAGAGTTTCTGAGAGTTTCACAGAGTTTCAGAGAGTTTCAGAAAGTGTCAGAGAGTGTCAGAGAGGGATAGAGAGTGTCAGCGAGTGTCACAGAGTTTCTGAGCGTTTTTGAGTGTTTCAGAGAGTGTCAGATAGTTTCAGAGAGTGTCACAGAGTGTCAGAGAGTTTCAGAGAGTTTCAGAGAGTTTCTGAGAGCTTCTGAGAGTGTCAGAGAGTTTCAGAGAGTTTCAGAGAGTGTCAGAAAGTTTCAGAGAGTGTCAGATAGTGTCAGAGAGTTTCAGAGAGTGTCACAGAGTGTCAGAGAGTTTCAGAGAGCTTCAGAGAGTGTCAAAGAGTTTCAGAGATTTTCAGAGAGTTTCAGAGAGTGTCAGAGAGTTTCAGAAAGTTTCAGACATTGCCTGAGAGTTTCAAAGAGTGACAAAGAGTTTCAGAGAGTGTCAGTGAGTGTCAGAGAGTGTCAGAGAGTTTCAGAGAGTGTCAGAGAGTGTCAAAGAGTTTCAGAGAGTGTCAGAGAGTTTCTGAGAGTTTCAGAGTGTTTCAGTGAGGGTCAGAGAGTTTCAGAGTGTGTCAGAGGGTTTCAGATTGTTTCAGAGAGTGTCTGAGAGTGTCAGAGTGTTTCAGAGAGTGTCAGAGAGTTTCACAGAGTTTCAGAGAGTTTCTGAGAGTTTCTGAGTGTGTCAGAGAGTGTCAGAGAATGTCAGAGAGTTTCAGAGAGTGTCACAGACTGTCAGAGAATGTCAGAGAGATTGCAGAGTGTGTCAGAGAGTGTCAGAGAGCTTCAGAGAGTGTCAGAGAGTTTCAGAGAGTTACAGAGAGCTTCAGAGGTTGTCAGAGAGTGTCAGAGATTGTCTGAGAGTGTCAGAGAGTGTCAAAGAGTTTCAGAGAGTGTCAGACAGTGTCAGAGAGTTTCAGAGAGGGTCTGAGAGTTCCTGAGTGTGTCAGAGAGTGTCAGAGATTTTCAGAGAGTGTCAGAGAGTGTCACAGAGTGTCAGAGAGTTTCAGACAGTGCCAGAGAGTGTCAGAGAGCGTCAGAGAGTTTCAGAGGCTGTCAGAGAGTGTCAAAGAGCTTCAGAGAGTGTCAGAGAGTTTCGGAGAGTGTCTGTGAGTGTCGGAGAGTATCAGAGAGTTTCTGAGAGTTTCTGAGTGTGTCAGAGAGTATCAGAGAGTGTCAGAGACTGTCAGAGATTTTCAGAGAGTTTCAGAGAGCTTCAGAGAGTGTCAGAGATTGTCAGAAAGTTTCAGAGAGTGTCAGAGAGTGTCCGAGAGTGTCTGAGTGTGTCAGAGAGTGTCAGAGAGCGTCAGAGCGTGTCAGAGAGTTTCAGAGAGTTTCTGAGAGCGTCAGAGAGTTTCAGAGACTGTCAGAGAGTGTCAAAGAGTTTCAGAGAGTGTCAGAGAGTTTCGGTGAGTGTCTGTGAGTGTCGGAGAGTATCAGAGAGTTTCTGAGAGTTTCTGAGTGTGTCAGAGAGTATCAGAGAGTGTCAGAGAGCGTCAGAGATTTTCAGAGAGTTTCAGAGAGCTTCAGAGAGTGTCAGAGATTGTCAGAAAGTTTCAGAGAGTGTCAGAGAGTGTCCGAGAGTTTCTGAGTGTGTCAGAGAGTGTCAGAGAGCGTCAGAGCGTGTCAGATTGTTTCAGAGAGGGTCTGAGAGTGTCAGCGAGTGTCAGAGAGCTTCTGAGAGTTTCTGAGTGTGTCAGAGAGTGTCAGAGAATGTCAGAGAGTTTCAGAGAGTGTCACAGACTGTCAGAGAATGTCAGAGAGATTGCAGAGTGTGTCAGAGAGTGTCAGAGAGCTTCAGAGATTGTCAGAGAGTTTCAGAGAGTTACAGAGAGCTTCAGAGGTTGTCAGAGAGTGTCAGGGAGTGACAGAGAGTTTCAGTGAGTGTCAGAGAGTTTCAGAGAGTTTCAGAGAGTGTCAGAGATTGTCTGAGAGTGTCAGAGAGTGTCAAAGAGTTTCAGAGAGTGTCAGATAGTGTCAGAGAGTTTCAGAGAGGGTCAGAGAGTGTCAGAGAGTGTCTGAGAGTGTCATAGAGTGTCAGAGAGTGTCAGAGAATGTCGGAGAGTTTCTGAGAGTATCTTTGAGTGTCAGAGAGCGTCAGAGAGTTTCACAGTCTGTCACAGAGTGTCAGAGAGTTTCAGAGAGTTTCAGAGAGAGTTAGATAGTGTCAGAGAGTGTCAGAGAGTTTCAGAGAGTGTGAGAGACTGTCTGAGAGTGTCAGAGATTTTCAGAGAGTGTCAGAGAGTGTCACAGAGTGTCAGAGAGTTTCAGACAGTGCCAGAGAGTGTCAGAGAGCGTCAGAGAGTTTCAGAGACTGTCAGAGAGTGTCAAAGTGCTTCAGAGAGTGTCAGAGAGTTTCGAAGAGTTTCTGTGAGTGTCGGAAAGTATCAGAGAGTTTCTGAGAGTTTCTGAGTGTGTCAGAGAGTATCAGAGAGTGTCAGAGACTGTCAGAGATTTTCAGAGAGTTTCAGAGAGCTTCAGAGAGTGTCTGAGAGTGTCAGAGAGTGTCAGAGAGTTCCTGAGAGTTCCTGAGTGTGTCAGAGAGTGTCAGAGATTTTCAGAGAGTGTCAGAGAGTGTCACAGAGTGTCAGAGATTGTCAGAGAGTGTCAGAGAGTTTCAGAGAATTTCAGACATTTTCTGAGAGTTTCTGAGAGTTTCACAGAGTTTCAGAGAGTTTCAGAAAGTGTCAGAGAGTGTCAGAGAGGGATAGAGAGTGTCAGCGAGTGTCACAGAGTTTCTGAGCGTTTTTGAGTGTTTCAGAGAGTGTCAGATAGTTTCAGAGAGTGTCACAGAGTGTCAGAGAGTTTCAGAGAGTTTCAGAGAGTTTCTGAGAGCTTCTGAGAGTGTCAGAGAGTTTCAGAGAGTTTCAGAGAGTGTCAGAAAGTTTCAGAGAGTGTCAGATAGTGTCAGAGAGTTTCAGAGAGTGTCACAGAGTGTCAGAGAGTTTCAGAGAGCTTCAGAGAGTGTCAGAGAGTGTCAGCGATTTTCAGAGAGTTTCAGAGAGTGTCAGAGATTGTCAGAGAGTGTCAGAGAGTTTCAGAGAATTTCAAACATTTTCTGAGAGTTTCTGAGAGTTTGACAGAGTGTCAGAGAGTGTCAGAGAGTTTCAGAGAGTGTCAAAGAGTTTCAGAGAGTGTCAGAGAGTTTCAGAGAGTTTCAGAGAGCGTCAGAGAGTGTCAGAGATTGTCAGAAAGTTTCAGAGAGTGTCAGAGATTGTCCGTGAGTGTTAGAGATTGTCAGAGAGTGTCAGCGAGTGTCTGCGAGTGTCAGAATGTGTCAGAGAGTTATCAGAGTTTCAGAGAGTTTCTGAGTGTGTCAGAGAGTATCAGAGAGCGTCAGAGCGTGTCAGAGTGTTTCAGAGATTTTCTGAGAGTGTCAGAGAGTGTCAGAGAGCTTCTGAGAGTTTCTGAGTGTGTCAGAGTGTGTCAGAGACTTTCGGAGAGTGTAACAGATTGTCCGGGATTATCAGAGAGTTTCAGAGAGTTTCAGACAGTTTGAGAGAGTTTCTGAGAGTGCCAGACAGTGTCAGAGAGTTTCAGAGAGTGTCAGAGAGTGTCAGAGAGTTTCAGAGAGTTTCTGAGAGTTTCAGAGTGTTTCAGTGATGGTCAGAGAGTTTCAGAGTGTGTCAGATGGTTTCAGATTGTTTCAGAGAGTGTCTGAGATTGTCAGCGTGTTTCAGAGAGTGTCTGAGAGTGTCAGAGAGTATCAGAGAGTTCCTGAGAGTTCCTGAGTGTGTCAGAGAGTGTCAGAGATTTCCAGAGAGTGTCAGAGAGTGTCAGAGATTGTCAGAGAGTGTCAGAGAGTTTCACAGAGTTTCAGAGAGTTTCTGAGAGTTTCTGAGTGTTTCAGAGAGTGTCAGAGAATGTCAGAGAGTTTCAGAGAGTGTCACAGACTGTCAGAGAATGTCAGAGAGATTGCAAAGTGTGTCAGAGAGTGTCAGAGAGCTTCAGAGAGTGTCAGAGAGTTTCAAAGAGTTACAGAGAGCTTCAGAGGTTGTCAGAGAGTGACAGAGAGTTTCAGTGAGTGTCAGAGAGTTTCAGAGAGTTTCAGAGAGTTTCAGAGAGTGTCAGAGATTGTCTGAGAGTGTCAGAAAGTTTCAGAGAGTGTCAGAGAGTGTCCGAGAGTTTCTGAGTGTGTCAGAGAGTGTCAGAGAGCGTCAGAGCGTGTCAGAGTGTTTCAGAGAGGGTCTGAGAGTGTCAGCGAGTGTCAGAGAGCTTCTGAGAGTTTCTGAGTGTGTCAGAGAGTGTCAGAGAATGTCAGAGAATGTCAGAGAGATTGCAGAGAGTGTCAGAGTGTGTCAGAGAGCTTCAGAGAGTGTCAGTGAGTTTCAGAGAGTTACAGAGAGCTTCAGAGGTTGTCAGAGAGTGTCAGAGAGTGACAGAGAGTTTCAGTGAGTGTCAGAGAGTTTCAGAGAGTTTCAGAGAGTGTCAGAGATTGTCTGAGAGTGTCAGAGAGTGTCAAAGAGTTTCAGAGAGTGTCAGATAGTGTCAGAGAGTTTCAGAGAGGGTCAGAGAGTGTCAGAGAGTGTCTGAGAGTGTCATAGAGTGTCAGAGAGTGTCAGAGAATGTCGGAGAGTTTCTGAGAGTATCTGTGAGTGTCAGAGAGCGTCAGAGAGTTTCACAGTGTGTCACAGAGTGTCAGAGAGTTTCAGAGAGATTCAGAGAGAGTTAGATAGTTTCAGAGAGTGTCAGAGAGTTTCAGAGAGTGTGAGAGACTGTCTGAGAGTGTCAGAGAATGTCAGAGAGTTTCAGACAGTGCCAGAGAGTGTCAGAGAGCGTCAGAGAGTTTCAGAGACTGTCAGAGAGTGTCAAAGAGCTTCAGAGAGTGTCAGAGAGTTTCGAAGAGTGTCTGTGAGTGTCGGAAAGTATCAAAGAGTTTCTGAGAGTTTCTGAGTGTGTCAGAGAGTATCAGAGAGTGTCAGAGACTGTCAGAGATTTTCAGAGAGTTTCAGAGAGCTTCAGAGAGTGTCTGAGAGTGTCAGAGAGTGTCAGAGAGTTCCTGAGAGTTCCTGAGTGTGTCAGAGAGTGTCAGAGATTTTCAGAGAGTGTCAGAGAGTGTCACAGAGTGTCAGAGATTGTCAGAGAGTGTCAGAGAGTTTCAGAGAATTTCAGACATTTTCTGACAGTTTCTGAGAGTTTCACAGAGTTTCAGAGAGTTTCAGAGAGTGTCAGAGAGAGTCAGAGAGAGATAGAGAGTGTCAGCGAGTGTCACAGAGTTTCGGAGCGTTTTTGAGTGTTTCAGAGAGTGTCAGATAGTTTCAGAGAGTGTCACAGAGTGTCAGAGAGTTTCAGAGAGTTTCTGAGAGCTTCTGAGAGTGTCAGAGAGTTTCAGAGAGTTTCAGAGAGTGTCAGAAAGTTTCAGAGAGTGTCAGATAGTGTCAGAGATTTTCAGAGAGTGTCACAGAGTGTCAGAGAGTTTCAGAGAGCTTCAGAGAGTGTCAGAGAGTGTCAGCGATTTTCAGAGAGTTTCAGAGAGTGTCAGAGATTGTCAGAGAGTGTCAGAGAGTTTCAGAGAATTTCAGACATTTTCTGAGAGTTTCTGAGAGTTTCACAGAGTGTCAGAGAGTGTCAGAGAGTTTCAGAGAGCGTCAGAGAGTGTCAGAGATTGTCAGAAAGTTTCAGAGAGTGTCAGAGAGTGTCCGAGAGTGTTAGAGATTGTCAGAGAGTGTCAGCGAGTTTCTGCGAGTGTCAGAATGTGTCAGAGAGTTATCAGAGTTTCAGAGAGTTTCTGAGTGTGTCAGAGAGTGTCAGAGAGCGTCAGAGCGTGTCAGAGTATTTCAGATATTTTCTGAGAGTGTCAGAGAGTGTCAGAGAGCTTCTGAGAGTTTCTGAGTGTGTCAGAGAGTGTCAGAGAGTTTCGGAGAGTGTCACAGATTGTTCGGGATTATCAGAGAGTTTCAGAGAGTTTCAGACAGTTTGAGAGAGTTTCTGAGAGTGCCAGACAGTGTCAGAGAGTTTCAGAGAGTGTCAGAGGGTTTCAGAGAGTATCAGAGAGTTCCTGAGAGTTCCTGAGTGTGTCAGAGAGTGTCAGAGATTTCCAGAGAGTGTCAGAGAGTGTCAGAGAGTGTCAGAGATTGTCAGAGAGTGTCAGAGAGTTTCACAGAGTTTCAGAGAGTTTCTGAGAGTTTCTGAGTGTGTCAGAGAGTGTCAGAGAATGTCAGAGAGTTTCAGAGAGTGTCACAGACTGTCAGAGAATGTCAGAGAGATTGCAAAGTGTGTCAGAGAGTGTCAGAGAGCTTCAGAGAGTGTCAGCGAGTTTCAATGAGTTACAGAGAGCTTCAGAGGTTGTCAGAGAGTGACAGAGAGTTTCAGTGAGTGTCAGAGAGTTTCAGAGAGTTTCAGAGAGTGTCAGAGATTGTCTGAGAGTGTCAGAAAGTTTCAGAGAGTGTCAGAGAGTGTCCGAGAGTTTCTGAGTGTGTCAGAGAGTGTCAGAGAGCGTCAGAGCGTGTCAGAGTGTTTCAGAGAGGGTCTGAGAGTGTCAGCGAGTGTCAGAGAGCTTCTGAGAGTTTCTGAGTGTGTCAGAGAGTGTCAGAGAATGTCAGAGAATGTCAGAGAGATTGCAGAGAGTGTCAGAGTGTGTCAGAGAGCTTCAGAGAGTGTCAGTGAGTGTCAGAGAGTTACAGAGAGCTTCAGAGGTTGTCAGAGAGTGTCAGAGAGTGACAGAGAGTTTCAGTGAGTGTCAGAGAGTTTCAGAGAGTTTCAGAGAGTGTCAGAGATTGTCTGAGAGTGTCAGAGAGTGTCAAAGAGTTTCAGAGAGTGTCAGATAGTGTCAGAGAGTTTCAGAGAGGGTCAGAGAGTGTCAGAGAGTGTCTGAGAGTGTCATAGAGTGTCAGAGAGTGTCAGAGAATGTCGGAGAGTTTCTGAGAGTATCTGTGAGTGTCAGAGAGCGTCAGAGAGTTTCACAGTGTGTCACAGAGTGTCAGAGAGTTTCAGAGAGATTCAGAGAGAGTTAGATAGTTTCAGAGAGTGTCAGAGAGTTTCAGAGAGTGTGAGAGACTGTCTGAGAGTGTCAGAGAATGTCAGAGAGTTTCAGACAGTGCCAGAGAGTGTCAGAGAGCGTCAGAGAGTTTCAGAGACTGTCAGAGAGTGTCAAAGAGCTTCAGAGAGTGTCAGAGAGTTTCGAAGAGTGTCTGTGAGTGTCGGAAAGTATCAGAGAGTTTCTGAGAGTTTCTGAGTGTGTCAGAGAGTATCAGAGAGTGTCAGAGACTGTCAGAGATTTTCAGAGAGTTTCAGAGAGCTTCAGAGAGTGTCTGAGAGTGTCAGAGAGTGTCAGAGAGTTCCTGAGAGTTCCTGAGTGTGTCAGAGAGTGTCAGAGATTTTCAGAGAGTGTCAGAGAGTGTCACAGAGTGTCAGAGATTGTCAGAGAGTGTCAGAGAGTGTCAGAGAATTTCAGACATTTTCTGACAGTTTCTGAGAGTTTCACAGAGTTTCAGAGAGTTTCAGAGAGTGTCAGAGAGAGTCAGAGAGAGAAAGAGAGTGTCAGCGAGTGTCACAGAGTTTCTGAGCGTTTTTGAGTGTTTCAGAGAGTGTCAGATAGTTTCAGAGAGTGTCACAGAGTGTCAGAGAGTTTCAGAGAGTTTCAGAGAGTTTCTGAGAGCTTCTGAGAGTGTCAGAGAGTTTCAGAGAGTTTCAGAGAATGTCAGAAAGTTTCAGAGAGTGTCAGATAGTGTCAGAGAGTTTCAGAGAGTGTCACAGAGTGTCAGAGAGTTTCTGAGAGCTTCAGACAGTGTCAGAGAGTGTCAGCGATTTTCAGAGAGTTTCAGAGAGTGTCAGAGATTGTCAGAGAGTGTCAGAGAGTTTCAGAGAATTTCAGACATCTTCTGAGAGTTTCTGAGAGTTTCACAGAGTGTCAGAGAGTGTCAGAGAGTTTCAGAGAGTGTCAGAGAGTGTCAAAGAGTTTCAGAGAGTGTCAGAGAGTTTCAGAGAGTTTCAGAGAGTTTCAGAGAGTTTCTGAGAGCTTCTGAGAGTGTCAGAGAGTTTCAGAGAGTTTCAGAGAGTGTCAGAAAGTTTCAGAGAGTGTCAGATAGTGTCAGAGAGTTTCAGAGAGTGTCACAGAGTGTCAGAGAGTTTCAGAGAGCTTCAGAGAGTGTCAGAGAGTGTCAGCGATTTTCAGAGAGTTTCAGAGAGTGTCAGAGATTGTCAGAGAGTGTCAGAGAGTTTCAGAGAATTTCAGACATTTTCTGAGAGTTTCTGAGAGTTTCACAGAGTGTCAGAGAGTGTCAGAGAGTTTCAGAGAGTGTCAGAGAGTGTCAAAGAGTTTCAGAGAGTGTCAGAGAGTTTCAGAGAGTTTCAGAGAGCGTCAGAGAGTGTCAGAGATTGTCAGAAAGTTTCAGAGAGTGTCAGAGAGTGTCCGAGAGTGTTAGAGATTGTCAGAGAGTGTCAGCGAGTGTCTGCGAGTGTCAGAATGTGTCAGAGAGTTATCAGAGTTTCAGAGAGTTTCTGAGTGTGTCAGAGAGTGTCAGAGAGCGTCAGAGCGTGTCAGAGTGCTTCAGAGATTTTCTGAGAGTGTCAGAGAGTGTCAGAGAACTTCTGAGAGTTTCTGAGTGTGTCAGAGAGTGTCAGAGAGTTTCGGAGAGTGTCACAGATTGTCCGGGATTATCAGAGAGTTTCAGAGAGTTTCAGACAGTTTGAGAGAGTTTCTGAGAGTGCCAGACAGTGTCAGAGAGTTTCAGAGAGTGTCAGAGAGTTTCAGAGAATTTCAGACATTTTCTGAGAGTTTCTGAGAGTTTCAGAGAGTGTCAGAGAGAGTCAGAGAGAGATAGAGAGTGTCAGCGAGTGTCACAGAGTTTCTGAGCGTTTCTGAGTGTTTCAGAGAGTGTCAGATAGTTTCAGAGAGTGTCACAGAGTGTCAGAGAGTTTCAGAGAGTTTCAGAGAGTTTCTGAGAGCTTCTGAGAGTGTCAGAGAGTTTCAGAGAGTTTCAGAGAGTGTCAGAAAGTTTCAGAGAGTGTCAGATAGTGTCAGAGAGTTTCAGAGAGTGTCACAGAGTGTCAGAGAGTTTCAGAGAGCTTCAGAGAGTGTCAGAGAGTGTCAGCGATTTTCAGAGAGTTTCAGAGAGTGTCGGAGATTGTCAGAGAGTGTCAGAGAGTTTCAGAGAATTTCAGACATTTTCTGAGAGTTGCTGAGAGTTTCACAGAGTGTCAGAGAGTGTCAGAGAGTTTCAGAGAGTGTCAGAGAGTGTCAAAGAGTTTCAGAGAGTGTCAGAGAGTTTCAGAGAGTTTCAGAGAGCGTCAGAGAGTGTCAGAGATTGTCAGAAAGTTTCAGAGAGTGTCAGAGAGTGTCCGAGAGTGTTAGAGATTGTCAGAGAGTGTCAGCGAGTGTCTGTGAGTGTCAGAATGTGTCAGAGAGTTATCAGAGTTTCAGAGAGTTTCTGAGTGTGTCAGAGAGTGTCAGAGAGCGTCAGAGCGTGTCAGAGTCTTTCAGAGATTTTCTGAGAGTGTCAGAGGGTGTCAGAGAGCGTCTGAGAGTTTCTGAGTGTGTCAGAGAGTGTCAGAGCGTTTCGGAGAGTGTCACAGATTGTCCGGGATTATCAGAGAGTTTCAGAGAGTTTCAGACAGTTTGAGAGAGTTTCTGAGAGTGCCAGACAGTGTCAGAGAGTTTCAGAGAGTGTCAGAGGGTTTCAGAGAGTATCAGAGAGTTCCTGAGAGTTCCTGAGTGTGTCAGAGAGTGTCAGAGATTTCCAGAGAGTGTCAGAGAGTGTCAGAGAGTGTCAGAGATTGTCAGAGAGTGTCAGAGAGTTTCACAGAGTTTCAGAGAGTTTCTGAGAGTTTCTGAGTGTGTCAGAGAGTGTCAGAGAATGTCAGAGAGTTTCAGAGAGTGTCACAGACTGTCAGAGAATGTCAGAGAGATTGCAAAGTGTGTCAGAGAGTGTCAGAGAGCTTCAGAGAGTGTCAGAGAGTTTCAAAGAGTTACAGAGAGCTTCAGAGGTTGTCAGAGAGTGACAGAGAGTTTCAGTGAGTGTCAGAGAGTTTCAGAGAGTTTCAGAGAGTGTCAGAGATTGTCTGAGAGTGTCAGAAAGTTTCAGAGAGTGTCAGAGAGTGTCCGAGAGTTTCTGAGTGTGTCAGAGAGTGTCAGAGAGCGTCAGAGCGTGTCAGAGTGTTTCAGAGAGGGTCTGAGAGTGTCAGCGAGTGTCAGAGAGCTTCTGAGAGTTTCTGAGTGTGTCAGAGAGTGTCAGAGAATGTCAGAGAATGTCAGAGAGATTGCAGAGAGTGTCAGAGTGTGTCAGAGAGCTTCAGAGAGTGTCAGTGAGTTTCAGAGAGTTACAGAGAGCTTCAGAGGTTGTCAGAGAGTGTCAGAGAGTGACAGAGAGTTTCAGTGAGTGTCAGAGAGTTTCAGAGAGTTTCAGAGAGTGTCAGAGATTGTCTGAGAGTGTCAGAGAGTGTCAAAGAGTTTCAGAGAGTGTCAGATAGTGTCAGAGAGTTTCAGAGAGGGTCAGAGAGTGTCAGAGAGTGTCTGAGAGTGTCATAGAGTGTCAGAGAGTGTCAGAGAATGTCGGAGAGTTTCTGAGAGTATCTGTGAGTGTCAGAGAGCGTCAGAGAGTTTCACAGTGTGTCACAGTGTGTCAGAGAGTTTCAGAGAGATTCAGAGAGAGTTAGATAGTTTCAGAGAGTGTCAGAGAGTTTCAGAGAGTGTGAGAGACTGTCTGAGAGTGTCAGAGAATGTCAGAGAGTTTCAGACAGTGCCAGAGAGTGTCAGAGAGCGTCAGAGAGTTTCAGAGACTGTCAGAGAGTGTCAAAGAGCTTCAGAGAGTGTCAGAGAGTTTCGAAGAGTGTCTGTGAGTGTCGGAAAGTATCAGAGAGTTTCTGAGAGTTTCTGAGTGTGTCAGACAGTATCAGAGAGTGTCAGAGACTGTCAGAGATTTTCAGAGAGTTTCAGAGAGCTTCAGAGAGTGTCTGAGAGTGTCAGAGAGTGTCAGAGAGTTCCTGAGAGTTCCTGAGTGTGTCAGAGAGTGTCAGAGATTTTCAGAGAGTGTCAGAGAGTGTCACAGAGTGTCAGAGATTGTCAGAGAGTGTCAGAGAGTTTCAGAGAATTTCAGACATTTTCTGACAGTTTCTGAGAGTTTCACAGAGTTTCAGAGAGTTTCAGAGAGTGTCAGAGAGAGTCAGAGAGAGATAGAGAGTGTCAGCGAGTGTCACAGAGTTTCTGAGCGTTTTTGAGTGTTTCAGAGAGCGTCAGATAGTTTCAGAGAGTGTCACAGAGTGTCAGAGAGTTTCAGAGAGTTTCAGAGAGTTTCTGAGAGCTTCTGAGAGTGTCAGAGAGTTTCAGAGAGTTTCAGAGAGTGTCAGAAAGTTTCAGAGAGTGTCAGATAGTGTCAGAGAGTTTCAGAGAGTGTCACAGAGTGTCAGAGAGTTTCAGAGAGCTTCAGAGAGTGTCAGAGAGTGTCAGCGATTTTCAGAGAGTTTCAGAGAGTGTCGGAGATTGTCAGAGAGTGTCAGAGAGTTTCAGAGAATTTCAGACATTTTCTGAGAGTTGCTGAGAGTTTCACAGAGTGTCAGAGAGTGTCAGAGAGTTTCAGAGAGTGTCAGAGAGTGTCAAAGAGTTTCAGAGAGTGTCAGAGAGTTTCAGAGAGTTTCAGAGAGCGTCAGAGAGTGTCAGAGATTGTCAGAAAGTTTCAGAGAGTGTCAGAGAGTGTCCGAGAGTGTTAGAGATTGTCAGAGAGTGTCAGCGAGTGTCTGCGAGTGTCAGAATGTGTCAGAGAGTTATCAGAGTTTCAGAGAGTTTCTGAGTGTGTCAGAGAGTGTCAGAGAGCGTCAGAGCGTGTCAGAGTCTTTCAGAGATTTTCTGAGAGTGTCAGAGGGTGTCAGAGAGCGTCTGAGAGTTTCTGAGTGTGTCAGAGAGTGTCAGAGCGTTTCGGAGAGTGTCACAGATTGTCCGGGATTATCAGAGAGTTTCAGAGAGTTTCAGACAGTTTGAGAGAGTTTCTGAGAGTGCCAGACAGTGTCAGAGAGTTTCAGAGAGTGTCAGAGGGTTTCAGAGAGTATCAGAGAGTTCCTGAGAGTTCCTGAGTGTGTCAGAGAGTGTCAGAGATTTCCAGAGAGTGTCAGAGAGTGTCAGAGAGTGTCAGAGATTGTCAGAGAGTGTCAGAGAGTTTCACAGAGTTTCAGAGAGTTTCTGAGAGTTTCTGAGTGTGTCAGTGAGTGTCAGAGAATGTCAGAGAGTTTCAGAGAGTGTCACAGACTGTCAGAGAATGTCAGAGAGATTGCAAAGTGTGTCAGAGAGTGTCAGAGAGCTTCAGAGAGTGTCAGAGAGTTTCAAAGAGTTACAGAGAGCTTCAGAGGTTGTCAGAGAGTGACAGAGAGTTTCAGTGAGTGTCAGAGAGTTTCAGAGAGTTTCAGAGAGTGTCAGAGATTGTCTGAGAGTGTCAGAAAGTTTCAGAGAGTGTCAGAGAGTGTCCGAGAGTTTCTGAGTGTGTCAGAGAGTGTCAGAGAGCGTCAGAGCGTGTCAGAGTGTTTCAGAGAGGGTCTGAGAGTGTCAGCGAGTGTCAGAGAGCTTCTGAGAGTTTCTGAGTGTGTCAGAGAGTGTCAGAGAATGTCAGAGAATGTCAGAGAGATTGCAGAGAGTGTCAGAGTGTGTCAGAGAGCTTCAGAGAGTGTCAGTGAGTTTCAGAGAGTTACAGAGAGCTTCAGAGGTTGTCAGAGAGTGTCAGAGAGTGACAGAGAGTTTCAGTGAGTGTCAGAGAGTTTCAGAGAGTTTCAGAGAGTGTCAGAGATTGTCTGAGAGTGTCAGAGAGTGTCAAAGAGTTTCAGAGAGTGTCAGATAGTGTCAGAGAGTTTCAGAGAGGGTCAGAGAGTGTCAGAGAGTGTCTGAGAGTGTCATAGAGTGTCAGAGAGTGTCAGAGAATGTCGGAGAGTTTCTGAGAGTATCTGTGAGTGTCAGAGAGCGTCAGAGAGTTTCACAGTGTGTCACAGAGTGTCAGAGAGTTTCAGAGAGATTCAGAGAGAGTTAGATAGTTTCAGAGAGTGTCAGAGAGTTTCAGAGAGTGTGAGAGACTGTCTGAGAGTGTCAGAGAATGTCAGAGAGTTTCAGACAGTGCCAGAGAGTGTCAGAGAGCGTCAGAGAGTTTCAGAGACTGTCAGAGAGTGTCAAAGAGCTTCAGAGAGTGTCAGAGAGTTTCGAAGAGTGTCTGTGAGTGTCGGAAAGTATCAGAGAGTTTCTGAGAGTTTCTGAGTGTGTCAGACAGTATCAGAGAGTGTCAGAGACTGTCAGAGATTTTCAGAGAGTTTCAGAGAGCTTCAGAGAGTGTCTGAGAGTGTCAGAGAGTGTCAGAGAGTTCCTGAGAGTTCCTGAGTGTGTCAGAGAGTGTCAGAGATTTTCAGAGAGTGTCAGAGAGTGTCACAGAGTGTCAGAGATTGTCAGAGAGTGTCAGAGAGTTTCAGAGAATTTCAGACATTTTCTGACAGTTTCTGAGAGTTTCACAGAGTTTCAGAGAGTTTCAGAGAGTGTCAGAGAGAGTCAGAGAGAGATAGAGAGTGTCAGCGAGTGTCACAGAGTTTCTGAGCGTTTTTGAGTGTTTCAGAGAGTGTCAGATAGTTTCAGAGAGTGTCACAGAGTGTCAGAGAGTTTCAGAGAGTTTCAGAGAGTTTCTGAGAGCTTCTGAGAGTGTCAGAGAGTTTCAGAGAGTTTCAGAGAGTGTCAGAAAGTTTCAGAGAGTGTCAGATAGTGTCAGAGAGTTTCAGAGAGTGTCACAGAGTGTCAGAGAGTTTCAGAGAGCTTCAGAGAGTGTCAGAGAGTGTCAGCGATTTTCAGAGAGTTTCAGAGAGTGTCAGAGATTGTCAGAGAGTGTCAGAGAGTTTCAGAGAATTTCAGACATTTTCTGAGAGTTTCTGAGAGTTTCACAGAGTGTCAGAGAGTGTCAGAGAGTTTCCGAGAGTTTCAGAGAGCGTCAGAGAGTGTCAGAGATTGTCAGAAAGTTTCAGAGAGTGTCAGAGAGTGTCCGAGAGTGTTAGAGATTGTCAGAGAGTGTCAGCGAGTGTCTGCGAGTGTCAGAATGTGTCAGAGAGTTATCAGAGTTCCAGAGAGTTTCTGAGTGTGCCAGAGAGTGTCAGAGAGCGTCAGAGCGTGTCAGAGTGTTTCAGAGATTTTCTGAGAGTGTCAGAGAGTGTCAGAGAGCTTCTGAGAGTTTCTGAATGTGTCAGAGAGTTTCGGAGAGTGTCACAGATTGTCCGGGATTATCAGAGAGTTTCAGAGAGTTTCAGACAGTTTGAGAGAGTTTCTGAGAGTGCCAGACAGTGTCAGAGAGTTTCAGAGAGTGTCAGAGAGTTTCAGAGAATTTCAGACATTTTCTGAGAGTTTCTGAGAGTTTCACAGAGTTTCAGAGAGTTTCAGAGAGTGTCAGAGAGAGTCAGAGAGAGATAGAGAGTGTCAGCGAGTGTCACAGAGTTTCTGAGCGTTTTTGAGTGTTTCAGAGAGTGTCAGCTAGTTTCAGTGAGTGTAACAGAGTGTCAGAGAGTTTCAGAGAGTTTCAGAGAGTTTCAGAGAGTTTCTGAGAGCTTCTGAGAGTGTCAGAGAGTTTCAGAGAGTTTCAGAGAGTGTCAGAAAGTTTCAGAGAGTGTCAGATAGTGTCAGAGAGTTTCAGAGAGTGTCACAGAGTGTCAGAGAGTTTCAGAGAGCTTCAGAGAGTGTCAGAGAGTGTCAGCGATTTTCAGAGAGTTTCAGAGAGTGTCGGAGATTGTCAGAGAGTGTCAGAGAGTTTCAGAGAATTTCAGACATTTTCTGAGAGTTGCTGAGAGTTTCACAAAGTGTCAGAGAGTGTCAGAGAGTTTCAGAGAGTGTCAGAGAGTGTCAAAGAGTTTCAGAGAGTGTCAGAGAGTTTCAGAGAGTTTCAGAGAGCGTCAGAGAGTGTCAGAGATTGTCAGAAAGTTTCAGAGAGTGTCAGAGAGTGTCCGAGAGTGTTAGAGATTGTCAGAGAGTGTCAGCGAGTGTCTGCGAGTGTCAGAATGTGTCAGACAGTTATCAGAGTTTCAGAGAGTTTCTGAGTGTGTCAGAGAGTGTCAGAGAGCGTCAGAGCGTGTCAGAGTGTTTCAGAGATTTTCTGAGAGTGTCAGAGAGTGTCAGAGAGCTTCTGAGAGTTTCTGAGTGTGTCAGAGTGTGTCAGAGACTTTCGGAGAGTGTCACAGATTGTCCGGGATTATCAGAGAGTTTCAGAGAGTTTCAGACAGTTTGAGAGAGTTTCTGAGAGTGCCAGACAGTGTCAGAGAGTTTCAGAGAGTGTCAGAGAGTGTCAGAGAGTTTCAGAGAGTTTCTGAGAGATTCAGAGTGTTTCAGTGATGGTCAGAGAGTTTCAGAGTGTGTCAGATGGTTTCAGATTGTTTCAGAGATTGTCAGAGATTGTCAGCGTGTTTCAGAGAGTGTCTGAGAGTGTCAGAGAGTATCAGAGAGTTCCTGAGAGTTCCTGAGTGTGTCAGAGAGTGTCAGAGATTTCCAGAGAGTGTCAGAGAGTGTCAGAGAGTGTCAGAGATTGTCAGAGAATGTCAGAGAGTTTCACAGAGTTTCAGAGAGTTTCTGAGAGTTTCTGAGTGTGTCAGAGAGTGTCAGAGAATGTCAGAGAGTTTCAGAGAGTGTCACAGACTGTCAGAGAATGTCAGAGAGATTGCAAAGTGTGTCAGAGAGTGTCCGAGAGCTTCAGAGAGTGTCAGAGAGTTTCAAAGAGTTACAGAGAGCTTCAGAGGTTGTCAGAGAGTGACAGAGAGTTTCAGTGAGTGTCAGAGAGTTTCAGAGAGTTTCAGAGAGTGTCAGAGATTGTCTGAGAGTGTCAGAAAGTTTCTGAGAGTGTCAGAGAGTGTCCGAGAGTTTCTGAGTGTGTCAGAGAGTGTCAGAGAGCGTCAGAGCGTGTCAGAGTGTTTCAGAGAGGGTCTGAGAGTGTCAGCGAGTGTCAGAGAGCTTCTGAGAGTTTCTGAGTGTGTCAGAGAGTGTCAGAGAATGTCAGAGAATGTCAGAGAGATTGCAGAGAGTGTCAGAGTGTGTCAGAGAGCTTCAGAGAGTGTCAGTGAGTTTCAGAGAGTTACAGAGAGCTTCAGAGGTTGTCAGAGAGTGTCAGAGAGTGACAGAGAGTTTCAGTGAGTGTCAGAGAGTTTCAGAGAGTTTCAGAGAGTGTCAGAGATTGTCTGAGAGTGTCAGAGAGTGTCAAAGAGTTTCAGAGAGTGTCAGATAGTGTCAGAGAGTTTCAGAGAGGGTCAGAGAGTGTCAGAGAGTGTCTGAGAGTGTCATAGAGTGTCAGAGAGAGTCAGAGAATGTCGGAGAGTTTCTGAGAGTATCTGTGAGTGTCAGAGAGCGTCAGAGAGTTTCACAGTGTGTCACAGAGTGTCAGAGAGTTTCAGAGAGATTCAGAGAGAGTTAGATAGTTTCAGAGAGTGTCAGAGAGTTTCAGAGAGTGTGAGAGACTGTCTGAGAGTGTCAGAGAATGTCAGAGAGTTTCAGACAGTGCCAGAGAGTGTCAGAGAGCGTCAGAGAGTTTCAGAGACTGTCAGAGAGTGTCAAAGAGCTTCAGAGAGTGTCAGAGAGTTTCGAAGAGTGTCTGTGAGTGTCGGAAAGTATCAGAGAGTTTCTGAGAGTTTCTGAGTGTGTCAGAGAGTATCAGAGAGTGTCAGAGACTGTCAGAGATTTTCAGAGAGTTTCAGAGAGCTTCAGAGAGTGTCTGAGAGTGTCAGAGAGTGTCAGAGAGTTCCTGAGAGTTCCTGAGTGTGTCAGAGAGTGTCAGAGATTTTCAGAGAGTGTCACAGAGTGTCAGAGATTGTCAGAGAGTGTCAGAGAGTTTCAGAGAATTTCAGACATTGTCTGACAGTTTCTGAGAGTTTCACAGAGTTTCAGAGAGTTTCAGAGAGTGTCAGAGAGAGTCAGAGAGAGATAGAGAGTGTCAGCGAGTGTCACAGAGTTTCTGAGCGTTTTTGAGTGTTTCAGAGAGTGTCAGATAGTTTCAGAGAGTGTCACAGAGTGTCAGAGAGTTTCAGAGAGTTTCTGAGAGCTTCTGAGAGTGTCAGAGAGTTTCAGAGAGTTTCAGAGAGTGTCAGAAAGTTTCAGAGAGTGTCAGATAGTGTCAGGGAGTTTCAGAGAGTGTCACAGAGTGTCAGAGAGTTTCAGAGAGCTTCAGAGAGTGTCAGAGAGTGTCAATGAGTGTCAGAGAGTTTCAGAGAATTTCAGACATTTTCTGAGAGTTTCTGAGAGTTTCACAGAGTGTCAGAGAGTGTCAGAGAGTTTCAGAGAGTGTCAGAGAGTGTCAAAGAGTTTCAGAGAGTGTCAGAGAGTTTCAGAGAGTTTCAGAGAGCGTCAGAGAGTGTCAGAGATTGTCAGAAAGTTTCAGAGAGTGTCAGAGAGTGTCCGAGAGTGTTAGAGATTGTCAGAGAGTGTCAGCGAGTGTCTGCGAGTGTCAGAATGTGTCAGAGAGTTATCAGAGTTCCAGAGAGTTTCTGAGTATTTCAGAGAGTGTCAGAGAGTGTCAGAGAGCTTCTGAGAGTTTCTGAGAGTTTCAGACAGGTTGAGAGAGTTTCTGAGAGTGCCAGACAGTGTCAGAGAGTTTCAGAGAGTGTCAGAGAGTTTCAGAGAATTTCAGACATTTTCTGAGAGTTTCTGAGAGTTTCACAGAGTTTCAGAGAGTTTCAGAGAGTGTCAGAGAGAGTCAGGGAGAGATAGAGAGTGTCAGCGAGTGTCACAGAGTTTCTGAGCGTTTTTGAGTGTTTCAGAGAGTGTCAGCTAGTTTCAGAGAGTGTCACAGAGTGTCAGAGAGTTTCAGAGAGTTTCAGAGAGTTTGTGAGAGCTTCTGAGAGTGTCAGAGAGTTTCAGAGAGTTTCAGAGAGTGTCAGAAAGTTTCAGAGAGTGTCAGATAGTGTCAGAGAGTTTCAGAGAGTGTCACAGAGTGTCAGAGAGTTTCAGAGAGCTTCAGAGAGTGTCAGAGAGTGTCAGCGATTTTCAGAGAGTTTCAGAGAGTGTCGGAGATTGTCAGAGAGTGTCAGAGAGTTTCAGAGAATTTCAGACATTTTCTGAGAGTTGCTGAGAGTTTCACAGAGTGTCAGAGAGTGTCAGAGAGTTTCAGAGAGTGTCAGAGAGTGTCAAAGAGTTTCAGAGAGTGTCAGAGAGTTTCAGAGAGTTTCAGAGAGCGTCAGAGAGTGTCAGAGATTGTCAGAAAGTTTCAGAGAGTGTCAGAGAGTGTCCGAGAGTGTTAGAGATTGTCAGAGAGTGTCAGCGAGTGTCTGCGAGTGTCAGAATGTGTCAGACTGTTATCAGAGTTTCAAAGAGTTTCTGAGTGTGTCAGAGAGTGTCAGAGAGCGTCAGAGCGTGTCAGAGTCTTTCAGAGATTTTCTGAGAGTGTCAGAGAGTGTCAGATTGCTTCTGAGAGTTTCTGTGTGTGTCAGAGGGTGTCAGAGCGTTTCGGAGAGTGTCACAGATTGTCCGAGATTATCAGAGAGTTTCAGAGAGTTTCAGACAGTTTGAGAGAGTTTCTGAGAGTGCCAGACAGTGTCAGAGAGTTTCAGAGAGTGTCAGAGGGTTGCAGAGAGTTTCTGAGAGTTTCAGAGTGTTTCAGTGATGGTCAGAGAGTTTCAGAGTGTGTCAGAGGGTTTCAGATTGTTTCAGAGAGTGTCTGAGATTGTCAGAGTGTTTCAGAGAGTGTCTGAGAGTGTCAGAGAGTATCAGAGAGTTTCTGAGAGTTCCTGAGTGTGCCAGAGAGTGTCAGAGATTTCCAGAGAGTGTCAGAGAGTGTCAGAGATTGTCAGAGAGTGTCAGAGTTTCACAGAGTTTCAGAGAGTTTCTGAGAGTTTCTGAGTGTGTCAGAGAGTGTCAGAGAATGTCAGAGAGTTTCAGAGAGTGTCACAGACTGTCAGAGAATGTCAGAGAGATTGCAAAGTGTGTCAGAGAGTGTCAGAGAGCTTCAGAGAGTGTCAGAGAGTTTCAGAGAGTTACAGAGAGCTTCAGAGGTTGTCAGAGAGTGACAGAGAGTTTCAGTGAGTGTCAGAGAGTTTCAGAGAGTTTCAGAGAGTGTCAGAGATTGTCTGAGAGTGTCAGAGAGTGTCAAAGAGTTTCAGAGAGTTTCAGATAGTGTCAGAGAGTTTCAGAGAGTGTCAGAGAGTGTCCGAGAGTTTCTGAGTGTGTCAGAGAGTGTCAGAGAGCGTCAGAGCGTGTCAGAGTGTTTCAGAGAGGGTCTGAGAGTGTCAGCGAGTGTCAGAGAGCTTCTGAGAGTTTCTGAGTGTTTCAGAGAGTGTCTGAGAATGTCAGAGAGTTTCGGAGAGTGTCACAGACTGTCAGAGAATGTCAGAGAGATTGCAGAGTGTGTCAGAGAGTGTCAGAGAGCTTCAGAGAGTGTCAGAGAGTTTCAGAGAGTTACAGAGAGCTTCAGAGGTTGTCAGAGAGTGTCAGAGAGTGACAGAGAGTTTCAGTGAGTGTCAGATAGTGTCAGAGAGTTTCAGAGAGGGTCAGAGAGTGTCAGAGAGTGTCTGAGAGTGTCATCGAGTGTCAGAGAGTGTCAGAGAATGTCGGAGAGTTTCTGAGAGTATCTGTGAGTGTCAGAGAGCGTCAGAGAGTTTCACAGTGTGTCACAGAGTGTCAGAGAGTTTCAGAGAGTTTCAGAGAGTGTTAGATAGTGTCAGAGAGTGTCAGAGAGTTTCAGAGAGTGTGAGAGACTGTCTGAGAGTGTCAGAGAATGCCAGAGAGTTTCAGAGACTGTCAGAGAGTGTCAAAGAACTTCAGAGAGTGTCAGAGAGTTTCGAAGAGTGTCTGTGAGTGTCGGAAAGTATCAGAGAGTTTCTGATAGTTTCTGAGTGTGTCAGAGAGTATCAGAGAGTGTCAGAGACTGTCAGAGATTTTCAGAGAGTTTCAGAGAGCTTCAGAGAGTGTCTGAGAGTGTCAGAGAGTGTCAGAGAGTTCCTGAGAGTTCCTGAGTGTGTCAGAGAGTGTCAGAGATTTTCAGAGAGTGTCAGAGATTGTCAGAGAGTGTCAGAGAGTTTCAGAGAATTTCAGACATTTTCTGAGAGTTTCTGAGAGTTTCACAGAGTTTCAGAGAGTTTCAGAGAGTGTCAGAGAGAGTCAGAGAGAGATAGAGAGTGTCAGCGAGTGTCACAGAGTTTCTGAGCTTTTTTGAGTGTTTCAGAGAGTGTCAGACAGTTTCAGAGAGTGTCACAGAGTGTCAGAGAGTTTCAGAGAGTTTCTGAGAGCTTCTGAGAGTGTCAGAGAGTTTCAGAGAGTTTCAGAGAGTGTCAGAAAGTTTCAGAGAGTGTCAGATAGTGTCAGAGAGTTTCAGAGAGTGTCACAGAGTGTCAGAGATTTTCAGAGAGCTTCAGAGAGTGTCAGAGAGTGTCAGCGATTTTCAGAGAGTTTCAGAGAGTGTCAGAGATTGTCAGACAGTGTCAGAGAGTTTCAGAGAATTTCAGACATTTTCTGAGAGTTTCTGAGAGTTTCACAGAGTGTCAGAGAGTGTCAGAGAGTTTCAGAGAGTGTCAGAGAGTGTCAAAGAGTTTCAGAGAGTGTCAGAGAGTTTCAGAGAGTTTCAGAGAGCGTCAGAGAGTGTCAGAGATTGTCAGAAAGTTTCAGAGAGTGTCAGAGAGTGTCCGAGAGTGTTAGAGATTGTCAGAGAGTGTCAGCGAGTGTCTGCGAGTGCCAGAATGTGTCAGAGAGTTATCAGAGTTTCAGAGAGTTTCTGAGTGTGTCAGAGAGTGTCAGAGAGCGTCAGAGCGTGTCAGAGTGTTTCAGAGATTTTCTGAGAGTGTCAGAGAGTGTCAGAGAGCTTCTGAGAGTTTCTGAGTGTGTCAGAGAGTGTCAGAGCGTTTCGGAAAGAGTCACAGATTGTCCGGGATTATCAGAGAGTTTCAGAGAGTTTCAGACAGTTTGAGAGAGTTTCTGAGAGTGCCAGACAGTGTCAGAGAGTTTCAGAGAGTGTCAGAGAGTGTCAGAGAGTTTCTGAGAGTTTCCGAGAGTTTCAGAGTGTTTCAGTGATGGTCAGATAGTTTCAGAGTGTGTCAGAGGGTTTCAGATTGTTTCAGAGAGTGTCTGAGATTGTCAGAGTGTTTCAGAGAGTGTCTGAGAGTGTCAGAGAGTATCAGAGAGTTCCTGAGAGTTCCTGAGTGTGTCAGAGAGTGTCAGAGATTTCCAGAGAGTGTCAGAGAGTGTCAGAGAGTGTCAGAGATTGTCAGAGAGTGTCAGAGAGTTTCACAGAGTTTCAGAGAGTTTCTGAGAGTTTCTGAGTGTGTCAGAGAGTGTCAGAGAATGTCAGAGAGTTTCAGAGAGTGTCACAGACTGTCAGAGAATGTCAGAGAGATTGCAAAATGTGTCAGAGAGTGTCAGAGTGCTTCAGAGAGTGTCAGAGAGTTTCAGAGAGTTTCAGAGAGTTACAGAGAGCTTCAGAGGTTGTCAGAAAGTGACAGAGAGTTTCAGTGAGTGTCAGAGAGTTTCAGAGAGTGTCAGAGATTGTCTGAGAGTGTCAGAGAGTGTCATAGAGTGTCAGAGAGTGTCAGAGAATGTCGGAGAGTTTCTGAGAGTATCTGTGAGTGTCAGAGAGCGTCAGAGAGTTTCACAGTGTGTCACAGAGTGTCAGAGAATTTCAGAGAGTTTCAGAGAGAGTCAGATAGTGCCAGAGAGTGTCAGAGAGTTTCAGAGAGTGTGAGAGACTGTCTGAGAGTGTCAGAGAGTGTCAGAGAGTTTCAGACAGTGCCAGAGAGTGTCAGAGAGCGTCAGAGAGTATCAGAGACTGCCAGAGAGCGTCAAAGAGCTTCAGAGAGTGTCAGAGAGTTTCGGAGAGTGTCTGTGAGTGTCGGAGAGTATCAGAGAGTTTCTGAGAGTTTCTGAGTGTGTCAGAGAGTGTCAGAGACTGTCAGAGATTTTCAGAGAGTTTCAGAGAGTTTCAGAGAGTGTCAGAGATTGTCAGAAAGTTTCAGAGAGTGTCAGAGAGTGTCCGAGAGTTTCTGAGTGTGTCGGAGAGTGTCAGAGAGCGTCTGAGCGTGGCAGAGAGTTTCAGAGAGTTTCTGAGAGCGTCAGAGAGTTTCAGAGACTGTCAGAGAGTGTCAAAGAGTTTCAGAGAGTGTCAGAGAGTTTCGGAGAGTGTCTGTGAGTGTCGGAGAGTATCAGAGAGTTTCTGAGAGTTTCAGAGTGTGTCAGAGAGCATCAGAGAGTGTCAGAGAGCGTCAGAGATTTTCAGAGAGTTTCAGAGAGCTTCAGAGAGTGTCAGAGATTGTCAGAAAGTTTCAGAGAGTGTCAGAGAGTGTCCGAGAGTTTCTGAGTGTGTCAGAGAGTGTCAGAGAGCGTCAGAGCGTGTCAGAGTGTTTCAGAGAGGGTCTGAGAGGGTCAGCGAGTGTCTGAGAGCTTCTGAGAGTTTCTGAGTTTGTCCGAGATTGTCAGGGAGCGTCAGAGAGTTTCAGATAATTTCAGACTGTTTGAGAGAGTTTCTGAGAGTGTCAGACAGTGTCAGAGAGTTTCAGAGAGTGTCAGAGAGTGTCAGAGAGTTTCAGAGAGTTTCAGAGAGTTTCTGAGAGTGTCAGAGAGTTTCAGAGAGTTTCAGAGAGTGTCAGAGATTATCAGAGAGTGTCAGAGAGCGTCAGCGATTTTCAGAGAGTTTCAGAGAGCTTCAGAGAGTGTCAGAGATTGTCAGAAAGTTTCAGGGATTGTCAGAGAGTGTCCGAGAGTTTCTGAGTGTGTCAGAGAGTGCCAGCGAGCGTCAGAGCGTGTCAGAGAGTTTCAGAGAGTTTCTGAGAGTGTCAGAGAGTGTCAGAGAGTGTCAGAGAGTTTCGGAGAGTGTCACAGATTGTCAGGGAGTGTCAGAGAGTTTCTGAGAATTTCAGACAGTTTGAGAGAGTTTCTGAGAGTGTCAGACAGTGTCAGAGAGTTTCAGAGAGTGTCAGAGAGTGTCAGAGAGTGTCAGAGAGTTTCTGAGAGTTTCAGAGAGTTTCAGTGAGGGTCAGAGAGTTTCAGAGTGTGTCAGAGGGTTTCAGATTGTTTCAGAGAGTGTCTGAGAGTGTCAGAGTGTTTCAGAGAGTGTCTGAGAGTGTCAGAGAGTGTCAGAGAGTTCCTGAGAATTCCTGAGTGTGTCAGAGAGTGTCAGAGATTTTCAGAGAGTGTCAGAGAGTGTCACAGAGTGTCAGAGATTGTCAGAGAGTGTCAGAGAGTTTCAGAGAATTTCAGAGATTTTCTGAGAGTTTCTGAGAGTGTCAGAGAGAGTCAGAGAGAGATAGAGAGTGTCAGAGAGTGTCAGAGAGTGATGGAGAGTGTCAGCGAGTGTCAGAGTGTTTCAGAGAGTTTCTGAGAGTTTCTGAGAGTGTCAGAGAGTTTCAGAGAGTTTCAGAGAGTGTCAGAAAGTTTCAGAGAGTGTCAGATAGTGTCAGAGAGTTTCAGAGAGTGTCACAGAGTGTCAGAGAGTGTCAGAGATTTTCAGAGTGTTTCAGAGAGTGTCAGAGAGTTTCACAGAGTGTCAGACAGTGCCTGAGAGTGTCAGAGAGTGTCAAAGAGTTTCAGAGAGTGTCAGTGAGTGTCAGAGAGTGTCAAAGAGTTTCAGAGAGTGTCAGAGAGTTTCAGAGAGTTTCAGAGAGTTTTTGAGAGTTTCAGAGGGTGCCAGAGAGTTTCTGAGAGTTTCTGAGTGTGACGGAGAATGTCAGAGATTTTCAGGGAGTGTTCCAAAGTGTCAGAGTGTGTCAGAGAGTGTCAGAGAGTTTCAGAGAGTATCAGAGAGGGTCAGAGATTTTCAGAGAGATTCTGAGAGTTTCACAGCGTGTCAGAGAGTTTCAGAGAGCTTCAGAGAAGGTCAGAGTGTGTCTGAGAGTTTCAGAGAGTTTCTGAGGGTGTCAAAGGGTTTCAGAGAATGTCAAAGAGTGTCAGAGAGTGTCAGAGAGTTTCAGGGAGTGTCAGAGAGTGGCAGAGAGTTGCAGAGAGTGTCAGACAGTTTCAGAGAGTGTCTGGGCGTGTCAGAGATTGCCAGAGAGTTTCTGAGAGTTTCTGAGTGTGTCAGAGAGTGCCAGAGAGTGTCAGAGAGTTTCAGAGACTGTCAGAGAGTGTCAAAGTGTTTCAGAGAGTGTCCGAGAGTTTCGGAGAGTGTCTGTGAGTGTCGGAGAGTGTCAGAGAGTTTCTGAGAGTTTCTGAGTGTATCAGAGAGTTTCAGAGAGTGTCACAGAGTGTCAGAGAGTGTCAGAGTATATCGGAGAGTGTCAGAGAGTGTCAGAGATTTTCAGAGAGCGTCAGAGAGTGTCAGAGATTGTCAGAAAGTTTCAGAGAGTGTCCGAGAGTGTTAGAGATTGTCAGAGTGTCAGAGAGTGTCTGAGAGTGTCATAGAGTGTCAGAGAGTTATCAGAGTTTCAGAGAGTTTCTGACAGTGTCAGAGAGTGTCAGAGAGCGTCAGAGCGTGTCAGAGTGTTTCAGAAATTTTCTGAGAGTGTCAGAGAGTGTCAGAGAGCTTCTGAGAGTTTCTGAGTGTGTCTGAGAGTGTCAGAGAGTTTCGGAGAGTGTCACAGATTGTCCGGGAGTATCAGAGAGTTTCAGAGAGTTTCAGACAGTTTGAGAGAGTTTCAGAGAGTGCCAGACAGTGTCAGAGAGTTTCAGAGAGTGTCAGAGAGTGTCAGAGAGTTTCAGAGAGTTTCTGAGAGTTTCACTGTGTTTCAGTGAGGGTCAGAGAGTTTCAGAGTGGGTCAGAGGGTTTCAGATTGTTTCAGAGAGTGTCTGAGAGTGTCAGAGAGTATCAGAGAGTTCCTGAGTGTGTCAGAGAGTGTCAGAGATTTTCAGAGAGTGTCAGAGATTGTCACAGAGTGTCAGAGATTGTCAGAGAGTGTCAGAGAGTTTCACAGAGTTTCACAGAGTTTCTGAGAGTTTCTGAGTGTCTCAGAGAGTGTCAGAGAATGTCAGAGAGTTTCAGAGAGTGTCACAGACTGTCAGAGAATGTCAGAGAGATTGCAGAGTTTCACAGAGTTTCTGAGAGTTTCTGAGTGTCTCAGAGAGTTTCAGAGAGTGTCAGAAAGTTTCAGAGAGTGTCAGACAGTGTCAGAGAGTTTCAGAGAGTGTCACAGAGTGTCAGAGAGTTTGAGAGAGCTTCAGAGAGTGTCAGAGAGTGTCAGAGATTTTCAGAGAGTTTCAGAGAGTGTCAGACAGTGCCTGAGAGTGTCAGAGAGTGTCAAAGAGTTTCATGGAGTGTCAGAGAGTTTCAGAGAGGGTCAGAGATTGTCTGAGAGTGTCAGAGAGTGTCAAAGAGTTTCAGAGAGTGTCAGATAGTGTCAGAGAGTTTCAGAGAGGGTCAGAGAGTGCCAGAGAGTGTCTGAGAGTGTCATAGAGTGTCAGAGAGTGTCAGAGAATGTCGGTGAGTTTCTGAGAGTATCTGTGAGTGTCAGAGAGCGTCAGAGAGTTTCACAGTGTGTCACAAAGTGTCAGAGAGTTTCAGACAGTGCCAGAGAGTTGCAGAGAGTGTCAGAGTTTGTCTGAGAGTGTCAGAGAGTGTCAAAGAGTTTCAGAGAGTGTCAGATAGTGTCAGAGAGTTTCAGAGAGGGTCAGAGAGTGCCAGAGAGTGTCTGAGAGTGTCATAGAGTGTCAGAGAGTGTCAGAGAATGTCGGAGAGTTTCTGAGAGTATCTGTGAGTGCCAGAGAGCGTCAGAGAGTTTCACAGTGTGTCACAGAGTGTCAGAGAGTTTCAGAGAGTGTCAGAGAATTTCAGAGAGTGTGAGAGACTGTCTGAGAGTGTCAGAGAGTTTCAGACAGTGCCAGAGAGTGTCAGAGAGCGTCAGAGAGTTTCAGAGACTGTCAGAGAGTGTCAAAAAGCTTTAGAGCGTGTCAGAGAAGTTTCGGACAGTGTCTGTGAGTGTTGGAGAGTATCAGAGAGTTTCTGAGAGTATCAGAGTGTGTCAGTGAGTACCAGAGAGTGTCAGAGAGCGTCAGAGATTTTCAGAGAGTTTCAGAGAGCTTCAGAGAATGTCAGAGATTGTCAGAAAGTTTCAGAGAGTGTCAGAGAGAGTCCGAGAGTTTCTGAGTGTGTCAGAGAGTGTCAGAGAGCGTCAGAGCGTGTCAGGGAGTTTCAGAGAGTTTCTGAGAGTGTCAGAGAGTGTCAGAGAGCTTCTGAGAGTTTCTGAGTTTGTCAGAGAGTGTCAGAGAGTGTCAGAGAGTTTCGGAGAGTGCCACAGATTGTCAGAGAGTGTCAGAGAGTTTCAAAGATTTTCAGAGATTTTCTGAGAGTTTCTGAGAGTTTCACAGAGTTTCAGAGAGTGTCAGAGAGAGTCAGAGAGTGATAGAGAGTGTCAGAGAGTGCCAAAGAGTTTCTGAGAGTTTGTGAGTGTTTCAGAGAGTGTCAGAGAGTTTCAGAGAGTGTCACAGAGTGTCAGAGTGTATCAGAGAGTTTCAGAGAGTTTCTGAGAGTTTCTGAGAGCGTCAGAGAGTTTCAGAGAGTTTCAGAGAGTTTCAGAGAGTGTCAGAAAGTTTCAGAGAGTGTCAGATAGTGTAAGAGAGTTTCTGAGAGTGTCACAGAGTGTCAGAGAGTTTCAGAGAGCTTCGGAGAGTGCCAGAGAGTGTCAGAGATTTTCAGAGAGTTTCAGAGAGTGTCAGACAGTGCCTGAGAGTGTCAGAGAGTGTCAAAGAGTTTCAGAGAGTGTCAGAGAGTTTCAGAGAGTTTCAGAGTGTTTCAGAGAGTTTTTGAGAGTTTCAGAGAGTGCCAGAGAGTTTCTGAGAGTTTCTGAGTGTGTCGGAGAGTGTCAGAGAGTTTCAGAGAGTGTCAGAGAGTTTCAGTGTGTTTCAGTGAGGGTCAGAGAGTTTCAGAGTGTGTCAGAGGGTTTCAGATTGTTTCAGAGAGTGTCTGAGAGTGTCAGAGTGTTTCAGAGAGTGTCTGAGAGTGTCAGAGAGTATCAGAGAGTTCCTGAGAGTTCCTGAGTGTGTCAGAGAGTGTCAGAGATTTTCAGAGAGTGTCAGAGAGTGTCACAGAGTGTCAGAGATTGTCAGAGTGTGTCAGAGAGTGTCACAGAGTTTCTGAGAGTTTCTGAGTGTGTCAGAGAGTGTCAGAGAATGTCAGAGAGTTTCAGAGAGTGTCACAGACTGTCAGAGAATGTCAGAGAGATGGCAGAGTGTGTCAGAGAGTGTCAGAGAGCTTCAGAGAGTGTCAGAGAGTTTCAGAGAGTTACAGAGAGCTTCAGAGGTTGTCAGAGAGTGTCAGAGAGTGACAGAGAGTTTCAGTGAGTGTCAGAGAGTTTCAGAGAGTTTCAGAGAGGGTCAGAGATTGTCTGAGAGTGTCAGAGAGTGTCAAAGAGTTTCAGACAGTGTCAGATAGTGTCAGAGAGTATCAGAGAGTGTCAGAGAGTGTCAGAGAGTGTCTGAGAGTGTCATAGAGTGTCAGAGAGTGTCAGAGAATGTCGGAGAGTTTCTGAGTGTATCTGTGAGTGTCAGAGAGCATCAGAGAGTTTCCCAGTGTGTCACAGAGTGTCAGAGAGTTTCAGAGAGTTTCAGACAGAGTCAGATAGTGTCAGAGAGTGTCAGAGAGTTTCAGAGAGTGTGAGAGACTGTCTGAGAGTGTCAGAGAGTGTCAGAGAGTGTCAGAGAGTTTCAGACAGTGCCAGAGAGTGTCAGAGAGCGTCAGAGAGTTTCAGAGACTGTCAGAGAGTATCAAAGAGCTTCAGAGAGTGTCAGAGAGTTTCAGAGAGTATCTGTGAGTGTTGGAGAGTGTCTGAGAGTGTCAGAGAGTTATCAGAGTTTCAGAGAGTTTCTGAGTGTGTCAGAGAGCGTCAGAGCGTGTCAGAGTGTTTCAGAGATTTTCTGAGAGTGTCAGAGTGTGTCAGAGAGCTTCTGAGAGTTTCTGAGTGTGTCAGAGAGTGTCAGAGAGTGTCTGAGAGTGTCAGAGAGTTATCAGAGTTTCAGAGAGTTTCTGAGTGTGTCAGAGAGTGTCAGAGAGCGTCAGAGCGTGTCAGAGTGTTTCAGAGATGTTCTGAGAGTGTCAGAGAGCTTCTGAGAGTTTCTGAGTGTGTCAGAGAGTGTCAGAGAGTTTCGGAGAGTGTCACAGATAGTCCGGGAGTATCAGAGAGTTTCAGAGAGTTTCAGACAGTTTGAGAGAGTTTCTGAGAGCGCCAGACCATGTCAGAGAGTTTCAGAGAGTGTCAGAGAGTGTCAGAGAGTTTCAGAGAGTTTCTGAGAGTTTCAGAGTGTTTCAGTGAGGGTCAGAGAGTTTCAGAGTGTGTCAGAGGGTTTCAGATTGTTCCAGAGAATGTCTGAGAGTGTCATAGAGTGTCAGAGAGTGTCAGAGAATGTCGGTGAGTTTCTGAGAGTATCTGTGAGTGTCAGAGAGCGTCAGAGAGTTTCACAGTGTGTCACAAAGTGTCAGAGAGTTTCAGACAGTGCCAGAGAGTGTCAGAGAGCGTCAGAGAGTTTCAGAGACTGTCAGAGAGTGTCAAAGAGCTTCAGAGAGTGTCAGAGAGTTTCGGAGAGTGTCTGTGAGTGTTGGAGAGTATCAGAGAGTTTCTGAGAGTTTCAGAGTGTGTCAGAGAGTATCAGAGAGTGTCAGAGAGCGTCAGAGATTTTCAGAGAGTTTCAGAGAGCTTCAGAGAGTGTCAGAGATTGTCAGAAAGTTTCAGAGAGTGTCAGAGAGAGTCCGAGAGTTTCTGAGTGTGTCAGAGAGTGTCAGAGAGCGTCAGAGCGTGTCAGGGAGTTTCAGAGAGTTTCTGAGAGTGTCAGAGAGTGTCAGAGAGCTTCTGAGAGTTTCTGAGTTTGTCAGAGAGTGTCAGAGAGTGTCAGAGAGTTTCGGAGAGTGTCACAGATTGTCAGAGAGTGTCAGAGACTTTCAGAGAATTTTAGAGATTTTCTGAGAGTTTCTGAGAGTTTCAGAGAGAGTCAGAGAGTGATAGAGAGTGTCAGAGAGTTTCTGAGAGTTTTTGAGTGTTTCAGAGAGTGTCAGAGAGTTTCAGAGATTGTCACAGAGTGTCAAAGCGTTTCAGAGAGTGTCAGAGAGTTTTAGAGAGTTTCAGAGTGTTTCAGAGAGTTTTTGAGAGTTTCAGAGAGTGCCAGAGAGTTTCTGAGAGTTTCTGAGTGTGTCGGAGAGTGTCAGAGATTTTCAGGGAGTGTTACAATGTGTCAGAGTGTGTCAGAGAGTGTCAGAGAGTTTCAGAGAGTGTCAGAGAGGTTCAATGATTTTCAGAAAGATTCTGAGAGTTTCACAGCGTGTCGGAGAGTTTCAGAGAGCTTCAGAGAATGTCAGAGTGTGTCTGAGAGTTTCAGAGAGTTTCTGAGAGTGTCAAAGAGTTTCAGAGAATGTCAAAGAGTGTCAGAGAGTGGCAGAGAGTTTCAGAGAGTGTCAGAGAGTTTCAGAGAGTGTCTGGGCGTGTCAGAGATTGCCAGAGAGTTTCTGAGAGTTTCTGAGTGTGTCAGAGAGTGTCAGAGAGTGTCAGAGAGTTTCAGAGACTGTCAGAGAGTGTCAAAGAGTTTCAGAGAGTGTCAGAGAGTTTCGGAGAGTGTCTGTGAGTTTCGGAGAGTGTCAGAGAGTTTCTGAGAGTTTCTGAGTGTGTCAGAAAGTTTCAGAGAGTGTCACAGAGTGTCAGAGACCTTCGGAGAGTGTCAGAGAGTGTCAGAGATTTTCAGAGAGTTTCAGAGAGCGTCAGAGAGTGTCAGAGATTGTCAGAAAGTTTCAGAGAGTGTCATAGAGTGTCAAAGAGTTTCAGAGAATGTCAAAGAGTGTCAGAGAGTGGCAGAGAGTTTCAGAGAGTGTCAGAGAGTTTCAGATAGTGTCAGTGAGTGTCAGAGAGTGTCAGAGAGTTTCAGAGAGTGTCAGAGAGTTTCAAAGAGTTTCGGAGAGTGTCAGATAGTGACAGAGAGTTTCAATGAGTGTCAGAGAGTTTCAGAGAGTGTCAGAGATTTTCTGAGAGTATCAGAGAGTCTCAAAGAGTTTCAGTGAGTGTCAGAGAGTGTCAGAGAGGGTCAGAGATTTTCAGAGAGATTCTGAGAGTTTCACAGCGTGTCGGAGAGTTTCAGAGAGCTTCAGAGTGTGTCAGAGTGTGTCTGAAAGTTTCTGAGAGTGTCAGAGAGTTTCAGAGAGTTTCAGAGAGTGTCAGAGAGTGTCAGAGAGTTTCAGAGAGTGTCAGAGAGTTTCAGAGAGTGTCTGAGCGTGTCAGAGATAGCCAGAGAGTTTCTGAGAGTTTCTGCGTGTGTCAGAGAGTGTCAGAGAGTGTCAGAGAGTTTCAGAGAGTGTCACAGACTGTCAGAGAGTGTCAGAGAGATTGCAGAGAGTGTCAGAGAGTGTCAGAGAGCTTCAGAGAATGTCAGAGAGTTTCAGAGAGTTTCAGAGAGCTTCAGAGAGTGTCAGAGAGTGTCAGATAGTGACAGAGAGTTTCAATGAGTGTCAGAGAGTTTCAGAGAGTGTCAGAGATTTTCTGAGAGTATCAGAGAGTCTCAAAGAGTTTCAGTGAGTGTCAGAGAGTGTCAGAGAGTTTCCGAGAGTTTCAGAGAATGTAGGAGAGTTTCTGAGAGTATCTGTGAGTGTAAGTGAGTGTCTGAGGGTTCTGAGAGTTTCTGAGTGTGTCAGAGAGTGTCACAGAGTGTCAGAGACTGTCAGAGAGAGTCAGAGAGTTTCAATGAGTTTCACAGAGTGTCAGACAGTGACAGAGAGTTTCAGAGAGATTCTGAGAGTTTCACAGCGTGTCAGAGAGCTTCAGAGAGTGTCAGAGTGTGTCAAAGAGTTTCAGAGAGTGTCAGAGAGTGTCAAAGAGTTTCAGAGAGTGTCAGAGAGTTCCTGAGAGTTCCTGAGTGTGTCAGAGAGTGTCAGGGAGTTTCAGGGAGTGTCACAAAGTGTCAGAGTGTGTCAGAGAGTGTCAGAGAGTGTCAGAGAGTTTCAGAGTGTGTCAGAGAGTTTCAGAGAATTTCAGAGAGATTCTGAGAGTTTCACAGCGTGTCAGAGAGTGTCAGAGAATTTCTGAGAGTGTCAAAGTGTTTCAGAGAGCGTCAGAGCGTTTCAGAGAGTGTCACAGACTGTCAGTGAGAGTCAGAGAGATTGCAAAGAGTGTCCGAGAGTTGCTGAGTGTGTCAGAGAGTGTCAGAGAGTTTCAGAGAGTTTCTGAGAGTGTCACAGAGCTTCTGAGAGTTTCTGAGAGTGTCAGACCGTGTCAGAAAGTTTCAGAGAGTGTCAGAGAGTGTCAGAGAGTTTCAGAGATTTTCTGAGAGTTTCAGAGAGTTTCAGTGAGGGTCAGAGAGTTTCAGAGTGTGTCAGAGGGTTTCAGATTGTTTCAGAGAGTGTCTGAGAGTGTCAGAGTGTTTCAGAGAGTGTCAGAGAGTGTCAGAGAGTTCCTGAGAGTTCCGGAGTGTGTCAGAGAGTGTCAGACATTTTCAGAGAGTGTCACAGAGTTTCACAGAGTTTCAGAGAGAGTCAGAGAGTGATAGAGATTGTCAGAGAGTGTCAGAGAGTTTCTGAGAGTTTTTGAGTGTTTCAGAGAGTGTCAGAGAGTTTCAGAGAGTGTCACAGTGTGTCAGAGAGTGTCTGAGCGTGTCAGAGATAGCCAGAGAGTTTCTGAGAGTTTCTGAGAATTTCAGAGAGTGTCAGAGAGTGTCAGAGAGTTTCAGAGAGTGTCACAGACTGTCAGAGAGTGTCAGAGAGTTTCAGAGAGTGTCACAGAGTGTCAGAGAGTTTGAGAGAGCTTCAGAGAGTGTCAGAGAGTGTCAGAGATTTTCAGAGAGTTTCAGAGAGTGTCAGAGAGAGTCAGAGAGAGATAGAGAGTGTCAGAGAGTGTCAGAGATTTTCTGAGAGTTTTTGAGTGTTTCAGAGAGTGTCACAGAGTGTCAGAGAGTTTCAGAGAGTTTCAGAGAGTTTCTGAGAGTGTCAGAGAGGGTCAGAGAGTGTCAGAGAGTTTCAGAGAGTGTCAGAGAGTATCAGAGAGTTTCAGAGAGCTTCAGAGAGTGTCAGAGATTGTCAGAAGGTTTCAGAGATTGTCAGAGAGTGTCCGAGTGTTTCTGAGTGTGTCAGAGAGTGCCAGAGAGCTTCAGAGCGAATCAGAGAGTTTCAGAGAGTTTCTGAGAGTGTCAGAGAGTGTCAGAGAGCTTCTGAGAATTTCTGAGTTTGTCAGAGAGTGTCAGAGAGTGTCAGAGAGTTTCGGAGAGTGTCACAGATTGTCAGGGAGTGTCAGAGAGTTTCAGAGAATTTTAGACAGTTTGAGAGAGTTTCTGAGAGTGTCAGACAGTGTCAGAGAGTTTCAGAGAGTGTCAGAGAGTGTCAGAGAGTGTCAGAGAGTTTCTGAGAGTTTCAGAGAGTTTCAGTGAGGGTCAGAGAGTTTCAGAGTGTGTCAGAGGGTTTCAGATTGTTTCAGAGAGTGTCTGAGAGTGTCAGAGAGTGTCAGAGAGTTCCTGAGAATTCCTGAGTGTGTCAGAGAGTGTCAGAGATTTTCAGAGAGTGTCAGAGAGTGTCAGGGAGTGTCAGAGATTGTCAGAGAGTGTCAGAGAGTTTCTGAGGGTGTCAAAGGGTTTCAGAGAATGTCAAAGAGTGTCAGAGAGTGTCAGAGAGTTTCAGGGAGTGTCAGAGAGTGGCAGAGAGTTTCAGAGAGTGTCAGAGAGTTTCAGAGAGTGTCTGGGCGTGTCAGAGATTGCCAGAGAGTTTCTGAGAGTTTCTGAGTGTGTCAGAGAGTGCCAGAGAGTGTCAGAGAGTTTCAGAGACTGTCAGAGAGTGTCAAAGTGTTTCAGAGAGTGTCAGAGAGTTTCGGAGAGTGTCTGTGAGTGTCGGAGAGTGTCAGAGAGTTTCTGAGAGTTTCTGAGTGTATCAGAGAGTTTCAGAGAGTGTCACAGAGTGTCAGAGAGTGTCAGAGTATATCGGAGAGTGTCAGAGAGTGTCAGAGATTTTCAGAGAGCGTCAGAGAGTGTCAGAGATTGTCAGAAAGTTTCAGAGAGTGTCCGAGAGTGTTAGAGATTGTCAGAGTGTCAGAGAGTGTCTGAGAGTGTCAGAGAGTGTCAGAGAGTTATCAGAGTTTCAGAGAGTTTCTGACAGTGTCAGAGAGTGTCAGAGAGCGTCAGAGCGTGTCAGAGTGTTTCGGAAATTTTCTGAGAGTGTCAGAGAGTGTCAGAGAGCTTCTGAGAGTTTCTGAGTGTGTCTGAGAGTGTCGGAGAGTTTCGGAGAGTGTCACAGATTGTCCGGGAGTATCAGAGAGTTTCAGAGAGTTTCAGACAGTTTGAGAGAGTTTCAGAGAGTGCCAGACAGTGTCAGAGAGTTTCAGAGAGTGTCAGAGAGTGTCAGAGAGTTTCAGAGAGTTTCTGAGAGTTTCAGTGTGTTTCAGTGAGGGTCAGAGAGTTTCAGAGTGGGTCAGAGGGTTTCAGATTGTTTCAGAGAGTGTCTGAGAGTGTCAGAGAGTATCAGAGAGTTCCTGAGTGTGTCAGAGAGTGTCAGAGATTTTCAGAGAGTGTCAGAGATTGTCACAGAGTGTCAGAGATTGTCAGAGAGTGTCAGAGAGTTTCACAGAGTTTCACAGAGTTTCTGAGAGTTTCTGAGTGTCTCAGAGAGTGTCAGAGAATGTCAGAGAGTTTCAGAGAGTGTCACAGACTGTCAGAGAATGTCAGAGAGATTGCAGAGTTTCACAGAGTTTCTGAGAGTTTCTGAGTGTCTCAGAGAGTTTCAGAGAGTGTCAGAAAGTTTCAGAGAGTGTCAGACAGTGTCAGAGAGTTTCAGAGAGTGTCACAGAGTGTCAGAGAGTTTGAGAGAGCTTCAGAGAGTGTCAGAGAGTGTCAGAGATTTTCAGAGAGTTTCAGAGAGTGTCAGACAGTGCCTGAGAGTGTCAGAGAGTGTCAAAGAGTTTCATGGAGTGTCAGAGAGTTTCAGAGAGGGTCAGAGATTGTCTGAGAGTGTCAGAGAGTGTCAAAGAGTTTCAGAGAGTGTCAGATAGTGTCAGAGAGTTTCAGAGAGGGTCAGAGAGTGCCAGAGAGTGTCATAGAGTGTCAGAGAGTGTCAGAGAATGTCGGTGAGTTTCTGAGAGTATCTGTGAGTGTCAGAGAGCGTCAGAGAGTTTCACAGTGTGTCACAAAGTGTCAGAGAGTTTCAGACAGTGCCAGAGAGTTGCAGAGAGTGTCAGAGATTGTCTGAGAGTGTCAGAGAGTGTCAAAGAGTTTCAGAGAGTGTCAGATAGTGTCAGAGAGTTTCAGAGAGGGTCAGAGAGTGCCAGAGAGTGTCTGAGAGTGTCATAGAGTGTCAGAGAGTGTCAGAGAATGTCGGAGAGTTTCTGAGAGTATCTGTGAGTGCCAGAGAGCGTCAGAGAGTTTCACAGTGTGTCACAGAGTGTCAGAGAGTTTCAGAGAGTGTCAGAGAATTTCAGAGAGTGTGAGAGACTGTCTGAGAGTGTCAGAGAGTTTCAGACAGTGCCAGAGAGTGTCAGAGAGCGTCAGAGAGTTTCAGAGACTGTCAGAGAGTGTCAAAAAGCTTTAGAGCGTGTCAGAGAAGTTTCGGACAGTGTCTGTGAGTGTTGGAGAGTATCAGAGAGTTTCTGAGAGTATCAGAGTGTGTCAGTGAGTACCAGAGAGTGTCAGAGAGCGTCAGAGATTTTCAGAGAGTTTCAGAGAGCTTCAGAGAATGTCAGAGATTGTCAGAAAGTTTCAGAGAGTGTCAGAGAGAGTCCGAGAGTTTCTGAGTGTGTCAGAGAGTGTCAGAGAGCGTCAGAGCGTGTCAGGGAGTTTCAGAGAGTTTCTGAGAGTGTCAGAGAGTGTCAGAGAGCTTCTGAGAGTTTCTGAGTTTGTCAGAGAGTGTCAGAGAGTGTCAGAGAGTTTCGGAGAGTGCCACAGATTGTCAGAGAGTGTCAGAGAGTTTCAAAGATTTTCAGAGATTTTCTGAGAGTTTCTGAGAGTTTCACAGAGTTTCAGAGAGTGTCAGAGAGAGTCAGAGAGTGATAGAGAGTGTCAGAGAGTGCCAGAGAGTTTCTGAGAGTTTTTGAGTGTTTCAGAGAGTGTCAGAGAGTTTCAGAGAGTGTCACAGAGTGTCAGAGTGTATCAGAGAGTTTCAGAGAGTTTCTGAGAGTTTCTGAGAGCGTCAGAGAGTTTCAGAGAGTTTCAGAGAGTTTCAGAGAGTGTCAGAAAGTTTCAGAGAGTGTCAGATAGTGTAAGAGAGTTTCTGAGAGTGTCACAGAGTGTCAGAGAGTTTCAGAGAGCTTCGGAGAGTGCCAGAGAGTGTCAGAGATTTTCAGAGAGTTTCAGAGAGTGTCAGACAGTGCCTGAGAGTGTCAGAGAGTGTCAAAGAGTTTCAGAGAGTGTCAGAGAGTTTCAGAGAGTTTCAGAGTGTTTCAGAGAGTTTTTGAGAGTTTCAGAGAGTGCCAGAGAGTTTCTGAGAGTTTCTGAGTGTGTCGGAGAGTGTCAGAGATTTTCAGGGAGTGTTACAAAGTGTCAGAGTGTGTCGGAGAGTGACAGAGAGTTTCAGAGAGTGTCAGAGAGTTTCAGTGTGTTTCAGTGAGGGTCAGAGAGTTTCAGAGTGTGTCAGAGGGTTTCAGATTGTTTCAGAGAGTGTCTGAGAGTGTCAGAGAGTTTCAGAGAGTGTCTGAGAGTGTCAGTGAGTATCAGAGAGTTCCTGAGAGTTCCTGAGTGTGTCAGAGAGTGTCAGAGATTTTCAGAGAGTGTCAGAGAGTGTCACAGAGTGTCAGAGATTGTCAGAGTGTGTCAGAGAGTGTCACAGAGTTTCTGAGAGTTTCTGAGAGTTTCTGAGTGTGTCAGAGAGTGTCAGAGAATGTCAGAGAGTTTCAGAGAGTGTCACAGACTGTCAGAGAATGTCAGAGAGATGGCAGAGTGTGTCAGAGAGTGTCAGAGAGCTTCAGAGAGTGTCAGAGAGTTTCAGAGAGTTACAGAGAGCTTCAGAGGTTGTCAGAGAGTGTCAGAGAGTGACAGAGAGTTTCAGTGAGTGTCAGAGAGTTTCAGAGAGTTTCAGAGAGGGTCAGAGATTGTCTGAGAGTGTCAGAGAGTGTCAAAGAGTTTCAGAGAGTGTCAGATAGTGTCAGAGAGTTTCAGAGAGTGTCAGAGAGTGTCAGAGAGTGTCTGAGAGTGTCATAGAGTGTCAGAGAGTGTCAGAGAATGTCGGAGAGTTTCTGAGTGTATCTGTGAGTGTCAGAGAGCGTCAGAGAGTTTCCCAGTGTGTCACAGAGTGTCAGAGAGTTTCAGAGAGTTTCAGACAGAGTCAGATAGTGTCAGAGAGTGTCAGAGAGTTTCAGAGAGTGTGAGAGACTGTCTGAGAGTGTCAGAGAGTGTCAGAGAGTGTCAGAGAGTTTCAGACAGTGCCAGAGAGTGTCAGAGAGCGTCAGAGAGTTTCAGAGACTGTCAGAGAGTATCAAAGAGCTTCAGAGAGTGTCAGAGAGTTTCAGAGAGTATCTGTGAGTGTTGGAGAGTGTCTGAGAGTGTCAGAGAGTTATCAGAGTTTCAGAGAGTTTCTGAGTGTGTCAGAGAGTGTCAGAGAGCGTCAGAGCGTGTCAGAGTGTTTCAGAGATTTTCTGAGAGTGTCAGAGTGTGTCAGAGAGCTTCTGAGAGTTTCTGAGTGTGTCAGAGAGTGTCAGAGAGTGTCTGAGAGTGTCAGAGAGTTATCAGAGTTTCAGAGAGTTTCTGAGTGTGTCAGAGAGTGTCAGAGAGCGTCAGAGCGTGTCAGAGTGTTTCAGAGATGTTCTGAGAGTGTCAGAGAGTGTCAGAGAGCTTCTGAGAGTTTCTGAGTGTGTCAGAGAGTGTCAGAGAGTTTCGGAGAGTGTCACAGATAGTCCGGGAGTATCAGAGAGTTTCAGAGAGTTTCAGACAGTTTGAGAGAGTTTCTGAGAGCGCCAGACCATGTCAGAGAGTTTCAGAGAGTGTCAGAGAGTGTCAGAGAGTTTCAGAGAGTTTCTGAGAGTTTCAGAGTGTTTCAGTGAGGGTCAGAGAGTTTCAGAGTGTGTCAGAGGGTTTCAGATTGTTCCAGAGAATGTCTGAGAGTGTCATAGAGTGTCAGAGAGTGTCAGAGAATGTCGGTGAGTTTCTGAGAGTATCTGTGAGTGTCAGAGAGCGTCAGAGAGTTTCACAGTGTGTCACAAAGTGTCAGAGAGTTTCAGACAGTGCCAGAGAGTGTCAGAGAGCGTCAGAGAGTTTCAGAGACTGTCAGAGAGTGTCAAAGAGCTTCAGAGAGTGTCAGAGAGTTTCGGAGAGTGTCTGTGAGTGTTGGAGAGTATCAGAGAGTTTCTGAGAGTTTCAGAGTGTGTCAGAGAGTATCAGAGAGTGTCAGAGAGCGTCAGAGATTTTCAGAGAGTTTCAGAGAGCTTCAGAGAGTGTCAGAGATTGTCAGAAAGTTTCAGAGAGTGTCAGAGAGAGTCCGAGAGTTTCTGAGTGTGTCAGAGAGTGTCAGAGAGCATCAGAGCGTGTCAGGGAGTTTCAGAGAGTTTCTGAGAGTGTCAGAGAGTGTCAGAGAGCTTCTGAGAGTTTCTGAGTTTGTCAGAGAGTGTCAGAGAGTGTCAGAGAGTTTCGGAGAGTGTCACAGATTGTCAGAGAGTGTCAGAGACTTTCAGAGAATTTTAGAGATTTTCTGAGAGTTTCTGAGAGTTTCACAGAGTTTCAGAGAGTTTCAGAGAGAGTCAGAGAGTGATAGAGAGTGTCAGAGAGTTTCTGAGAGTTTTTGAGTGTTTCAGAGAGTGTCAGAGAGTTTCAGAGAGTGTCACAGAGTGTCAAAGCGTTTCAGAGAGTGTCAGAGAGTTTTAGAGAGTTTCAGAGTGTTTCAGAGAGATTTTGAGAGTTTCAGAGAGTGCCAGAGAGTTTCTGAGAGTTTCTGAGTGTCTCGGAGAGTGTCAGAGATTTTCAGGGAGTGTTACAATGTGTCAGAGTGTGTCAGAGAGTGTCAGAGAGTTTCAGAGAGTGTCAGAGAGGTTCAATGATTTTCAGAAAGATTCTGAGAGTTTCACAGCGTGTCGGAGAGTTTCAGAGAGCTTCAGAGAATGTCAGAGTGTGTCTGAGAGTTTCAGAGAGTTTCTGAGAGTGTCAAAGAGTTTCAGAGAATGTCAAAGAGTGTCAGAGAGTGGCAGAGAGTTTCAGAGAGTGTCAGAGAGTTTCAGAGAGTGTCTGGGCGTGTCAGAGATTGCCAGAGAGTTTCTGAGAGTTTCTGAGTGTGTCAGAGAGTGTCAGAGAGTGTCAGAGAGTTTCAGAGACTGTCAGAGAGTGTCAAAGAGTTTCAGAGAGTGTCAGAGAGTTTCGGAGAGTGTCTGTGAGTTTCGGAGAGTGTCAGAGAGTTTCTGAGAGTTTCTGAGTGTGTCAGAGAGTTTCAGAGAGTGTCACAGAGTGTCAGAGACCTTCGGAGAGTGTCAGAGAGTGTCAGAGATTTTCAGAGAGTTTCAGAGAGCGTCAGAGAGTGTCAGAGATTGTCAGAAAGTTTCAGAGAGTGTCATAGAGTGTCAAAGAGTTTCAGAGAATGTCAAAGAGTGTCAGAGAGTGGCAGAGAGTTTCAGAGAGTGTCAGAGAGTTTCAGAGAGTGTCAGTGAGTGTCAGAGAGTGTCAGAGAGTTTCAGAGAGTGTCAGAGAGTTTCAAAGAGTTTCGGAGAATGTCAGAGAGTTTCAGAGAGTTTTTGAAAGTGTCGGAGAGTACCAGAGAGTTTCTGAGAGTTTCTGAGTGTGTCAGAGAGTGTCAGAGAGTTTCAGAGAGTGTCAGAGAGGGTCAGAGATTTTCAGAGAGATTCTGAGAGTTTCACAGCGTGTCGGAGAGTTTCAGAGAGCTTCAGAGTGTGTCAGAGTGTGTCTGAAAGTTTCTGAGAGTGTCAGAGAGTTTCAGAGAGTTTCAGAGAGTGTCAGAGAGTGTCAGAGAGTGTCAGAGAGTTTCAGAGAGTGTCAGAGAGTTTCAGAGAGTGTCTGAGCGTGTCAGAGATAGCCAGAGAGTTTCTGAGAGTTTCTGCGTGTGTCAGAGAGTGTCAGAGAGTGTCAGAGAGTTTCAGAGAGTGTCACAGACTGTCAGAGAGTGTCAGAGAGATTGCAGAGAGTGTCAGAGAGTGTCAGAGAGCTTCAGAGAATGTCAGAGAGTTTCAGAGAGTTTCAGAGAGCTTCAGAGAGTGTCAGAGAGTGTCAGATAGTGACAGAGAGTTTCAATGAGTGTCAGAGAGTTTCAGAGAGTGTCAGAGATTTTCTGAGAGTATCAGAGAGTCTCAAAGATTTTCAGTGAGTGTCAGAGAGTGTCAGAGAGTTTCCAAGAGTTTCAGAGAATGTAGGAGAGTTTCTGAGAGTATCTGTGAGTGTAAGAGAGTGTCTGAGGGTTCTGAGAGTTTCTGAGTGTGTCAGAGAGTGTCACAGAGTGTCAGAGACTGTCAGAGAGAGTCAGAGAGTTTCAATGAGTTTCACAGAATGTCAGACAGTGACAGAGAGTTTCAGAGAGATTCTGAGAGTTTCACAGCGTGTCAGAGAGCTTCAGAGAGTGTCAGAGTGTGTCAAAGAGTTTCAGAGAGTGTCAGAGAGTGTCAAAGAGTTTCAGAGAGTGTCAGAGAGTTCCTGAGAGTTCCTGAGTGTGTCAGAGAGTGTCAGGGAGTTTCAGGGAGTGTCACAAAGTGTCAGAGTGTGTCAGAGAGTGTCAGAGAGTGTCAGAGAGTTTCAGAGTGTGTCAGAGAGTTTCAGAGAATTTCAGAGAGATTCTGAGAGTTTCACAGCGTGTCAGAGAGTGTCAGAGAATTTCTGAGAGTGTCAAAGTGTTTCAGAGAGCGTCAGAGCGTTTCAGAGAGTGTCACAGACTGTCAGTGAGAGTCAGAGAGATTGCAAACAGTGTCAGAGAGTTTCAGAGAGCTTCAGAGAGTGTCAGAGAGTGTCCGAGAGTTGCTGAGTGTGTCAGAGAGTGTCAGAGAGTTTCAGAGAGTTTCTGAGAGTGTCACAGAGCTTCTGAGAGTTTCTGAGAGTGTCAGACCGTGTCAGAAAGTTTCAGAGAGTGTCAGAGAGTGTCAGAGAGTTTCAGAGATTTTCTGAGAGTTTCAGAGAGTTTCAGTGAGGGTCAGAGAGTTTCAGAGTGTGTCAGAGGGTTTCAGATTGTTTCAGAGAGTGTCTGAGAGTGTCAGCGTGTTTCAGAGAGTGTCAGAGAGTGTCAGAGAGTTCCTGAGAGTTCCGGAGTGTGTCAGAGAGTGTCAGACATTTTCAGAGAGTGTCACAGAGTTTCACAGAGTTTCAGAGAGTGTCAGAGAGAGTCAGAGAGTGATAGAGATTGTCAGAGAGTGTCAGAGAGTTTCTGAGAGTTTTTGAGTGTTTCAGAGAGCGTCAGAGCGTTTCAGAGAGTGTCACAGACTGTCAGTGAGAGTCAGAGAGATTGCAAACAGTGTCAGAGAGTTTCAGAGAGCTTCAGAGAGTGTCAGAGAGTGTCCGAGAGTTGCTGAGTGTGTCAGAGAGTGTCAGAGAGTTTCAGAGAGTTTCTGAGTGTGTCACAGAGCTTCTGAGAGTTTCTGAGAGTGTCAGACCGTGTCAGAAAGTTTCAGAGAGTGTCAGAGAGTTTCAGAGAGTTTCAGAGATTTTCTGAGAGTTTCAGAGAGTTTCAGTGAGGGTCAGAGAGTTTCAGAGTGTGTCAGAGGGTTTCAGATTGTTTCAGAGAGTGTCTGAGAGTGTCAGCGTGTTTCAGAGAGTGTCAGAGAGTGTCAGAGAGTTCCTGAGAGTTCCGGAGTGTGTCAGAGAGTGTCAGACATTTTCAGAGAGTGTCACAGAGTTTCACAGAGTTTCAGAGAGTGTCAGAGAGAGTCAGAGAGTGATAGAGATTATCAGAGAGTGTCAGAGAGTTTCTGAGAGTTTTTGAGTGTTTCAGAGAGTGTCAGAGAGTTTCAGAGAGTGTCACAGTGTGTCAGAGAGTGTCTGAGCGTGTCAGAGATAGCCAGAGAGTTTCTGAGAGTTTCTGAGAATTTCAGAGAGTGTCAGAGAGTGTCAGAGAGTTTCAGAGAGTGTCACAGACTGTCAGAGAGTGTCAGAGAGTTTCAGAGAGTGTCACAGAGTGTCAGAGAGTTTGAGAGAGCTTCAGAGAGTGCCAGAGAGTGTCAGAGATTTTCAGAGAGTTTCAGAGAGTGTCAGACAGTGCCTGAGAGTGTCAGAGAGTGTCAAAGAGTTTCAGAGAGTGTCAGAGAGTTTCAGAGAATTTCAGAGATTTTCTGAGAGTTTCTGAGAGTTTCACAGAGTTTCAGAGAGTGTCAGAGAGAGTCAGAGAGTGATAGAGATTGTCAGAGAGTGTCAGAGAGTTTCTGAGAGTTTTTGAGTGTTTCAGAGAGTGTCACAGAGTGTCAAAGAGTTTCAGAGAGTGTCAGAGAGTTTTAGAGATTTTCAGAGAGTGTCACTGAGTGTCAGAGAGTTTCAGAGAGCTTCAGAGAGTGCCAGAGAGTGTCAGAGATTTTCAGAGAGTTTCAGAGAGTGTCAGACAGTGCCTGAGAGTGTCAGAGAGTGTCAAAGAGTTTCAGAGAGTGTCAGAGAGTTTCAGAGAATTTCAGAGGTTTTCTGAGAGTTTCTGAGAGTTTCACAGAGTTTCAGAGAGTGTCAGAGAGAGTCAGAGAGTGATAGAGATTGTCAGAGAGTGTCAGAGAGTTTCTGAGAGTTTTTGAGTGTTTCAGAGAGTGTCAGAGATTTTCAGAGAGTGTCACAGAATTTCAGAGTGTTTAAGAGCGTTTCAGAGTTTCTGAGAGTTTCTGAGAGTGTCAGAGAATTTCAGAGAGTTTCAGAGAGTTTCAGAGAGTGTCAGAAAGTTTCAGAGAGTGTCAGATAGTGTCAGAGAGTTTTAGAGAGTGTCACAGAGTGTCAGAGAGTTTCAGAGAGCTTCAGAGAGTGTCAGAGAGTGTCAGAGATTTTCAGAGAGTTTCAGAGAGTTTCAGAGAGTGTCAGAAAGTTTCAGAGAGTGTCAGATAGTGTCAGACAGTTTCAGAGAGTGTCACAGAGTGTCAGAGAGTTTGAGAGAGCTTCAGAGAGTGTCAGAGATTTTCAGAGAGTTTCAGAGAGTGTCAGACAGTGCCTGAGAGTGTCAGAGAGTGTCAAAGAGTTTCATGGAGTGTCAGTGAGTGTCAGAGAGTGTCAGAGAGTTTCAGAGATTTTCTGAGAGTTTCAGAGTGTTTCAGTGAGGGTCAGAGAGTTTCAGAGTGTGTCAGAGGGTTTCAGATTGTTTCAGAGAGTGTCTGAGAGTGTCAGAGTGTTTCAGAGAGTGTCTGAGAGTGTCAGAGAGTGTCAGAGAGTTCCTGAGAGTTCCTGAGTGTGTCAGAGAGTGTCAGAGATTTTCAGAGAGTGACAGAGAGTGTCACAGAGTGTCAGAGATTGTCAGAGAGTGTCAGAGAGTTTCAGAGAATTTCAGAGATTTTCTGAGAGTTTCTGAGAGTTTCACAGAGTTTCAGAGAGTGTCAGAGAGAGTCAGAGAGTGATAGAGATTGTCAGAGAGTGTCAGAGAGTTTCTGAGAGTTTTTGAGTGTTTCAGAGAGTGTCACAGAGTGTCAAAGAGTTTCAGAGAGTGTCAGAGAGTTTTAGAGATTTTCAGAGAGTGTCACTGAGTGTCAGAGAGTTTCAGAGAGCTTCAGAGAGTGCCAGAGAGTGTCAGAGATTTTCAGAGAGTTTCAGAGAGTGTCAGACAGTGCCTGGGAGTGTCAGAGAGTGTCAAAAAGTTTCAGAGAGTGTCAGTGAGTTTCAGAGAATTTCAGAGGTTTTCTGAGAGTTTCTGAGAGTTTCACAGAGTTTCAGAGAGTGTCAGAGAGAGTCAGAGAGTGATAGAGATTGTCAGAGAGTGTCAGAGAGTTTCTGAGAGTTTTTGAGTGTTTCAGAGAGTGTCAGAGAGTTTCAGAGAGTGTCACAGAGTGTCAGAGTGTTTCAGAGAGTTTCAGAGTTTCTGAGAGTTTCTGAGAGTGTCAGAGAATTTCAGAGAATTTCAGAGAGTTTCAGAGAGTTTCAGAGAGTGTCAGAAAGTTTCAGAGAGTGTCAGATAGTGTCAGAGAGTTTCTGAGAGTTTTTGAGTGTTTCAGAGAGTGTCACAGAGTGTCAAAGAGTTTCAGAGAGTGTCAGAGAGTTTTAGAGATTTTCAGAGAGTGTCACTGAGTGTCAGAGAGTTTCAGAGAGCTTCAGAGAGTGCCAGAGAGTGTCAGAGATTTTCAGAGAGTTTCAGAGATTGTCAGACAGTGCCTGGGAGTGTCAGAGAGTGTCAAAGAGTTTCCGAGAGTGTCAGTGAGTTTCAGAGAATTTCAGAGGTTTTCTGAGAGTTTCTGAGAATTTCACAGAGTTTCAGAGAGTGTCAGAGAGAGTCAGAGAGTGATAGAGATTGTCAGAGAGTGTCAGAGAGTTTCTGAGAGTTTTTGAGTGTTTCAGAGAGTGTCAGAGAGTTTCAGAGAGTGTCACAGAATTTCAGAGCGTTTAAGAGAGTTTCAGAGTTTCTGAGAGTTTCTGAGAGTGTCAGAGAATTTCAGAGAATTTCAGAGAGTTTCAGAGAGTTTCAGAGAGTGTCAGAAAGTTTCAGAGAGTGTCAGATAGTGTCAGAGAGTTTCAGAGAGTGTCACAGAGTGTCAGAGAGTTTCAGAGAGCTTCAGAGAGTGTCAGAGAGTGTCAGAGATTTTCAGAGAGTTTCAGAGAGTTTCAGAGAGTGTCAGAAAGTTTCAGAGAGTGTCAGATAGTGTCAGACAGTTTCAGAGAGTGTCACAGAGTGTCAGAGAGTTTGAGAGAGCTTCAGAGAGTGTCAGAGAGTGTCAGAGATTTTCAGAGAGTTTCAGAGAGTGTCAGACAGTGCCTGAGAGTGTCAGAGAGTGTCAAAGAGTTTCATGGAGTGTCAGTGAGTGTCAGAGAGTGTCAGAGAGTTTCAGAGAGTGTCAGAGAGTGTCAAAGAGTTTCAGAGAGTGTCAGAGAGTTTCAGAGAGTGTCAGAGAGTTTCAGAGAGTGTCAGAGAGTTCTTGAGAGTGTCAGAGAGCGCCAGAGAGTTTCTGAGAGTTTCTGAGTGTGTCGGAGAGTGTCAGAGATTTTCAGGGAGTGTTACAAATTGTCAGAGTGTGTCAGAGAGTGTCAGAGAGTTTCAGAGAGTGTCAGAGCGGGTCAGAGATTTTTAGAGAGTTTCTGAGAGTTTCACAGCGTGTCAGAGAGTTTCAGAGAGCTTCAGAGAGTGTCAGAGTGTCTCTGAGAGTTTCAGAGAATGTCAGAGAGTTTCAGACAGTGTCAGAGAGTGTCAGAGAGTTTCTCAGTGTGTCAGAGAGTGTCAGAGAGTTTCAGAGAGTTTCTGAGAGTGTCACAGAGCTTCTGAGAGTTTCTGAGTTTGTCAGAGAGTGTCAGAGAGTTTCGTAGAGTGTCACAGATTGTCAGGGAGTGTCAGAGAGTTTCAGAGAATTTCAGACAGTTTGAGAGAGTTTCTGAGAGTGCAGACAGTGTCAGAAAGTTTCAGAGAGTGTCAGAGAGTGTCAGAGAGTGTCAGAGAGTTTCAGAGATTTTCTGAGAGTTTCAGAGTGTTTCAGTGAGGGTCAGAGAGTTTCAGAGTGTGTCAGAGGGTTTCAGATTGTTTCAGAGAGTGTCTGAGAGTGTCAGAGTGTTTCAGAGAGTGTCTGAGAGTGTCAGAGAGTGTCAGAGAGTTCCTGAGAGTTCCTGAGTGTGTCAGAGAGTGTCAGAGATTTTCAGAGAGTGACAGAGAGTGTCACAGAGTGTCAGAGATTGTCAGAGAGTGTCAGAGAGTTTCAGAGAATTTCAGAGATTTTCTGAGAGTTTCTGAGAGTTTCACAGAGTTTCAGAGAGTGTCAGAGAGAGTCAGAGAGTGATAGAGATTGTCAGAGAGTGTCAGAGAGTTTCTGAGAGTTTTTGAGTGTTTCAGAGAGTGTCAGAGAGTTTCAGAGAGTGTCACAGAGTGTCAAAGAGTTTCAGAGAGTGTCAGAGAGTTTTAGAGATTTTCAGAGAGTGTCACTGAGTGTCAGAGAGTTTCAGAGAGCTTCAGAGAGTGCCAGAGAGTGTCAGAGATTTTCAGAAAGTTTCAGAGAGTGTCAGACAGTGCCTGAGAGTGTCAGAGAGTGTCAAAGAGTTTCAGAGAGTGTCAGAGAGTTTCAGAGAATTTCAGAGATTTTCTGAGAGTTTCTGAGAGTTTCAGAGAGTGTCAGAGAGAGTCAGAGAGTGATAGAGATTGTCAGAGAGTGTCAGAGAGTTTCTGAGAGTTTTTGAGTGTTTCAGAGAGTGTCAGAGAGTTTCAGAGAGTGTCACAGAGTGTCAGAGTGTTTCAGAGAGTTTCAGAGTTTCTGAGAGTTTCTGAGAGTGTCAGAGAATTTCAGAGAATTTCAGAGAGATTCAGAGAGTGTCAGAAAGTTTCAGAGAGTGTCAGATAGTGTCAGAGAGTTTCAGAGAGTGTCACAGAGTGTCAGAGAGTTTCAGAGAGCTTCAGAGAGTGTCAGAGAGTGTCAGAGATTTTCAGAGAGTTTCAGAGAGTGTCAGAGAGTTTCAGAGAGTGTCAGACAGTGCCTGAGAGTGTGAGAGAGTGTCAAAGAGTTTCAGAGAGTGTCAGTGAGTGTCAGAGAGTGTCATAGAGTTTCAGAGAGTGTCAGAGAGTGTAAAGGAGTTTCTGAGAGTGTCAGAGAGTTTCAGAGCGTTTCAGAGAGTGTCAGAGAGTGTCAGAGAGTTTCAGAGAGTGTCAGAGAGTTTCAGAGAGTGTCTGAGCGTGTCAGAGAGTGTCAGAGAGTTTCAGAGAATGTCACAGACTGTCAGAGAGTGTCAGAGAGATTGCAGAGAGTGTCAGAGAGCTTCAGAGAATGTCAGATAGTTTCAGAGAGTTTCAGAGAGCTTCAGAGAGTGTCAGAGAGTGTCAGATAGTGACAGAGAGCTTCAATGAGTGTCAGAGAGTTTCAGAGAGTGTCAGAGAGTGATAGAGATTGTCAGAGAGTGTCAGAGAGTTTCTGAGAGTTTTTGAGTGTTTCAGAGAGTGTCAGAGAGTTTCAGAGAGTGTCACAGAGTGTCAGAGTGTTTCAGAGAGTTTCAGAGTTTCTGAGAGTTTCTGAGAGTGTCAGAGAATTTCAGAGAATTTCAGAGAGTTTCAGAGAGTTTCAGAGAGTGTCAGAAAGTTTCAGAGAGTGTCAGATAGTGTCAGAGAGTTTCAGAGAGTGTCACAGAGTGTCAGAGAGTTTCAGAGAGCTTCAGAGAGTGTCAGAGAGTGTCAGAGATTTTCAGAGAGTTTCAGAGAGTTTCAGAGAGTGTCAGAAAGTTTCAGAGAGTGTCAGATAGTGTCAGAGATGTTTCAGAGAGTGTCACAGAGTGTCAGAGAGTTTGAGAGAGCTTCAGAGAGTGTCAGAGAGTGTCAGAGATTTTCAGAGAGTTTCAGAGAGTGTCAGACAGTGCCTGAGAGTGTCAGAGAGTGTCAAAGAGTTTCATGGAGTGTCAGTGAGTGTCAGAGAGTGTCAGAGAGTTTCAGAGAGTGTCAGAGAGTGTCAAAGAGTTTCAGAGAGTGTCAGAGAGTTTCAGAGAGTGTCAGAGAGTTTCAGAGAGTGTCAGAGAGTTCTTGAGAGTGTCAGAGAGCGCCAGAGAGTTTCTGAGAGTTTCTGAATGTGTCGGAGAGTGTCAGAGATTTTCAGGGAGTGTTACAAATTGTCAGAGTGTGTCAGAGAGTGTCAGAGAGTTTCAGAGAGTGTCAGAGCGGGTCAGAGATTTTTAGAGAGTTTCTGAGAGTTTCACAGCGTGTCAGAGAGTTTCAGAGAGCTTCAGAGAGTGTCAGAGTGTCTCTGAGAGTTTCAGAGAATGTCAGAGAGTGTCAGAGAGTTTCAGACAGTGTCAGAGAGTGTCAGAGAGTTTCTCAGTGTGTCAGAGAGTGTCAGAGAGTTTCAGAGAGTTTCTGAGAGTGTCACAGAGCTTCTGAGAGTTTCTGAGTTTGTCAGAGAGTGTCAGAGAGTTTCGTAGAGTGTCACAGATTGTCAGGGAGTGTCAGAGAGTTTCAGAGAATTTCAGACAGTTTGAGAGAGTTTCTGAGAGTGCAGACAGTGTCAGAAAGTTTCAGAGAGTGTCAGAGAGTGTCAGAGAGTGTCAGAGAGTTTCAGAGATTTTCTGAGAGTTTCAGAGTGTTTCAGTGAGGGTCAGAGAGTTTCAGAGTGTGTCAGAGGGTTTCAGATTGTTTCAGAGAGTGTCTGAGAGTTTCAGAGTGTTTCAGAGAGTGTCTGAGAGTGTCAGAGAGTGTCAGAGAGTTCCTGAGAGTTCCTGAGTGTGTCAGAGAGTGTCAGAGATTTTCAGAGAGTGTCAGAGAGTGTCACAGAGTGTCAGAGATTGTCAGAGAGTGTCAGAGAGTTTCAGAGAATTTCAGAGATTTTCTGAGAGTTTCTGAGAGTTTCACAGAGTTTCAGAGAGTGTCAGAGAGAGTCAGAGAGTGATAGAGATTGTCAGAGAGTGTCAGAGAGTTTCTGAGAGTTTTTGAGTGTTTCAGAGAGTGTCAGAGAGTTTCAGAGAGTGTCACAGAGTGTCAAAGAGTTTCAGAGAGTGTCAGAGAGTTTTAGAGATTTTCAGAGAGTGTCACTGAGTGTCAGAGAGTTTCAGAGAGCTTCAGAGAGTGCCAGAGAGTGTCAGAGATTTTCAGAAATTTTCAGAGAGTGTCAGACAGTGCCTGAGAGTGTCAGAGAGTGTCAAAGAGTTTCTGAGAGTGTCAGAGAGTTTCAGAGAATTTCAGAGATTTTCTGAGAGTTTCACAGAGTTTCAGAGAGTGTCAGAGAGAGTCAGAGAGTGATAGAGATTGTCAGAGAGTGTCAGAGAGTTTCTGAGAGTTTTTGAGTGTTTCAGAGAGTGTCAGAGAGTTTCAGAGAGTGTCACAGAGTGTCAGAGTGTTTCAGAGAGTTTCAGAGTATCTGAGAGTGTCTGAGAGTGTCAGAGAATTTCAGAGAATTTCAGAGAGTTTCAGAGAGTTTCAGAGAGTGTCAGAAAGTTTCAGAGAGTGTCAGATAGTGTCAGAGAGTTTCAGAGAGTGTCACAGAGTGTCAGAGAGTTTCAGAGAGCTTCAGAGAGTGTCAGAGAGTGTCAGAGATTTTCAGAGAGTTTCAGAGAGTGTCAGAGAGTTTCAGAGAGTGTCAGACAGTGCCTGAGAGTGTCAGAGAGTGTCAAAGAGTTTCAGAGAGTATCAGTGAGTGTCAGAGAGTGTCAGAGAGTTTCAGAGAGTGTCAGAGAGTGTAAAGGAGTTTCAGAGAGTGTCAGAGAGTGTCAGAGAGTTTCAGAGAGTGTCTGAGCGTGTCAGAGATTGCCAGAGAGTTTCTGAGAGATTCTGAGTGTGTCAGAGAGTGTCAGAGAGTTTCAGAGAGTGTCACAGACTGTCAGAGAGTGTCAGAGAGATTGCAGAGAGTATCAGAGAGTGTCAGAGAGAGTCAGAGTGTTTCAGAGAGTGTCTGAGCGTGTCAGAGATTGCCAGAGAGTTTCTGAGAGATTCTGAGTGTGTCAGAGAGTTTCAGAGTGTTTCAGTGAGGGTCAGAGAGTTTCAGAGTGTGTCAGAGGGTTTCAGATTGTTTCAGAGAGTGTCTGAGAGTGTCAGAGTGTTTCAGAGAGTGTCTGAGAGTGTCAGAGAGTGTCAGAGAGTTCCTGAGAGTTCCTGAGTGTGTCAGAGAGTGTCAGAGATTTTCAGAGAGTGTCAGAGAGTGTCACAGAGTGTCAGAGATTGTCAGAGAGTGTCAGAGAGTTTCAGAGAATTTCACAGATTTTCTGAGAGTTTCTGAGAGTTTCACAGAGTTTCAGAGAGTGTCAGAGAGAGTCAGAGAGTGTCAGAGAGTTTCTGAGAGTTTTTGAGTGTTTCAGAGAGTGTCAGAGAGTTTCAGAGAGTGTCACAGAGTGTCAAAGAGTTTCAGAGAGCTTCAGAGAGTGTCAGAGAGTGTCAGAGATTTTCAGAGAGTTTCAGAGAGTGTCAGAGAGTCAGAAAGTGTCAGATAGTGTCAGAGAGTTTCAGAGAGTGTCACAGAGTGTCAGAGAGTTCCAGAGAGCTTCAGAGAGTGTCAGAGAGTGTCAGAGATTTTCAGAGAGTTTCAGAGAGTGTCAGAGAGTTTCAGAGAGTGTCAGACAGTGCCTGAGAGTGTCAGGGAGTGTCAAAGAGTTTCAGAGAGTATCAGAGAGTTTTAGAGATTTTCAGAGAGTGTCACTGAGTGTCAGAGAGTTTCAGAGAGCTTCAGAGAGTGCCAGAGAGTGTCAGAGATTTTCAGAGAGTTTCAGAGAGTGTCAGACAGTGCCTGAGAGTGTCAGAGAGTGTCAAAGAGTTTCAGAGAGTGTCAGAGAGTTTCAGAGAATTTCAGAGATTTTCTGAGAGTTTCTGAGAGTTGCACAGAGTTTCAGAGAGTGTCAGAGAGAGTCAGAGAGTGATAGAGATTGTCAGAGAGTGTCAGAGAGTTTCTGAGAGTTTTTGAGTGTTTCAGAGAGTGTCAGAGAGTTTCAGAGAGTGTCACAGAATTTCAGAGTGTTTAAGAGAGTTTCAGAGTTTCTGAGAGTTTCTGAGAGTGTCAGAGAATTTCAGAGAATTTCAGAGACTTTCAGAGAGTTTCAGAGAGTGTCAGAAAGTTTCAGAGAGTGTCAGATAGTGCAGAGAGTTTCAGAGAGTGTCACAGAGTGTCAGAGAGTTTCAGAGAGCTTCAGAGAGTGTCAGAGAGTGTCAGAGATTTTCAGAGAGTTTCAGAGAGTGTCAGAGAGTTTCAGAGAGTGTCAGACAGTGCCTGAGAGTGTCAGGGAGTGTCAAAGAGTTTCAGAGAGTGTCAGTGAGTGTCAGAGAGTGTCAGAGAGTTTCAGAGAGTGTCAGAGAGTGTAAAGGAGTTTCAGAGAGTGTCAGAGAATGTCAGAGAGTGATAGAGATTGTCAGAGAGTGTCAGAGAGTTTCTGAGAGTTTTTGAGTGTTTCAGAGAGTGCCAGAGAGTTTCAGAGAGTGTCACAGAGTGTCAGAGTGTTTAAGAGAGTTTCAGAGTTTCTGAGCGTGTCAGAGATTGCCAGAGAGTTTCTGAGAGATTCTGAGTGTGTCAGAGAGTGTCAGAGAGTGTCAGAGAGTTTCAGAGAGTGTCACAGACTGTCAGAGAGTGTCAGAGAGATTGCAGAGAGTATCAGAGAGTGTCAGAGAGCTTCAGAGAATGTCAGAGAGTTTCAGAGAGTTTCAGACAGCTTCAGAGAGTGTCAGACAGTGTCAGATAGTGACAGAGAGTTTCAATGAGTGTCAGAGAGTTTCAGAGAGTTTCAGAGAGTGTCAGAGAATGTCAGAGAGTTTCTGAGAGTTTTTGAGTGTTTCAGAGAGTGTCACAGAGTTTCAGAGAGTGTTACAGAGTGTCAGACAGTTTCAGAGAGTTTCAGAGAGTTTCTGAGAGTGTCAGAGAGTTTCAGAGTTTTTCAGAGAGTGTCACTGAGTGTCAGAGAGTTTCAGAGAGCTTCAGAGAGTGCCAGAGAGTGTCAGAGATTTTCAGAGAGTTTCAGAGAGTGTCAGACAGTGCCTGAGAGTGTCAGAGAGTGTCAAAGAGTTTCAGAGAGTGTCAGTGAGTGTCAGAGAGTGTCAGTGAGTTTCAGAGAGTGTCAGAGAGTGTAAAGGAGTTTCAGAGAGTGTCAGAGAGTTTCAGAGAGTTTCAGAAAGTTTCTGAGAGTATCAGAGAGTGCCAGAGAGTTTCTGAGAGTTTCTGAGTGTGTCAGAGAGTGTCAGAGAGTTTCAGGGAGTGTCACAAAGTGTCAGAGTGTGTCAGAGAGCTTCATAGAGTTTCAGAGAGTGTCAGAGAGGGTCAGAGAGTTTCAGAGAGATTCCGAGAGTTTCACAGCGTGTCAGAGAGTTTCAGAGAGGTTCAGAGAGTGTCAGAGTGTGTCTGAGAGTTTCAGAGAGTTTCTGAGAGTGTCAAAGAGTTTCAGAGAATGTCAGATAGTGTCAGAGAGTGTCAGAGAGTTTCAGAGAGTGTCAGAGAGTGCCAGAGAGATTCAGAGAGTGTCAGAGAGTTTCAGAGAGTGTCTGAGCGTGTCAGAGATTGCCAGAGAGTTTCTGAGAGATTCTGAGTGTGTCAGAGAGTGTCAGAGAGTTTCAGAGAGTTCCACAGACTGTCAGAGAGTGTCAGAGAGATTGCAGAGAGTGTCAGAGTGTGTCAGAGAGCTTCAGAGAGTATCAGAGAGTGTCAGAGAGCTTCAGAGAATGTCAGAGAGTTTCAGAGAGTTTCAGAGAGCTTCAGAGAGTGTCAGAGAGTGTCAGATAGTGACAGAGAGTTTCAATGAGTGTCAGAGAGTTTCAGAGAGTTTCAGAGAGTGTCAGAGATTTTCTGAGAGTATCAGAGTGTGTCAAAGAGTTTCAGTGAGTATCAGAGAGTGTCAGAGAGTTTCAGAGAGTTTCAGAGAATGTAGGAGAGTTTCTGAGAGTATCTGTGAGTGTAAGAGAGTGTCAGAGGGTTCTGAGAGTTTCTGCGTGTGTCAGAGGGTGTCACAGAGTGTCAGAGACTGTCAGAGAGACTCAGAGAGTTTCTGAGAGTGTCAAAGAGTTTCAGAGAATGTCAGATAGTGTCAGAGAGTTTCAGAGAGTGTCGGAGAGTGTCAGAGAGTTTCAGAGAATGTCAGAGAGTTTCAGAGAGTGTCTGAGCGTGTCAGAGATTGCCAGAGAGTTTCTGAGAGTTTCTGAGTGTGTCAGAGAGTGTCAGAGAGTTTCAGAGAGTGTCACAGACTGTCAGAGTGTGTCAGAGAGATTGCAGAGAGTATCAGAAAGTGTCAGAGAGCTTCAGAGAATGTCTGAGAGTGTCAGAGAGTTTCAGAGAGCTTCAGAGAGTGTCAGAGAGTGTCAGATAGTGACAGAGAGTTTCAATGAGTGTCAGAGAGTTTCAGAGAGTTTCAGAGAGTGTCAGAGACTTTCTGAGAGTATCAGTGAGTGTCAAAGAGTTTCAGTGAGTATCAGAGAGTGTCAGAGAGTTTCAGAGAATGTAGGAGAGTTTCTGAGAGTATCTGTGAGTGTAAGAGAGTGTCAGAGGGTTCTGAGAGTTTCTGCGTGTGTCAGAGATTGCCAGAGAGTTTCTGAGAGTTTCTGAGTTTGTCAGAGAGTGTCAGAGAGTGTCAGAGAGTTTCAGAGAGTGTCACAGACTGTCGGAGAGTGTCAGAGAAATTGCAGAGAGTGTCAGAGAGTGTCAGAGAGCTTCAGAGAATGCAGAGAGTTCCAGACAGTGTTAGAGAGTGTCAAAGAGTTTCAGAGAGTGTCAGAGCGGGTCAGAGATTTTTAGAGAGTTTCTGAGAGTTTCACAGCGTGTCAGAGAGTTTCAGAGAGCTTCAGAGAGTGTCAGAGTGTCTCTGAGAGTTTCAGAGAATGTCAGAGAGTGTCAGAGAGTTTCAGACAGTGTCAGAGAGTGTCAGAGAGTTTCTCAGTGTGTCAGAGAGTGTCAGAGAGTTTCAGAGAGTTTCTGAGAGTGTCACAGAGCTTCTGAGAGTTTCTGAGTTTATCAGAGAGTGTCTTGAGAGTGTCAGAGAGTTTCGTAGAGTGTCACAGATTGTCAGGGAGTATCGGAGAGTTTCAGAGATTTTCAGACAGTTTGAGAGAGTTTCTGAGAGTGCAGACAGTGTCAGAAAGTTTCAGAGAGTGTCAGAGAGTGTCAGAGAGTTTCAGAGATTTTCTGAGAGTTTCAGAGTGTTTCAGTGAGGGTCAGAGAGTTTATGAGTGTGTCAGAGGGTTTCAGATTGTTTCAGAGAGTGTCTGAGAGTGTCAGAGTGTTTCAGAGAGTGTCTGAGAGTGTCAGTGTCAGAGAGTGTCAGAGAGTACCTGAGAGTTCCTGAGTGTGTCAGAGAGTGTCAGAGATTGTCAGAGAGTGTCAGAGAGTTTCAGAGAATTTCAGAGATTTTCTGAGAGTTTCTGAGAGTTTCACAGAGTTTCAGAGAGTGTCAGAGAGAGTCAGAGAGTGATAGAGATTGTCAGAGAGTGTCAGAGAGTTTCTGAGAGTTTTTGAGTGTTTCAGAGAGTGTCAGAGAGTTTCAGAGAGTGTCACAGAGTGTCAAAGAGTTTCAGAGAGTGTCAGAGAGTTTTAGAGATTTTCAGAGAGTGTCACTGAGTGTCAGAGAGTTTCAGAGAGCTTCAGAGAGTGCCAGAGAGTGTCAGAGATTTTCAGAGAGTTTCAGAGAGTGTCAGACAGTGCCTGAGAGTGTCAGAGAGTGTCAAAGAGTTTCAGAGAGTGTCAGAGAGTTTCAGAGAATTTCAGAGATTTTCTGAGAGTTTCTGAGAGTTGCACAGAGTTTCAGAGAGTGTCAGAGAGAGTCAGAGAGTGATAGAGATTGTCAGAGAGTGTCAGAGAGTTTCTGAGAGTTTTTGAGTGTTTCAGAGAGTGTCAGAGAGTTTCAGAGAGTGTCACAGAATTTCAGAGTGTTTAAGAGAGTTTCAGAGTTTCTGAGAGTTTCTGAGAGTGTCAGAGAATTTCAGAGAATTTCAGAGACTTTCAGAGAGTTTCAGAGAGTGTCAGAAAGTTTCAGAGAGTGTCAGATAGTGCAGAGAGTTTCAGAGAGTGTCACAGAGTGTCAGAGAGTTTCAGAGAGCTTCAGAGAGTGTCAGAGAGTGTCAGAGATTTTCAGAGAGTTTCAGAGAGTGTCAGAGAGTTTCAGAGAGTGTCAGACAGTGCCTGAGAGTGTCAGGGAGTGTCAAAGAGTTTCACAGAGTGTCAGTGAGTGTCAGAGAGTGTCAGAGAGTTTCAGAGAGTGTCAGAGAGTGTAAAGGAGTTTCAGAGAGTGTCAGAGAATGTCAGAGAGTGATAGAGATTGTCAGAGAGTGTCAGAGAGTTTCTGAGAGTTTTTGAGTGTTTCAGAGAGTGCCAGAGAGTTTCAGAGAGTGTCACAGAGTGTCAGAGTGTTTAAGAGAGTTTCAGAGTTTCTGAGCGTGTCAGAGATTGCCAGAGAGTTTCTGAGAGATTCTGAGTGTGTCAGAGAGTGTCAGAGAGTGTCAGAGAGTTTCAGAGAGTGTCACAGACTGTCAGAGAGTGTCAGAGAGATTGCAGAGAGTATCAGAGAGTGTCAGAGAGCTTCAGAGAATGTCAGAGAGTTTCAGAGAGTTTCAGACAGCTTCAGAGAGTGTCAGACAGTGTCAGATAGTGACAGAGAGTTTCAATGAGTGTCAGAGAGTTTCAGAGAGTTTCAGAGAGTGTCAGAGAATGTCAGAGAGTTTCTGAGAGTTTTTGAGTGTTTCAGAGAGTGTCACAGAGTTTCAGAGAGTGTTACAGAGTGTCAGACAGTTTCAGAGAGTTTCAGAGAGTTTCTGAGAGTGTCAGAGAGTTTCAGAGTTTTTCAGAGAGTGTCACTGAGTGTCAGAGAGTTTCAGAGAGCTTCAGAGAGTGCCAGAGAGTGTCAGAGATTTTCAGAGAGTTTCAGAGAGTGTCAGACAGTGCCTGAGAGTGTCAGAGAGTGTCAAAGAGTTTCAGAGAGTGTCAGTGAGTGTCAGAGAGTGTCAGTGAGTTTCAGAGAGTGTCAGAGAGTGTAAAGGAGTTTCAGAGAGTGTCAGAGAGTTTCAGAGAGTTTCAGAAAGTTTCTGAGAGTATCAGAGAGTGCCAGAGAGTTTCTGAGAGTTTCTGAGTGTGTCAGAGAGTGTCAGAGAGTTTCAGGGAGTGTCACAAAGTGTCAGAGTGTGTCAGAGAGCTTCATAGAGTTTCAGAGAGTGTCAGAGAGGGTCAGAGAGTTTCAGAGAGATTCCGAGAGTTTCACAGCGTGTCAGAGAGTTTCAGAGAGGTTCAGAGAGTGTCAGAGTGTGTCTGAGAGTTTCAGAGAGTTTCTGAGAGTGTCAAAGAGTTTCAGAGAATGTCAGATAGTGTCAGAGAGTGTCAGAGAGTTTCAGAGAGTGTCAGAGAGTGCCAGAGAGATTCAGAGAGTGTCAGAGAGTTTCAGAGAGTGTCTGAGCGTGTCAGAGATTGCCAGAGAGTTTCTGAGAGATTCTGAGTGTGTCAGAGAGTGTCAGAGAGTTTCAGAGAGTTCCACAGACTGTCAGAGAGTGTCAGAGAGATTGCAGAGAGTGTCAGAGTGTGTCAGAGAGCTTCAGAGAGTATCAGAGAGTGTCAGAGAGCTTCAGAGAATGTCAGAGAGTTTCAGAGAGTTTCAGAGAGCTTCAGAGAGTGTCAGAGAGTGTCAGATAGTGACAGAGAGTTTCAATGAGTGTCAGAGAGTTTCAGAGAGTTTCAGAGAGTGTCAGAGATTTTCTGAGAGTATCAGAGTGTGTCAAAGAGTTTCAGTGAGTATCAGAGAGTGTCAGAGAGTTTCAGAGAGTTTCAGAGAATGTAGGAGAGTTTCTGAGAGTATCTGTGAGTGTAAGAGAGTGTCAGAGGGTTCTGAGAGTTTCTGCGTGTGTCAGAGGGTGTCACAGAGTGTCAGAGACTGTCAGAGAGACTCAGAGAGTTTCTGAGAGTGTCAAAGAGTTTCAGAGAATGTCAGATAGTGTCAGAGAGTTTCAGAGAGTGTCGGAGAGTGTCAGAGAGTTTCAGAGAATGTCAGAGAGTTTCAGAGAGTGTCTGAGCGTGTCAGAGATTGCCAGAGAGTTTCTGAGAGTTTCTGAGTGTGTCAGAGAGTGTCAGAGAGTTTCAGAGAGTGTCACAGACTGTCAGAGTGTGTCAGAGAGATTGCAGAGAGTATCAGAAAGTGTCAGAGAGCTTCAGAGAATGTCTGAGAGTGTCAGAGAGTTTCAGAGAGCTTCAGAGAGTGTCAGAGAGTGTCAGATAGTGACAGAGAGTTTCAATGAGTGTCAGAGAGTTTCAGAGAGTTTCAGAGAGTGTCAGAGACTTTCTGAGAGTATCAGTGAGTGTCAAAGAGTTTCAGTGAGTATCAGAGAGTGTCAGAGAGTTTCAGAGAATGTAGGAGAGTTTCTGAGAGTATCTGTGAGTGTAAGAGAGTGTCAGAGGGTTCTGAGAGTTTCTGCGTGTGTCAGAGATTGCCAGAGAGTTTCTGAGAGTTTCTGAGTTTGTCAGAGAGTGTCAGAGAGTGTCAGAGAGTTTCAGAGAGTGTCACAGACTGTCGGAGAGTGTCAGAGAAATTGCAGAGAGTGTCAGAGAGTGTCAGAGAGCTTCAGAGAATGCAGAGAGTTCCAGACAGTGTTAGAGAGTGTCAAACAGTTTCAGAGAGTGTCAGAGCGGGTCAGAGATTTTTAGAGAGTTTCTGAGAGTTTCACAGCGTGTCAGAGAGTTTCAGAGAGCTTCAGAGAGTGTCAGAGTGTCTCTGAGAGTTTCAGAGAATGTCAGAGAGTGTCAGAGAGTTTCAGACAGTGTCAGAGAGTGTCAGAGAGTTTCTCAGTGTGTCAGAGAGTGTCAGAGAGTTTCAGAGAGTTTCTGAGAGTGTCACAGAGCTTCTGAGAGTTTCTGAGTTTATCAGAGAGTGTCTTGAGAGTGTCAGAGAGTTTCGTAGAGTGTCACAGATTGTCAGGGAGTATCGGAGAGTTTCAGAGATTTTCAGACAGTTTGAGAGAGTTTCTGAGAGTGCAGACAGTGTCAGAAAGTTTCAGAGAGTGTCAGAGAGTGTCAGAGAGTTTCAGAGATTTTCTGAGAGTTTCAGAGTGTTTCAGTGAGGGTCAGAGAGTTTATGAGTGTGTCAGAGGGTTTCAGATTGTTTCAGAGAGTGTCTGAGAGTGTCAGAGTGTTTCAGAGAGTGTCTGAGAGTGTCAGTGTCAGAGAGTGTCAGAGAGTACCTGAGAGTTCCTGAGTGTGTCAGAGAGTGTCAGAGATTGTCAGAGAGTGTCAGAGAGTTTCAGAGAATTTCAGAGATTTTCTGAGAGTTTCTGAGAGTTTCACAGAGTTTCAGAGAGTGTCAGAGAGAGTCAGAGAGTGATAGAGATTGTCAGAGAGTGTCAGAGAGTTTCTGAGAGTTTTTGAGTGTTTCAGAGAGTGTCAGAGAGTTTCAGAGAGTGTCACAGAGTGTCAAAGAGTTTCAGAGAGTGTCAGAGAGTTTTAGAGATTTTCAGAGAGTGTCACTGAGTGTCAGAGAGTTTCAGAGAGCTTCAGAGAGTGCCAGAGAATGTCAGAGATTTTCAGAGAGTTTCAGAGAGTGTCAGACAGTGCCTGAGAGTGTCAGAGAGTGTCAAAGAGTTTCAGAGAGTGTCAGAGAGTTTCAGAGAATTTCAGAGATTTTCTGAGAGTTTCTGAGAGTTTCACAGAGTTTCAGAGAGTGTCAGAGAGAGTCAGAGAGTGATAGAGATTGTCAGAGAGTGTCAGAGAGTTTCTGAGAGTTTTTGAGTGTTTCAGAGCGTGTCAGAGAGTTTCAGAGAGTGTCACAGAGTGTCAGAGTGTTTCAGAGAGTTTCAGAGTTTCTGAGAGTTTCTGAGAGTGTCAGAGAATTTCAGAGAGTTTCAGAGAGTTTCAGAAAGTTTCAGAGAGTGTCAGATAGTGTCAGAGAGTTTCAGAGAGTGTCACAGAGTGTCAGAGAGTTTCAGAGAGCTTCAGAGAGTGTCAGAGAGTGTCAGAGATTTTCAGAGAGTTTCAGAGAGTGTCACAGAGTGTCAGAGAGTTTGAGAGAGCTTCAGAGAGCGTCAGAGAGTGTCAGAGATTTTCAGAGAGTTTCAGAGAGTGTCAGACAGTGCCTGAGAGTGTCAGAGAGTGTCCAAGAGTTTCATGGAGTGTCAGTGAGTGTCAGAGAGTGTCAGAGAGTTTCAGAGAGTGTCAGAGAGTGTCAAAGAGTTTCAGAGAGTGTCAGAGAGTTTCAGAGAGTGTCAGAGAGTTTCAGAGAGTGTCAGAGAGTTCTTGAGAGTGTCAGAGAGCGCCAGAGAGTTTCTGAGAGTTTCTGAGTGTGTCGGAGAGTGTCAGAGCTTTTCGGGGAGTGTTACAAATTGTCAGTGTGTCAGAGAGTGTCAGAGAGTTTCTGAGAGATTCTGAGTGTGTCAGAGAGTGTCAGAGAGTTTCAGAGAGTTTCACAGACTGTCAGAGAGTTTCAGAGAGATTGCAGAGAGTGTCAGAGTGTGTCAGAGAGCTTCAGAGAGTATCAGAGAGTGTCAGAGAGCTTCAGAGAATGTCAGAGAGTTTCAGAGAGTTTCAGAGAGCTTCAGAGAGTGTCAGAGAGTGTCAGATAGTGACAGAGAGTTTCAATGAGTGTCACAGAGTTTCAGAGAGTTTCAGAGAGTGTCAGAGATTTTCTGAGAGTATCAGAGTGTGTCAAAGAGTTTCAGTGAGTATCAGAGAGTGTCAGAGAGTTTCAGAGAGTTTCAGAGAATGTAGGAGAGTTTCTGAGAGTATCTGTGAGTGTAAGAGAGTGTCAGAGGGTTCTGAGAGTTTCTGCGTGTGTCAGAGGGTGTCACAGAGTGTCAGAGACTGTCAGAGAGACTCAGAGAGTTTCTGAGAGTGTCAAAGAGTTTCAGAGAATGTCAGATAGTGTCAGAGAGTTTCAGAGAGTGTCGGAGAGTGTCAGAGAGTTTCAGAGAATGTCAGAGAGTTTCAGAGAGTGTCTGAGCGTGTCAGAGATTGCCAGAGAGTTTCTGAGAGTTTCTGAGTGTGTCAGAGAGTGTCAGAGAGTTTCAGAGAGTGTCACAGACTGTCAGAGTGTGTCAGAGAGATTGCAGAGAGTATCAGAAAGTGTCAGAGAGCTTCAGAGAATGTCTGAGAGTGTCAGAGAGTTTCAGAGAGCTTCAGAGAGTGTCAGAGAGTGTCAGATAGTGACAGAGAGTTTCAATGAGTGTCAGAGAGTTTCAGAGAGTTTCAGAGAGTGTCAGAGACTTTCTGAGAGTATCAGTGAGTGTCAAAGAGTTTCAGTGAGTATCAGAGAGTGTCAGAGAGTTTCAGAGAGTTTCAGAGAATGTAGTAGAGTTTCTGAGAGTATCTGTGAGTGTAAGAGAGTGTCAGAGGGTTCTGAGAGTTTCTGCGTGTGTCAGAGATTGCCAGAGAGTTTCTGAGAGTTTCTGAGTTTGTCAGAGAGTGTCAGAGAGTGTCAGAGAGTTTCAGAGAGTGTCACAGACTGTCGGAGAGTGTCAGAGAAATTGCAGAGAGTGTCAGAGAGTGTCAGAGAGCTTCAGAGAATGCAGAGAGTTCCAGACAGTGTTAGAGAGTGTCAAACAGTTTCAGAGAGTGTCAGAGCGGGTCAGAGATTTTTAGAGAGTTTCTGAGAGTTTCACAGCGTGTCAGAGAGTTTCAGAGAGCTTCAGAGAGTGTCAGAGTGTCTCTGAGAGTTTCAGAGAATGTCAGAGAGTGTCAGAGAGTTTCAGACAGTGTCAGAGAGTGTCAGAGAGTTTCTCAGTGTGTCAGAGAGTGTCAGAGAGTTTCAGAGAGTTTCTGAGAGTGTCACAGAGCTTCTGAGAGTTTCTGAGTTTATCAGAGAGTGTCTTGAGAGTGTCAGAGAGTTTCGTAGAGTGTCACAGATTGTCAGGGAGTATCGGAGAGTTTCAGAGATTTTCAGACAGTTTGAGAGAGTTTCTGAGAGTGCAGACAGTGTCAGAAAGTTTCAGAGAGTGTCAGAGAGTGTCAGAGAGTTTCAGAGATTTTCTGAGAGTTTCAGAGTGTTTCAGTGAGGGTCAGAGAGTTTATGAGTGTGTCAGAGGGTTTCAGATTGTTTCAGAGAGTGTCTGAGAGTGTCAGAGTGTTTCAGAGAGTGTCTGAGAGTGTCAGTGTCAGAGAGTGTCAGAGAGTACCTGAGAGTTCCTGAGTGTGTCAGAGAGTGTCAGAGATTGTCAGAGAGTGTCAGAGAGTTTCAGAGAATTTCAGAGATTTTCTGAGAGTTTCTGAGAGTTTCACAGAGTTTCAGAGAGTGTCAGAGAGAGTCAGAGAGTGATAGAGATTGTCAGAGAGTGTCAGAGAGTTTCTGAGAGTTTTTGAGTGTTTCAGAGAGTGTCAGAGAGTTTCAGAGAGTGTCACAGAGTGTCAAAGAGTTTCAGAGAGTGTCAGAGAGTTTTAGAGATTTTCAGAGAGTGTCACTGAGTGTCAGAGAGTTTCAGAGAGCTTCAGAGAGTGCCAGAGAATGTCAGAGATTTTCAGAGAGTTTCAGAGAGTGTCAGACAGTGCCTGAGAGTGTCAGAGAGTGTCAAAGAGTTTCAGAGAGTGTCAGAGAGTTTCAGAGAATTTCAGAGATTTTCTGAGAGTTTCTGAGAGTTTCACAGAGTTTCAGAGAGTGTCAGAGAGAGTCAGAGAGTGATAGAGATTGTCAGAGAGTGTCAGAGAGTTTCTGAGAGTTTTTGAGTGTTTCAGAGCGTGTCAGAGAGTTTCAGAGAGTGTCACAGAGTGTCAGAGTGTTTCAGAGAGTTTCAGAGTTTCTGAGAGTTTCTGAGAGTGTCAGAGAATTTCAGAGAGTTTCAGAGAGTTTCAGAAAGTTTCAGAGAGTGTCAGATAGTGTCAGAGAGTTTCAGAGAGTGTCACAGAGTGTCAGAGAGTTTCAGAGAGCTTCAGAGAGTGTCAGAGAGTGTCAGAGATTTTCAGAGAGTTTCAGAGAGTGTCACAGAGTGTCAGAGAGTTTGAGAGAGCTTCAGAGAGCGTCAGAGAGTGTCAGAGATTTTCAGAGAGTTTCAGAGAGTGTCAGACAGTGCCTGAGAGTGTCAGAGAGTGTCCAAGAGTTTCATGGAGTGTCAGTGAGTGTCAGAGAGTGTCAGAGAGTTTCAGAGAGTGTCAGAGAGTGTCAAAGAGTTTCAGAGAGTGTCAGAGAGTTTCAGAGAGTGTCAGAGAGTTTCAGAGAGTGTCAGAGAGTTCTTGAGAGTGTCAGAGAGCGCCAGAGAGTTTCTGAGAGTTTCTGAGTGTGTCGGAGAGTGTCAGAGCTTTTCGGGGAGTGTTACAAATTGTCAGTGTGTCAGAGAGTGTCAGAGAGTTTCTGAGAGATTCTGAGTGTGTCAGAGAGTGTCAGAGAGTTTCAGAGAGTTTCACAGACTGTCAGAGAGTTTCAGAGAGATTGCAGAGAGTGTCAGAGTGTGTCAGAGAGCTTCAGAGAGTATCAGAGAGTGTCAGAGAGCTTCAGAGAATGTCAGAGAGTTTCAGAGAGTTTCAGAGAGCTTCAGAGAGTGTCAGAGAGTGTCAGATAGTGACAGAGAGTTTCAATGAGTGTCACAGAGTTTCAGAGAGTTTCAGAGAGTGTCAGAGATTTTCTGAGAGTATCAGAGTGTGTCAAAGAGTTTCAGTGAGTATCAGAGAGTGTCAGAGAGTTTCAGAGAGTTTCAGAGAATGTAGGAGAGTTTCTGAGAGTATCTGTGAGTGTAAGAGAGTGTCAGAGGGTTCTGAGAGTTTCTGCGTGTGTCAGAGGGTGTCACAGAGTGTCAGAGACTGTCAGAGAGACTCAGAGAGTTTCTGAGAGTGTCAAAGAGTTTCAGAGAATGTCAGATAGTGTCAGAGAGTTTCAGAGAGTGTCGGAGAGTGTCAGAGAGTTTCAGAGAATGTCAGAGAGTTTCAGAGAGTGTCTGAGCGTGTCAGAGATTGCCAGAGAGTTTCTGAGAGTTTCTGAGTGTGTCAGAGAGTGTCAGAGAGTTTCAGAGAGTGTCACAGACTGTCAGAGTGTGTCAGAGAGATTGCAGAGAGTATCAGAAAGTGTCAGAGAGCTTCAGAGAATGTCTGAGAGTGTCAGAGAGTTTCAGAGAGCTTCAGAGAGTGTCAGAGAGTGTCAGATAGTGACAGAGAGTTTCAATGAGTGTCAGAGAGTTTCAGAGAGTTTCAGAGAGTGTCAGAGACTTTCTGAGAGTATCAGTGAGTGTCAAAGAGTTTCAGTGAGTATCAGAGAGTGTCAGAGAGTTTCAGAGAGTTTCAGAGAATGTAGTAGAGTTTCTGAGAGTATCTGTGAGTGTAAGAGAGTGTCAGAGGGTTCTGAGAGTTTCTGCGTGTGTCAGAGATTGCCAGAGAGTTTCTGAGAGTTTCTGAGTTTGTCAGAGAGTGTCAGAGAGTGTCAGAGAGTTTCAGAGAGTGTCACAGACTGTCGGAGAGTGTCAGAGAAATTGCAGAGTGTCAGAGAGTGTCAGAGAGCTTCAGAGAATGCAGAGAGTTCCAGACAGTGTTAGAGAGTGTCAAAGAGTTTCAGAGAGTGTCAGAGCGGGTCAGAGATTTTTAGAGAGTTTCTGAGAGTTTCACAGCGTGTCAGAGAGTTTCAGAGAGCTTCAGAGAGTGTCAGAGTGTCTCTGAGAGTTTCAGAGAATGTCAGAGAGTGTCAGAGAGTTTCAGACAGTGTCAGAGAGTGTCAGAGAGTTTCTCAGTGTGTCAGAGAGTGTCAGAGAGTTTCAGAGAGTTTCTGAGAGTGTCACAGAGCTTCTGAGAGTTTCTGAGTTTGTCAGAGAGTGTCAGAGAGTGTCAGAGAGTTTCGTAGAGTGTCACAGATTGTCAGGGAGTATCGGAGAGTTTCAGAGAATTTCAGACAGTTTGAGAGAGTTTCTGAGAGTGCAGACAGTGTCAGAAAGTTTCAGAGAGCGTCAGAGAGTGTCAGAGAGTTTCAGAGATTTTCTGAGAGTTTCAGAGTGTTTCAGTGAGGGTCAGAGAGTTTATGAGTGTGTCAGAGGGTTTCAGATTGTTTCAGAGAGTGTCTGAGAGTGTCAGAGTGTTTCAGAGAGTGTCTGAGAGTGTCAGAGTGTCAGAGAGTGTCAGAGAGTTCCTGAGAGTTCCTGAGTGTGTCAGAGATTTTCAGAGAGTGTCAGAGAGTGTCACAGAGTGTCAGAGATTGTCAGAGAGTGTCAGACAGTTTCAGAGAATTTCAGAGATTTTCTGAGAGTTTCTGAGAGTTTCACAGAGTTTCAGAGAGTGTCAGAGAGAGTCAGAGAGTGATAGAGATTGTCAGAGAGTGTCAGAGAGTTTCTGAGAGTTTTTGAGTGTTTCAGAGAGTGTCAGAGAGTTTCAGAGAGTGTCACAGAGTGTCAAAGAGTTTCAGAGAGTGTCAGAGAGTTTTAGAGATTTTCAGAGAGTGTCACTGAGTGTCAGAGAGTTTCAGAGAGCTTCAGAGAGTGCCAGAGAGTGTCAGAGATTTTCAGAGAGTTTCAGAGAGTGTCAGACAGTGCCTGAGAGTGTCAGAGAGTGTCAAAGAGTTTCAGAGAGTGTCAGAGAGTTTCAGAGAATTTCAGAGATTTTCTGAGAGTTTCTGAGAGTTTCACAGAGTTTCAGAGAGTGTCAGAGTCAGAGAGTGATAGAGATTGTCAGAGAGTGTCAGAGAGTTTCTGAGAGTTTTTGAGTGTTTCAGAGCGTGTCAGAGAGTTTCAGAGAGTGTCACAGAGTGTCAGAGTGTTTCAGAGAGTTTCAGAGTTTCTGAGAGTTTCTGAGAGTGTCAGAGAATTTCAGAGAGTTCCAGAGAGTTTCAGAGAGTGTCAGAAAGTTTCAGAGAGTGTCAGATAGTGTCAGAGAGTTTCAGAGAGTGTCACAGAGTGTCAGAGAGTTTCAGAGAGCTTCAGAGACTGTCAGAGAGTGTCAGAGATTTTCAGAGAGTTTCAGAGAGTTTCAGAGAGTGTCAGAAAGTTTCAGAGAGTGTCAGATAGTGTCAGAGAGTTTCAGAGAGTGTCACAGAGTGTCAGAGAGTTTGAGAGAGCTTCAGAGAGCGTCAGAGAGTGTCAGAGATTTTCAGAGAGTTTCAGAGAGTGTCAGACAGTCCCTGAGAGTGTCAGAGAGTGTCCAAGAGTTTCATGGAGTGTCAGTGAGTGTCAGAGAGTGTCAGAGAGTTTCAGAGAGTGTCAGAGAGTGTCAAAGAGTTTCAGAGAGTGTCAGAGAGTTTCAGAGAGTGTCAGAGAGTTTCAGAGAGTGTCAGAGAGTTCTTGAGAGTGTCAGAGAGCGCCAGAGAGTTTCTGAGAGTTTCTGAGTGTGTCGGAGAGTGTCAGAGATTTTCAGGGAGTTTTACAAATTGTCAGAGTGTGTCAGAGAGTGTCAGAGAGTTTCAGAGAGTGTCCGAGAGTGTCAGAGATTTTTAGAGAGTTTCTGAGAGTTTCACAGCGTGTCAGAGAGTTTCAGAGAGCTTCAGAGAGTGTCAGAGTGTCTCTGAGAGTTTCAGAGAATGTCAGAGAGTGTCAGAGAGTTTCAGACAGTGTCAGAGAGTGTCCGAGAGTTTCTCAGTGTGTCAGAGAGTGTCAGAGAGTTTCAGAGAGTTTCTGAGAGTGTCACAGAGCTTCTGAGAGTTTCTGAGTTTGTCAGAGAGTGTCAGAGAGTGTCAGAGAGTTTCGTAGAGTGTCACAGATTGTCAGGGAGTGTCAGAGAGTTTCAGAGAATTTCAGACAGTTTGAGAGAGTTTCTGAGAGTGCAGACAGTGTCAGAAAGTTTCAGAGAGTGTCAGAGAGTGTCAGAGAGTTTCAGAGATTTTCTGAGAGTTTCAGAGTGTTTCAGTGAGGGTCAGAGAGTTTCAGAGAGTGTCAGAGAGTTTCAGAGAGTTTCTGAGAGTGTCACAGAGCTTCTGAGAGTTTCTGAGTTTGTCAGAGAGTGTCAGAGAGTGTCAGAGAGTTTCGTAGAGTGTCACAGATTGTCAGGGAGTGTCAGAGAGTTTCAGAGAATTTCAGACAGTTTGAGAGAGTTTCTGAGAGTGCAGACAGTGTCAGAAAGTTTCAGAGAGTGTCAGAGAGTGTCAGAGAGTTTCAGAGATTTTCTGAGAGTTTCAGAGTGTTTCAGTGAGGGTCAGAGAGTTTCAGAGTGTGTCAGAGGGTTTCAGATTGTTTCAGAGAGTGTCTGAGAGTGTCAGAGTATTTCAGAGAGTGTCTGAGAGTGTCAGAGAGTGTCAGAGAGTTCCTCAGAGTTCCTGAGTGTGTCAGAGAGTGTCAGAGATTTTCAGGGAGTGTTAGAAATTGTCAGAGTGTGTCAGAGAGTGTCAGAGAGTTTCAGAGAGTGTCAGAGCGGGTCAGAGATTTTTAGAGAGTTTCTGAGAGTTTCACAGCGTGTCAGAGAGTTTCAGAGAGCTTCAGAGAGTGTCAGAGTGTCTCTGAGAGTTTCAGAGAATGTCAGAGAGTGTCAGAGAGTTTCAGACAGTGTCAGAGAGTGTCAGAGAGTTTCTCAGTGTGTCTGAGAGTGTCAGAGAGTTTCAGAGAGTTTCTGAGAGTGTCACAGAGCTTCTGAGAGTTTCTGAGTTTGTCAGAGAGTGTCAGAGAGTGTCAGAGAGTTCCGTAGAGTGTCACAGATTGTCAGGGAGTGTCAGAGAGTTTCAGAGAATTTCAGACAGTTTGAGAGGGTTTCTGAGAGTGCAGACAGTGTCAGAAAGTTTCAGAGAGTGTCAGAGAGTGTCAGAGAGTGTCAGAGAGTTTCAGAGATTTTCTGAGAGTTTCAGAGTGTTTCAGTGAGGGTCAGAGAGTTTCAGAGTGTGTCAGAGGGTTTCAGATTGTTTCAGAGAGTGTCTGAGAGTGTCAGAGTGTTTCAGAGAGTGTCTGAGAGTGTCAGAGAGTGTCAGTGAGTTTCAGAGAGTGTCAGAGAGTGTAAAGGAGTTTCAGAGAGTGTCAGAGAGTTTCAGAGAGTTTCAGAAAGTTTCTGAGAGTATCAGAGAGTGCCAGAGAGTTTCTGAGAGTTTCTGAGTGTGTCAGAGAGTGTCAGAGAGTTTCAGGGAGTGTCACAAAGTGTCAGAGTGTGACAGAGAGCTTCAAAGAGTTTCAGAGAGTGTCAGAGAGGGTCAGGGAGTTTCAGAGAGCTTCAGAGAGTGCCAGAGAGTGTCAGAGATTTTCAGAGAGTTTCAGAGAGTGTCAGACAGTGCCTGAGAGTGTCAGAGAGTGTCAAAGAGTTTCAGAGAGTGTCAGAGAGTTTCAGAGAATTTCAGAGATTTTCTGAGAGTTTCTGAGAGTTTCACAGAGTTTCAGAGAGTGTCAGAGAGAGTCAGAGAGTGATAGAGATTGTCAGAGAGTGTCAGAGAGTTTCTGAGAGTTTTTGAGTGTTTCAGAGCGTGTCAGAGAGTTTCAGAGAGTGTCACAGAGTGTCAGAGTGTTTCAGAGAGTTTCAGAGTTTCTGAGAGTTTCTGAGAGTGTCAGAGAATTTCAGAGAGTTTCAGAGAGTTTCAGAGAGTGTCAGAAAGTTTCAGAGAGTGTCAGATAGTGTCAGAGAGTTTCAGAGAGTGTCACAGAGTGTCAGAGAGTTTCAGAGAGCTTCAGAGAGTGTCAGAGAGTGTCAGAGATTTTCAGAGAGTTTCAGAGAGTTTCAGAGAGTGTCAGAAAGTTTCAGAGAGTGTCAGATAGTGTCAGAGAGTTTCAGAGAGTGTCACAGAGTGTCAGAGAGTTTGAGAGAGCTTCAGAGAGCGTCAGAGAGTGTCAGAGATTTTCAGAGAGTTTCAGAGAGTGTCAGACAGTGCCTGAGAGTGTCAGAGAGTGTCCAAGAGTTTCATGGAGTGTCATTGAGTGTCAGAGAGTGTCAGAGAGTTTCAGAGAGTGTCAGAGAGTGTCAGAGAGTGTCAGAGAGTTTCGTAGAGTGTCACAGATTGTCAGGGAGTGTCAGAGAGTTTCAGAGAATTTCAGACAGTTTGAGAGAGTTTCTGAGAGTGCAGACAGTGTCAGAAAGTTTCAGAGAGTGTCAGAGAGTGTCAGAGAGTTTCAGAGATTTTCTGAGAGTTTCAGAGTGTTTCAGTGAGGGTCAGAGAGTTTCAGAGTGTGTCAGAGGGTTTCAGATTGTTTCAGAGAGTGTCTGAGAGTGTCAGAGTATTTCAGAGAGTGTCTGAGAGTGTCAGAGAGTGTCAGAGAGATCCTCAGAGTTCCTGAGTGTGTCAGAGAGTGTCAGAGATTTTCAGGGAGTGTTACAAATTGTCAGAGTGTGTCAGAGAGTGTCAGAGAGTTTCAGAGAGTGTCAGAGCGGGTCAGAGATTTTTAGAGAGTTTCTGAGAGTTTCACAGCGTGTCAGAGAGTTTCAGAGAGCTTCAGAGAGTGTCAGAGTGTCTCTGAGAGTTTCAGAGAATGTCAGAGAGTGTCAGAGAGTTTCAGACAGTGTCAGAGAGTGTCAGAGAGTTTCAGAGAGTGTCAGACAGTGCCTGAGAGTGTCAGAGAGTGTCCAAGAGTTTCATGGAGTGTCATTGAGTGTCAGAGAGTGTCAGAGAGTTTCAGAGAGTGTCAGAGAGTGTCAGAGAGTTTCGTAGAGTGTCACAGATTGTCAGGGAGTGTCAGAGAGTTTCAGAGAATTTCAGACAGTTTGAGAGAGTTTCTGAGAGTGCAGACAGTGTCAGAAAGTTTCAGAGAGTGTCAGAGAGTGTCAGAGAGTTTCAGAGATTTTCTGAGAGTTTCAGAGTGTTTCAGTGAGGGTCAGAGAGTTTCAGAGTGTGTCAGAGGGTTTCAGATTGTTTCAGAGAGTGTCTGAGAGTGTCAGAGTATTTCAGAGAGTGTCTGAGAGTGTCAGAGAGTGTCAGAGAGTTCCTCAGAGTTCCTGAGTGTGTCAGAGAGTGTCAGAGATTTTCAGAGAGTGTCAGAGCGGGTCAGAGATTTTTAGAGAGTTTCTGAGAGTTTCACAGCGTGTCAGAGAGTTTCAGAGAGCTTCAGAGAGTGTCAGAGTGTCTCTGAGAGTTTCAGAGAATGTCAGAGAGTGTCAGAGAGTTTCAGACAGTGTCAGAGAGTGTCAGAGAGTTTCTCAGTGTGTCAGAGAGTGTCAGAGAGTTTCAGAGAGTTTCGGAGAGTGTCACAGAGCTTCTGAGAGTTTCTGAGTTTGTCAGAGAGTGTCAGAGAGTGTCAGAGAGTTCCGTAGAGTGTCACAGATTGTCAGGGAGTGTCAGAGAGTTTCAGAGAATTTCAGACAGTTTGAGAGAGTTTCTGAGAGTGCAGACAGTGTCAGAAAGTTTCAGAGAGTGTCAGAGAGTGTCAGAGAGTGTCAGAGAGTTTCAGAGATTTTCTGAGAGTTTCAGAGTGTTTCAGTGAGGGTCAGAGAGTTTCAGAGTGTGTCAGAGGGTTTCAGATTGTTTCAGAGAGTGTCTGAGAGTGTCAGAGTGTTTCAGAGAGTGTCTGAGAGTGTCAGAGAGTGTCAGTGAGTTTCAGAGAGTGACAGAGAGTGTAAAGGAGTTTCAGAGAGTGTCAGAGAGTTTCAGAGAGTTTCAGAAAGTTTCTGAGAGTATCAGAGAGTGCCAGAGAGTTTCTGAGAGTTTTTGAGTGTGTCAGAGAGTGTCAGAGAGTTTCAGGGAGTGTCACAAAGTGTCAGAGTGTGACAGAGAGCTTCAAAGAGTTTCAGAGAGTGTCAGAGAGGGTCAGAGAGTTTCAGAGAGATTCCGAGAGTTTCACAGCGTGCCAGAGAGTTTCAGAGAGGTTCAGAGAGTGTCAGAGTGTGTCTGAGAGTTTCAGAGAGTTTCTGAGAGTGTCGAAGAGTTTCAGAGAATGTCAGATAGTGTCAGAGAGTGTCAGAGAGTTTCACAGAGTGTCAGAGAGTGCCAGAGAGATTCAGAGAGTGTCAGAGAGTTTCAGAGAGTGTCTGAGCGTGCCAGAGATTGCCAGAGAGTTTCTGAGAGATTCTGAGTGTGTCAGAGAGTGTCAGAGAGTTTCAGAGAGTTTCACAGACTGTCAGAGAGTGTCAGAGAGATTGCAGAGAGTGTCCGAGAGTGTCAGATAGTGACAGAGAGTTTCAATGAGTGTCAGAGAGTTTCAGAGAGTTTCTGAGAGTGTCAGAGATTTTCTGAGAGTATCAGAGTGTGTCAAAGAGTTTCAGTGAGTATCAGAGAGTGTCAGAGAGTTTCAGAGAGTTTCAGAGAATGTAGGAGAGTTTCTGAGAGTATCTGTGAGTGTAAGAGAGTGTCAGAGGGTTCTGAGAGTTTCTGCGTGTGTCAGAGGGTGTCACAGAGTGTCAGAGACTGTCAGAGAGACTCAGAGAGTTTCTGAGAGTGTCAAAGAGTTTCAGAGAATGTCAGATAGTGTCAGAGAGTTTCAGAGAGTGTCGGAGAGTGTCAGAGAGTTTCAGAGAATGTCAGAGAGTTTCAGAGAGTGTCTGAGCGTGTCAGGGATTGCCAGAGAGTTTCTGAGAGTTTCTGAGTGTGTCAGAGAGTGTCAGAGAGTTTCAGAGAGTGTCACAGACTGTCAGAGTGTGTCAGAGAGATTGCAGAGAGTATCAGAAAGTGTCAGAGAGCTTCAGAGAATGTCTGAGAGTGTCAGAGAGCTTCAGAGAGTGTCAGAGAGTGTCAGATAGTGACAGAGAGTTTCAATGAGTGTCAGAGAGTTTCAGAGAGTGTCAGAGACTTTCTGAGAGTATCAGTGAGTGTCAAAGAGTTTCAGTGAGTATCAGAGAGTGTCAGAGAGTTTCAGAGAGTTTCAGAGAATGTAGGAGAGTTTCTGAGAGTATCTGTGAGTGTAAGAGAGTGTCAGAGGGTTCTGAGAATTTCTGCGTGTGTCAGAGATTGCCAGAGAGTTTCTGAGAGTTTCTGAGTTTGTCAGAGAGTGTCAGAGAGTGTCAGAGAGTTTCAGAGAGTGTCACAGACTGTCGGAGAGTGTCAGAGAAATTGCAGAGAGTGTCAGAGAGTGTCAGAGAGCTTCAGAGAATGCAGAGAGTTCCAGACAGTGTTAGAGAGTGTCAAAGAGTTTCAGAGAGTGCCAGAGAGTGTCAGAGATTTTCAGAGAGTTTCAGAGAGTGTCAGACAGTGCCTGAGAGTGTCAGAGAGTGTCAAAGAGTTTCAGAGAGTGTCAGAGAGTTTCAGAGAATTTCAGAGATTTTCTGAGATTTTCTGAGAGTTTCACAGAGTTTCAGAGAGTGTCAGAGAGAGTCAGAGAGTGATAGAGATTGTCAGAGAGTGTCAGAGAGTTTCTGAGAGTTTTTGAGTGTTTCAGAGCGTGTCAGAGAGTTTCAGAGAGTGTCACAGAGTGTCAGAGTGTTTCAGAGAGTTTCAGAGTTTCTGAGAGTTTCTGAGAGTGTCAGAGAATTTCAGAGAGTTTCAGAGAGTTTCAGAGAGTGTCAGAAAGTTTCAGAGAGTGTCAGATAGTGTCAGGGAGTTTCAGAGAGTGTCACAGAGTGTCAGAGAGTTTCAGAGAGCTTCAGAGAGTGTCAGAGAGTGTCAGAGATTTTCAGAGAGTTTCAGAGAGTTTCAGAGAGTGTCAGAAAGTTTCAGAGAGTGTCAGATAGTGTCAGAGAGTTTCAGAGAGTGTCACAGAGGGTCAGAGAGTTTGAGAGAGCTTCAGAGAGCGTCAGAGAGTGTCAGAGATTTTCAGAGAGTTTCAGAGAGTGTCAGACAGTGCCTGAGAGTGTCAGAGAGTGTCCAAGAGTTTCATGGAGTGTCAGTGAGTGTCAGAGAGTGTCAGAGAGTTTCAGAGAGTGTCAGAGAGTGTCAAAGAGTTTCAGAGAGTGTCAGAGCGTGTCAGAGATTTTTAGAGAGTTTCTGAGAGTTTCACAGCGTGTCAGAGAGTTTCAGAGAGCTTCAGAGAGTGTCAGAGTGTCTCTGAGAGTTTCAGAGAATGTCAGAGAGTGTCAGAGAGTTTCAGACAGTGTCAGAGAGTTTCAGAGAGTGTCACAGAGCTTCTGAGAGTTTCTGAGTTTGTCAGAGAGTGTCAGAGAGTGTCAGAGAGTTTCGTAGAGTGTCACAGATTGTCAGGGAGTGTCAGAGAGTTTCAGAGAATTTCAGACAGTTTGAGAGAGTTTCTGAGAGTGCAGACAGTGTCAGAATGTTTCAGAGAGTGTCAGAGAGTGTCAGAGAGTTTCAGAGATTTTCTGAGAGTTTCAGAGTGTTTCAGTGAGGGTCAGAGAGTTTCAGAGTGTGTCAGAGGGTTACAGATTGTTTCAGGGAGTGTCTGAGAGTGTCAGAGTATTTCAGAGAGTGTCTGAGAGTGTCAGAGAGTGTCAGAGAGTTCCTGAGAGTTCCTGAGTGTGTCAGAGAGTGTCAGAGATTTTCAGGGAGTGTTACAAATTGTCAGAGTGTGTCAGAGAGTGTCAGAGAGTTTCAGAGAGTGTCAGAGCGGATCAGAGATTTTTAGAGAGTTTCTGAGAGTTTCACAGCGTGTCAGAGAGTTTCAGAGAGCTTCAGAGAGTGTCAGAGTGTCTCTGAGAGTTTCAGAGAATGTCAGAGAGTGTCAGAGAGTTTCAGACAGTGTCAGAGAGTGTCAGAGAGTTTCTCAGTGTGTCAGAGAGTGTCAGAGAGTGTCAGAGAGTTTCAGAGAGTTTCTGAGAGTGTCACAGAGCTTCTGAGAGTTTCTGAGTTTGTCAGAGAGTGTCAGAGAGTGTCAGAGAGTTCCGTAGAGTGTCACAGATTGTCAGGGAGTGTCAGAGAGTTTCAGAGAATTTCAGACAGTTTGAGAGAGTTTCTGAGAGTGCAGACAGTGTCAGAAAGTTTCAGAGAGTGTCAGAGAGTGTCAGAGAGTGTCAGAGAGTTTCAGAGATTTTCTGAGAGTTTCAGAGTGTTTCAGTGAGGGTCAGAGAGTTTCAGAGTGTGTCAGAGGGTTTCAGATTGTTTCAGAGAGTGTCTGAGAGTGTCAGAGTGTTTCAGAGAGTGTCTGAGAGTGTCAGAGAGTGTCAGTGAGTTTCAGAGAGTGTCAGAGAGTGTAAAGGAGTTTCAGAGAGTGTCAGAGAGTTTCAGAGAGTTTCAGAAAGTTTCTGAGAGTATCAGAGTGTGCCAGAGAGTTTCTGAGAGTTTCTGAGTGTGTCAGAGAGTGTCAGAGAGTTTCAGGGAGTGTCACAAAGTGTCAGAGTGTGACAGAGAGCTTCAAAGGTTTCAGAGAGTGTCAGAGAGGGTCAGAGAGTTTCAGAGAGATTTTCAGAGAGTTTCACAGCGTGCCAGAGAGTTTCAGAGAGGTTCAGAGAGTGTCAGAGAGTGTCTGAGAGTTTCAGAGAGTTTCTGAGAGTGTCAAAGAGTTTCAGAGAATGTCAGATAGTGTCAGAGAGTGTCAGAGAGTTTCAGAGAGTGTCAGAGAGTGCCAGAGAGATTCAGAGAGTGTCAGAGAGTTTCAGAGAGTGTCTGAGCGTGTCAGAGATTGCCAGAGAGTTTCTGAGAGATTCTGAGTGTGTCAGAGAGTGTCAGAGAGTTTCAGAGAGTTTCACAGAATGTCAGAGAGTGTCAGAGAGATTGCAGAGAGTGTCAGACTGTGTCAGAGAGCTTCAGAGAGTATCAGAGAGTGTCAGAGAGCTTCAGAGAATGTCAGAGAGTTTCAGAGAGTTTCAGAGAGCTTCAGAGAGTGTCCGAGAGTGTCAGATAGTGACAGAGAGTTTCAATGAGTGTCAGAGAGTTTCAGAGAGTTTCAGAGATTGTCAGAGATTTTCTGAGAGTATCAGAGTGTGTCAAAGAGTTTCAGTGAGTATCAGAGAGTGTCAGAGAGTTTCAGAGAATGTAGGAGAGTTTCTGAGAGTATCTGTGAGTGTAAGAGAGTGTCAGAGGGTTCTGAGAGTTTCTGCGTGTGTCAGAGACTGTCAGAGAGACTCAGAGAGTTTCTGAGAGTGTCAAAGAGTTTCAGAGAATGTCAGATAGTGTCAGAGAGTTTCAGAGAGTGACGGAGAGTGTCAGAGAGTTTCAGAGAATGTCAGAGAGTTTCAGAGAGTGTCTGAGCGTGTCAGAGATTGCCAGAGAGTTTCTGAGAGTTTCTGAGTGTGTCAGAGAGTGTCAGAGAGTTTCAGAGAGTGTCACAGACTGTCAGAGTGTGTCAGAGAGATTGCAGAGAGTATCAGAAAGTGTCAGAGAGCTTCAGAGAATGTCTGAGAGTGTCAGAGAGTTTCAGAGAGCTTCAGAGAGTGTCAGAGAGTGTCAGATAGTGACAGAGAGTTTCAATGAGTGTCAGAGAGTTTCAGAGAGTTTCAGAGAGTGTCAGAGACTTTCTGAGAGTATCAGTGAGTGTCAAAGAGTTTCAGTGAGTATCAGAGAGTGTCAGAGAGTTTCAGAGAGTTTCAGAGAATGTAGGAGAGTTTCTGAGAGTTTCAGACAGTGTCAGAGAGTGTCAGAGGGTTCTGAGAGTTTCTGCGTGTGTCAGAGATTGCCAGAGAGTTTCTGAGAGTTTCTGAGTTTGTCAGAGAGTGTCAGAGAGTGTCAGAGAGTTTCAGAGAGTGTCACAGACTGTCGGAGAGTGTCAGAGAAATTGCAGAGAGTGTCAGAGAGTGTCAGAGAGCTTCAGAGAATGCAGAGAGTTCCAGACAGTGTTAGAGAGTGTCAAAGAGTTTCAGAGAGTGTCAGAGCGGTTCAGAGATTTTTAGAGAGTTTCTGAGAGTTTCACAGCGTGTCAGAGAGTTTCAGAGAGCTTCAGAGAGTGTCAGAGTGTCTCTGAGAGTTTCAGAGAATGTCAGAGAGTGTCAGAGAGTTTCAGGCAGTGTCAGAGAGTGTCAGAGAGTTTCTCAGTGTGTCAGAGAGTGTCAGAGAGTTTCAGAGAGTTTCTGAGAGTGTCACAGAGCTTCTGAGAGTTTCTGAGTTTGTCAGAGAGTGTCAGAGAGTGTCAGAGATTGTCAGAGAGTGTCAGAGAGTTTCAGAGAATTTCAGACAGTTTGAGAGAGTTTCTGAGAGTGCAGACAGTGTCAGAAAGTTTCAGAGTGTGTCAGAGAGTGTCAGAGAGTTTCAGAGATTTTCTGAGAGTTTCAGAGTGTTTCAGTGAGGGTCAGAGAGTTTATGAGTGTGTCAGAGGGTTTCAGATTGTTTCAGAGAGTGTCTGAGAGTGTCAGAGTGTTTCAGAGAGTGTCTGAGAGTGTCAGAGAGTGTCAGAGAGTGTCAGAGAGTTCCTGAGAGTTCCTGAGTGTGTCAGAGAGTGTCAGAGATTTTCAGAGAGTGTCAGAGAGTGTCACAGAGTGTCAGAGATTGTCAGAGAGTGTCAGAGAGTTTCAGAGAATTTAAGAGATTTTCTGAGAGTTTCTGAGAGTTTCACAGAGTTTCAGAGAGTGTCAGAGAGAGTCAGAGAGTGATAGAGATTGTCAGAGAGTGTCAGAGAGTTTCTGAGAGTTTTTGAGTGTTTCAGAGAGTGTCAGAGAGTTTCAGAGAGTGTCACAGAGTGTCAAAGAGTTTCAGAGAGTGTCAGAGAGTTTTAGAGATTTTCAGAGAGTGTCACTGAGTGTCAGAGAGTTTCAGAGAGCTTCAGAGAGTGCCAGAGAGTGTCAGAGATTTTCAGAGAGTTTCAGAGAGTGTCAGACAGTGCCTGAGAGTGTCAGAGAGTGTGAAAGAGTTTCAGAGTGTGTCAGAGGGTTTCAGATTGTTTCAGAGAGTGTCTGAGAGTGTCAGAGTGTTTCAGAGAGTGTCTGAGAGTGTCAGAGAGTGTCAGAGAGTTCCTGAGAGTTCCTGAGTGTGTCAGAGAGTGTCAGAGATTTTCAGGGAGTGTTACAAATTGTCAGAGTGTGTCAGAGAGAGTCAGAGAGTTTCAGAGAGTGTCAGAGCGGGTCAGAGATTTTTAGAGAGTTTCTGAGAGTTTCACAGCGTGTCAGAGAGTTTCAGAGAGCTTCAGAGAGTCTCAGAGTGTCTCTGAGAGTTTCAGAGAATGTCAGAGAGTGTCAGAGAGTTTCAGACAGTGTCAGAGAGTGTCAGAGAGTTTCTCAGTGTGTCAGAGAGTGTCAGAGAGTTTCAGAGAGTTTCTGAGAGTGTCACAGAACTTCTGAGAGTTTCTGAGTTTGTCAGAGAGTGTCAGAGAGTGTCAGAGAGTTTCGTAGAGTGTCACAGATTGTCAGGGAGTGTCAGAGAGTTTCAGAGAATTTCAGACAGTTTGAGAGAGTTTCTGAGAGTGCAGACAGTGTCAGAAAGTTTCAGAGAGTGTCAGAGAGTGTCAGAGAGTTTCAGAGATTTTCTGAGAGTTTCAGAGTGTTTCAGTGAGGGTCAGAGAGTTTCAGAGTGTGTCAGAGGGTTTCAGATTGTTTCAGAGAGTGTCTGAGAGTGTCAGAGTATTTCAGAGAGTGTCTGAGAGTGTCAGAGAGTGTCAGAGAGTTCCTGAGAGTTTCTGAGTGTGTCAGAGAGTGTCAGAGATTTTCAGGGAGTGTTACAAATTGTCAGAGTGTGTCAGAGAGTGTCAGAGAGTTTCAGACAGTGTCAGAGAGGGTCAGAGATGTTTAGAGAGTTTCTGAGAGTTTCACAGCGTGTCAGAGAGTTTCAGAGAGCTTCAGAGAGTGTCAGAGTGTCTCTGAGAGTTTCAGAGAATGTCAGAGAGTGTCAAAGAGTTTCAGACAGTGTCAGAGAGTGTCAGAGAGTTTCTCAGTGTGTCCGAGAGTGTCAGAGAGTTTCAGAGAGTTTCTGAGAGTGTCACAGAGCTTCTGAGAGTTTCTGAGTTTGTCAGAGAGTGTCAGAGAGTGTCAGAGAGTTTCGTAGAGTGTCACAGATTGTCAGGGAGTGTCAGAGAGTTTCAGAGAATTTCAGACAGTTTGAGAGAGTTTCTGAGAGTGCAGACAGTGTCAGAAAGTTTCAGAGAGTGTCAGAGAGTGTCAGAGAGTTTCAGAGATTTTCTGAGAGTTTCAGAGTGTTTCAGTGAGGGTCAGAGAGTTTCAGAGTGTGTCAGAGGGTTTCAGATTGTTTCAGAGAGTGTCTGAGAGTGTCAGAGTGTTTCAGAGAGTGTCTGAGAGTGTCAGAGAGTGTCAGAGAGTTCCTGAGAGTTCCTGAGTGTGTCAGAGAGTGTCAGAGATTTTCAGAGTGTGTCAGAGAGTGTCACAGAGTGTCAGAGATTGTCAGAGAGTGTCAGAGAGTTTCAGAGAATTTCAGAGAGTGATAGAGATTGTCAGAGAGTGTCAGAGAGTTTCTGAGAGTTTTTGAGTGTTTCAGAGAGTGTCAGAGAGTTTCAGAGAGTGTCACAGAGTGTCAAAGAGTTTCAGAGAGTGTCAGAGAGATTTAGAGATTTTCAGAGAGTGTCACTGAGTGTCAGAGAGTTACAGAGAGCTTCAGAGAGTGCCAGAGAGTGTCAGAGATTTTCAGAAAGTTTCAGAGAGTGTCAGACAGTGCCTGAGAGTGTCAGAGAGTGTCAAAGAGTTTCAGAGAGTGTCAGAGAGTTTCAGAGAATTTCAGAGATTTTCTGAGAGTTTCTGAGAGTTTCACAGAGTTTCAGAGAGTGTCAGAGAGATTCAGAGAGTGATAGAGATTGTCAGAGAGTGTCAGAGAGTTTCTGAGAGTTTTTGAGTGTTTCAGAGAGTGTCAGAGAGTTTCAGAGAGTGTCACAGAGTGTCAGAGTGTTTCAGAGAGTTTCAGAGTTTCTGAGAGTTTCTGAGAGTGTCAGAGAATTTCAGAGGATTTCAGAGAGTTTCAGAGAGTTTCAGAGAGTGTCAGAGAGGGTCAGAGATGTTTAGAGAGTTTCTGAGAGTTTCACAGCGTGTCAGAGAGTTTCAGAGAGCTTCAGAGAGTGTCAGAGTGTCTCTGAGAGTTTCAGAGAATGTCAGAGAGTGTCAGAGAGTTTCAGACAGTGTCAGAGAGTGTCAGAGAGTTTCTCAGTGTGTCCGAGAGTGTCAGAGAGTTTCAGAGAGTTTCTGAGAGTGTCACAGAGCTTCTGAGAGTTTCTGAGTTTGTCAGAGAGTGTCAGAGAGTGTCAGAGAGTTTCGTAGAGTGTCACAGATTGTCAGGGAGTGTCAGAGAGTTTCAGAGAATTTCAGACAGTTTGAGAGAGTTTCTGAGAGTGCAGACAGTGTCAGAAAGTTTCAGAGAGTGTCAGAGAGTGTCAGAGAGTTTCAGAGATTTTCTGAGAGTTTCAGAGTGTTTCAGTGAGGGTCAGAGAGTTTCAGAGTGTGTCAGAGGGTTTCAGATTGTTTCAGAGAGTGTCTGAGAGTGTCAGAGTGTTTCAGAGAGTGTCTGAGAGTGTCAGAGAGTGTCAGAGAGTTCCTGAGAGTTCCTGAGTGTGTCAGAGAGTGTCAGAGATTTTCAGAGTGTGTCAGAGAGTGTCACAGAGTGTCAGAGATTGTCACAGTGTGTCAGAGAGTTTCAGAGAATTTCAGAGAGTGATAGAGATTGTCAGAGAGTGTCAGAGAGTTTCTGAGAGTTTTTTTGAGTGTTTCAGAGAGTGTCAGAGAGTTTCAGAGAGTGTCACAGAGTGTCAAAGAGTTTCAGAGAGTGTCAGAGAGATTTAGAGATTTTCAGAGAGTGTCACTGAGTGTCAGAGAGTTACAGAGAGCTTCAGAGAGTGCCAGAGAGTGTCAGAGATTTTCAGAAAGTTTCAGAGAGTGTCAGACAGTGCCTGAGAGTGTCAGAGAGTGTCAAAGAGTTTCAGAGAGTGTCAGAGAGTTTCAGAGAATTTCAGAGATTTTCTGAGAGTTTCTGAGAGTTTCACAGAGTTTCAGAGAGTGTCAGAGAGAGTCAGAGAGTGATAGAGATTGTCAGAGAGTGTCAGAGAGTTTCTGAGAGTTTTTGAGTGTTTCAGAGAGTGTCAGAGAGTTTCAGAGAGTGTCACAGAGTGTCAGAGTGTTTCAGAGAGTTTCAGAGTTTCTGAGAGTTTCTGAGAGTGTCAGAGAATTTCAGAGAATTTCAGAGAGTTTCAGAGAGTTTCAGAGAGTGTCAGAAAGTTTCAGAGAGTGTCAGATAGTGTCAGAGAGTTTCAGAGAGTGTCACAGAGTGTCAGAAAGTTTCAGAGAGCTTCAGAGAGTGTCAGAGAGTGTCAGAGATTTTCAGAGAGTTTCAGAGAGTGTCAGAGAGTTTCAGAGAGTGTCAGATAGTGCCTGAGAGTGTCAGAGAGTGTCAAAGAGTTTCAGAGAGTGTCAGTGAGTGTCAGATGGTGTCAGAGAGTTTCAGAGAGTGTCAGAGAGTATAAAGGAGTTTCAGAGAGTGTCAGAGAGTGTCAGAGAGTTTCAGAGAGTGTCTGAGCGTGTCAGAGATTGCCAGAGAGTTTCTGAGAGATTCTGAGTGTGTCAGAGAGTGTCAGAGAGTTTCAGAGAGTGTCACAGACTGTCAGAGAGTGTCAGAGAGATTGCAGAGAGTATCAGAGAGTGTCAGAGAGAGTCAGAGAGTGATAGAGATTGTCAGAGAGTGTCAGAGAGTTTCTGAGAGTTTTTGAGTGTTTCAGATGAGTGTCAGAGAGCTTCAGAGAGTGTCACAGTGTGTCAGAGTGTTTCAGAGAGTTTCAGAGAGTTTCTGAGAGTTTCTGAGTGTGTCAGAAAGTTTCAGAGAGTGTCAGATAGTGTCAGAGAGTTTCAGAGAGTGTCACAGAGTGTCAGAGAGTTTGAGAGAGCTTCAGGGAGTGTCAGAGAGTGTCAGAGATTTTCAGAGAGTTTCAGAGAGTGTCAGACAGTGCCTGAGAGTGTCAGAGAGTGTCAAAGAGTTTCATGGAGTGTCAGTGAGTGTCAGAGAGTGTCAGAGAGTTTCAGAGAGTGTCAAAGAGTTTCAGAGAGTGTCAGAGAGTTTCAGAGAGTGTCAAAGAGTTTCAGAGAGTGTCAGAGAGTTTATGAGAGTGTCAGAGAGCGCCAGAGAGTTTCTGAGAGTTTCTGAGTGTGTCGGAGAGTTTCAGAGAGTGTCAGATAGTGCCTGAGAGTGTCAGAGAGTGTCAAAGAGTTTCAGAGAGTGTCAGTGAGTGTCAGATGGTGTCAGAGAGTTTCAGAGAGTGTCAGAGAGTGTAAAGGAGTTTCAGAGAGTGTCAGAGAGTTTCAGAGAATGTCTGAGCGTGTCAGAGATTGCCAGAGAGTTTCTGAGAGATTCTGAGTGTGTCAGAGAGTGTCAGAGAGTTTCAGAGAGTGTCACAGACTGTCAGAGAGTGTCAGAGAGATTGCAGAGAGTATCAGAGAGTGTCAGAGAGAGTCAGAGAGTGATAGAGATTGTCAGAGAGTGTCAGAGAGTTTCTGAGAGTTTTTGAGTGTTTCAGATGAGTGTCAGAGAGCTTCAGGGAGTGTCAGAGAGTGTCAGAGATTTTCAGAGAGTTTCAGAGAGTGTCAGACAGTGCCTGAGAGTGTCAGAGAGTGTCAAAGAGTTTCAGTGAGTGTCAGAGAGTGTCAGAGAGTTTCAGAGAGTGTCAAAGAGTTTCAGAGAGTGTCAGAGAGTTTCAGAGAGTGTCAGAGAGTTTCAGAGAGTGTCAGAGAGTTTATGAGAGTGTCAGAGAGCGCCAGAGAGTTTCTGAGAGTTTCTGAGTGTGTCGGAGAGTGTCAGAGATTTTCAGGGAGTGTAACAAATTGTCAGAGTGTGTCAGAGAGTGTCAGAGAGTTTCAGAGAGTGTCAGAGCGGGTCAGAGATTTTTAGAGAGTTTCTGAGAGTTTCACAGCGTGTCAGAGAGTTTCAGAGAGCTTCAGAGAGTGTCAGAGTGTCTCTGAGAGTTTCAGAGAATGTCAGAGAGTGTCAGAGAGTTTCAGACAGTGTCAGAGAGTGTCAGAGAGTTTCTCAGTGTGTCAGAGAGTGTCAGAGAGTTTCAGAGAGTTTCGGAGAGTGTCACAGAGCTTCAGAGAGTTTCTGAGTTTGTCAGAGAGTGTCAGGGAGTGTCAGAGAGTTTCAGAGAATTTCAGACAGTTTGAGAGAGTTTCTGAGAGTGTAGACAGTGTCAGAAAGTTTCAGAGAGTGTCAGAGAGTGTCAGAGAGTGTCAGAGAGTTTCAGAGATTTTCTGAGAGTTTCAGAGTGTTTCAGTGAGGGTCAGAGAGTTTCAGAGTGTGTCAGAGGGTTTCAGATTGTTTCAGAGAGTGTCTGAGAGTGTCAGAGTGTTTCAGAGAGTATCTGAGAGTGTCAGAGAGTGTCAGAGAGTTCCTGAGTGTGTCAGAGAGTGTCAGAGATTTTCAGAGAGTGTCAGAGAGTGTCACAGAGTGTCAGAGATTGTCAGAGAGTGTCAGAGAGTTTCAGAGAATTTCAGAGATTCTCTGAGAGTTTCTGAGAGTTTCACAGAGTTTCAGAGAGTGTCAGAGTGAGTCAGAGAGTGATAGAGATTGTCAGAGAGTTTCAGAGAGTTTCTGAGAGTTTTTGAGTGTTTCAGAGAGTGTCAGAGAGTTTCAGAGAGTGTCACAGAGTGTCAAAGAGTTTCAGAGAGTGTCAGAGAGTTTTAGAGATTTTCAGAGAGTGTCACTGAGTGTCAGAGAGTTTCAGAGAGCTTCAGAGAGTGACAGAGAGTGTCAGAGATTTTCAGAGAGTTTCAGAGAGTGTCAGAGAGTTTCAGAGAATTTCAGAGATTTTCTGAGAGTTTCTGAGAGTTTCACAGAGTTTCAGAGTGTGTCAGAGAGAGTCAGAGAGTGATAGAGATTGTCAGAGAGTGTCAGAGAGTTTCTGAGAGTTTTTGAGTGTTTCAGAGAGTGTCAGAGAGTTTCAGAGAGTGTCACAGAGTGTCAGAGTGTTTCAGAGAGTTTCAGAGTTTCTGAGAGTTTCTGAGAGTGTCAGAGAATTTCAGAGAATTTCAGAGAGTTTCAGAGAGTTTCAGAGAGTGTCAGAAAGTTTCAGAGAGTGTCAGATAGTGTCAGAGAGTTTCAGAGAGTGTCACAGAGTGTCAGAGAGTTTCAGAGAGCTTCAGAGAGTGTCAGAGAGTGTCAGCGATTTTCAGAGAGTTTTAGAGAGTGTCAGAGAGTTTCAGAGAGTGTCAGACAGTGCCTGAGAGTGTCAGAGAGTGTCAAAGAGTTTCAGAGAGTTTCAGAGAGTGTCAGAGAGTGTAAAGGAGTTTCAGAGAGTGTCAGAGAGTTTCAGAGAGTTTCAGAGAGCGTCTGAGCGTGTCAGAGATTGCCAGAGAGTTTCTGAGAGATTCTGAGTGTGTCAGAGAGTGTCAGAGAGTGTCAGAGAGTTTCAGAGAGTGTCACAGACTGTCAGAGAGTGTCAGAGAGATTGCAGAGAGTATCAGAGAGTGTCAGAGAGCTTCAGAGAATGTCAGAGAGTTTCAGAGAGTTTCAGACAGCTTCAGAGAGTGTCAGACAGTGTCAGATAGTGACAGAGAGTTTCAATGAGTGTCAGAGAGTTTCAGAGAGTTTCAGAGAGTGTCAGAGAATGTCAGAGAGTTTCTGAGAGTTTCAGAGTGTTTCAGAGAGTGTCACAGAGTTTCAGAGAGTGTTACAGAGTGTCAGACAGTTTCAGAGAGTTTCAGAGAGTTTCTGAGAGTGTCAGAGAGTTTCAGAGATTTTCAGAGAGTGTCACTGAGTGTCAGAGAGTTTCAGAGAGCTTCAGAGAGTGCCAGAGAGTGTCAGAGATTTTCAGAGAGTTTCAGAGAGTGTCAGATAGTGCCTGAGAGTGTCAGAGAGTGTCAAAGAGTTTCAGAGAGTGTCAGTGAGTGTCAGATGGTGTCAGAGAGTGTAAAGGAGTTTCAGAGAGTGTCAGAGAGTGTCAGAGAGTTTCAGAGAGTGTCTGAGCGTGTCAGAGATTGCCAGAGAGTTTCTGAGAGATTCTGAGTGTGTCAGAGAGTGTCAGAGAGTTTCAGAGAGTGTCACAGACTGTCAGAGAGTGTCAGAGAGATTGCAGAGAGTATCAGAGAGTGTCAGAGAGAGTCAGAGAGTGATAGAGATTGTCAGAGAGTGTCAGAGAGTTTCTGAGAGTTTTTGAGAGTTTCAGAGAGTGTCCGAGAGCTTCAGAGAGTGTCACAGTGTGTCAGAGTGTTTCAGAGAGTTTCAGAGAGTTTCTGAGAGTTTCTGAGAGTGTCAGAGAATTTCAGAGAGTTTCAGAGAGTTTCAGAGAGTGTCAGAAAGTTTCAGAGAGTGTCAGATAGTGTCAGAGAGTTTCAGAGAGTGTCACAGAGTGTCAGAGAGTTTGAGAGAGCTTCAGGGAGTGTCAGAGAGTGTCAGAGATTTTCAGAGAGTTTCAGAGAGTGTCAGACAGTGCCTGAGAGTGTCAGAGAGTGTCAAAGAGTTTCATGGAGTGTCAGTGAGTGTCAGAGAGTGTCAGAGAGTTTCAGAGAGTGTCAAAGAGTTTCAGAGAGTGTCAGAGAGTTTCAGAGATTGTCAGAGAGTTTCAGAGAGTGTCAGAGAGTTTTTGAGAGTGTCAGAGAGCGCCAGAGAGTTTCTGAGAGTTTCTGAGTATGTCGGAGAGTGTCAGAGATTTTCAGGGAGTGTTACAAATTGCCAGAGTGTGTCAGAGAGTGTCAGAGATTTTCAGAGAGTGTCAGAGCGGGTCAGAGATTTTTAGAGAGTTTCTGAGAGTTTCACAGCGTGTCAGAGAGTTTCAGAGAGCTTCAGAGAGTGTCAGAGTGTCTCTGAGAGTTTCAGAGAATGTCAGAGAGTGTCAGAGAGTTTCAGACAGTGTCAGAGAGTGTCAGAGAGTTTCTCAGTGTGTCAGAGAGTGTCAGAGAGTTTCAGAGAGTTTCGGAGAGTGTCACAGAGCTTCTGAGAGTTTCTGAGTTTGTCAGAGAGTGTCAGAGAGTGTCAGAGAGTTCCGTAGAGTGTCACAGATTGTCAGGGAGTGTCAGAGAGTTTCAGAGAATTTCAGACAGTTTGAGAGAGTTTCTGAGAGTGCAGACAGTGTCAGAAAGTTTCAGAGAGTGTCAGAGAGTGTCAGAGAGTGTCAGAGAGTTTCAGAGATTTTCTGAGAGTTTCAGAGTGTTTCAGTGAGGGTCAGAGAGTTTCAGAGTGTGTCAGAGGGTTTCAGATTGTTTCAGAGAGTGTCTGAGAGTGTCAGAGTGTTTCAGAGAGTATCTGAGAGTGTCAGAGAGTGTCAGAGAGTTCCTGAGTGTGTCAGAGAGTGTCAGAGATTTTCAGAGAGTGTCAGAGAGTGTCAGAGAGTTTCAGAGATTTTCTGAGAGTGTCAGAGTGTTTCAGAGAGTGTCTGAGAGTGTCAGAGAGTGTCAGAGAGTTCCTGAGAGTTCCTGAGTGTGTCAGAGAGTGTCAGAGATTTTCAGAGAGTGTCAGAGAGTGTCAGAGAGTGTCAGAGAGTTTCAGAGAATTTCAGAGAGTGACAGAGATTGTCAGAGAGTGTCAGAGAGTTTCTGAGAGTTTTTGAGTGTTTCAGAGAGTGTCAGAGAGTTTCAGAGAGTGTCACAGAGTGTCAAAGAGTTTCAGAGAGTGTCAGAGAGATTTAGAGATTTTCAGAGAGTGTCACTGAGTGTCAGAGAGTTTCAGAGAGCTTCAGAGAGTGCCAGAGAGTGTCAGAGATTTTCAGAGAGTTTCAGAGAGTGTCAGACAGTGCCTGAGAGTGTCAGAGAGTGTCAAAGAGTTTCAGAGAGTGTCAGAGAGTTTCAGAGAATTTCAGAGATTTTCTGAGAGTTTCTGAGAGTTTCACAGAGTTTCAGAGAGTGTCAGAGAGAGTCAGAGAGTGATAGAGATTGTCAGAGAGTGTCAGAGAGTTTCTGAGAGTTTTTGAGTGTTTCAGAGAGTGTCAGAGAGTTTCAGAGATTGTCACAGAGTGTCAGAGTGTTTCAGAGAGTTTCAGAGTTTCTGAGAGTTTCTGAGAGTGTCAGAGAATTTCAGAGAATTTCAGAGAGTTTCAGAGAGTTTCAGAGAGTGTCAGAAAGTTTCAGAGAGTGTCAGATAGTGTCAGAGAGTTTCAGAGAGTGTCAGAGAGTTTCAGAGAGCTTCAGAGAGTGTCAGAGATTTTCAGAGATTTTCAGAGAGTTTCAGAGAGTTTCAGAGAGTGTCAGAAAGTTTCAGAGAGTGTCACAGAGTGTCAGAGAGTTTGAGAGAGCGTCAGAGAGCGTCAGAGAGTGTCAGAGATTTTCAGAGAGTTTCAGAGAGTGTCAGACAGTGCCTGAGAGTGTCAGAGAGTGTCAAAGAGTTTCATGGAGTGTCAGTGAGTGTCAGAGAGTGTCAGAGAGTTTCAGAGAGTGTCATAGAGTGTCAAAGAGTTTCAGAGAGTGTCAGAGAGTTTCAGAGAGTGTCAGAGAGTTTCAGAGAGTGTCAGAGAGTTCTTGAGAGTGTCAGAGTGCGCCAGTGAGTTTCTGAGAGTTTCTGAGTGTGTCGGAGAGTGTCAGAGATTTTCAGGGAGTGTTACAAATTGTCAGAGTGTGTCAGAGAGTGTCAGAGAGTTTCAGAGAGTGTCAGAGCGGGTCAGAGATTTTTAGAGAGTTTCTGAGAGTTTCACAGCGTGTCAGAGAGTTTCAGAGAGCTTCAGAGAGTGTCAGAGTGTCTCTGAGAGTTTCAGAGAATGTCAGAGAGTGTCAGAGAGTTTCAGACAGTGTCAGAGAGTGTCAGAGAGTTTCTCAGTGTGTCAGAGAGTGTCAGAGAGTTTCAGAGAGTTTCTGAGAGTGTCACAGAGCTTCTGAGAGTTTCTGAGTTTGTCAGAGAGTGTCAGAGAGTTTCGTAGAGTATCACAGATTGTCAGGGAGTGTCAGAGAGTTTCAGAGAATTTCAGACAGTTTGAGAGAGTTTCTGAGAGTGCAGACAGTGTCAGAAAGTTTCAGAGAGTGTCAGAGAGTTTCAGAGATTTTCTGAGAGTTTCAGAGTGTTTCAGTGAGGGTCAGAGAGTTTCAGAGTGTGTCAGAGGGTTTCAGATTGTTTCAGAGAGTGTCTGAGAGTGTCAGAGTGTTTCAGAGAGTGCCTGAGAGTGTCAGAGAGTGTCAGAGAGTTCCTGAGAGTTCCTGAGTGTGTCAGAGAGTGTCAGAGATTTTCAGGGAGTGTTACAAATTGTCAGAGTGTGTCAGAGAGTGTCAGAGAGTTTCAGAGAGTGTCAGAGCGGGTCAGAGATTTTTAGAGAGTTTCTGAGAGTTTCACAGCGTGTCAGAGAGTTTCAGAGAGCTTCAGAGAGTGTCAGAGTGTCTCTGAGAGTTTCAGAGAATGTCAGAGAGTGTCAGAGAGTTTCAGACAGTGTCAGAGAGTGTCAGAGAGTTTCTCAGTGTGTCAGAGAGTGTCAGAGAGTTTCAGAGAGTTTCTGAGAGTGTCACAGAGCTTCTGAGAGTTTCTGAGTTTGTCAGAGAGTGTCAGAGAGTGTCAGAGAGTTTCGTAGAGTGTCACAGATTGTCAGGGAGTGTCAGAGAGTTTCAGAGAATTTCAGACAGTTTGAGAGAGGTTCTGAGAGTGCAGACAGTGTCAGAAAGTTTCAGAGAGTGTCAGAGAGTGTCAGAGAGTTTCAGAGATTTTCTGAGAGTTTCAGAGTGTTTCAGTGAGGGTCAGAGAGTTTCAGAGTGTGTCAGAGGGTTTCAGATTGTTTCAGAGAGTGTCTGAGAGTGTCAGAGTGTTTCAGAGAGTGTCTGAGAGTGTCAGAGAGTGTCAGAGAGTTCCTGAGAGTTCCTGAGTGTGTCAGAGAGTGTCAGAGATTTTCAGAGAGTGTCAGAGAGTGTCACAGAGTGTCAGAGATTGTCAGAGAGTGTCAGAGAGTTTCAGAGAATTTCAGAGAGTGATAGAGATTGTCAGAGAGTGTCAGAGAGTTTCTGAGAGTTTTTGAGTGTTTCAGAGAGTGTCAGAGAGTTTCAGAGAGTGTCACAGAGTGTCAAAGAGTTTCAGAGAGTGTCAGAGAGATTTAGAGATTTTCAGAGAGTGTCACTGAGTGTCAGAGAGTTACAGAGAGCTTCAGAGAGTGCCAGAGAGTGTCAGAGATTTTCAGAAAGTTTCAGAGAGTGTCAGACAGTGCCTGAGAGTGTCAGAGAGTGTCAAAAAGTTTCAGAGAGTGTCAGAGAGTTTCAGAGATTTTCAGAGATTTTCTGAGAGTTTCTGAGAGTTTCACAGAGTTTCAGAGAGTGTCAGAGAGAGTCAGAGAGTGATAGAGATTGTCAGAGAGTGTCAGAGAGTTTCTGAGAGTTTTTGAGTGTTTCAGAGAGTGTCAGAGAGTTTCAGAGAGTGTCACAGAGTGTCAGAGTGTTTCAGAGAGTTTCAGAGTTTCTGAGAGTTTCTGAGAGTGTCAGAGAATTTCAGAGAATTTCAGAGAGTTTCAGAGAGTTTCAGAGAGTGTCAGAAAGTTTCAGAGAGTGTCAGATAGTGTCAGAGAGTTTCAGAGAGTGTCACAGAGTGTCAGAGAGTTTCAGAGAGTGTCAGACAGTGCCTGAGAGTGTCAGAGAGTGTCAAAGAGTTTCAGAGAGTGTCAGTGAGTGTCAGATGGTGTCAGAGAGTTTCAGAGAGTGTCAGAGAGTGTAAAGGAGTTTCAGAGAGTGTCAGAGAGTGTCAGAGAGTTTCAGAGAGTGTCTGAGCGTGTCAGAGATTGCCAGAGAGTTTCTGAGAGATTCTGAGTGTGTCAGAGAGTGTCAGAGAGTTTCAGAGAGTGTCACAGACTGTCAGAGAGTGTCAGAGAGATTGCAGAGAGTATCAGAGAGTGTCAGAGAGAGTCAGAGAGTGATAGAGATTGTCAGAGAGTGTCAGAGAGTTTCTGAGAGTTTTTGAGTGTTTCAGAGAGTGTCAGAGAGCTTCAGAGAGTGTCACAGTGTGTCAGAGTGTTTCAGAGAGTTTCAGAGAGTTTCTGAGAGTTTCTGAGAGTGTCAGAGAATTTCAGAGAGTTTCAGAGAGTTTCAGAGAGTGTCAGAAAGTTTCAGAGAGTGTCAGATAGTGTCAGAGAGTTTCAGAGAGTTTCAGAGAGTGTCAGAGAGTTTGAGAGAGCTTCAGGGAGTGTCAGAGAGTGTCAGAGATTTTCAGAGAGTTTCAGAGAGTGTCAGACAGTGCCTGAGAGTGTCAGAGAGTGTCAAAGATTTTCATGGAGTGTCAGTGAGTGTCAGAGAGTGTCAGAGAGTTTCAGAGAGTGTCAAAGAGTTTCAGAGAGTGTCAGAGAGTTTCAGAGAGTGTCAGAGAGTTTCAGAGAGTGTCAGAGAGTTTTTGAGAGTGTCAGAGAGCGCCAGAGAGTTTCTGAGAGTTTCTGAGTGTGTCGGAGAGTGTCAGAGATTTTCAGGGAGTGTTACAAATTGTCAGAGTGTGTCAGAGAGTGTCAGAGTGTTTCAGAGAGTGTCAGAGCGGGTCAGAGATTTTTAGAGAGTTTCTGAGAGTTTCACAGCGTGTCAGAGAGTTTCAGAGAGCTTCAGAGAGTGTCAGAGTGTCTCTGAGAGTTTCAGAGAATGTCAGAGAGTGTCAGAGAGTTTCAGACAGTGTCAGAGAGTGTCAGAGAGTTTCGCAGTGTGTCAGAGAGTGTCAGAGAGTTTCAGAGAGTTTCGGAGAGTGTCACAGAGCTTCTGAGAGTTTCTGAGTTTGTCAGAGAGTGTCAGAGAGTGTCAGAGAGTTCCGTAGAGTGTCACAGATTGTCAGGGAGTGTCAGAGAGTTTCAGAGAATTTCAGACAGTTTGAGAGAGTTTCTGAGAGTGCAGACAGTGTCAGAAAGTTTCAGAGAGTGTCAGAGAGTGTCAGAGAGTGTCAGAGAGTTTCAGAGATTTTCTGAGAGTTTCAGAGTGTTTCAGTGAGGGTCAGAGAGTTTCAGAGTGTGTCAGAGGGTTTCAGATTGTTTCAGAGAGTGTCTGAGAGTGTCAGAGTGTTTCAGAGAGTATCTGAGAGTGTCAGAGAGTGTCAGAGAGTTCCTGAGTGTGTCAGAGAGTGTCAGAGATTTTCAGAGAGTGTCAGAGAGTGTCACAGAGTGTCAGAGATTGTCAGAGAGTGTCAGAGAGTTTCAGAGAATTTCAGAGATTTTCTGAGAGTTTCTGAGAGTTTCACAGACTTTCAGAGAGTGTCAGAGTGAGTCAGAGAGTGATAGAGATTGTCAGAGAGTTTCAGAGAGTTTCTGAGAGTTTTTGAGTGTTTCAGAGAGTGTCAGAGAGTTTCAGTGAGTGTCACAGAGTGTCAAAGAGTTTCAGAGAGTGTCAGAGAGTTTTAGAGAATTTCAGAGAGTGTCACTGAGTGTCAGAGAGTTTGAGAGAGCTTCAGAGAGTGCCAGAGAGTGTCAGAGATTTTCAGAGAGTTTCAGAGAGTGTCAGACAGTGCCTGAGAGTGTCAGAGAGTGTCAAAGAGTTTCAGAGAGTGTCAGAGAGTTTCAGAGAATTTCAGAGATTTTCTGAGAGTTTCTGAGAGTTTCACAGAGTTTCAGAGAGTGTCAGAGAGAGTCAGAGAGTGATAGAGATTGTCAGAGAGTGTCAGAGAGTTTCTGAGAGTTTTTGAGTGTTTCAGAGAGTGTCAGAGAGTTTCAGAGAGTGTCACAGAGTGTCAGAGTGTTTCAGAGAGTTTCAGAGTTTCTCAGAGTTTCTGAGAGTGTCAGAGAATTTCAGAGCATTTCAGAGAGTTTCAGAGAGTTTCAGAGAGTGTCAGAAAGCTTCAGAGAGTGTCAGATAGTGTCAGAGAGTTTCAGAGAGTGTCACAGAGTGTCAGAGAGTTTCAGAGAGCTTCAGAGAGTGTCAGAGAGTGTCAGAGATTTTCAGAGAGTTTTAGAGAGTGTCAGAGAGTTTCAGAGAGTGTCAGACAGTGCCTGAGAGTGTCAGAGAGTGTCAAAGAGTTTCAGAGAGTGTCAGTGAGTGTCAGAGAGTGTCAGAGCGTTTCAGAGAGTGTCAGAGAGTGTAAAGGAGTTTCAGAGAGTGTCAGAGAGTGTCAGAGAGTTTCAGAGAGCGTCTGAGCGTGTCAGAGATTGCCAGAGAGTTTATGAGAGATTCTGAGTTTGTCAGAGAGTGTCAGAGAGTGTCAGAGAATTTCAGAGAGTGTCACAGACTGTCAGAGAGTGTCAGAGAGATTGCAGAGAGTATCAGAGAGTGTCAGAGAGCTTCAGAGAATGTCAGAGAGTTTCAGAGAGTTTCAGACAGCTTCAGAGAGTGTCAGACAGTGTCAGATAGTGACAGAGAGTTTCAATGAGTGTCAGAGAGTTTCAGAGAGTTTCAGAGAGTGTCAGAGAATGTCAGAGAGTTTCTGAGAGTTTCTGAGTGTTTCAGAGAGTGTCACAGATTTTCAGAGAGTGTTACAGAGTGTCAGAGAGTTACAGAGAGCTTCAGAGAGTGCCAGAGAGTTTCAGAGAATTTCAGAGATTTTCTGAGAGTTTCTGAGAGTTTCACAGAGTTTCAGAGAGTGTCAGAGAGAGTCAGAGAGTGATAGAGATTGTCAGAGTGTCAGAGAGTTTCTGAGAGTTTTTGAGTGTTTCAGAGAGTGTCAGAGAGTTTCAGAGAGTGTCACAGAGTGTCAGAGTGTTTCAGAGAGTTTCAGAGTTTCTGAGAGTTTCTGAGAGTGTCAGAGAATTTCAGAGAATTTCAGAGAATTTCAGAGAGTTTCAGAGAGTTTCAGAGAGTGTCAGAGAGTTTCAGAGAGTGTCAGAGAGTGTAAAGGAGTTTCAGAGAGTGTCAGAGAGTGTCAGAGAGTTTCAGAGAGCGTCTGAGCGTGTCAGAGATTGCCAGAGAGTTTCTGAGAGATTCTGAGTGTGTCAGAGAGTGTCAGAGTGTCAGAGAGTTTCAGAGAGTGTCACAGACTGTCAGAGAGTGTCAGAGAGATTGCCGAGAGTATCAGAGAGTGTCAGAGAGCTTCAGAGAATGTCAGAGAGTTTCAGAGAGTTTCAGACAGCTTCAGAGAGTGTCAGACAGTGTCAGATAGTGACAGAGAGTTTCAATGAGTGTCAGAGAGTTTCAGAGAGTTTCAGAGAGTGTCAGAGAATGTCAGAGAGTTTCTGAGAGTTTCTGAGTGTTTCAGAGAGTGTCACAGAGTTTCAGAGAGTGTTACAGTGTGTCAGAGAGTTACAGAGAGCTTCAGAGAGTGCCAGAGAGTGTCAGAGATTTTCAGAAAGTTTCAGAGAGTTTCAGACAGTGCCTGAGAGTGTCAGAGAGTGTCAAAGAGTTTCAGAGAGTGTCAGAGAGTTTCAGAGAATTTCAGAGATTTTCTGAGAGTTTCTGAGAGTTTCACAGAGTTTCAGAGAGTGTCAGAGAGAGTCAGAGAGTGATAGAGATTGTCAGAGAGTGTCAGAGAGTTTCTGAGAGTTTTTGAGTGTTTCAGAGAGTGTCAGAGAGTTTCAGAGAGTGTCACAGAGTGTCAGAGTGTTTCAGAGAGTTTCAGAGTTTCTGAGAGTTTCTGAGAGTGTCAGAGAATTTCAGAGAATTTCAGAGAGTTTCAGAGAGTTTCAGAGAGTGTCAGAAAGTTTCAGCGAGTGTCAGATAGTGTCAGAGAGTTTCAGAGAGTGTCACAGAGTGTCAGAGAGTTTCAGAGAGCTTCAGAGAGTGTCAGAGAGTGTCAGAGATTTTCAGAGAGTTTCAGAGAGTGTCAGAGAGTTTCAGAGAGTGTCAGACAGTGCCTGAGAGTGTCAGAGAGTGTCAAAGAGTTTCAGAGAGTGTCAGTGAGTGTCAGAAGGTGTCAGAGAGTTTCAGAGAGTGTCAGAGAGTGTAAAGGAGTTTCAGAGAGTGTCAGAGAGTGTCAGAGAGTTTCAGAGAGTGTCTGAGCGTGTCAGAGATTGCCAGAGAGTTTCTGAGAGATTCTGAGTGTGTCAGAGAGTGTCAGAGAGTTTCAGAGAGTGTCACAGACTGTCAGAGAGTGTCAGAGAGATTGCAGAGAGTATCAGAGAGTGTCAGAGAGAGTCAGAGAGTGATAGAGATTGTCAGAGAGTGTCAGAGAGTTTCTGAGAGTTTTTGAGTGTTTCAGAGAGTGTCAGAGAGCTTCAGAGAGTGTCACAGTGTGTCAGAGTGTTTCAGAGAGTTTCAGAGAGTTTCTGAGAGTTTCTGAGAGTGTCAGAGAATTTCAGAGAGTTTCAGAGAGTTTCAGAGAGTGTCAGAAAGTTTCAGAGAGTGTCAGATAGTGTCAGAGAGTTTCAGAGAGTGTCACAGAGTGTCAGAGAGTTTGAGAGAGCTTCAGGGAGTGTCAGAGAGTGTCAGAGATTTTCAGAGAGTTTCAGAGAGTGTCAGACAGTGCCTGAGAGTGTCAGAGAGTGTCAAAGAGTTTCATGGAGTGTCAGTGAGTGTCAGAGAGTGTCAGAGAGTTTCAGAGAGTGTCAAAGAGTTTCAGAGAGTGTCAGAGAGTTTCAGAGAGTGTCAGAGAGTTTCAGAGAGTGTCAGAGAGTTTTTGAGAGTGTCAGAGAGTTTCAGAGAATTTCAGAGATTTTCTGAGAGTTTCTGAGAGTTTCACAGAGTTTCAGAGAGTGTCAGAGAGAGTCAGAGAGTGATAGAGATTGTCAGAGAGTGTCAGAGAGTTTCTGAGAGTTTTTGAGTGTTTCAGAGAGTGTCAGAGAGTTTCAGAGAGTGTCACAGAGTGTCAGAGTGTTTCAGAGAGTTTCAGAGTTTCTGAGAGTTTCTGAGAGTGTCAGAGAATTTCAGAGAATTTCAGAGAGTTTCAGAGAGTTTCAGAGAGTGTCAGAAAGTTTCAGAGAGTGTCAGATAGTGTCAGAGAGTTTCAGAGAGTGTCACAGAGTGTCAGAGAGTTTCAGAGAGCTTCAGAGAGTGTCAGAGAGTGTCAGAGATTTTCAGAGAGTTTCAGAGAGTGTCAGAGAGTTTCAGAGAGTGTCAGACAGTGCCTGAGAGTGTCAGAGAGTGTCAAAGAGTTTCAGAGAGTGTCAGTGAGTGTCAGAAGGTGTCAGAGAGTTTCAGAGAGTGTCAGAGAGTGTAAAGGAGTTTCAGAGAGTGTCAGAGAGTGTCAGAGAGTTTCAGAGAGTGTCTGAGCGTGTCAGAGATTGCCAGAGAGTTTCTGAGAGATTCTGAGTGTGTCAGAGAGTGTCAGAGAGTTTCAGAGAGTGTCACAGACTGTCAGAGAGTGTCAGAGAGATTGCAGAGAGTATCAGAGAGTGTCAGAGAGAGTCAGAGAGTGATAGAGATTGTCAGAGAGTGTCAGAGAGTTTCTGAGAGTTTTTGAGTGTTTCAGAGAGTGTCAGAGAGCTTCAGAGAGTGTCACAGTGTGTCAGAGTGTTTCAGAGAGTTTCAGAGAGTTTCTGAGAGTTTCTGAGAGTGTCAGAGAATTTCAGAGAGTTTCAGAGAGTTTCAGAGAGTGTCAGAAAGTTTCAGAGAGTGTCAGATAGTGTCAGAGAGTTTCAGAGAGTGTCACAGAGTGTCAGAGAGTTTGAGAGAGCTTCAGGGAGTGTCAGAGAGTGTCAGAGATTTTCAGAGAGTTTCAGAGAGTGTCAGACAGTGCCTGAGAGTGTCAGAGAGTGTCAAAGAGTTTCATGGAGTGTCAGTGAGTGTCAGAGAGTGTCAGAGAGTTTCAGAGAGTGTCAAAGAGTTTCAGAGAGTGTCAGAGAGTTTCAGAGAGTGTCAGAGAGTTTCAGAGAGTGTCAGAGAGTTTTTGAGAGTGTCAGAGAGCGCCAGAGAGTTTCTGAGAGTTTCTGAGTGTGTCGGAGAGTGTCAGAGATTTTCAGGGAGTGTCAGAGCGGGTCAGAGATTTTTAGAGAGTTTCTGAGAGTTTCACAGCGTGTCAGAGAGTTTCAGAGAGCTTCAGAGAGTGTCAGAGTGTCTCTGAGAGTTTCAGAGAATGTCAGAGAGTGTCAGAGAGTTTCAGACAGTGTCAGAGAGTGTCAGAGAGTTTCTCAGTGTGTCAGAGAGTGTCAGAGAGTTTCAGAGAGTTTCGGAGAGTGTCACAGAGCTTCTGAGAGTTTCTGAGTTTGTCAGAGAGTGTCAGAGAGTGTCAGAGAGTTTCGTAGAGTGTCACAGATTGTCAGGGAGTGTCAGAGAGTTTCAGAGAATTTCAGACAGTTTGAGAGAGTTTCTGAGAGTGCAGACAGTGTCAGAAAGTTTCAGAGAGTGTCAGAGATTGTCAGAGAGTGTCAGAGAGTTTCAGAGATTTTCTGAGAGTTTCAGAGTGTTTCAGTGAGGGTCAGAGAGTGTCAGAGAGTTTCAGAGAGTTTCAGAGAGTGTCAGAGAATGTCAGAGAGTTTCTGAGAGTTTCTGAGTGTTTCAGAGAGTGTCAGAGAGAGTCAGAGAGTGATAGAGATTGTCAGAGAGTGTCAGAGAGTTTCTGAGAGTTTTTGAGTGTTTCAGAGAGTGTCAGAGAGTTTCAGAGAGTGTCACAGAGTGTCAGAGTGTTTCAGAGAGTTTCAGAGTTTCTGAGAGTTTCTGAGAGTGTCAGAGAATTTCAGAGAATTTCAGAGAGTTTCAGAGAGTTTCAGAGAGTGTCAGAGAGTTTCAGAGAGTGTCAGAGAGTGTAAAGGAGTTTCAGAGAGTGTCAGAGAGTGTCAGAGAGTTTCAGAGAGCGTCTGAGCGTGTCAGAGATTGCCAGAGAGTTTCTGAGAGATTCTGAGTGTGTCAGAGTGTCAGAGAGTGTCAGAGAGTTTCAGAGAGTGTCACAGACTGTCAGAGAGTGTCAGAGAGATTGCCGAGAGTATCAGAGAGTGTCAGAGAGCTTCAGAGAATGTCAGAGAGTTTCAGAGAGTTTCAGACAGCTTCAGAGAGTGTCAGACAGTGTCAGATAGTGACAGAGAGTTTCAATGAGTGTCAGAGAGTTTCAGAGAGTTTCAGAGAGTGTCAGAGAATGTCAGAGAGTTTCTGAGAGTTTCTGAGTGTTTCAGAGAGTGTCACAGAGTTTCAGAGAGTGTTACAGAGTGTCAGAGAGTTACAGAGAGCTTCAGAGAGTGCCAGAGAGTGTCAGAGATTTTCAGAAAGTTTCAGAGAGTTTCAGACAGTGCCTGAGAGTGTCAGAGAGTGTCAAAGAGTTTCAGAGAGTGTCAGAGAGTTTCAGAGAATTTCAGAGATTTTCTGAGAGTTTCTGAGAGTTTCACAGAGTTTCAGAGAGTGTCAGAGAGAGTCAGAGAGTGATAGAGATTGTCAGAGTGTCAGAGAGTTTCTGAGAGTTTTTGAGTGTTTCAGAGAGTGTCAGAGAGTTTCAGAGAGTGTCACAGAGTGTCAGAGTGTTTCAGAGAGTTTCAGAGTTTCTGAGAGTTTCTGAGAGTGTCAGAGAATTTCAGAGAATTTCAGAGAGTTTCAGAGAGTTTCAGAGAGTGTCAGAGAGTTTCAGAGAGTGTCAGAGAGTGTAAAGGAGTTTCAGAGAGTGTCAGAGAGTGTCAGAGAGTTTCAGAGAGCGTCTGAGCGTGTCAGAGATTGCCAGAGAGTTTCTGAGAGATTCTGAGTGTGTCAGAGAGTGTCAGAGTGTCAGAGAGTTTCAGAGAGTGTCACAGACTGTCAGAGAGTGTCAGAGAGATTGCCGAGAGTATCAGAGAGTGTCAGAGAGCTTCAGAGAATGTCAGAGAGTTTCAGAGAGTTTCAGACAGCTTCAGAGAGTGTCAGACAGTGTCAGATAGTGACAGAGAGTTTCAATGAGTGTCAGAGAGTTTCAGAGAGTTTCAGAGAGTGTCAGAGAATGTCAGAGAGTTTCTGAGAGTTTCTGAGTGTTTCAGAGAGTGTCACAGAGTTTCAGAGAGTGTTACAGTGTGTCAGAGAGTTACAGAGAGCTTCAGAGAGTGCCAGAGAGTGTCAGAGATTTTCAGAAAGTTTCAGAGAGTTTCAGACAGTGCCTGAGAGTGTCAGAGAGTGTCAAAGAGTTTCAGAGAGTGTCAGAGAGTTTCAGAGAATTTCAGAGATTTTCTGAGAGTTTCTGAGAGTTTCACAGAGTTTCAGAGAGTGTCAGAGAGAGTCAGAGAGTGATAGAGAGTTTCTGAGAGTTTTTGAGTGTTTCAGAGAGTGTCAGAGAGTTTCAGAGAGTGTCACAGAGTGTCAGAGTGTTTCAGAGAGTTTCAGAGTTTCTGAGAGTTTCTGAGAGTGTCAGAGAATTTCAGAGAATTTCAGAGAGTTTCAGAGAGTTTCAGAGAGTGTCAGAAAGTTTCAGAGAGTGTCAGATAGTGTCAGAGAGTTTCAGAGAGTGTCACAGAGTGTCAGAGAGTTTCAGAGAGCTTCAGAGAGTGTCAGAGAGTGTCAGAGATTTTCAGAGAGTTTCAGAGAGTGTCAGAGAGTTTCAGAGAGTGTCAGACAGTGCCTGAGAGTGTCAGAGAGTGTCAAAGAGTTTCAGAGAGTGCCAGTGAGTGTCAGAAGGTGTCAGAGAGTTTCAGAGAGTGTCAGAGAGTGTAAAGGAGTTTCAGAGAGTGTCAGAGAGTGTCAGAGAGTTTCAGAGAGTGTCTGAGCGTGTCAGAGATTGCCAGAGAGTTTCTGAGAGATTCTGAGTGTGTCAGAGAGTGTCAGAGAGTTTCAGAGAGTGTCACAGACTGTCAGAGAGTGTCAGAGAGATTGCAGAGAGTATCAGAGAGTGTCAGAGAGAGTCAGAGAGTGATAGAGATTGTCAGAGAGTGTCAGAGAGTTTCTGAGAGATTTTGAGTGTTTCAGAGAGTGTCAGAGAGCTTCAGAGAGTGTCACAGTGTGTCAGAGTGTTTCAGAGAGTTTCAGAGAGTTTCTGAGAGTGTCAGAGAATTTCAGAGAATTTCAGAGAGTTTCAGAGAGTTTCAGAGAGTGTCAGAGAGTTTCAGAGAGTGTCAGAGAGTGTAAAGGAGTTTCAGAGAGTGTCAGAGAGTGTCAGAGAGTTTCAGAGAGCGTCTGAGCGTGTCAGAGATTGCCAGAGAGTTTCTGAGAGATTCTGAGTGTGTCAGAGTGTCAGAGAGTGTCAGAGAGTTTCAGAGAGTGTCACAGACTGTCAGAGAGTGTCAGAGAGATTGCCGAGAGTATCAGAGAGTGTCAGAGAGCTTCAGAGAATGTCAGAGAGTTTCAGAGAGTTTCAGACAGCTTCAGAGAGTGTCAGACAGTGTCAGATAGTGACAGAGAGTTTCAATGAGTGTCAGAGAGTTTCAGAGAGTTTCAGAGAGTGTCAGAGAATGTCAGAGAGTTTCTGAGAGTTTCTGAGTGTTTCAGAGAGTGTCACAGAGTTTCAGAGAGTGTTACAGAGTGTCAGAGAGTTACAGAGAGCTTCTGAGAGTGCCAGAGAGTGTCAGAGATTTTCAGAAAGTTTCAGAGAGTTTCAGACAGTGCCTGAGAGTGTCAGAGAGTGTCAAAGAGTTTCAGAGAGTGTCAGAGAGTTTCAGAGAATTTCAGAGATTTTCTGAGAGTTTCTGAGAGTTTCACAGAGTTTCAGAGAGTGTCAGAGAGAGTCAGAGAGTGATAGAGATTGTCAGAGTGTCAGAGAGTTTCTGAGAGTTTTTGAGTGTTTCAGAGAGTGTCAGAGAGTTTCAGAGAGTGTCACAGGGTGTCAGAGTGTTTCAGAGAGTTTCAGAGTTTCTGAGAGTTTCTGAGAGTGTCAGAGAATTTCAGAGAATTTCAAAGAGTTTCAGAGAGTTTCAGAGAGTGTCAGAGAGTTTCAGAGAGTGTCAGAGAGTGTAAAGGAGTTTCAGAGAGTGTCAGAGAGTGTCAGAGAGTTTCAGAGAGCGTCTGAGCGTGTCAGAGATTGCCAGAGAGTTTCTGAGAGATTCTGAGTGTGTCAGAGAGTGTCAGAGTGTCAGAGAGTTTCAGAGAGTGTCACAGACTGTCAGAGAGTGTCAGAGAGATTGCCGAGAGTATCAGAGAGTGTCAGAGAGCTTCAGAGAATGTCAGAGAGTTTCAGAGAGTTTCAGACAGCTTCAGAGAGTGTCAGACAGTGTCAGATAGTGACAGAGAGTTTCAATGAGTGTCAGAGAGTTTCAGAGAGTTTCAGAGAGTGTCAGAGAATGTCAGAGAGTTTCTGAGAGTTTCTGAGTGTTTCAGAGAGTGTCACAGAGTTTCAGAGAGTGTTACAGTGTGTCAGAGAGTTACAGAGAGCTTCAGAGAGTGCCAGAGAGTGTCAGAGATTTTCAGAAAGTTTCAGAGAGTTTCAGACAGTGCCTGAGAGTGTCAGAGAGTGTCAAAGAGTTTCAGAGAGTGTCAGAGAGTTTCAGAGAATTTCAGAGATTTTCTGAGAGTTTCTGAGAGTTTCACAGAGTTTCAGAGAGTGTCAGAGAGAGTCAGAGAGTGATAGAGAGTTTCTGAGAGTTTTTGAGTGTTTCAGAGAGTGTCAGAGAGTTTCAGAGAGTGTCACAGAGTGTCAGAGTGTTTCAGAGAGTTTCAGAGTTTCTGAGAGTTTCTGAGAGTGTCAGAGAATTTCAGAGAATTTCAGAGAGTTTCAGAGAGTTTCAGAGAGTGTCAGAAAGTTTCAGAGAGTGTCAGATAGTGTCAGAGAGTTTCAGAGAGTGTCACAGAGTGTCAGAGAGTTTCAGAGAGCTTCAGAGAGTGTCAGAGAGTGTCAGAGATTTTCAGAGAGTTTCAGAGAGTGTCAGAGAGTTTCAGAGAGTGTCAGACAGTGCCTGAGAGTGTCAGAGAGTGTCAAAGAGTTTCAGAGAGTGCCAGTGAGTGTCAGAAGGTGTCAGAGAGTTTCAGAGAGTGTCAGAGAGTGTAAAGGAGTTTCAGAGAGTGTCAGAGAGTGTCAGAGAGTTTCAGAGAGTGTCTGAGCGTGTCGGAGATTGCCAGAGAGTTTCTGAGAGATTCTGAGTGTGTCAGAGAGTGTCAGAGAGTTTCAGAGAGTGTCACAGACTGTCAGAGAGTGTCAGAGAGATTGCAGAGAGTATCAGAGAGTGTCAGAGAGAGTCAGAGAGTGATAGAGATTGTCAGAGAGTGTCAGAGAGTTTCTGAGAGTTTTTGAGTGTTTCAGAGAGTGTCAGAGAGCTTCAGAGAGTGTCACAGTGTGTCAGAGTGTTTCAGAGAGTTTCAGAGAGTTTCTGAGAGTTTCTGAGAGTGTCAGAGAATTTCAGAGAGTTTCAGAGAGTTTCAGAGAGTGTCAGAAAGTTTCAGAGAGTGTCAGATAGTGTCAGAGAGTTTCAGAGAGTGTCACAGAGTGTCAGAGAGTTTGAGAGAGCTTCAGGGAGTGTCAGAGAGTGTCAGAGATTTTCAGAGAGTTTCAGAGAGTGTCAGAGAGTTTCAGAGAGTGTCAGAGAGTTTTTGAGAGTGTCAGAGAGCGCCAGAGAGTTTCTGAGAGTTTCTGAGTGTGTCGGAGAGTGTCAGAGATTTTCAGGGCGTGTTACAAATTGCCAGAGTGTGTCAGAGAGTGTCAGAGAGTTTCAGAGAGTGTCAGAGCGGGTCAGAGATTTTTAGAGAGTTTCTGAGAGTTTCACAGCGTGTCAGAGAGTTTCAGAGAGCTTCAGAGAGTGTCAGAGTGTCTCTGAGAGTTTCAGAGAATGTCAGAGAGTGTCAGAGAGTTTCAGACAGTGTCAGAGAGTGTCAGAGAGTTTCTCAGTGTGTCAGAGAGTGTCAGAGAGTTTCAGAGAGTTTCGGAGAGTGTCACAGAGCTTCTGAGAGTTTCTGAGTTTGTCAGAGAGTGTCAGAGAGTTTCGTAGAGTGTCACAGATTGTCAGGGAGTGTCAGAGAGTTTCAGAGAATTTCAGACAGTTTGAGAGAGTTTCTGAGAGTGCAGACAGTGTCAGAAAGTTTCAGAGAGTGTCAGAGATTGTCAGAGAGTGTCAGAGAGTTTCAGAGATTTTCTGAGAGTTTCAGAGTGTTTCAGTGAGGGTCAGAGAGTGTCAGAGAGTTTCAGAGAGTTTCAGAGAGTGTCAGAGAATGTCAGAGAGTTTCTGAGAGTTTCTGAGTGTTTCAGAGAGTGTCACAGAGTTTCAGAGAGTGTTACAGAGTGTCAGAGAGTTACAGAGAGCTTCAGAGAGTGCCAGAGAGTGTCAGAGATTTTCAGAAAGTTTCAGAGAGTTTCAGACAGTGCCTGAGAGTGTCAGAGAGTGTCAAAGAGTTTCAGAGAGTGTCAGAGAGTTTCAGAGAATTTCAGAGATTTTCTGAGAGTTTCTGAGAGTTTCACAGAGTTTCAGAGAGTGTCAGAGAGAGTCAGAGAGTGATAGATATTGTCAGAGAGTGTCAGAGAGTTTCTGAGAGTTTTTGAGTGTTTCAGAGAGTGTCAGAGAGTTTCAGAGAGTGTCACAGAGTGTCAGAGTGTTTCAGAGAGTTTCAGAGTTTCTGAGAGTTTCTGAGAGTGTCAGAGAATTTCAGAGAATTTCAGAGAGTTTCAGAGAGTTTCAGAGAGTGTCAGAGAGTTTCAGAGAGTGTCAGAGAGTGTAAAGGAGTTTCAGAGAGTGTCAGAGAGTGTCAGAGAGTTTCAGAGGGCGTCTGAGCGTGTCAGAGATTGCCAGAGAGTTTCTGAGAGATTCTGAGTGTGTCAGAGAGTGTCAGAGAGTGTCAGAGAGTTTCAGAGAGTGTCACAGACTGTCAGAGAGTGTCAGAGAGATTGCCGAGAGTATCAGAGAGTGTCAGAGAGCTTCAGAGAATGTCAGAGAGTTTCAGAGAGTTTCAGACAGCTTCAGAGAGTGTCAGACAGTGTCAGATAGTGACAGAGAGTTTCAATGAGTGTCAGAGAGTTTCAGAGAGTTTCAGAGAGTGTCAGAGAATGTCAGAGAGTTTTTGAGAGTTTCTGAGTGTTTCAGAGAGTGTCACAGAGTTTCAGAGAGTGTTACAGTGTGTCAGAGAGTTACAGAGAGCTTCAGAGATTGCCAGAGAGTGTCAGAGATTTTCAGAAAGTTTCAGAGAGTTTCAGACAGTGCCTGAGAGTGTCAGAGAGTGTCAAAGAGTTTCAGAGAGTGTCAGAGAGTTTCAGAGAATTTCAGAGATTTTCTGAGAGTTTCTGAGAGTTTCACAGAGTTTCAGAGAGTGTCAGAGAGAGTCAGAGAGTGATAGAGATTGTCAGAGAGTGTCAGAGATTTTCTGAGAGTTTTTGAGTGTTTCAGAGAGTGTCAGAGAGTTTCAGAGAGTGTCACAGAGTGTCAGAGTGTTTCAGAGAGTTTCAGAGTTTCTGAGAGTTTCTGAGAGTGTCAGAGAATTTCAGAGAATTTCAGAGAGTTTCAGAGAGTTTCAGAGAGTGTCAGAAAGTTTCAGAGAGTGTCAGATAGTGTCAGAGAGTTTCAGAGAGTGTCACAGAGTGTCAGAGAGTTTCAGAGAGCTTCAGAGAGTGTCAGAGAGTGTCAGAGATTTTCAGAGAGTTTCAGAGAGTGTCAGAGAGTTTCAGAGAGTGTCAGACAGTGCCTGAGAGTGTCAGAGAGTGTCAAAGAGTTTCAGAGAGTGTCAGTGAGTGTCAGAAGGTGTCAGAGAGTTTCAGAGAGTGTCACAGACTGTCAGAGAGTGTCAGAGAGATTGCAGAGAGTATCAGAGAGTGTCAGAGAGAGTCAGAGAGTGATAGAGATTGTCAGAGAGTGTCAGAGAGTTTCTGAGAGTTTTTGAGTGTTTCAGAGAGTGTCAGAGAGCTTCAGAGAGTGTCACAGTGTGTCAGAGTGTTTCAGAGAGTTTCAGAGAGTTTCTGAGAGTTTCTGAGAGTGTCAGAGAATTTCAGAGAGTTTCAGAGAGTTTCAGAGAGTGTCAGAAAGTTTCAGAGAGTGTCAGATAGTGTCAGAGAGTTTCAGAGAGTGTCACAGACTGTCAGAGAGTGTCAGAGAGATTGCAGAGAGTATCAGAGAGTGTCAGAGAGAGTCAGAGAGTGATAGAGATTGTCAGAGAGTGTCAGAGAGTTTCTGAGAGTTTTTGAGTGTTTCAGAGAGTGTCAGAGAGCTTCAGAGAGTGTCACAGTGTGTCAGAGTGTTTCAGAGAGTTTCAGAGAGTTTCTGAGAGTTTCTGAGAGTGTCAGAGAATTTCAGAGAGTTTCAGAGAGTTTCAGAGAGTGTCAGAAAGTTTCAGAGAGTGTCAGATAGTGTCAGAGAGTTTCAGAGAGTGTCACAGAGTGTCAGAGAGTTTGAGAGAGCTTCAGGGAGTGTCAGAGAGTGTCAGAGATTTTCAGAGAGTTTCAGAGAGTGTCAGACAGTGCCTGAGAGTGTCAGAGAGTGTCAAAGAGTTTCATGGAGTGTCAGTGAGTGTCAGAGAGTGTCAGAGAGTTTCAGAGAGTGTCAAAGAGTTTCAGAGAGTGTCAGAGAGTTTCAGAGAGTGTCAGAGAGTTTCAGAGAGTGTCAGAGAGTTTTTGAGAGTGTCAGAGAGTTTCAGAGAATTTCAGAGATTTTCTGAGAGTTTCTGAGAGTTTCACAGAGTTTCAGAGAGTGTCAGAGAGAGTCAGAGAGTGATAGAGATTGTCAGAGAGTGTCAGAGAGTTTCTGAGAGTTTTTGAGTGTTTCAGAGAGTGTCAGAGAGTTTCAGAGAGTGTCACAGAGTGTCAGAGTGTTTCAGAGAGTTTCAGAGTTTCTGAGAGTTTCTGAGAGTGTCAGAGAATTTCAGAGAATTTCAGAGAGTTTCAGAGAGTTTCAGAGAGTGTCAGAAAGTTTCAGAGAGTGTCAGATAGTGTCAGAGAGTTTCAGAGAGTGTCACAGAGTGTCAGAGAGTTTCAGAGAGCTTCAGAGAGTGTCAGAGAGTGTCAGAGATTTTCAGAGAGTTTCAGAGAGTGTCAGAGAGTTTCAGAGAGTGTCAGACAGTGCCTGAGAGTGTCAGAGAGTGTCAAAGAGTTTCAGAGAGTGTCAGTGAGTGTCAGAAGGTGTCAGAGAGTTTCAGAGAGTGTCAGAGAGTGTAAAGGAGTTTCAGAGAGTGTCAGAGAGTGTCAGAGAGTTTCAGAGAGTGTCTGAGCGTGTCAGAGATTGCCAGAGAGTTTCTGAGAGATTCTGAGTGTGTCAGAGAGTGTCAGAGAGTTTCAGAGAGTGTCACAGACTGTCAGAGAGTGTCAGAGAGATTGCAGAGAGTATCAGAGAGTGTCAGAGAGAGTCAGAGAGTGATAGAGATTGTCAGAGAGTGTCAGAGAGTTTCTGAGAGTTTTTGAGTGTTTCAGAGAGTGTCAGAGAGCTTCAGAGAGTGTCACAGTGTGTCAGAGTGTTTCAGAGAGTTTCAGAGAGTTTCTGAGAGTTTCTGAGAGTGTCAGAGAATTTCAGAGAGTTTCAGAGAGTTTCAGAGAGTGTCAGAAAGTTTCAGAGAGTGTCAGATAGTGTCAGAGAGTTTCAGAGAGTGTCACAGAGTGTCAGAGAGTTTGAGAGAGCTTCAGGGAGTGTCAGAGAGTGTCAGAGATTTTCAGAGAGTTTCAGAGAGTGTCAGACAGTGCCTGAGAGTGTCAGAGAGTGTCAAAGAGTTTCATGGAGTGTCAGTGAGTGTCAGAGAGTGTCAGAGAGTTTCAGAGAGTGTCAAAGAGTTTCAGAGAGTGTCAGAGAGTTTCAGAGAGTGTCAGAGAGTTTCAGAGAGTGTCAGAGAGTTTTTGAGAGTGTCAGAGAGCGCCAGAGAGTTTCTGAGAGTTTCTGAGTGTGTCGGAGAGTGTCAGAGATTTTCAGGGAGTGTCAGAGCGGGTCAGAGATTTTTAGAGAGTTTCTGAGAGTTTCACAGCGTGTCAGAGAGTTTCAGAGAGCTTCAGAGAGTGTCAGAGTGTCTCTGAGAGTTTCAGAGAATGTCAGAGAGTGTCAGAGAGTTTCAGACAGTGTCAGAGAGTGTCAGAGAGTTTCTCAGTGTGTCAGAGAGTGTCAGAGAGTTTCAGAGAGTTTCGGAGAGTGTCACAGAGCTTCTGAGAGTTTCTGAGTTTGTCAGAGAGTGTCAGAGAGTGTCAGAGAGTTTCGTAGAGTGTCACAGATTGTCAGGGAGTGTCAGAGAGTTTCAGAGAATTTCAGACAGTTTGAGAGAGTTTCTGAGAGTGCAGACAGTGTCAGAAAGTTTCAGAGAGTGTCAGAGATTGTCAGAGAGTGTCAGAGAGTTTCAGAGATTTTCTGAGAGTTTCAGAGTGTTTCAGTGAGGGTCAGAGAGTGTCAGAGAGTTTCAGAGAGTTTCAGAGAGTGTCAGAGAATGTCAGAGAGTTTCTGAGAGTTTCTGAGTGTTTCAGAGAGTGTCAGAGAGAGTCAGAGAGTGATAGAGATTGTCAGAGAGTGTCAGAGAGTTTCTGAGAGTTTTTGAGTGTTTCAGAGAGTGTCAGAGAGTTTCAGAGAGTGTCACAGAGTGTCAGAGTGTTTCAGAGAGTTTCAGAGTTTCTGAGAGTTTCTGAGAGTGTCAGAGAATTTCAGAGAATTTCAGAGAGTTTCAGAGAGTTTCAGAGAGTGTCAGAGAGTTTCAGAGAGTGTCAGAGAGTGTAAAGGAGTTTCAGAGAGTGTCAGAGAGTGTCAGAGAGTTTCAGAGAGCGTCTGAGCGTGTCAGAGATTGCCAGAGAGTTTCTGAGAGATTCTGAGTGTGTCAGAGTGTCAGAGAGTGTCAGAGAGTTTCAGAGAGTGTCACAGACTGTCAGAGAGTGTCAGAGAGATTGCCGAGAGTATCAGAGAGTGTCAGAGAGCTTCAGAGAATGTCAGAGAGTTTCAGAGAGTTTCAGACAGCTTCAGAGAGTGTCAGACAGTGTCAGATAGTGACAGAGAGTTTCAATGAGTGTCAGAGAGTTTCAGAGAGTTTCAGAGAGTGTCAGAGAATGTCAGAGAGTTTCTGAGAGTTTCTGAGTGTTTCAGAGAGTGTCACAGAGTTTCAGAGAGTGTTACAGAGTGTCAGAGAGTTACAGAGAGCTTCAGAGAGTGCCAGAGAGTGTCAGAGATTTTCAGAAAGTTTCAGAGAGTTTCAGACAGTGCCTGAGAGTGTCAGAGAGTGTCAAAGAGTTTCAGAGAGTGTCAGAGAGTTTCAGAGAATTTCAGAGATTTTCTGAGAGTTTCTGAGAGTTTCACAGAGTTTCAGAGAGTGTCAGAGAGAGTCAGAGAGTGATAGAGATTGTCAGAGTGTCAGAGAGTTTCTGAGAGTTTTTGAGTGTTTCAGAGAGTGTCAGAGAGTTTCAGAGAGTGTCACAGAGTGTCAGAGTGTTTCAGAGAGTTTCAGAGTTTCTGAGAGTTTCTGAGAGTGTCAGAGAATTTCAGAGAATTTCAGAGAGTTTCAGAGAGTTTCAGAGAGTGTCAGAGAGTTTCAGAGAGTGTCAGAGAGTGTAAAGGAGTTTCAGAGAGTGTCAGAGAGTGTCAGAGAGTTTCAGAGAGCGTCTGAGCGTGTCAGAGATTGCCAGAGAGTTTCTGAGAGATTCTGAGTGTGTCAGAGAGTGTCAGAGTGTCAGAGAGTTTCAGAGAGTGTCACAGACTGTCAGAGAGTGTCAGAGAGATTGCCGAGAGTATCAGAGAGTGTCAGAGAGCTTCAGAGAATGTCAGAGAGTTTCAGAGAGTTTCAGACAGCTTCAGAGAGTGTCAGACAGTGTCAGATAGTGACAGAGAGTTTCAATGAGTGTCAGAGAGTTTCAGAGAGTTTCAGAGAGTGTCAGAGAATGTCAGAGAGTTTCTGAGAGTTTCTGAGTGTTTCAGAGAGTGTCACAGAGTTTCAGAGAGTGTTACAGTGTGTCAGAGAGTTAGAGAGAGCTTCAGAGAGTGCCAGAGAGTGTCAGAGATTTTCAGAAAGTTTCAGAGAGTTTCAGACAGTGCCTGAGAGTGTCAGAGAGTGTCAAAGAGTTTCAGAGAGTGTCAGAGAGTTTCAGAGAATTTCAGAGATTTTCTGAGAGTTTCTGAGAGTTTCACAGAGTTTCAGAGAGTGTCAGAGAGAGTCAGAGAGTGATAGAGAGTTTCTGAGAGTTTTTGAGTGTTTCAGAGAGTGTCAGAGAGTTTCAGAGAGTGTCACAGAGTGTCAGAGTGTTTCAGAGAGTTTCAGAGTTTCTGAGAGTTTCTGAGAGTGTCAGAGAATTTCAGAGAATTTCAGAGAGTTTCAGAGAGTTTCAGAGAGTGTCAGAAAGTTTCAGAGAGTGTCAGATAGTGTCAGAGAGTTTCAGAGAGTGTCACAGAGTGTCAGAGAGTTTCAGAGAGCTTCAGAGAGTGTCAGAGAGTGTCAGAGATTTTCAGAGAGTTTCAGAGAGTGTCAGAGAGTTTCAGAGAGTGTCAGACAGTGCCTGAGAGTGTCAGAGAGTGTCAAAGAGTTTCAGAGAGTGCCAGTGAGTGTCAGAAGGTGTCAGAGAGTTTCAGAGAGTGTCAGAGAGTGTAAAGGAGTTTCAGAGAGTGTCAGAGAGTGTCAGAGAGTTTCAGAGAGTGTCTGAGCGTGTCAGAGATTGCCAGAGAGTTTCTGAGAGATTCTGAGTGTGTCAGAGAGTGTCAGAGAGTTTCAGAGAGTGTCACAGACTGTCAGAGAGTGTCAGAGAGATTGCAGAGAGTATCAGAGAGTGTCAGAGAGAGTCAGAGAGTGATAGAGATTGTCAGAGAGTGTCAGAGAGTTTCTGAGAGATTTTGAGTGTTTCAGAGAGTGTCAGAGAGCTTCAGAGAGTGTCACAGTGTGTCAGAGTGTTTCAGAGAGTTTCAGAGAGTTTCTGAGAGTGTCAGAGAATTTCAGAGAATTTCAGAGAGTTTCAGAGAGTTTCAGAGAGTGTCAGAGAGTTTCAGAGAGTGTCAGAGAGTGTAAAGGAGTTTCAGAGAGTGTCAGAGAGTGTCAGAGAGTTTCAGAGAGCGTCTGAGCGTGTCAGAGATTGCCAGAGAGTTTCTGAGAGATTCTGAGTGTGTCAGAGTGTCAGAGAGTGTCAGAGAGTTTCAGAGAGTGTCACAGACTGTCAGAGAGTGTCAGAGAGATTGCCGAGAGTATCAGAGAGTGTCAGAGAGCTTCAGAGAATGTCAGAGAGTTTCAGAGAGTTTCAGACAGCTTCAGAGAGTGTCAGACAGTGTCAGATAGTGACAGAGAGTTTCAATGAGTGTCAGAGAGTTTCAGAGAGTTTCAGAGAGTGTCAGAGAATGTCAGAGAGTTTCTGAGAGTTTCTGAGTGTTTCAGAGAGTGTCACAGAGTTTCAGAGAGTGTTACAGAGTGTCAGAGAGTTACAGAGAGCTTCAGAGAGTGCCAGAGAGTGTCAGAGATTTTCAGAAAGTTTCAGAGAGTTTCAGACAGTGCCTGAGAGTGTCAGAGAGTGTCAAAGAGTTTCAGAGAGTGTCAGAGAGTTTCAGAGAATTTCAGAGATTTTCTGAGAGTTTCTGAGAGTTTCACAGAGTTTCAGAGAGTGTCAGAGAGAGTCAGAGAGTGATAGAGATTGTCAGAGTGTCAGAGAGTTTCTGAGAGTTTTTGAGTGTTTCAGAGAGTGTCAGAGAGTTTCAGAGAGTGTCACAGAGTGTCAGAGTGTTTCAGAGAGTTTCAGAGTTTCTGAGAGTTTCTGAGAGTGTCAGAGAATTTCAGAGAATTTCAAAGAGTTTCAGAGAGTTTCAGAGAGTGTCAGAGAGTTTCAGAGAGTGTCAGAGAGTGTAAAGGAGTTTCAGAGAGTGTCAGAGAGTGTCAGAGAGTTTCAGAGAGCGTCTGAGCGTGTCAGAGATTGCCAGAGAGTTTCTGAGAGATTCTGAGTGTGTCAGAGAGTGTCAGAGTGTCAGAGAGTTTCAGAGAGTGTCACAGACTGTCAGAGAGTGTCAGAGAGATTGCCGAGAGTATCAGAGAGTGTCAGAGAGCTTCAGAGAATGTCAGAGAGTTTCAGAGAGTTTCAGACAGCTTCAGAGAGTGTCAGACAGTGTCAGATAGTGACAGAGAGTTTCAATGAGTGTCAGAGAGTTTCAGAGAGTTTCAGAGAGTGTCAGAGAATGTCAGAGAGTTTCTGAGAGTTTCTGAGTGTTTCAGAGAGTGTCACAGAGTTTCAGAGAGTGTTACAGTGTGTCAGAGAGTTACAGAGAGCTTCAGAGAGTGCCAGAGAGTGTCAGAGATTTTCAGAAAGTTTCAGAGAGTTTCAGACAGTGCCTGAGAGTGTCAGAGAGTGTCAAAGAGTTTCAGAGAGTGTCAGAGAGTTTCAGAGAATTTCAGAGATTTTCTGAGAGTTTCTGAGAGTTTCACAGAGTTTCAGAGAGTGTCAGAGAGAGTCAGAGAGTGATAGAGAGTTTCTGAGAGTTTTTGAGTGTTTCAGAGAGTGTCAGAGAGTTTCAGAGAGTGTCACAGAGTGTCAGAGTGTTTCAGAGAGTTTCAGAGTTTCTGAGAGTTTCTGAGAGTGTCAGAGAATTTCAGAGAATTTCAGAGAGTTTCAGAGAGTTTCAGAGAGTGTCAGAAAGTTTCAGAGAGTGTCAGATAGTGTCAGAGAGTTTCAGAGAGTGTCACAGAGTGTCAGAGAGTTTCAGAGAGCTTCAGAGAGTGTCAGAGAGTGTCAGAGATTTTCAGAGAGTTTCAGAGAGTGTCAGAGAGTTTCAGAGAGTGTCAGACAGTGCCTGAGAGTGTCAGAGAGTGTCAAAGAGTTTCAGAGAGTGCCAGTGAGTGTCAGAAGGTGTCAGAGAGTTTCAGAGAGTGTCAGAGAGTGTAAAGGAGTTTCAGAGAGTGTCAGAGAGTGTCAGAGAGTTTCAGAGAGTGTCTGAGCGTGTCAGAGATTGCCAGAGAGTTTCTGAGAGATTCTGAGTGTGTCAGAGAGTGTCAGAGAGTTTCAGAGAGTGTCACAGACTGTCAGAGAGTGTCAGAGAGATTGCAGAGAGTATCAGAGAGTGTCAGAGAGAGTCAGAGAGTGATAGAGATTGTCAGAGAGTGTCAGAGAGTTTCTGAGAGTTTTTGAGTGTTTCAGAGAGTGTCAGAGAGCTTCAGAGAGTGTCACAGTGTGTCAGAGTGTTTCAGAGAGTTTCAGAGAGTTTCTGAGAGTTTCTGAGAGTGTCAGAGAATTTCAGAGAGTTTCAGAGAGTTTCAGAGAGTGTCAGAAAGTTTCAGAGAGTGTCAGATAGTGTCAGAGAGTTTCAGAGAGTGTCACAGAGTGTCAGAGAGTTTGAGAGAGCTTCAGGGAGTGTCAGAGAGTGTCAGAGATTTTCAGAGAGTTTCAGAGAGTGTCAGAGAGTTTCAGAGAGTGTCAGAGAGTTTTTGAGAGTGTCAGAGAGCGCCAGAGAGTTTCTGAGAGTTTCTGAGTGTGTCGGAGAGTGTCAGAGATTTTCAGGGAGTGTTACAAATTGCCAGAGTGTGTCAGAGAGTGTCAGAGAGTTTCAGAGAGTGTCAGAGCGGGTCAGAGATTTTTAGAGAGTTTCTGAGAGTTTCACAGCGTGTCAGAGAGTTTCAGAGAGCTTCAGAGAGTGTCAGAGTGTCTCTGAGAGTTTCAGAGAATGTCAGAGAGTGTCAGAGAGTTTCAGACAGTGTCAGAGAGTGTCAGAGAGTTTCTCAGTGTGTCAGAGAGTGTCAGAGAGTTTCAGAGAGTTTCGGAGAGTGTCACAGAGCTTCTGAGAGTTTCTGAGTTTGTCAGAGAGTGTCAGAGAGTTTCGTAGAGTGTCACAGATTGTCAGGGAGTGTCAGAGAGTTTCAGAGAATTTCAGACAGTTTGAGAGAGTTTCTGAGAGTGCAGACAGTGTCAGAAAGTTTCAGAGAGTGTCAGAGATTGTCAGAGAGTGTCAGAGAGTTTCAGAGATTTTCTGAGAGTTTCAGAGTGTTTCAGTGAGGGTCAGAGAGTGTCAGAGAGTTTCAGAGAGTTTCAGAGAGTGTCAGAGAATGTCAGAGAGTTTCTGAGAGTTTCTGAGTGTTTCAGAGAGTGTCACAGAGTTTCAGAGAGTGTTACAGAGTGTCAGAGAGTTACAGAGAGCTTCAGAGAGTGCCAGAGAGTGTCAGAGATTTTCAGAAAGTTTCAGAGAGTTTCAGACAGTGCCTGAGAGTGTCAGAGAGTGTCAAAGAGTTTCAGAGAGTGTCAGAGAGTTTCAGAGAATTTCAGAGATTTTCTGAGAGTTTCTGAGAGTTTCACAGAGTTTCAGAGAGTGTCAGAGAGAGTCAGAGAGTGATAGATATTGTCAGAGAGTGTCAGAGAGTTTCTGAGAGTTTTTGAGTGTTTCAGAGAGTGTCAGAGAGTTTCAGAGAGTGTCACAGAGTGTCAGAGTGTTTCAGAGAGTTTCAGAGTTTCTGAGAGTTTCTGAGAGTGTCAGAGAATTTCAGAGAATTTCAGAGAGTTTCAGAGAGTTTCAGAGAGTGTCAGAGAGTTTCAGAGAGTGTCAGAGAGTGTAAAGGAGTTTCAGAGAGTGTCAGAGAGTGTCAGAGAGTTTCAGAGGGCGTCTGAGCGTGTCAGAGATTGCCAGAGAGTTTCTGAGAGATTCTGAGTGTGTCAGAGAGTGTCAGAGAGTGTCAGAGAGTTTCAGAGAGTGTCACAGACTGTCAGAGAGTGTCAGAGAGATTGCCGAGAGTATCAGAGAGTGTCAGAGAGCTTCAGAGAATGTCAGAGAGTTTCAGAGAGTTTCAGACAGCTTCAGAGAGTGTCAGACAGTGTCAGATAGTGACAGAGAGTTTCAATGAGTGTCAGAGAGTTTCAGAGAGTTTCAGAGAGTGTCAGAGAATGTCAGAGAGTTTTTGAGAGTTTCTGAGTGTTTCAGAGAGTGTCACAGAGTTTCAGAGAGTGTTACAGTGTGTCAGAGAGTTACAGAGAGCTTCAGAGATTGCCAGAGAGTGTCAGAGATTTTCAGAAAGTTTCAGAGAGTTTCAGACAGTGCCTGAGAGTGTCAGAGAGTGTCAAAGAGTTTCAGAGAGTGTCAGAGAGTTTCAGAGAATTTCAGAGATTTTCTGAGAGTTTCTGAGAGTTTCACAGAGTTTCAGAGAGTGTCAGAGAGAGTCAGAGAGTGATAGAGATTGTCAGAGAGTGTCAGAGATTTTCTGAGAGTTTTTGAGTGTTTCAGAGAGTGTCAGAGAGTTTCAGAGAGTGTCACAGAGTGTCAGAGTGTTTCAGAGAGTTTCAGAGTTTCTGAGAGTTTCTGAGAGTGTCAGAGAATTTCAGAGAATTTCAGAGAGTTTCAGAGAGTTTCAGAGAGTGTCAGAAAGTTTCAGAGAGTGTCAGATAGTGTCAGAGAGTTTCAGAGAGTGTCACAGAGTGTCAGAGAGTTTCAGAGAGCTTCAGAGAGTGTCAGAGAGTGTCAGAGATTTTCAGAGAGTTTCAGAGAGTGTCAGAGAGTTTCAGAGAGTGTCAGACAGTGCCTGAGAGTGTCAGAGAGTGTCAAAGAGTTTCAGAGAGTGTCAGTGAGTGTCAGAAGGTGTCAGAGAGTTTCAGAGAGTGTCACAGACTGTCAGAGAGTGTCAGAGAGATTGCAGAGAGTATCAGAGAGTGTCAGAGAGAGTCAGAGAGTGATAGAGATTGTCAGAGAGTGTCAGAGAGTTTCTGAGAGTTTTTGAGTGTTTCAGAGAGTGTCAGAGAGCTTCAGAGAGTGTCACAGTGTGTCAGAGTGTTTCAGAGAGTTTCAGAGAGTTTCTGAGAGTTTCTGAGAGTGTCAGAGAATTTCAGAGAGTTTCAGAGAGTTTCAGAGAGTGTCAGAAAGTTTCAGAGAGTGTCAGATAGTGTCAGAGAGTTTCAGAGAGTGTCACAGACTGTCAGAGAGTGTCAGAGAGATTGCAGAGAGTATCAGAGAGTGTCAGAGAGAGTCAGAGAGTGATAGAGATTGTCAGAGAGTGTCAGAGAGTTTCTGAGAGTTTTTGAGTGTTTCAGAGAGTGTCAGAGAGCTTCAGAGAGTGTCACAGTGTGTCAGAGTGTTTCAGAGAGTTTCAGAGAGTTTCTGAGAGTTTCTGAGAGTGTCAGAGAATTTCAGAGAGTTTCAGAGAGTTTCAGAGAGTGTCAGAAAGTTTCAGAGAGTGTCAGATAGTGTCAGAGAGTTTCAGAGAGTGTCACAGAGTGTCAGAGAGTTTGAGAGAGCTTCAGGGAGTGTCAGAGAGTGTCAGAGATTTTCAGAGAGTTTCAGAGAGTGTCAGACAGTGCCTGAGAGTGTCAGAGAGTGTCAAAGAGTTTCATGGAGTGTCAGTGAGTGTCAGAGAGTGTCAGAGAGTTTCAGAGAGTGTCAAAGAGTTTCAGAGAGTGTCAGAGAGTTTCAGAGAGTGTCAGAGAGTTTCAGAGAGTGTCAGAGAGTTTTTGAGAGTGTCAGAGAGCGCCAGAGAGTTTCTGAGTGTGTCGGAGAGTGTCAGAGATTTTCAGGGAGTGTTACAAATTGCCAGAGTGTGTCAGAGAGTGTCAGAGAGTTTCAGAGAGTGTCAGAGCGGGTCAGAGATTTTTAGAGAGTTTCTGAGAGTTTCACAGCGTGTCAGAGAGTTTCAGAGAGCTTCAGAGAGTGTCAGAGTGTCTCTGAGAGTTTCAGAGAATGTCAGAGAGTGTCAGAGAGTTTCAGACAGTGTCAGAGAGTGTCAGAGAGTTTCTCAGTGTGTCAGAGAGTGTCAGAGAGTTTCAGAGAGTTTCGGAGAGTGTCACAGAGCTTCTGAGAGTTTCTGAGTTTGTCAGAGAGTGTCAGAGAGTGTCAGAGAGTTTCGTAGAGTGTCACAGATTGTCAGGGAGTGTCAGAGAGTTTCAGAGAATTTCAGACAGTTTGAGAGAGTTTCTGAGAGTGCAGACAGTGTCAGAAAGTTTCAGAGAGTGTCAGAGATTGTCAGAGAGTGTCAGAGAGTTTCAGAGATTTTCTGAGACTTTCAGAGTGTTTCAGTGAGGGTCAGAGAGTGTCAGAGAGTTTCAGAGAGTTTCAGAGAGTGTCAGAGAATGTCAGAGATTTTCTGAGAGTTTCTGAGTGTTTCAGAGAGTGTCACAGAGTTTCAGAGAGTGTTACAGAGTGTCAGAGAGTTACAGAGAGCTTCAGAGAGTGCCAGAGAGTGTCAGAGATTTTCAGAAAGTTTCAGAGAGTGTCAGAGATTGTCAGAGAGTGTCAGAGAGTTTCAGAGATTTTCTGAGAGTTTCAGAGTGTTTCAGTGAGGGTCAGAGAGTGTCAGAGAGTTTCAGAGAGTTTCAGAGAGTGTCAGAGAATGTCAGAGAGTTTCTGAGAGTTTCTGAGTGTTTCAGAGAGTGTCACAGAGTTTCAGAGAGTGTTACAGAGTGTCAGAGAGTTACAGAGAGCTTCAGAGAGTGCCAGAGAGTGTCAGAGATTTTCAGAAAGTTTCAGAGAGTTTCAGACAGTGCCTGAGAGTGTCAGAGAGTGTCAAAGAGTTTCTGAGAGTGTCAGAGAGTTTCAGAGAATTTCAGAGATTTTCTGAGAGTTTCTGAGAGTTTCACAGAGTTTCAGAGAGTGTCAGAGAGAGTCAGAGAGTGATAGAGATTGTCAGAGAGTGTCAGAGAGTTTCTGAGAGTTTTTGAGTGTTTCAGAGAGTGTCAGAGAGTTTCAGAGAGTGTCACAGAGTGTCAGAGTGTTTCAGAGAGTTTCAGAGTTTCTGAGAGTTTCTGAGAGTGTCAGAGAATTTCAGAGAATTTCAGAGAGTTTCAGAGAGTTTCAGAGAGTGTCAGAGAGTTTCAGAGAGTGTCAGAGAGTGTAAAGGAGTTTCAGAGAGTGTCAGAGAGTGTCAGAGAGTTTCAGAGAGCGTCTGAGCGTGTCAGAGATTGCCAGAGAGTTTCTGAGAGATTCTGAGTGTGTCAGAGAGTGTCAGAGAGTGTCAGAGAGTTTCAGAGAGTGTCACAGACTGTCAGAGAGTGTCAGAGAGATTGCCGAGAGTATCAGAGAGTGTCAGAGAGCTTCAGAGAATGTCAGAGAGTTTCAGAGAGTTTCAGACAGCTTCAGAGAGTGTCAGACAGTGTCAGATAGTGACAGAGAGTTTCAATGAGTGTCAGAGAGTTTCAGAGAGTTTCAGAGAGTGTCAGAGAATGTCAGAGAGTTTCTGAGAGTTTCTGAGTGTTTCAGAGAGTGTCACAGAGTTTCAGAGAGTGTTACAGTGTGTCAGAGAGTTACAGAGAGCTTCAGAGAGTGCCAGAGAGTGTCAGAGATTTTCAGAAAGTTTCAGAGAGTTTCAGACAGTGCCTGAGAGTGTCAGAGAGTGTCAAAGAGTTTCAGAGAGTGTCAGAGAGTTTCAGAGAATTTCAGAGATTTTCTGAGAGTTTCTGAGAGTTTCACAGAGTTTCAGAGAGTGTCAGAGAGAGTCAGAGAGTGATAGAGATTGTCAGAGAGTGTCAGAGAGTTTCTGAGAGTTTTTGAGTGTTTCAGAGAGTGTCAGAGAGTTTCAGAGAGTGTCACAGAGTGTCAGAGTGTTTCAGAGAGTTTCAGAGTTTCTGAGAGTTTCTGAGAGTGTCAGAGAATTTCAGAGAGTTTCAGAGAGTGTCAGAAAGTTTCAGAGAGTGTCAGATAGTGTCAGAGAGTTTCAGAGAGTGTCACAGAGTGTCAGAGAGTTTCAGAGAGCTTCAGAGAGTGTCAGAGAGTGTCAGAGATTTTCAGAGAGTTTCAGAGAGTGTCAGAGAGTTTCAGAGAGTGTCAGACAGTGCCTGAGAGTGTCAGAGAGTGTCAAAGAGTTTCAGAGAGTGTCAGTGAGTGTCAGAAGGTGTCAGAGAGTTTCAGAGAGTGTAAGAGAGTGTAAAGGAGTTTCAGAGAGTGTCAGAGAGTGTCAGAGAGTTTCAGAGAGTGTCTGAGCGTGTCAGAGATTGCCAGAGAGTTTCTGAGAGATTCTGAGTGTGTCAGAGTGTCAGAGAGTTTCAGAGAGTGTCACAGACTGTCAGAGAGTGTCAGAGAGATTGCAGAGAGTATCAGAGAGTGTCAGAGAGAGTCAGAGAGTGATAGAGATTGTCAGAGAGTGTCAGAGAGTTTCTGAGAGTTTTTGAGTGTTTCAGAGAGTGTCAGAGAGCTTCAGAGAGTGTCACAGTGTGTCAGAGTGTTTCAGAGAGTTTCAGAGAGTTTCTGAGAGTTTCTGAGAGTGTCAGAGAATTTCAGAGAGTTTCAGAGAGTTTCAGAGAGTGTCAGAAAGTTTCAGAGAGTGTCAGATAGTGTCAGAGAGTTTCAGAGAGTGTCACAGAGTGTCAGAGAGTTTGAGAGAGCTTCAGGGAGTGTCAGAGAGAGTCAGAGAGTGATAGAGATTGTCAGAGAGTGTCAGAGAGTTTCTGAGAGTTTTTGAGTGTTTCAGAGAGTGTCAGAGAGTTTCAGAGAGTGTCACAGAGTGTCAGAGTGTTTCAGAGAGTTTCAGAGTTTCTGAGAGTTTCTGAGAGTGTCAGAGATTTCAGAGAATTTCAGAGAGTTTCAGAAAGTTTCAGAGAGTGTCAGAGAGTTTCAGAGAGTGTCAGAGAGTGTAAAGGAGTTTCAGAGAGTGTCAGAGAGTGTCAGAGAGTTTCAGAGAGCGTCTGAGCGTGTCAGAGATTGCCAGAGAGTTTCTGAGAGATTCTGAGTGTGTCAGAGAGTGTCAGAGAGTGTTAGAGAGTTTCAGAGAGTGTCACAGACTGTCAGAGAGTGTCAGAGAGATTGCCGAGAGTATCAGAGAGTGTCAGAGAGCTTCAGAGAATGTCAGAGAGTTTCAGAGAGTTTCAGACAGCTTCAGAGAGTGTCAGACAGTGTCAGATAGTGACAGAGAGTTTCAATGAGTGTCAGAGAGTTTCAGAGAGTTTCAGAGAGTGTCAGAGAATGTCAGAGAGTTTCTGAGAGTTTCTGAGTGTTTCAGAGAGTGTCACAGAGTTTCAGAGAGTGTCTAAGAGTTTCAGAGAGTGTCAGAGAGTTTCAGAGAATTTCAGAGATTTTCTGAGAGTTTCTGAGAGTTTCACAGAGTTTCAGAGAGTGTCAGAGAGAGTCAGAGAGTGATAGAGATTGTCAGAGAGTGTCAGAGAGTTTCTGAGAGTTTTTGAGTGTTTCAGAGAGTGTCAGAGAGTTTCAGAGAGTGTCACAGAGTGTCAGAGTGTTTCAGAGAGTTTCAGAGTTTCTGAGAGTTTCTGAGAGTGTCAGAGAATTTCAGAGAATTTCAGAGAGTTTCAGAGAGTTTCAGAGAGTGTCAGAAAGTTTCAGCGAGTGTCAGATAGTGTCAGAGAGTTTCAGAGAGTGTCACAGAGTGTCAGAGAGTTTCAGAGAGCTTCAGAGAGTGTCAGAGAGTGTCAGAGATTTTCAGAGAGTTTCAGAGAGTGTCAGAGAGTTTCAGAGAGTGTCAGACAGTGCCTGAGAGTGTCAGAGAGTGTCAAAGAGTTTCAGAGAGTGTCAGTGAGTGTCAGAAGGTGTCAGAGAGTTTCAGAGAGTGTCAGAGAGTGTAAAGGAGTTTCAGAGAGTGTCAGAGAGTGTCAGAGAGTTTCAGAGAGTGTCTGAGCGTGTCAGAGATTGCCAGAGAGTTTCTGAGAGATTCTGAGTGTGTCAGAGAGTGTCAGAGAGTTTCAGAGAGTGTCACAGACTGTCAGAGAGTGTCAGAGAGATTGCAGAGAGTATCAGAGAGTGTCAGAGAGAGTCAGAGAGTGATAGAGATTGTCAGAGAGTGTCAGAGAGTTTCTGAGAGTTTTTGAGTGTTTCAGAGAGTGTCAGAGAGCTTCAGAGAGTGTCACAGTGTGTCAGAGTGTTTCAGAGAGTTTCAGAGAGTTTCTGAGAGTTTCTGAGAGTTTCTGAGAGTGTCAGAGAATTTCAGAGAGTTTCAGAGAGTTTCAGAGAGTGTCAGAAAGTTTCAGAGAGTGTCAGATAGTGTCAGAGAGTTTCAGAGAGTGTCACAGAGTGTCAGAGAGTTTGAGAGAGCTTCAGGGAGTGTCAGAGAGTGTCAGAGATTTTCAGAGAGTTTCAGAGAGTGTCAGACAGTGCCTGAGAGTGTCAGAGAGTGTCAAAGAGTTTCATGGAGTGTCAGTGAGTGTCAGAGAGTGTCAGAGAGTTTCAGAGAGTGTCAAAGAGTTTCAGAGAGTGTCAGAGAGTTTCAGAGAGTGTCAGAGAGTTTCAGAGAGTGTCAGAGAGTTTTTGAGAGTGTCAGAGAGCGCCCGAGAGTTTCTGAGAGTTTCTGAGTGTGTCGGAGAGTGTCAGAGATTTTCAGGGTGTGTTACAAATTGCCAGAGTGTGTCAGAGAGTGTCAGAGAGTTTCAGAGAGTGTTAGAGCGGGTCAGAGATTTTTAGAGAGTTTCTGAGAGTTTCACAGCGTGTCAGAGAGTTTCAGAGAGCTTCAGAGAGTGTCAGAGTGTCTCTGAGAGTTTCAGAGAATGTCAGAGAGTGTCAGAGAGTTTCAGACAGTGTCAGAGAGTGTCAGAGAGTTTCTCAGTGTGTCAGAGAGTGTCAGAGAGTTTCAGAGAGTTTCGGAGAGTGTCACAGAGCTTCTGAGAGTTTCTGAGTTTGTCAGAGAGTGTCAGAGAGTGTCAGAGAGTTTCGTAGAGTGTCACAGATTGTCAGGGAGTGTCAGAGAGTTTCAGAGAATTTCAGACAGTTTGAGAGAGTTTCTGAGAGTGCAGACAGTGTCAGAAAGTTTCAGAGAGTGTCAGAGATTGTCAGAGAGTGTCAGAGAGTTTCAGAGATTTTCGGAGAGTTTCAGAGTGTTTCAGTGAGGGTCAGAGAGTGTCAGAGAGTTTCAGAGAGTTTCAGAGAGTGTCAGAGAATGTCAGAGAGTTTCTGAGAGTTTCTGAGTGTTTCAGAGAGTGTCACAGAGTTTCAGAGAGTGTTACAGAGTGTCAGAGAGTTACAGAGAGCTTCAGAGAGTGCCAGAGAGTGTCAGAGATTTTCAGAAAGTTTCAGAGAGTTTCAGACAGTGCCTGAGTGTCAGAGAGTGTCAAAGAGTTTCAGAGAGTGTCAGAGAGTTTCAGAGATTTTCTGAGAGTTTCTGAGAGTTTCACAGAGTTTCAGAGAGTGTCAGAGAGAGTCAGAGAGTGATAGAGATTGTCAGAGAGTGTCAGAGAGTTTCTGAGAGTTTTTGAGTGTTTCAGAGAGTGTCAGAGAGTTTCAGAGAGTGTCACAGAGTGTCAGAGTGTTTCAGAGAGTTTCAGAGTTTCTGAGAGTTTCTGAGAGTGTCAGAGAATTTCAGAGAATTTCAGAGAGTTTCAGAGAGTTTCAGAGAGTGTCAGAGAGTTTCAGAGAGTGTCAGAGAGTGTAAAGGAGTTTCAGAGAGTGTCAGAGAGTGTCAGAGAGTTTCAGAGGGCGTCTGAGCGTGTCAGAGATTGCCAGAGAGTTTCTGAGAGATTCTGAGTGTGTCAGAGAGTGTCAGAGAGTGTCAGAGAGTTTCAGAGAGTGTCACAGACTGTCAGAGAGTGTCAGAGAGATTGCCGAGAGTATCAGAGAGTGTCAGAGAGCTTCAGAGAATGTCAGAGAGTTTCAGAGAGTTTCAGACAGCTTCAGAGAGTGTCAGACAGTGTCAGATAGTGACAGAGAGTTTCAATGAGTGTCAGAGAGTTTCAGAGAGTTTCAGAGAGTGTCAGAGAATGTCAGAGAGTTTCTGAGAGTTTCTGAGTGTTTCAGAGAGTGTCACAGAGTTTCAGAGAGTGTTACAGTGTGTCAGAGAGTTACAGAGAGCTTCAGAGATTGCCAGAGAGTGTCAGAGATTTTCAGAAAGTTTCAGAGAGTTTCAGACAGTGCCTGAGAGTGTCAGAGAGTGTCAAAGAGTTTCAGAGAGTGTCAGAGAGTTTCAGAGAATTTCAGAGATTTTCTGAGAGTTTCTGAGAGTTTCACAGAGTTTCAGAGAGTGTCAGAGAGAGTCAGAGAGTGATAGAGATTGTCAGAGAGTGTCAGAGAGTTTCTGAGAGTTTTTGAGTGTTTCAGAGAGTGTCAGAGAGTTTCAGAGAGTGTCATAGAACATAGAACATAGAACATACAGCACAGAACAGGCCCTTCGGCCCACAATGTTGTGCCGATCCTTTGTCCTCTGTCAAGGACAATTTAATCTATACCCCATCATTCTCCTTTATCCATATACCTATCCAAAAGCCTTTTGAAAGTCCCTAAAGTTTCTGACTCAACAACTTCCCCGGGCAAGGCATTCCATGCCTCGACCACTCTCTGGGTAAAGAACCTTCCCCTGACATCCCCCTTATATCTCCCACCCTTCACCTTAAATTTATGACCCCTTGTAACGCTTTGCTCCACCCGGGGAAAAAGTTTCTGACTGTCTACCCTATCTATTCCCCTGATCATCTTATAAACCTCTATCATGTCACCCCTCATCCTTCTCCTTTCTAATGAGAAGAGGCCTAGAATGTTCAGCCTTTCCTCGTAAGACTTATTCTCCATTCCAGGCAACATCCTGGTAAATCTCCTCTGCACCCTCTCCAAGGCTTCCACATCCTTCCTAAAATGAGGCGACCAGAACTGCACACAGTACTCCAAATGAGGCCTTACCAAGGTCCTGTACAGCTGCATCATCACCTCACGGCTCTTAAATTCAATCCCTCTGCTAATGAACGCTAACACCCCATATGCCTTCTTCACAGCCCTATCCACTTGACTTGCAACTTTCAATGATCTATGCACATAGACCCCAAGGTCTCTCTGCTCCTCCACATGCCCAAGAACCCTACCGTTAACCCAGTATTTTGCATTCATGTTTGTCCTTCCAAAATGGACGACCTCACACTTTTCAGGGTTAAACTCCATCTGCCACTTTTCAGCCCAGCACTGCAACCTATCCAAGTCCCTTTGCAGACGACAATAGCCCTCCTCGGTATCCACAACTCCACCAACCTTTGTATCATCTGCAAATTTACTGACCCACCCTTCGACTTCCTCATCCAAGTCGTTAATAAAAATCACAAACAGGAGAGGACCCAGAACTGATCCCTGCGGCACGCCACTGGTAACTGGGCTCCAGGCTGAGTATTTACCATCTAAGACCACTCTCTGCCTTCTATCAGTTAGCCAATTCTTAATCCAACTGGCCACATTCCCCACTATCCCATGCCTCCTGACTTTCTCCATAAGTCTACCATGGGGGACCTTATCAAATGCCTTACTAAAATCCATGTACACCACATCCACTGGTTTACCCTCATCCACTTGCTTGGTCACCTGCTCAAAGAATTCAATCAGGCTTGTGAGGCAAGACCTACCCCTCACAAAACCGTGCTGACTGTCCCGAATCAAGCAGTGTCTTTCCAGATGCTCAGAAATCCTATCCCTCAGCACCTTTTCCATCAACTTGCCTACCACCGAAGTAAGACTAACTGGCCTGTAATTCCCAGGGTTGTTCCTATTCCCTTTCTTGAACAGGGGCACAACATTCGCCACCCTCCAATCACCTGGTACCACCCCCGTCAGCAGAGAAGATGAAAAGATCATTGCCAGCGGCTCTGCAATTTCATCCCTTGCTTCCCATAACATCCTTGGATATACCCCGTCAGGCCCGGGAGACTTGTCTATCTTCAAGTTATTCAAAAACCCCAACACATCTTCCCTCCTAACGAGCACTTCCTCGAGCTTACCAGTCTGCTTCCCACCGTCCTCTTCAGTAATACACCCCTTCTCATTTGTAAATACCGAAGAGAAGTACTCATTCAAAACCTCACTTATCTCTTCCGGCTCAACACACAGTCTCCCGCTATTGTCCTTGACCGGACCTACGGTCCCCCTAGTCATCCTCATATTTCTGACATACGCGTAAAAGGCCTTGGGGTTTTCTTTTATCCTACCCGCCAAGCATTTTTCATGCCCTCTCTTAGCTCTCCTAATCCCTTTCTTCAGATCCTTCCTGGCCATCTTGTATCCCTCCAGAGCTATGCCTGTGCCCTTTTTCCTCAACTTTATATACGCATCCTTCTTCTTCCTAACAAGACTCTCAACCTCTCTTGTCAACCACGGTTCCCTCACATGACCATCCCTTCCCTGTCTGACAGGGACATGCTTATCAATGGCCCCTACTATCTGCTCCTTGAAAAAGTTCCACATTTCGACCGTGCCCTTCCCTGCCAGCATATGCTCCCAACTTATGCTCCTCAGTTCCTGCCTGACAGCATCATATCTACCCTTCCCCCAATTGTAAACCTTGCCCTGTTGCACATACCTATCCCTCTCCATTACCACAGTGAATGCTACAGAATTGTGATCACTATCTCCAAAGTGCTCGCCCACCAACAGCTCTATCACTTGCCCTGGTTCATTACCTAGTACCAAATCCAATATTGCCTCCCCTCTGGTCGGGCAGTCTACATACTGAGTCAGAAAAGCTTCCTGGACATACTGCACAAACACTACCCCATCCAAACTATTCGATCTAAAGAGTTGCCAATCAATATTTGGGAAGTTGAAATCCCCCATAATTACTACCCTGTGACTTCTGCTCCTTTCCAAAATCTGTTTCCCAATCTGCTCTTCCACCTCCCTGCTGCTATTGGGGGGCCTATAGAAAACTCCCATCAAGGTGACTGCTCCTTTCCTGTTCCTGACCTCAACCCACAGTGCCTCAGTCGGCAGATCCTCCTCGAAAATTCTTTCAGCAGTTGTTACACTATTTCTAACTAACAATGCCACCCCCCCACCTCTTTTACCACCATTCCTAATCTTATGAAAACATCTATAACCAGGTACCTCCAAAAACCATTCCTCCCCCTCACCTATCCACGTTTCAGTGATGGCCACAACATCGTAGTCCCAAGTGCCCATCCACGCCTTCAATTCACTCACCTTATTCCTGATGCTTCTTGCGTTGAAGTATACGCACTTTAACCCTTCTCCGTGCCCATCTGTCCTCTGCGACAGAGTGTCAGAGTGTTTCAGAGAGTTTCAGAGTTTCTGAGAGTTTCTGAGAGTGTCAGAGAATTTCAGAGAATTTCAGAGAGTTTCAGAGAGTTTCAGAGAGTGTCAGAAAGTTTCAGAGAGTGTCAGATAGTGTCAGAGAGTTTCAGAGAGTGTCACAGAGTGTCAGAGAGTTTCAGAGAGCTTCAGAGAGTGTCAGAGAGTGTCAGAGATTTTCAGAGAGTTTCAGAGAGTGTCAGAGAGTTTCAGAGAGTGTCAGACAGTGCCTGAGAGTGTCAGAGAGTGTCAAAGAGTTTCAGAGAGTGTCAGTGAGTGTCAGAAGGTGTCAGAGAGTTTCAGAGAGTGTCAGAGAGTGTAAAGGAGTTTCAGAGAGTGTCAGAGAGTGTCAGAGAGTTTCAGAGAGTGTCTGAGCGTGTCAGAGATTGCCAGAGAGTTTCTGAGAGATTCTGAGTGTGTCAGAGAGTGTCAGAGAGTTTCAGAGAGTGTCACAGACTGTCAGAGAGTGTCAGAGAGATTGCAGAGAGTATCAGAGAGTGTCAGAGAGAGTCAGAGAGTGATAGAGATTGTCAGAGAGTGTCAGAGAGTTTCTGAGAGTTTTTGAGTGTTTCAGAGAGTGTCAGAGAGCTTCAGAGAGTGTCACAGTGTGTCAGAGTGTTTCAGAGAGTTTCAGAGAGTTTCTGAGAGTTTCTGAGAGTGTCAGAGAATTTCAGAGAGTTTCAGAGAGTTTCAGAGAGTGTCAGAAAGTTTCAGAGAGTGTCAGATAGTGTCAGAGAGTTTCAGAGAGTGTCACAGAGTGTCAGAGAGTTTGAGAGAGCTTCAGGGAGTGTCAGAGAGAGTCAGAGAGTGATAGAGATTGTCAGAGAGTGTCAGAGAGTTTCTGAGAGTTTTTGAGTGTTTCAGAGAGTGTCAGAGAGTTTCAGAGAGTGTCACAGAGTGTCAGAGTGTTTCAGAGAGTTTCAGAGTTTCTGAGAGTTTCTGAGAGTGTCAGAGATTTCAGAGAATTTCAGAGAGTTTCAGAGAGTTTCAGAGAGTGTCAGAGAGTTTCAGAGAGTGTCAGAGAGTGTAAAGGAGTTTCAGAGAGTGTCAGAGAGTGTCAGAGAGTTTCAGAGAGCGTCTGAGCGTGTCAGAGATTGCCAGAGAGTTTCTGAGAGATTCTGAGTGTGTCAGAGAGTGTCAGAGAGTGTCAGAGAGTTTCAGAGAGTGTCACAGACTGTCAGAGAGTGTCAGAGAGATTGCCGAGAGTATCAGAGAGTGTCAGAGAGCTTCAGAGAATGTCAGAGAGTTTCAGAGAGTTTCAGACAGCTTCAGAGAGTGTCAGACAGTGTCAGATAGTGACAGAGAGTTTCAATGAGTGTCAGAGAGTTTCAGAGAGTTTCAGAGAGTGTCAGAGAATGTCAGAGAGTTTCTGAGAGTTTCTGAGTGTTTCAGAGAGTGTCACAGAGTTTCAGAGAGTGTTACAGTGTGTCAGAGAGTTACAGAGAGCTTCAGAGAGTGCCAGAGAGTGTCAGAGATTATCAGAAAGTTTCAGAGAGTTTCAGAGAGTGTCAGAGAGTTTCAGAGAATTTCAGAGATTTTCTGAGAGTTTCTGAGAGTTTCACAGAGTTTCAGAGAGTGTCAGAGAGAGTCAGAGAGTGATAGAGATTGTCAGAGAGTGTCAGAGAGTTTCTGAGAGTTTTTGAGTGTTTCAGAGAGTGTCAGAGAGTTTCAGAGAGTGTCACAGAGTGTCAGAGTGTTTCAGAGAGTTTCAGAGTTTCTGAGAGTTTCTGAGAGTGTCAGAGAATTTCAGAGAATTTCAGAGAGTTTCAGAGAGTTTCAGAGAGTGTCAGAAAGTTTCAGCGAGTGTCAGATAGTGTCAGAGAGTTTCAGAGAGTGTCACAGAGTGTCAGAGAGTTTCAGAGAGCTTCAGAGAGTGTCAGAGAGTGTCAGAGATTTTCAGAGAGTTTCAGAGAGTGTCAGAGAGTTTCAGAGAGTGTCAGACAGTGCCTGAGAGTGTCAGAGAGTGTCAAAGAGTTTCAGAGAGTGTCAGTGAGTGTCAGAAGGTGTCAGAGAGTTTCAGAGAGTGTCAGAGAGTGTAAAGGAGTTTCAGAGAGTGTCAGAGAGTGTCAGAGAGTTTCAGAGAGTGTCTGAGCGTGTCAGAGATTGCCAGAGAGTTTCTGAGAGATTCTGAGTGTGTCAGAGAGTGTCAGAGAGTTTCAGAGAGTGTCACAGACTGTCAGAGAGTGTCAGAGAGATTGCAGAGAGTATCAGAGAGTGTCAGAGAGAGTCAGAGAGTGATAGAGATTGTCAGAGCGTGTCAGAGAGTTTCTGAGAGTTTTTGAGTGTTTCAGAGAGTGTCAGAGAGCTTCAGAGAGTGTCACAGTGTGTCAGAGTGTTTCAGAGAGTTTCAGAGAGTTTCTGAGAGTTTCTGAGAGTGTCAGAGAATTTCAGAGAGTTTCAGAGAGTTTCAGAGAGTGTCAGAAAGTTTCAGAGAGTGTCAGATAGTGTCAGAGAGTTTCAGAGAGTGTCACAGAGTGTCAGAGAGTTTGAGAGAGCTTCAGGGAGTGTCAGAGAGTGTCAGAGATTTTCAGAGAGTTTCAGAGAGTGTCAGACAGTGCCTGAGAGTGTCAGAGAGTGTCAAAGAGTTTCATGGAGTGTCAGTGAGTGTCAGAGAGTGTCAGAGAGTTTCAGAGAGTGTCAAAGAGTTTCAGAGAGTGTCAGAGAGTTTCAGAGAGTGTCAGAGAGTTTCAGAGAGTGTCAGAGAGTTTTTGAGAGTGTCAGAGAGCGCCAGAGAGTTTCTGAGAGTTTCTGAGTGTGTCGGAGAGTGTCAGAGATTTTCAGGGAGTGTTACAAATTGCCAGAGTGTGTCAGAGAGTGTCAGAGAGTTTCAGAGAGTGTCAGAGCGGGTCAGAGATTTTTAGAGAGTTTCTGAGAGTTTCACAGCGTGTCAGAGAGTTTCAGAGAGCTTCAGAGAGTGTCAGAGTGTCTCTGAGAGTTTCAGAGAATGTCAGAGAGTGTCAGAGAGTTTCAGACAGTGTCAGAGAGTGTCAGAGAGTTTCTCAGTGTGTCAGAGAGTGTCAGAGAGTTTCAGAGAGTTTCGGAGAGTGTCACAGAGCTTCTGAGAGTTTCTGAGTTTGTCAGAGAGTGTCAGAGAGTGTCAGAGAGTTTCGTAGAGTGTCACAGATTGTCAGGGAGTGTCAGAGAGTTTCAGAGAATTTCAGACAGTTTGAGAGAGTTTCTGAGAGTGCAGACAGTGTCAGAAAGTTTCAGAGAGTGTCAGAGATTGTCAGAGAGTGTCAGAGAGTTTCAGAGATTTTCTGAGAGTTTCAGAGTGTTTCAGTGAGGGTCAGAGAGTTTCAGAGTGTGTCAGAGGGTTTCAGATTGTTTCAGAGAGTGTCTGAGAGTGTCAGAGTGTTTCAGAGAGTATCTGAGAGTGTCAGAGAGTGTCAGAGAGTTCCTGAGTGTGTCAGAGAGTGTCAGAGATTTTCAGAGAGTGTCAGAGAGTGTCACAGAGTGTCAGAGATTGTCAGAGCGTGTCAGAGAGTTTCAGAGAATTTCAGAGATTTTCTGAGAGTTTCTGAGAGTTTCACAGAGTTTCAGAGAGTGTCAGAGTGAGTCAGAGAGTGATAGAGATTGTCAGAGAGTTTCAGAGAGTTTCTGAGAGTTTTTGAGTGTTTCAGAGAGTGTCAGAGAGTTTCAGAGAGTGTCACAGAGTGTCAAAGAGTTTCAGAGAGTGTCAGAGAGTTTCAGAGTGTCAGAGATTGTCAGAGAGTGTCAGAGAGTTTCAGAGAATTTCAGAGATTTTCTGAGAGTTTCTGAGAGTTTCACAGAGTTTCAGAGAGTGTCAGAGTGAGTCAGAGAGTGATAGAGATTGTCAGAGAGTTTCAGAGAGTTTCTGAGAGTTTTTGAGTGTTTCAGAGAGTGTCAGAGAGTTTCAGAGAGTGTCACAGAGTGTCAAAGAGTTTCAGAGAGTGTCAGAGAGTTTTAGAGATTTTCAGAGAGTGTCACTGAGTGTCAGAGAGTTTCAGAGAGCTTCAGAGAGTGCCAGAGAGTGTCAGAGATTTTCAGAGAGTTTCAGAGAGTGTCAGACAGTGCCTGAGAGTGTCAGAGAGTGTCAAAGAGTTTCAGAGAGTGTCAGAGAGTTTCAGAGAATTTCAGAGATTTTCTGAGAGTTTCTGAGAGTTTCACAGAGTTTCAGAGTGTGTCAGAGAGAGTCAGAGAGTGATAGAGATTGTCAGAGAGTGTCAGAGAGTTTCTGAGAGTTTTTGAGTGTTTCAGAGAGTGTCAGAGAGTTTCAGAGAGTGTCACAGAGTGTCAGAGTGTTTCAGAGAGTTTCAGAGTTTCTGAGAGTTTCTGAGAGTGTCAGAGAATTTCAGAGAATTTCAGAGAGTTTCAGAGAGTTTCAGAGAGTGTCAGAAAGTTTCAGAGAGTGTCAGATAGTGTCAGAGAGTTTCAGAGAGTGTCACAGAGTGTCAGAGAGTTTCAGAGAGCTTCAGAGAGTGTCAGAGAGTGTCAGAGATTTTCAGAGTGTTTTAGAGAGTGTCAGAGAGTTTCAGAGAGTGTCAGACAGTGCCTGAGAGTGTCAGAGAGTGTCAAAGAGTTTCAGAGAGTGTCAGTGAGTGTCAGAGAGTGTCAGAGAGTTTCAGAGAGTGTCCGAGAGTGTAAAGGAGTTTCAGAGAGTGTCAGAGAGTGTCAGAGAGTTTCAGAGAGCGTCTGAGCGTGTCAGAGATTGCCAGAGAGTTTCTGAGAGATTCTGAGTGTGTCAGAGAGTGTCAGAGAGTGTCAGAGAGTTTCAGAGAGTGTCACAGACTGTCAGAGAGTGTCAGAGAGATTGCAGAGAGTATCAGAGAGTCTCAGAGAGCTTCAGAGAATGTCAGAGAGTTTCAGAGAGTTTCAGACAGCTTCAGAGAGTGTCAGACAGTGTCAGATAGTGACAGAGAGTTTCAATGAGTGTCAGAGAGTTTCAGAGAGTTTCAGAGAGTGTCAGAGAATGTCAGAGAGTTTCTGAGAGTTTCTGAGTGTTTCAGAGAGTGTCACATAGTTTCAGAGAGTGTTACAGAGTGTCAGAGAGTTACAGAGAGCTTCAGAGAGTGCCAGAGAGTGTCAGAGATTTTCAGAAAGTTTCAGAGAGTGTCAGACAGTGCCTGAGAGTGTCAGAGAGTGTCAAAGAGTTTCAGAGAGTGTCAGAGAGTTTCAGAGAATTTCAGAGATTTTCTGAGAGTTTCTGAGAGTTTCACAGAGTTTCAGAGAGTGTCAGAGAGAGTCAGAGAGTGATAGAGATTGTCAGAAAGTGTCAGAGAGTTTCTGAGAGTTTTTGAGTATTTCAGAGAGTGTCAGAGAGTTTCAGAGAGTGTCACAGAGTGTCAGAGTGTTTCAGAGAGTTTCAGAGTTTCTGAGAGTTACTGAGAGTGTCAGAGAATTTCAGAGAATTTCACAGAGTTTCAGAGAGTTTCAGAGAGTGTCAGAGAGTGTCAGAGATTTTCAGAGAGTTTCAGAGAGTGTCAGAGAGTTTCAGAGAGTGTCAGACAGTGCCTGAGAGTGTCAGAGAGTGTCAAAGAGTTTCAGAGAGTGTCAGTGAGTGTCAGATGGTGTCAGAGAGTTTCAGAGAGTGTCAGAGAGTGTAAAGGAGTTTCAGAGAGTGTCAGAGAGTGTCAGAGAGTTTCAGAGAGTGACTGAGCGTGTCAGAGATTGCCAGAGAGTTTCTGAGAGATTCTGAGTGTGTCAGAGAGTTTCAGAGAGTTTCAGAGAGTGTCACAGACTTTCAGAGAGTGTCAGAGAGATTGCAGAGAGTATCAGAGAGTGTCAGAGAGAGTCAGAGAGTGATAGAGATTGTCAGAGAGTGTCAGAGAGTTTCTGAGAGTTTTTGAGTGTTTCAGAGAGTGTCAGAGAGCTTCAGAGAGTGTCACAGTTTGTCAGAGTGTTTCAGAGAGTTTCAGAGAGTTTCTGAGAGTTTCTGAGAGTGTCAGAGAATTTCAGAGAGTTTCAGAGAGTTTCTGAGAGTTTTTGAGTGTTTCAGAGAGTGTCAGAGAGTTTCAGAGAGTGTCACAGAGTGTCAGAGTGTTTCAGAGAGTTTCAGAGTTTCTGAGAGTTTCTGAGAGTGTCAGAGAATTTCAGAGAATTTCAGAGAGTTTCAGAGAGTTTCAGAGAGTGTCAGAAAGTTTCAGAGAGTGTCAGATAGTGTCAGAGAGTTTCAGAGAGTGTCACAGAGTGTCAGAGAGTTTCAGAGAGCTTCAGAGAGTGTCAGAGAGTGTCAGAGATTTTCAGAGAGTTTTAGAGAGTGTCAGAGAGTTTCAGAGAGTGTCAGACAGTGCCTGAGAGTGTCAGAGAGTGTCAAAGAGTTTCAGAGAGTGTCAGTGAGTGTCAGAGAGTGTCAGAGAGTTTCAGAGAGTGTCAGAGAGTGTAAAGGAGTTTCAGAGAGTGTCAGAGAGTGTCAGAGAGTTTCAGAGAGCGTCTGAGCGTGTCAGAGATTGCCAGAGAGTTTCTGAGAGATTCTGAGTGTGTCAGAGAGTGTCAGAGAGTGTCAGAGAGTTTCAGAGAGTGTCACAGACTGTCAGAGAGTGTCAGAGAGATTGCAGAGAGTATCAGAGAGTGTCAGAGAGCTTCAGCGAATGTCAGAGAGTTTCAGACAGCTTCAGAGAGTGTCAGACAGTGTCAGATAGTGACAGAGAGTTTCAATGAGTGTCAGAGAGTTTCAGAGAGTGTCAGAGAATGTCAGAGAGTTTCTGAGAGTTTCTGAGTGTTTCAGAGAGTGTCACAGAGTTTCAGAGAGTGTTACAGAGTGTCAGAGAGTTACAGAGAGCTTCAGAGAGTGCCAGAGAGTGTCAGAGATTTTCAGAAAGTTTCAGAGAGTGTCAGACAGTGCCTGAGAGTGTCAGAGAGTGTCAAAGAGTTTCAGAGAGTGTCAGAGAGTTTCAGAGAATTTCAGAGATTTTCTGAGAGTTTCTGAGAGTTTCACAGAGTTTCAGAGAGTGTCAGAGAGAGTCAGAGAGTGATAGAGATTGTCAGAGAGTGTCAGAGAGTTTCTGAGAGTTTTTGAGTATTTCAGAGAGTGTCAGAGAGTTTCAGAGAGTGTCACAGAGTGTCAGAGTGTTTCAGAGAGTTTCAGAGTTTCTGAGAGTTTCTGAGAGTGTCAGAGAATTTCAGAGAATTTCACAGAGTTTCAGAGAGTTTCAGAGAGTGTCAGAGAGTGTCAGAGATTTTCAGAGAGTTTCAGAGAGTGTCAGAGAGTTTCAGAGAGTGTCAGACAGTGCCTGAGAGTGTCAGAGAGTGTCAAAGAGTTTCAGAGAGTGTCAGTGAGTGTCAGATGGTGTCAGAGAGTTTCAGAGAGTTTCAGACAGCTTCAGAGAGTGTCAGACAGTGTCAGATAGTGACAGAGAGTTTCAATGAGTGTCAGAGAGTTTCAGAGAATGTCAGAGAGTTTCAGAGAGTTTCTGAGTGTTTCAGAGAGTGTCACAGAGTTTCAGAGAGTGTTACAGAGTGTCAGAGAGTTACAGAGAGCTTCAGAAAGTGCCAGAGAGTGTCAGAGATTTTCAGAAAGTTTCAGAGAGTGTCAGACAGTGCCTGAGAGTGTCAGAGAGTGTCAAAGAGTTTCAGAGAGTGTCAGAGAGTTTCAGAAAATTTCAGAGATTTTCTCAGAGTTTCTGAGAGTTTCACAGAGTTTCAGAGAGTGTCAGAGAGAGTCAGAGAGTGATAGAGATTGTCAGAGAGTGTCAGAGAGTTTCTGAGAGTTTTTGAGTATTTCAGAGAGTGTCAGAGAGTTTCAGAGAGTGTCACAGAGTGTCAGAGTGTTTCAGAGAGTTTCAGAGTTTCTGAGAGTTTCTGAGAGTGTCAGAGAATTTCAGAGAATTTCACAGAGTTTCAGAGAGTTTCAGAGAGTGTCAGAGAGTGTCAGAGATTTTCAGAGAGTTTCAGAGAGTGTCAGAGAGTTTCAGAGAGTGTCAGACAGTGCCTGAGAGTGTCAGAGAGTGTCAAAGAGTTTCAGAGAGTGTCAGTGAGTGTCAGATGGTGTCAGAGAGTTTCAGAGAGTGTCAGAGAGTGTAAAGGAGTTTCAGAGAGTGTCAGAGAGTGTCAGAGAGTTTCAGAGAGTGACTGAGCGTGTCAGAGATTGCCAGAGAGTTTCTGAGAGATTCTGAGTGTGTCAGAGAGTGTCAGAGAGTTTCAGAGAGTGTCACAGACTGTCAGAGAGTGTCAGAGAGATTGCAGAGAGTATCAGAGAGTGTCAGAGAGAGTCAGAGAGTGATAGAGATTGTCAGAGAGTGTCAGAGAGTTTCTGAGAGTTTTTGAGTGTTTCAGAGAGTGTCAGAGAGCTTCAGAGAGTGTCACAGTTTGTCAGAGTGTTTCAGAGAGTTTCAGAGAGTTTCTGAGAGTTTCTGAGAGTGTCAGAGAATTTCAGAGAGTTTCAAAGAGTTTCAGAGAGTGTCAGAAAGTTTCAGAGAGTGTCAGATAGTGTCAGAGAGTTTCAGAGAGTGTCACAGAGTGTCAGAGAGCTTGAGAGAGCTTCAGGGAGTGTCAGAGAGTGTCAGAGATTTTCAGAGAGGTTCAGAGAGTGTCAGACAGTGCCTGAGAGTGTCAGAGAGTGTCAAAGAGTTTCATGGAGTGTCAGTGAGTGTCAGAGAGTGTCAGAGAGTTTCTGAGAGTGTCAAAGAGTTTCAGAGAGTGTCAGAGAGTTTCAGAGAGTGTCAGAGAGTTTCAGAGAGTGTCAGAGAGTTTCTGAGAGTGTCAGAGAGCGCCAGAGAGTTTCTGAGAGTTTCTGAGTGTGTCGGAGAGTGTCAGAGATTTTCAGAGAGTTTCAGAGAGTGTCAGACAGTGCCTGAGAGTGTCAGAGAGTGTCAAAGAGTTTCAGAGAGTGTCAGAGAGTTTCAGAGAATTTCAGAGATTTTCTGAGAGTTTCTGAGAGTTTCACAGAGTTTCAGAGAGTGGCAGAGAGAGTCAGAGAGTGATAGAGATTGTCAGAGAGTGTCAGAGAGTTTCTGAGAGTTTTTGAGTGTTTCAGAGAGTGTCAGAGAGTTTCAGAGAGTGTCACAGAGTGTCAGAGTGTTTCAGAGAGTTTCAGAGGTTCTGAGAGTTTCTGAGATTGTCAGAGAATTTCAGAGAATTTCAGAGAGTTTCAGAGAGTGTCAGAAAGTTTCAGAGAGTGTCAGATAGTGTCAGAGAGTTTCAGAGAGTGTCACAGAGTGTCAGAGAGTTTCAGAGAGCTTCAGAGAGTGTCAGAGAGTGTCAGAGATTTTCAGAGAGTTTTAGAGAGTGTCAGAGAGTTTCAGAGAGTGTCAGACAGTGCCTGAGAGTGTCAGAGAGTGTCAAAGAGTTTCAGAGAGTGTCAGTGAGTGTCAGAGAGTGTCAGAGAGTTTCAGAGAGTGTCAGAGAGTGTAAAGGAGTTTCAGAGAGTGTCAGAGAGTGTCAGAGAGTTTCAGAGAGCGTCTGAGCGTGTCAGAGATTGCCAGAGAGTTTCTGAGAGATTCTGAGTGTGTCAGAGAGTGTCAGAGAGTGTCAGAGAGTTTCAGAGAGTGTCACAGACTGTCAGAGAGTGTCAGAGAGATTGCAGAGAGTATCAGAGAGTGTCAGAGTGCTTCAGAGAATGTCAGAGAGTTTCAGAGAGTTTCAGACAGCTTCAGAGAGTGTCAGACAGTGTCAGATAGTGACAGAGAGTTTCAATGAGTGTCAGAGAGTTTCAGACAGTTTCAGAGAGTGTCAGAGAATGTCAGAGAGTTTCTGAGAGTTTTTCCGTGTTTCACAGAGTGTCACAGAGTTTCAGAGAGTGTTACAGAGTGTCAGACAGTTTCAGAGAGTTTCAGAGAGTTTCTGAGAGTGTCAGAGAGTTTCAGAGATTTTCAGAGAGTGTCACTGAGTGTCAGAGAGTTTCAGAGAGTTTCAGAGAGTGTCAGAGAGTGTTAAGGAGTTTCAGAGAGTGTCAGAGAGTGTCAGAGAGTTTCAGAGAGTGTCTGAGCGTGTCAGAGATTGCCAGAGAGTTTCTGAGAGATTCTGAGTGTGTCAGAGAGTGTCAGAGAGTTTCAGAGAGTGTCACAGACTGTCAGAGAGTGTCAGAGAGATTGCAGAGAGTATCAGAGAGTGTCAGAGAGAGTCAGAGAGTGATAGAGATTGTCAGAGAGTGTCAGAGAGTTTCTGAGAGTTTTTGAGTGTTTCAGAGAGTGTCAGAGAGCTTCAGAGAGTGTCACAGTGTGTCAGAGTGTTTCAGAGAGTTTCAGAGAGTTTCTGACAGTTTCTGAGAGTGTCAGAGAATTTCAGAGAGTTTCAGAGAGTTTCAGAGAGTGTCAGAAAGTTTCAGAGATTGTCAGATAGTGTCAGAGAGTTTCAGAGAGTGTCACAGAGTGTCAGAGAGTTTGAGAGAGCTTCAGGGAGTGTCAGAGAGTGTCAGAGATTTTCAGAGAGTTTCAGAGAGTGTCAGACAGTGCCTGAGAGTGTCAGAGAGTGTCAAAGAGTTTCATGGAGTGTCAGTGAGTGTCAGAGAGTGTCAGAGAGTTTCAGAGAGTGTCAAAGAGTTTCAGAGAGTGTCAGAGAGTTTCAGAGAGTGTCAGAGAGTTTCAGAGAGTGTCAGAGAGTTTTTGAGAGTGTCAGAGAGCGCCAGATAGTTTCTGAGAGTTTCTGAGTGTGTCGGAGAGTGTCAGAGATTTTCAGGGAGTGTTACAAATTGTCAGAGTGTGTCAGAGAGTGTCAGAGAGTTTCAGAGAGTGTCAGAGCGGGTCAGAGATTTTTAGAGAGTTTCTGAGAGTTTCACAGCGTGTCAGAGAGTTTCAGAGAGCTTCAGAGAGTGTCAGAGTGTCTCTGAGAGTTTCAGAGAATGTCAGAGAGTGTCAGAGAGTTTCAGACAGTGTCAGAGAGTGTCAGAGAGTTTCTCAGTGTGTCAGAGAGTGTCAGAGAGTTTCAGAGAGTTTCTGAGAGTGTCACAGAGCTTCTGAGAGTTTCTGAGTTTGTCAGAGAGTGTCAGAGAGTGTCAGAGAGTTTCGTAGAGTGTCACAGATTGTCAGGGAGTGTCAGAGACTTTCAGAGAATTTCAGACAGTTTGAGAGAGTTTCTGAGAGTGCAGACAGTGTCAGAAAGATTCAGAGAGTGTCAGAGAGTGTCAGAGAGTGTCAGAGAGTTTCAGAGATTTTCTGAGAGATTCAGAGTGTTTCAGTGTGGGTCAGAGAGTTTCAGAGTGTGTCAGAGGGTTTCAGATTGTTTCAGAGAGTGTCTGAGAGTGTCAGAGTGTTTCAGAGAGTGTCTGAGAGTGTCAGGGAGTGTCAGAGAGTTCCTGAGTGTGTCAGAGAGTGTCAGAGATTTTCAGAGAGTGTCAGAGAGTGTCACAGAGTGTCAGAGATTGTCAGAGAGTGTCAGAGAGTTTCAGAGAATTTCAGAGATTTTCTGAGAGTTTCTGAGAGTTTCAGAGAGTGTCAGAGTGAGTCAGAGAGTGATAGAGATTGTCAGAGAGTGTCAGAGAGTTTCTGAGAGTTTTTGAGTGTTTCAGAGAGTGTCAGAGAGTTTCAGAGAGTGTCACAGAGTGTCAAAGAGTTTCAGAGAGTGTCAGAGAGTTTTAGAGATTTTCAGAGAGTGTCACTGAGTGTCAGAGAGTTTCAGAGAGCTTCAGAGAGTTTCAGAGAGTGTCAGAGATTTTCAGAGAGTTTCAGAGAGTGTCAGACAGTGCCTGAGAGTGTCAGAGAGTGTCAAAGAGTTTCAGAGAGTGTCAGAGAGTGTCAGAGAGTTTCTGAGAATTTTTGAGTGTTTCAGAGAGTTTCAGAGAGTGTCACAGAGTGTCAAAGAGTTTCAGAGAGTGTCAGAGAGTTTTAGAGATTTTCAGAGAGTGTCAGAGAGTGTCAGAGAGTTTCAGAGAGCTTCAGAGAGTGCCAGAGAGTGTCAGAGATTTTCAGAGAGTTTCAGAGAGTGTCAGACAGTGCCTGAGAGTGTCAGAGAGTGTCAAAGAGTTTCAGAGAGTGTCAGAGAGAGTCAGAGATTTTCAGAGAGTTTTAGAGAGTGTCAGAGAGTTTCAGAGAGTGTCAGACAGTGCCTGAGAGTGTCAGAGAGTGTCAAAGAGTTTCAGAGAGTGTCAGTGAGTGTCAGAGAGTGTAGAGAGTTTCAGAGAGTGTCAGAGAGTGTAAAGGAGTTTCAGAGAGTGTCAGAGAGTGTCAGAGAGTTTCAGAGAGTGTCACAGACTGTCAGAGAGTGTCAGAGAGATTGCAGAGAGTATCAGAGAGTGTCAGAGAGCTTCAGAGAATGTCAGAGAGTTTCAGAGAGTTTCAGACAGCTTCAGAGAGTGTCAGACAGTGTCAGATAGTGACAGAGAGTTTCAATGAGTGTCAGAGAGTTTCAGAGAGTTTCAGAGAGTGTCAGACAGTGCCTGATAGTGTCAGAGAGTGTCAAAGAGTTTCAGAGAGTATCAGTGAGTGTCAGAGAGTGTCAGTGAGTTTCAGAGAGTGTCAGAGACTGTAAAGGAGTTTCAGAGAGTGTCAGAGAGTTTCAGAGAGTTTCAGAAAGTTTCTGAGAGTATCAGAGAGTGCTAGAGAGTTTCTGAGAGTTTCTGAGTGTGTCGGAGAGTGTCAGAGAGTTTCAGGGAGTTTCACAAAGTGTCAGAGTGTGTCAGAGAGCTTCAGAGAGTTTCAGAGAGTGTCAGAGAGGGTCAGAGAGTTTCAGAGAGATTCCGAGAGTTTCACAGCGTGTCAGAGAGTTTCAGAGAGGTTCAGAGAGTGTCAGAGTGTGTCTGAGAGTTTCAGAGAGTTTCTGAGAGTGTCAAAGAGTTACAGAGAATGTCAGATAGTGTCAGAGAGTGTCAGAGAGTTTCAGAGAGTGTCAGAGAGTGTCAGAGAGATTCAGAGAGTGTCAGAGAGTTTCAGAGAGTGTCACAGAATGTCAGAGAGTGTCAGAGAGATTGCAGAGAGTGTCAGAGTGTGTCAGAGAGCTTCAGAGAGTATCAGAGAGTGTCAGAGAGCTTCAGAGAATGTCAGAGAGTTTCAGAGAGTTTCAGAGAGCTTCAGAGAGTGTCAGAGAGTGTCAGATAGTGACAGAGAGTTTCAATGAGTGTCAGAGAGTTTCAGAGAGTTTCAGAGAGTGTCAGAGATTTTCTGAGAGTATCAGAGTGTGTTAAAGAGTTTCAGTGAGTATCAGAGAGTGTCAGAGAGTTTCAGAGAGTTTCAGAGAATGTAGGAGAGTTTCTGAGAGTATCTGTGAGTGTAAGAGCGTGTCAGAGGGTTCTGAGAGTTTCTGCGTGTGTCAGAGGGTGTCACAGAGTGTCAGAGACTGTCAGAGAGACTCAGAGAGTTTCTGAGAGTGTCAAAGAGTTTCAGAGAATGTCAGATAGTGTCAGAGAGTTTCAGAGAGTGTCGGAGTGTGTCAGAGAGTTTCAGAGAGTGTCAGAGAGTTTCAGAGAGTGTCTGAGCGTGTCAGAGATTGCCAGAGAGTTTCTGAGAGTTTCTGAGTGTGTCAGAGAGAGTCAGAGAGTTTCAGACAGTGTCACAGACTGTCAGAGTGTGTCAGAGAGATTGCAGAGAGTATCAGAAAGTGTCAGAGAGCTTCAGAGAATGTCTGAGAGTGTCAGAGAGCTTCAGAGAGCTTCAGAGAGTGTCAGAGAGTGTCAGATAGTGACAGAGAGTTTCAATGAGTGTCAGAGAGTTTCAGAGAGTTTCAGAGAGTGTCAGAGATTTTCTGAGAGTATCAGTGAGTGTCAAAGAGTTTCAGTGAGTATCAGAGAGTATCAGAGAGATTCAGAGAGTTTCAGAGAATGTAGGAGAGTTTCTGAGAGTATCTGTGAGTGTAAGAGAGTGTCAGAGGGTTCTGAGAGTTTCTGCGTGTGTCAGAGATTGCCAGAGAGATTCTGAGAGTTTCTGAGTTTGTCAGAGAGTGTCAGAGAGTGTCAGAGAGTTTCAGAGAGTGTCACAGACTGTCGGAGAGTGTCAGAGAGATTGCAGAGAGTGTCAGAGAGTATCAGAGAGCTTCAGAGAATGCAGAGAGTTCCAGACAGTGTTAGAGAGTGTCAAAGAGTTTCAGAGAGTTTCAGAGTGTGTCAGAGGGTTTCAGATTGTTTCAGAGAGTGTCTGAGAGTGTCAGAGTATTTCAGAGAGTGTCTGCGAGTGTCAGGGAGTTCCTGAGAGTTCCTGAGTGTGTCAGAGATTGTCAGAGATTTTCAGAGATTGTCAGAGAGTGTCAGAGAGTGTCAGAGATTGTCAGAGAGTGTCAGAGAGTTTCAGAGAATTTCAGAGATTTTCTGAGAGTTTCTGAGATTTTCAGAGAGTTTCAGAGAGTTTCGGAGAGTGTCAGAGAGAGTCAGAGAGTGACAGAGAGTGTCAGAGAATGTCAGAGAGTTTCTGAGAGTTTTTGAGTGTTTCAGAGAGTGTCACAGAGTTTCAGAGAGTGTTACAGAGTGTCAGACAGTTTCAGAGAGTTTCCGAGAGTTTCTGAGAGTGTCAGAGAGTTTCAGAGAGTGTCAGACAGTGCCTGAGAGTGTGAGAGAGTGTCAAAGAGTTTCAGAGAGTGTCAGTGAGTGTCAGAGAGTGTCAGTGAGTGTCACAGAGTGTCAGAGAGTTTCAGAGAGCTTCAGAGAGTGCCAGAGAGTGTCAGAGATTTTCAGAGAGTTTCAGAGAGTGTCAGACAGTGCCTGAGAGTGTGAGAGAGTGTCAAAGAGTGTCAGTGAGTGTCAGAGAGTGTCAGTGAGTTTCAGAGAGTGTCAGAGAGTGTAAAAGAGTTTCAGAGAGTGTCAGAGAGTTTCAGAGAGTTTCAGAAAGTTTCTGAGAGTGCCAGAGAGTTTCTGAGAGTTTCTGAGTGTGTCGTAGAGTGTCAGAGAGTTTCAGGGAGTGTCACAAAGTGTCAGAGAGTGTCAGAGAGTGTCAGAGAGTTTCAGAGAGTGTCTGAGCGTGTCAGAGATTGCCAGAGAATTTCTGAGAGATTCTGAGTGTGTCAGAGAGTGTCAGAGAGTTTCAGAGAGTGTCACAGACTGTCAGAGAGTGTCAGAGAGATTGCAGAGAGTATCAGAGAGTGTCAGAGAGCTTCAGAGAATGTCAGAGAGTTTCAGAGAGCTTCAGAGAGTGTCAGATAGTGTCAGATAGTGACAGAGAGTTTTTGAGTGTTTCACAGAGTGTCACAGAGTTTCAGAGAGTGTTACAGAGTGTCAGACAGTTTCAGAGAGTTTCAGAGAGTTTCTGAGAGTGTCAGAGAGTTTCAGAGATTTTCAGAGAGTGTCACTGAGTGTCAGAGAGTTTCAGAGAGTTTCAGAGAGTGTCAGAGAGTGTAAAGGAGTTTCAGAGAGTGTCAGAGAGTGTCAGAGAGTTTCAGAGAGTGTCTGAGCGTGTCAGAGATTGCCAGAGAGTTTCTGAGAGATTCTGAGTGTGTCAGAGAGTGTCAGAGAGTTTCAGAGAGTGTCACAGACTGTCAGAGAGTGTCAGAGAGATTGCAGAGAGTATCAGAGAGTGTCAGAGAGAGTCAGAGAGTGATAGAGATTGTCAGAGAGTGTCAGAGAGTTTCTGAGAGTTTTTGAGTGTTTCAGAGAGTGTCAGAGAGCTTCAGAGAGTGTCACAGTGTGTCAGAGTGTTTCAGAGAGTTTCAGAGAGTTTCTGACAGTTTCTGAGAGTGTCAGAGAATTTCAGAGAGTTTCAGAGAGTTTCAGAGAGTGTCAGAAAGTTTCAGAGAGTGTCAGATAGTGTCCGAGAGTTTCTGAGAGTTTTTGAGTGTTTCAGAGAGTGTCACAGAGTTTCAGAGAGTGTTACAGAGTGTCAGACAGTTTCAGAGAGTTTCCGAGAGTTTCTGAGAGTGTCAGACAGTGCCTGAGAGTGTGAGAGAGTGTCAAAGAGTTTCAGAGAGTGTCAGTGAGTGTCAGAGAGTGTCAGTGAGTGTCACAGAGTGTCAGAGAGTTTCAGAGAGCTTCAGAGAGTGCCAGAGAGTGTCAGAGATTTTCAGAGAGTTTCAGAGAGTGTCAGACAGTGCCTGAGAGTGTGAGAGAGTGTCAAAGAGTGTCAGTGAGTGTCAGAGAGTGTCAGTGAGTTTCAGAGAGTGTCAGAGAGTGTAAAAGAGTTTCAGAGAGTGTCAGAGAGTTTCAGAGAGTTTCAGAAAGTTTCTGAGAGTGCCAGAGAGTTTCTGAGAGTTTCTGAGTGTGTCGTAGAGTGTCAGAGAGTTTCAGGGAGTGTCACAAAGTGTCAGAGAGTGTCAGAGAGTGTCAGAGAGTTTCAGAGAGTGTCTGAGCGTGTCAGAGATTGCCAGAGAATTTCTGAGAGATTCTGAGTGTGTCAGAGAGTGTCAGAGAGTTTCAGAGAGTGTCACAGACTGTCAGAGAGTGTCAGAGAGATTGCAGAGAGTATCAGAGAGTGTCAGAGAGCTTCAGAGAATGTCAGAGAGTTTCAGAGAGCTTCAGAGAGTGTCAGATAGTGTCAGATAGTGACAGAGAGTTTTTGAGTGTTTCACAGAGTGTCACAGAGTTTCAGAGAGTGTTACAGAGTGTCAGACAGTTTCAGAGAGTTTCAGAGAGTTTCTGAGAGTGTCAGAGAGTTTCAGAGATTTTCAGAGAGTGTCACTGAGTGTCAGAGAGTTTCAGAGAGTTTCAGAGAGTGTCAGAGAGTGTAAAGGAGTTTCAGAGAGTGTCAGAGAGTGTCAGAGAGTTTCAGAGAGTGTCTGAGCGTGTCAGAGATTGCCAGAGAGTTTCTGAGAGATTCTGAGTGTGTCAGAGAGTGTCAGAGAGTTTCAGAGAGTGTCACAGACTGTCAGAGAGTGTCAGAGAGATTGCAGAGAGTATCAGAGAGTGTCAGAGAGAGTCAGAGAGTGATAGAGATTGTCAGAGAGTGTCAGAGAGTTTCTGAGAGTTTTTGAGTGTTTCAGAGAGTGTCAGAGAGCTTCAGAGAGTGTCACAGTGTGTCAGAGTGTTTCAGAGAGTTTCAGAGAGTTTCTGACAGTTTCTGAGAGTGTCAGAGAATTTCAGAGAGTTTCAGAGAGTTTCAGAGAGTGTCAGAAAGTTTCAGAGAGTGTCAGATAGTGTCCGAGAGTTTCAGAGAGTGTCACAGAGTGTCAGAGAGTTTGAGAGAGCTTCAGGGAGTGTCAGAGAGTGTCAGAGAGTGTCAAAGAGTTTCATGGAGTGTCAGTGAGTGTCAGAGAGTGTCAGAGAGTTTCAGAGAGTGTCAAAGAGTTTCAGAGAGTGTCAGAGAGTTTCAGAGAGTGTCAGAGAGTTTCAGAGAGTGTCAGAGAGTTTTTGAGAGTGTCAGAGAGCGCCAGAGAGTTTCTGAGAGTTTCTGAGTGTGTCGGAGAGTGTCAGAGATTTTCAGGGAGTGTTACAAATTGTCAGAGTGTGTCAGAGAGTGTCAGAGAGTTTCAGAGAGTGTCAGAGCGGGTCAGAGATTTTTAGAGAGTTTCTGAGAGTTTCACAGCGTGTCAGAGAGTTTCAGAGAGCTTCAGAGAGTGTCAGAGTGTCTCTGAGAGTTTCAGAGAATGTCAGAGAGTGTCAGAGAGTTTCAGACAGTGTCAGAGAGTGTCAGAGAGTTTCTCAGTGTGTCAGAGAGTGTCAGAGAGTTTCAGAGAGTTTCTGAGAGTGTCACAGAGCTTCTGAGAGTTTCTGAGTTTGTCAGAGAGTGTCAGAGAGTGTCAGAGAGTTTCGTAGAGTGTCACAGATTGTCAGGGAGTGCCAGAGACTTTCAGAGAATTTCAGACAGTTTGAGAGAGTTTCTGAGAGTGCAGACAGTGTCAGAAAGATTCAGAGAGTGTCAGAGAGTGTCAGAGAGTGTCAGAGAGTTTCAGAGATTTTCTGAGAGATTCAGAGTGTTTCTGTGTGGGTCAGAGAGTTTCAGAGTGTGTCAGAGGGTTTCAGATTGTTTCAGAGAGTGTCTGAGAGTGTCAGAGTGTTTCAGAGAGTGTCTGAGAGTGTCAGGGAGTGTCAGAGAGTTCCTGAGTGTGTCAGAGAGTGTCTGAGATTTTCAGAGAGTGTCAGAGAGTGTCACAGAGTGTCAGAGATTGTCAGAGAGTGTCAGAGAGTTTCAGAGAATTTCAGAGATTTTCTGAGAGTTTCTGAGAGTTTCACAGAGTTTCAGAGAGTGTCAGAGTGAGTCAGAGAGTGATAGAGATTGTCAGAGAGTGTCAGAGAGTTTCTGAGAGTTTTTGAGTGTTTCAGAGAGTGTCAGAGAGTTTCAGAGAGTGTCACAGAGAGTCAAAGAGTTTCAGAGAGTGTCAGAGAGTTTTAGAGATTTTCAGAGAGTGTCACTGAGTGTCAGAGAGTTTCAGAGAGCTTCAGAGAGTTTCAGAGAGTGTCAGAGATTTTCAGAGAGTTTCAGAGAGTGTCAGACAGTGCCTGAGAGTGTCAGAGAGTGTCAAAGAGTTTCAGAGAGTGTCAGAGAGTGTCAGAGAGTTTCTGAGAGTTTTTGAGTGTTTCAGAGAGTTTCAGAGAGTGTCACAGAGTGTCAAAGAGTTTCAGAGAGTGTCAGAGAGTTTTAGAGATTTTCAGAGAGTGTCACTGAGTGTCAGAGAGTTTCAGAGAGCTTCAGAGAGTGCCAGAGAGTGTCAGAGATTTTCAGAGAGTTTCAGAGAGTGTCAGACAGTGCCTGAGAGTGTCAGAGAGTGTCAAAGAGTTTCAGAGAGTGTCAGAGAGAGTCAGAGATTTTCAGAGAGTTTTAGAGAGTGTCAGAGAGTTTCAGAGAGTGTCAGACAGTGCCTGACAGTGTCAGAGAGTGTCAAAGAGTTTCAGAGAGTGTCAGTGAGTGTCAGAGAGTGTAGAGAGTTTCAGAGAGTGTCAGAGAGTGTAAAGGAGTTTCAGAGAGTGTCAGAGAGTGTCAGAGAGTTTCAGAGAGTGTCACAGACTGTCAGAGAGTGTCAGAGAGATTGCAGAGAGTATCAGAGAGTGTCAGAGAGCTTCAGAGAATGTCAGAGAGTTTCAGAGAGTTTCAGACAGCTTCAGAGAGTGTCAGACAGTGTCAGATAGTGACAGAGAGTTTCAATGAGTGTCAGAGAGTTTCAGAGAGTTTCAGAGAGTGTCAGACAGTGCCTGATAGTGTCAGAGAGTGTCAAAGAGTTTCAGAGAGTGTCAGTGAGTGTCAGAGAGTGTCAGTGAGTTTCAGAGAGTGTCAGAGACTGTAAAGGAGTTTCAGAGAGTGTCAGAGAGTTTCAGAGAGTTTCAGAAAGTTTCTGAGAGTATCAGAGAGTGCTAGAGAGTTTCTGAGAGTTTCTGAGTGTGTCGGAGAGTGTCAGAGAGTTTCAGGGAGTGTCACAAAGTGTCAGAGTGTGTCAGAGAGCTTCAGAGAGTTTCAGAGAGTGTCAGAGAGGGTCAGAGAGTTTCAGAGAGATTCCGAGAGTTTCACAGCGTGTCAGAGAGTTTCAGAGAGGTTCAGAGAGTGTCAGAGTGTGTCTGAGAGTTTCAGAGAGTTTCTGAGAGTGTCAAAGAGTTACAGAGAATGTCAGATAGTGTCAGAGAGTGTCAGAGAGTTTCAGAGAGTGTCAGAGAGTGTCAGAGAGATTCAGAGAGTGTCAGAGAGTTTCAGAGAGTGTCACAGAATGTCAGAGAGTGTCAGAGAGATTGCAGAGAGTGTCAGAGTGTGTCAGAGAGCTTCAGAGAGTATCAGAGAGTGTCAGAGAGCTTCAGAGAATGTCAGAGAGTTTCAGAGAGTTTCAGAGAGCTTCAGAGAGTGTCAGAGAGTGTCAGATAGTGACAGAGAGTTTCAATGAGTGTCAGAGAGTTTCAGAGAGTTTCAGAGAGTGTCAGAGATTTTCTGAGAGTATCAGATTGTGTTAAAGAGTTTCAGTGAGTATCAGAGAGTGTCAGAGTGTTTCAGAGAGTTTCAGAGAATGTAGGAGAGTTTCTGAGAGTATCTGTGAGTGTAAGAGCGTGTCAGAGGGTTCTGAGAGTTTCTGCGTGTGTCAGAGGGTGTCACAGAGTGTCAGAGACTGTCAGAGAGACTCAGAGAGTTTCTGAGAGTGTCAAAGAGTTTCAGAGAATGTCAGATAGTGTCAGAGAGTTTCAGAGAGTGTCGGAGTGTGTCAGAGAGTTTCAGAGAGTGTCAGAGAGTTTCAGAGAGTGTCTGAGCGTGTCAGAGATTGCCAGAGAGTTTCTGAGAGTTTCTGAGTGTGTCAGAGAGAGTCAGAGAGTTTCAGACAGTGTCACAGACTGTCAGAGTGTGTCAGAGAGATTGCAGAGAGTATCAGAAAGTGTCAGAGAGCTTCAGAGAATGTCTGCGAGTGTCAGAGAGCTTCAGAGAGTTTCTGAGAGTGTCAAAGAGTTACAGAGAATGTCAGATAGTGTCAGAGAGTGTCAGAGAGTTTCAGAGAGTGTCAGAGAGTGTCAGAGAGATTCAGAGAGTGTCAGAGAGTTTCAGAGAGTGTCACAGAATGTCAGAGAGTGTCAGAGAGATTGCAGAGAGTGTCAGAGTGTGTCAGAGAGCTTCAGAGAGTATCAGAGAGTGTCAGAGAGCTTCAGAGAATGTCAGAGAGTTTCAGAGAGTTTCAGAGAGCTTCAGAGAGTGTCAGAGAGTGTCAGATAGTGACAGAGAGTTTCAATGAGTGTCAGAGAGTTTCAGAGAGTTTCAGAGAGTGTCAGAGATTTTCTGAGAGTATCAGAGTGTGTTAAAGAGTTTCAGTGAGTATCAGAGAGTGTCAGAGAGTTTCAGAGAGTTTCAGAGAATGTAGGAGAGTTTCTGAGAGTATCTGTGAGTGTAAGAGAGTGTCAGAGGGTTCTGAGAGTTTCTGCGTGTGTCAGAGGGTGTCACAGAGTGTCAGAGACTGTCAGAGAGACTCAGAGAGTTTCTGAGAGTGTCAAAGAGTTTCAGAGAATGTCAGATAGTGTCAGAGAGTTTCAGAGAGTGTCGGAGTGTGTCAGAGAGTTTCAGAGAGTGTCAGAGAGTTTCAGAGAGTGTCTGAGCGTGTCAGAGATTGCCAGAGAGTTTCTGAGAGTTTCTGAGTGTGTCAGAGAGAGTCAGAGAGTTTCAGACAGTGTCACAGACTGTCAGAGTGTGTCAGAGAGATTGCAGAGAGTATCAGAAAGTGTCAGAGAGCTTCAGAGAATGTCTGAGAGTGTCAGAGAGCTTCAGAGAGCTTCAGAGAGTGTCAGAGAGTGTCAGATAGTGACAGAGAGTTTCAATGAGTGTCAGAGAGTTTCAGAGAGTTTCAGAGAGTGTCAGAGATTTTCTGAGAGTATCAGTGAGTGTCAAAGAGTTTCAGTGAGTATCAGAGAGTATCAGAGAGTTTCAGAGAGTTTCAGAGAATGTAGGAGAGTTTCTGAGAGTATCTGTGAGTGTAAGAGAGTGTCAGAGGGTACTGAGAGTTTCTGCGTGTGTCAGAGATTGCCAGAGATATTCTGAGAGTTTCTGAGTTTGTCAGAGAGTGTCAGAGAGTGTCAGAGAGTTTCAGAGAGTGTCACAGACTGTCGGAGAGTGTCAGAGAGATTGCAGAGAGTGTCAGAGAGTATCAGAGAGCTTCAGAGAATGCAGAGAGTTCCAGACAGTGTTAGAGAGTGTCAAAGAGTTTCAGAGAGTTTCAGAGTGTGTCAGAGGGTTTCAGATTGTTTCAGAGAGTGTCTGAGAGTGTCAGAGTATTTCAGAGAGTGTCTGCGAGTGTCAGGGAGTTCCTGAGAGTTCCTGAGTGTGTCAGAGATTGTCAGAGATTTTCAGAGACTGTCAGAGAGTGTCAGAGATTGTCAGAGAGTGTCAGAGAGTTTCTGAGAATTTCAGAGATTTTCTGAGAGTTTCTGAGATTTTCAGAGAGTTTCAGAGAGTTTCGGAGAGTGTCAGAGAGAGTCAGAGAGTGACAGAGAGTGTCAGAGAATGTCAGAGAGTTTCTGAGAGTTTTTGAGTGTTTCAGAGAGTGTCACAGAGTTTCAGAGAGTGTTACAGAGTGTCAGACAGTTTCAGAGAGTTTCCGAGAGTTTCTGAGAGTGTCAGAGAGTTTCAGAGAGTGTCAGACAGTGCCTGAGAGTGTGAGAGAGTGTCAAAGAGTTTCAGAGAGTGTCAGTGAGTGTCAGAGAGTGTCAGTGAGTGTCACAGAGTGTCAGAGAGTTTCAGAGAGCTTCAGAGAGTGCCAGAGAGTGTCAGAGATTTTCAGAGAGTTTCAGAGAGTGTCAGACAGTGCCTGAGAGTGTGAGAGAGTGTCAAAGAGTTTCAGAGAGTGTCAGTGAGTGTCAGAGAGTGTCAGTGAGTTTCAGAGAGTGTCAGAGAGTTTAAAAGAGTTTCAGAGAGTGTCAGAGAGTTTCAGAAAGTTTCTGAGAGTGCCAGAGAGTTTCTGAGAGTTTCTGAGTGTGTCGTAGAGTGTCAGAGAGTTTCAGGGAGTGTCACAAAGTGTCAGAGAGTGTCAGAGAGTGTCAGAGAGTTTCAGAGAGTGTCTGAGCGTGTCAGAGATTGCCAGAGAATTTCTGAGAGATTCTGAGTGTGTCAGAGAGTGTCAGAGAGTTTCAGAGAGTGTCACAGACTGTCAGAGAGTGTCAGAGAGATTGCAGAGAGTATCAGAGAGTGTCAGAGAGCTTCAGAGAATGTCAGAGAGTTTCAGAGAGCTTCAGAGAGTGTCAGAGAGTGTCAGATAGTGACAGAGAGTTTCAATGAGTGTCAGAGAGTTTCAGAGAGTGTCAGAGAGTTTCAAAGAGTTTAAGTGAGTGTCAGAGAGTGTCAGAGCGTTTCAGAGAGTTTCAGAGAATGTAGGAGAGTTTCTGAGAGTATCTGTGAGTGCAAGAGAGTATCAGAGGATTCTGAGAGTTTCTGCGTGTGTCAGAGGGTGTCACAGAGTGTCAGAGACTGTCAGAGAGACTCAGAGAGTTTCTGAGAGTGTCAAAGAGTTTCAGAGAATGTCAGATAGTGTCAGAGAGTGTCAGAGAGTTTCAGAGAGTGTCGGAGAGTGTCAGGGAGATTCAGAAAGTGTCAGAGAGTTTCAGAGAGTGCCTGAGCGTGTCAGAGATTGCCAGAGAGTTTCTGAGAGTTTCTGAGTGTGTCAGAGAGTGTCAGAGAGTGTCAGAGAGTTTCAGAGAGTGTCACAGACTGTCAGAGAGTGTCAGAGAGATTACAGAGTGTATCAGAGAGTGTCAGAGAGTTTCAGAGAGTTTCAGACAGCTTCAGAGTGTGTCAGAGAGTGTCAGATAGTGACAGAGAGTTTCAATGAGTGTCAGAGAGTTTCAGAGAGTTTCAGAGTGTGTCAGAGATTTTCTGAGAGTATCAGAGAGTGTCAAAGAGTTTCAGTGAGTATCAGAGAGTGTCAGAGAGTTTAATAGAGTTTCAGAGAATGTAGGAGAGTTTCTGAGAGTATCTGTGAGTGTAAGAGAGTGTCAGAGGGTTCTGAGAGTTTCTGCGTGTGTCAGAGGGTGTCACAGAGTTTCAGAGACTGTCAGAGAGAGTCAGAGAATTTCAATGAGTTTCAGAGTGTCAGAGAGTGTCAGAGAGTTTCAGAGAGTTTCTGAGACTTTCACAGCGTGTCAGAGAATTTCAGAGAGCTTCAGAGAGTGTCAGAGTGTGTCTGAGAGTTTCAGAGAGTTTCTGAGAGTGTCAAAGAGTTTCAGAGAATGTCTGAGAGTGTCAGAGAGTTTCAGAGAGTTTCAGAGAGTGTCAGAGAGTGTCAGAGAGTTTCAGAGAGTGTCAGAGAGTTTCAGAGAGTGTCTGTGCGTGTCAGAGATTGCCAGAGACTTTCTGAGAGTTTCTGAGTTTGTCAGAGAGTGTCAGAGAGTGTCAGAGAGTTTCAGAGAGTGTCACAGACTGTCGGAGAGTGTCAGAGAGATTGCAGAGAGTGTCAGAGAGTGTCAGAGAGCTTCAGAGTATGTCAGAGAGTTTCAGAGAGTGTCAGAGAGTGTCAAAGAGTTTCAGAGAGTTTCAGAGTGTGTCAGAGGGTTTCAGATTGTTTCAGAGAGTGTCTGAGAGTGTCAGAGTATTTCAGAGAGTGTCTGAGAGTGTCAGGGAGTTCCTGAGAGTTCCTGAGTGTGTCAGAGATTGTCAGAGATTTTCAGAGACTGTCAGAGAGTGTCAGAGAGTGTCAGAGATTGTCAGAGAGTGTCAGAGAGTTTCAGAGAATTTCAGAGATTTTCTGAGAGTTTCTGAGATTTTCAGATAGTTTCAGAGAGTTTCAGAGAGTGTCAGAGAATGTCAGAGAGTTTCTGAGAGTTTTTGAGTGTTTCAGAGAGTGTCACAGAGTTTCAGAGAGTGTTACAGAGTGTCAGACAGTTTCAGAGAGTTTCAGAGAGTTTCTGAGAGTGTCAGAGAGTTTCAGAGATTTTCAGAGAGTGTCACTGAGTGTCAGAGAGTTTCAGAGAGCGTCAGAGAGTGCCAGAGAGTGTCAGAGATTTTCAGAGAGTTTCAGAGAGTGTCAGACAGTGCCTGAGAGTGTCAGAGAGTGTCAAAGAGTTTCAGAGAGTGTCAGTGAGTGTCAGAGAGTGTCAGTGAGTTTCAGAGAGTGTCAGAGAGTGTAAAAGAGTTTCAGAGAGTGTCAGAGAGTTTCAGAGAATTTCAGAAAGTTTCTGAGAGTGTCAGAGAGTGCCAGAGAGTTTCTGAGAGTTTCTGAGTGTGTCGGAGAGTGTCAGAGAGTTTCAGGGAGTGTCACAAAGTGTCAGAGTGTGTCAGAGAGTGTCAGAGAGTTTCAGAGAGTGTCAGAGAGGGTCAGAGAGTTTCAGAGAGATTCCGAGAGTTTCACAGCGTGTCAGAGAGTTTCAGAGAGGTTCAGAGAGTGTCAGAGTGTGTCTGAGAGTGTCAGAGATTGTCAGAGAGCTTCAGAGAGTATCAGAGAGTGTCAGAGAGCTTCAGAGAATGTCAGAGAGTTTCAGAGAGTTTCAGAGAGCTTCAGAGAGTATCTGAGCGTGTCTGAGATTGCCAGAGAGTTTCTGAGACTTTCTGAGTGTGTCAGACAGTGTCAGAGAGTGTCAGAGAGTGTCGGAGAGTGTCAGAGAGTTTCAGAGAGTGTCTGAGCGTGTCAGAGATTGCCAGAGAGTTTCTGAGTGTGTCAGAGAGTGGCAGAGCGTGTCAGAGAGTTTCAGAGAGTGTCACAGACTGTCAGAGAGTGTCAGAGAGATTGCTGAGAGTATCAGAAAGTGTCAGAGAGCTTCAGAGAATGTCAGAGAGTTTCAGAGAGTTTCAGAGAGCTTCAGAGAGTGTCAGAGAGTGTCAGATAGTGACAGAGAGTTTCAATGAGTGTCAGAGAGTTTCAGAGAGTTTCAGAGAGTGTCAGAGATTTTCTGAGAGTATCAGTGAGTGTCAAAGAGTTTCAGTGAGTATCAGAGAGTGTCAGAGAGTTTCAGAGAGTTTCAGAGAATGTAGGAGAGTTTCTGACAGTATCTGTGAGTGTAAGAGAGTGTCAGAGGGTTCTGAGAGTTTCTGCGTGTGTCAGAGGGTGTCACAGAGTGTCAGAGACTGTCAGAGAGAGTCAGAGAGTTTCAACGAGTTTCACAGAGTGTCAGAGAGTGTCAGAGAGTTTCAGAGAGATTCTGAGAGTTTCACAGCGTGTCAGAGAATTTCAGAGAGCTTCAGAGAGTGTCAGAGTGTGTCTGAGAGTTTCAGAGCGTTTCTGAGAGTGTCAAAGAGTTTCAGAGAATGTCTGAGAGTGTCAGAGAGTTTCAAGTGTTTCAGAGAGTTTCAGAGAGTGTCAGAGAGTTTCAGAGAGTGTCAGAGAGTTTCAGAGAGTGTCTGTGCGTGTCAGAGATTGCCAGAGAGTTTCTGAGAGTTTCTGAGTTTGTCAGAGAGTGTCAGAGAGTGTCAGAGAGTTTCAGAGAGTGTCACAGACTGTCGGAGAGTGTTCAGAGAGATTGCAGAGAGTGTCAGAGAGCTTCAGAGAATGCAGCGAGTTTCAGAGAGTGTTAGAGAGTGTCAAAGAGTTTCAGAGAGTTTCAGAGTGTGTCAGAGGGTTTCAGATTATTTCAGAGAGTGTCTGAGAGTGTCAGGGCGTTCCTGAGAGTTCCTGAGTGTGTCAGAGATTGTCAGAGATTTTCAGAGACTGTCAGAGAGTGTCAGAGAGTGTCAGAGATTGTCAGAGAACTTCAGAGAGTTTCAGAGAGTGTCAGAGAGAGTCAGAGAGTGACAGAGAGTGTCAGAGAATGTCAGAGAGTTTCTGAGAGTTTTTGAGTGTTTCAGAGAGTGTCACAGAGTTTCAGAGAGTGTTACATAGTGTCAGACAGTTTCAGAGAGTTTCTGAGAGTTTCAGAGAGTTTCAGAGATTTTCAGAGAGTGTCACAGATTGTCAGAGAGTTTCAGAGAGCTTCAGAGAGTGCCAGAGAGTGTCAGAGAGTTTCAGAGAGTGTCTGTGCGTGTCAGAGAGTGTCAGAGAGTTTCAGAGAGTGTCACAGACTGTCGGAGAGTGTTCAGAGAGATTGCAGAGAGTGTCAGAGAGCTTCAGAGAATGCAGCGAGTTTCAGAGAGTGTTAGAGAGTGTCAAAGAGTTTCAGAGAGTTTCAGAGTGTGTCAGAGGGTTTCAGATTATTTCAGAGAGTGTCTGAGAGAGTCAGAGTATTTCAGAGAGTGTCTGCGAGTGTCAGGGCGTTCCTGAGAGTTCCTGAGTGTGTCAGAGATTGTCAGAGATTTTCAGAGACTGTCAGAGAGTGTCAGAGAGTGTCAGAGATTGTCAGAGAGTGTCAGAGAGTTTCAGAGAGTGTCAGAGAGAGTCAGAGAGTGACAGAGAGTGTCAGAGAATGTCAGAGAGTTTCTGAGAGTTTTTGAGTGTTTCAGAGAGTGTCACAGAGTTTCAGAGAGTGTTACATAGTGTCAGACAGTTTCAGAGAGTTTCTGAGAGTTTCAGAGAGTTTCAGAGATTTTCAGAGAGTGCCAGAGAGCGTCAGAGATTTTCAGAGAGTTTCAGAGAGTGTCAGACAGTGCCTGAAAGTGTGAGAGAGTGTCAAAGAGTTTCAGAGAGTGTCAGTGAATGTCAGAGAGTGTCAGTGAGTTTCAGAGAGTGTCAGAGAGTGTAAAAGAGTTTCAGAGAGTGTCAGAGAGTTTCAGAAAGTTTCTGAGAGTGCCAGAGAGTTTCTGAGAGTTTCTGAGTGTGTCGGAGAGTGTCAGAGAGTTTCAGGGAGTGTCACAAAGTGTCAGAGAGTGTCAGAGAGTGTCAGAGAGTTTCAGAGAGATTCCGAGAGTTTCACAGCGTGTCAGAGAGTGTCAGAGTGTGTCTGAGAGTTTCAGAGAGTTTCTGAGAGTGTCAAAGTGTTTCAGAGAGTGTCAGAGAGTTTCAGAGAGTGTCACAGACTGTCAGAGAGTGTCAGAGAGATTGCAGACAGTGTCAGAGAGAGTCAGAAAGCTTCAGAGAATGTCAGAGAGTTTCAGAGAGTTTCAGAGAGCTTCAGAGAGTGTCAGAGAGTGTCAGATAGTGACAGAGAGTTTCAATGAGTGTCAGAGAGTGTCAAAGAGTTTCAGAGATTGTCAGAGAGTGTCAGAGTGTTTCAGACAGTTTCAGAGAATGTAGGAGAGTTTTTGAGAGTATCTGTGAGTGTAAGAGAGTGTCAGAGGTTTCTGAGAGTTTCTGAGTGTGTCAGAGAGTGTCACAGAGTGTCAGAGGCTTTCAGAGAGTGTCAGAGAGTTTCAAAGAGTTTCACAGAGTGTCAGAGAGTGTCCGAGAGTGTCAGAGAGTTTCAGAGAGTGTCAGAGAGTTTCATAGCGTGTCAGATAGTTTCAGAGACCTTCAGAGAGTGTCAGAGAGTGTCAGATAGTGACAGAGAGTTTCAATGAGTGTCAGAGAGTTTCAGAGAGTATCAGAGAGTGTCAGAGAGTTTCTGAGTGTGTCAGAGAGTGTCACAGAGTGTCAGAGGCTGTCAGAGAGTGTCAGAGAGTTTCAAAGAGTTTCACAGAGTTTCAGAGAGTGTCCGAGAGTGTCTGAGAGTGTCATAGTGTCAGAGAGTGTCAGAGAATGTCGGAGAGTTTCTGAGAGTATCTGTGAGTGTCAAAGAGTGTCAGAGAGTTTCACAGTGTGTCACGGAGAGTCAGAGAGTGTCAGAGAGTTTCAGAGAGAGTCAGATAGTGTCAGAGAGTGTCAGAGAGTTTTAGAGAGTGTCAGAGAGTGTCAGAGAGTGTCAGAGAGTTTCAGACAGTGTCAGAGAGTGTCAGAGAGTGTCAGAGCGTTTCAGAGAGTGTCAGAGAATTTCAGAGAGTGTCTGTGAGTGTCGGAGAGTGGCAGAGAGTTTCTGAGAGTGGCAGAGATTTTCGGAGAGTATCAGAGAGTGTCAAAGAGTTTCAGTGAGTATCAGAGAGTGTCAGAGAGTTTCAGAGAGTTTCAGAGAATGTAGGAGAGTTTCTGAGAGTATCTGTGAGTGTAAGAGAGTGTCAGAGGTTTCTGAGAATTTCTGAGTGTGTCAGAGAGTGTCACAGAGTGTCAGAGAGTTTGAAAGAGTTTCACAGATTGTCAGAGAGTGTCCGAGAGTGTCAGAGAGTTTCAGAGAGTGTCAGAGAGGGTCAGAGAGTTTCAGAGAGATTCCGAGAGTTTCATAGCGTGTCAGAGAGTTTCAGAGAGCCTCAGAGAGTGTCAGAGAGTGTCAGATAGTGACAGAGAGTTTCAATGAGTGTCAGAGAGTTTCAGAGAGTTTCAGAGAGTGTCAGAGAGTTTCTGAGTGTGCCAGAGAGTGTCACAGAGTGTCAGAGGCTGTCAGAGTGTCAGAGAGTTTCAAAGAGTTTCACAGAGTTTCAGAGAGTGTCCGAGAGTGTCTGAGAGTGTCATAGTGTCAGAGAGTGTCAGAGAATGTCGGAGAGTTTCTGAGAGTATCTGTGAGTGTCAAAGAGTGTCAGAGAGTTTCACAGTGTGTCACAGAGAGTCAGAGAGTGTCAGAGAGTTTCAGAGAGAGTCAGATAGTGTCAGAGAGTGTCAGAGAGTTTTAGAGAGTGTCAGTGAGTGTCAGAGAGTGTCAGAGAGTTTCAGACAGTGTCAGAGAGTGTCAGACAGTGCCTGAGAGTGTGAGAGAGTGTCAAAGAGTTTCAGAGATTGTCAGTGAGTGTCAGAGAGTGTCAGTGAGTTTCAGAGAGTGTCAGAGAGTGTAAAACAGTTTCAGAGAGTATCAGAGAGTTTCAGAAAGTTTCTGAGAGTGCCAGAGAGTTTCTGAGAGTTTCTGAGTGTGTCGGAGAGTGTCAGAGAGTTTCAGGGAGTGTCACAAAGTGTCAGAGAGTGTCAGAGAGTGTCAGAGAGTTTCAGAGAGTGTCAGAGAGTGTCAGAGCGTTTCAGAGAGTGTCAGAGAATTTCAGAGAGTGTCTGTGAGTGTCGGAGAGTGGCAGAGAGTTTCTGAGAGTGGCAGAGATTTTCGGAGAGTATCAGAGAGTGTCAAAGAGTTTCAGTGAGTATCAGAGAGTGTCAGAGAGTTTCAGAGAGTTTCAGAGAATGTAGGAGAGTTTCTGAGAGTATCTGTGAGTGTAAGAGAGTGTCAGAGGGTTCTGAGAGTTTCTGCGTGTGTCAGAGGGTGTCACAGAGTGTCAGAGACTGTCAGATAGAGTCAGAGAGTTTCAACGAGTTTCACAGAGTGTCAGAGAGAGTCAGAGAGTTTCAGAGAGATTCTGAGAGTTTCACAGCGTGTCAGAGAATTTCAGAGAGCTTCAGAGAGTGTCAGAGGGTGTCTGAGAGTTTCAGAGAGTTTCTGAGAGTGTCAAAGAGTTTCAGAGAGTGTCAGAGAGTGTCAGAGAGTTTCAGAGAGTGTCAGAGAGTTTCAGAGAGTGTCACAGACTGTGGGAGAGTGTCAGAGAGATTGCAGAGAGTGTCAGAGAGTGTCAGAGAGCTTCAGAGAATGTCAGAGAGTTTCAGAGAGTGTCAGAGAGTGTCAAAGAGTTTCAGAGAGTTTCAGAGTGTGTCAGAGGGTTTCAGATTGTTTCAGAGAGTGTCTGAGAGTGTCAGAGTATTTCAGAGAGTGTCTGCGAGTGTCAGGGAGTTCCTGAGAGTTCCTGAGTGTGTCAGAGATTGTCAGAGATTTTCAGAGACTGTCAGAGAGTGTCAGAGAGTGTCAGAGATTGTCAGAGAGTGTCAGAGAGTTTCAGAGAATTTCAGAGAGTTTCAGAGAGTGTCAGAGAGAGTCAGAGAGTGACAGAGTGTCAGAGAATGTCAGAGAGTTTCTGAGAGTTTTTGAGTGTTTCAGAGAGTGTCACAGAGTTTCAGAGAGTGTTACAGAGTGTCAGACAGTTTCAGAGAGTTTCAGAGAGTTTCCGAGAGTGTCAGAGAGTTTCAGAGATTTTCAGAGAGTGTCACAGAGTGTCAGAGAGTTTCAGAGAGCTTCAGAGAGTGCCAGAGAGTGTCAGAGATTTTCAGAGAGTTTCAGAGAGTGTCAGACAGTGCCTGAGAGTGTGAGAGAGTGTCAAAGAATTTCAGAGAGTGTCAGTGAGTGTCAGAGAGTGTCAGTGAGTTTCAGAGTGTGTCAGAGAGTGTAAAAGAGTTTCAGAGAGTGTCAGAGAGTTTCAGAGAGTTTCAGAAAGTTTCTGAGAGTGCCAGAGAGTTTCTGAGAGTTTCTGAGTGTGTCGGAGAGTGTCAGAGAGTTTCAGGGAGTGTCACAAAGTGTCAGAGCGTGTCAGAGAGTTTCACAGCGTGTCAGAGAGTGTCAGAGTGTGTCTGAGAGTTTCAGAGAGTTTCTGAGAGTGTCAAAGAGTTTCAGAGAGTGTCAGAGAGTTTCAGAGAGTGTCAGAGAGAGTCAGAAAGCTTCAGAGAATGTCAGAGAGTTTCAGAGAGTTTCAGAGAGCTTCAGAGAGTGTCAGAGAGTGTCAGATAGTGACAGAGAGTTTCAATGAGTGTCAGAGAGTGTCAAAGAGTTTCAGAGATTGTCAGAGAGTGTCAGGGAGTTTCAGACAGTTTCAGAGAATGGAGGAGAGTTTCTGAGAGTATCTGTGAGTGTAAGAGAGTGTCAGAGGTTTCTGAGAGTTTCTGAGTGTGTCAGAGAGTGTCACAGAGTGTCAGAGGCTGTCAGAGAGTGTCAGAGAGTTTCAAAGAGTTTCACAGATTGTCAGAGAGTGTCCGAGAGTGTCAGAGAGTTTCAGAGAGTGTCAGAGAGGGTCAGAGAGTTTCAGAGAGATTCCGAGAGTTTCATAGCGTGTCAGAGAGTTTCAGAGAGCCTCAGAGAGTGTCAGAGAGTGTCAGATAGTGACAGAGAGTTTCAATGAGTGTCAGAGAGTTTCAGAGAGTTTCAGAGGGTGTCAGAGAGTTTCTGAGTGTGTCAGAGAGTGTCACAGAGTGTCAGAGGCTGTCAGAGAGTGTCAGACAGTTTCAAAGAGTTTCACAGAGTTTCAGAGAGTGTCCGAGAGTGTCTGAGAGTGTCATAGTGTCAGAGAGTGTCAGAGAATGTCGGAGAGTTTCTGAGAGTATCTGTGAGTGTCAGAGAGTGTCAGAGAGTTTCACAGTGTGTCACAGAGAGTCAGAGAGTGTCAGAGAGTTTCAGAGAGAGTCAGATAGTGTCAGAGAGTGTCAGAGAGTTTTAGACAGTGTCAGAGAGTGTCAGAGAGTGTCAGAGAGTTTCAGACAGTGTCAGAGCGTGTCAGAGAGTGTCAGAGAGTTTCAGAGAGTGTCAGAGAATTTCAGAGAGTGTCTGTGAGTGTCGGAGAGTGGCAGAGAGTTTCTGAGAGTGGCAGAGATTTTCGGAGAGTATCAGAGAGTGTCAAAGAGTTTCAGTGAGTATCAGAGAGTGTCAGAGAGTTTCAGAGAGTTTCAGAGAAAGTAGGAGAGTTTCTGAGAGTATCTGAGAGTGTAAGAGAGTGTCAGAGGGTTCTGAGAGTTTCTGCGTGTGTCAGAGGTTGTCACAGAGTGTCAGAGACTGTCAGAGAGTGTCAGAGAGTTTCAAAGAGTTTCACAGATTGTCAGAGAGTGTCCGAGAGTGTCAGAGAGTTTCAGAGAGTGTCAGAGAGGGTCAGAGAGTTTCAGAGAGATTCCGAGAGTTTCATAGCGTGTCAGAGAGTTTCAGAGAGCCTCAGAGAGTGTCAGAGAGTGTCAGATAGTGACAGAGAGTTTCAATGAGTGTCAGAGAGTTTCAGAGAGTTTCAGAGGGTGTCAGAGAGTTTCTGAGTGTGTCAGAGAGTGTCACAGAGTGTCAGAGGCTGTCAGAGAGTGTCAGAGAGTTTCAAAGAGTTTCACAGAGTTTCAGAGAGTGTCCGAGAGTGTCTGAGAGTGTCATAGTGTCAGAGAGTGTCAGAGAATGTCGGAGAGTTTCTGAGAGTATCTGTGAGTGTCAGAGAGTGTCAGAGAGTTTCACAGTGTGTCACAGAGAGTCAGAGAGTGTCAGAGAGTTTCAGAGAGAGTCAGATAGTGTCAGAGAGTGTCAGAGAGTTTTAGACAGTGTCAGAGAGTGTCAGAGAGTGTCAGAGAGTTTCAGACAGTGTCAGAGCGTGTCAGAGAGTGTCAGAGAGTTTCAGAGAGTGTCAGAGAATTTCAGAGAGTGTCTGTGAGTGTCGGAGAGTGGCAGAGAGTTTCTGAGAGTGGCAGAGATTTTCGGAGAGTATCAGAGAGTGTCAAAGAGTTTCAGTGAGTATCAGAGAGTGTCAGAGAGTTTCAGAGAGTTTCAGAGAATGTAGGAGAGTTTCTGAGAGTATCTGTGAGTGTAAGAGAGTGTCAGAGGGTTCTGAGAGTTTCTGCGTGTGTCAGAGGTTGTCACAGAGTGTCAGAGACTGTCAGAGAGAGTCAGAGAGTTTCAACGAGTTTCACAGAGTGTCAGAGAGTGTCAGAGAGTTTCAGAAAGATGCTGAGAGTTTCACAGCGTGTCAGAGAATTTCAGAGAGCTTCAGAGAGTGTCAGAGTGTGTCAGAGAGTTTCAGAGAGTTTCAGAGAGTGTCAGAGAGTGTCAGAGAGTTTCAGAGAGTGTCAGAGAGTTTCAGAGAGTGTCTGTGCGTGTCAGAGATTGCCAGAGAGTTTCTGAGAGTTTCTGAGTTGGTCAGAGAGTGTCAGAGAGTGTCAGAGAGTTTCAGAGAGTGTCACAGACTGTCGGAGAGTGTCAGAGAGATTGCAGAGAGTGTCAGAGAGTGTCAGAGAGCTACAGAGAATGTCAGAGAGTTTCAGAGAGTGTCAGAGAGTGTCAAAGAGTTTCAGAGAGTTTCAGAGTGTGTCAGAGGGTTTCAGAGTGTTTCAGAGAGTGTCTGAGAGTGTCAGAGTATTTCAGAGAATGTCTGCGAGTGTCAGGGAGTTCCTGAGAGTTCCTGAGTGTGTCAGAGATTGTCAGAGATTTTCAGAGACAGTCAGAGAGTGTCAGAGAGTGTCAGAGATTGTCAGAGATTGTCAGAGAGTGTCAGAGAGTTTCAGAGAATTTCAGAGATTTTCTGAGAGTTTCTGAGATTTTCAGAGAGTTTCAGAGAGTTTCAGAGAGTGTCAGAGAGAGTCAAAGAGTTTCAGAGAGTTTCAGAGTGTGTCAGAGAGTTTCTGAGTATGTCAGAGAGTGTCACAGAGTGTCAGAGGCTGTCAGAGAGTGTCAGAGAGTTTCAAAGAGTTTCACAGAGTGTCAGAGAGTGTCCGAGAGTGTCAGAGAGTTTCAGAGAGTGTCAGAGAGTTTCATAGCGTGTCAGATAGTTTCAGAGACCTTCAGAGAGTGTCAGAGAGTGTCAGATAGTGACAGAGAGTTTCAATGAGTGTCAGAGAGTTTCAGAGAGTATCAGAGAGTGTCAGAGAGTTTCTGAGTGTGTCAGAGAGTGTCACAGAGTGTCAGAGGCTGTCAGAGAGTGTCAGAGAGTTTCAAAGAGTTTCACAGAGTTTCAGAGAGTGTCCGAGAGTGTCTGAGAGTGTCATAGTGTCAGAGAGTGTCAGAGAATGTCGGAGAGTTTCTGAGCGTATCTGTGAGTGTCAAAGAGTGTCAGAGAGTTTCACAGTGTGTCACGGAGAGTCAGAGAGTGTCAGAGAGTTTCAGAGAGAGTCAGATAGTGTCAGAGAGTGTCAGAGAGTTTTAGAGAGTGTCAGAGAGTGTCAGAGAGTGTCAGAGAGTTTCAGACAGTGTCAGAGAGTTTCAGAGAGTGTCAGAGCGTTTCAGAGAGTGTCAGAGAATTTCAGAGAGTGTCTGTGAGTGTCGGAGAGTGGCAGAGAGTTTCTGAGAGTGGCAGAGATTTTCGGAGAGTATCAGAGAGTGTCAAAGAGTTTCAGTGAGTATCAGAGAGTGTCAGAGAGTTTCAGAGAGTTTCAGAGAGTTTCAGAGAATGTAGGAGAGTTTCTGAGAGTATCTGTGAGTGTAAGAGAGTGTCAGAGGTTTCTGAGAGTTTCTGAGTGTGTCAGAGAGTGTCACAGAGTGTCAGAGAGTTTGAAAGAGTTTCACAGATTGTCAGAGAGTGTCCGAGAGTGTCAGAGAGTTTCAGAGAGTGTCAGAGAGGGTCAGAGAGTTTCAGAGAGATTCCGAGAGTTTCATAGCGTGTCAGAGAGTTTCAGAGAGCCTCAGAGAGTGTCAGAGAGTGTCAGATAGTGACAGAGAGTTTCAATGAGTGTCAGAGAGTTTCAGAGAGTTTCAGAGAGTGTCAGAGAGTTTCTGAGTGTGCCAGAGAGTGTCACAGAGTGTCAGAGGCTGTCAGAGTGTCAGAGAGTTTCAAAGAGTTTCACAGAGTTTCAGAGAGTGTCCGAGAGTGTCTGAGAGTGTCATAGTGTCAGAGAGTGTCAGAGAATGTCGGAGAGTTTCTGAGAGTATCTGTGAGTGTCAAAGAGTGTCAGAGAGTTTCACAGTGTGTCACAGAGAGTCAGAGAGTGTCAGAGAGTTTCAGAGAGAGTCAGATAGTGTCAGAGAGTGTCAGAGAGTTTTAGAGAGTGTCAGTGAGTGTCAGAGAGTGTCAGAGAGTTTCAGACAGTGTCAGAGAGTGTCAGACAGTGCCTGAGAGTGTGAGAGAGTGTCAAAGAGTTTCAGAGAGTGTCAGTGAGTGTCAGAGAGTGTCAGAGAGTTTCAGAGAGTATCAGAGAGTTTCAGAGAGTTTCAGAAAGTTTCTGAGAGTGCCAGAGAGTTTCTGAGAGTTTCTGAGTGTGTCGGAGAGTGTCAGAGAGTTTCAGGGAGTGTCACAAAGTGTCAGAGAGTGTCAGAGAGTGTCAGAGAGTTTCAGAGAGTGTCAGAGAGTGTCAGAGCGTTTCAGAGAGTGTCAGAGAATTTCAGAGAGTGTCTGTGAGTGTCGGAGAGTGGCAGAGAGTTTCTGAGAGTGGCAGAGATTTTCGGAGAGTATCAGAGAGTGTCAAAGAGTTTCAGTGAGTATCAGAGAGTGTCAGAGAGTTTCAGAGAGTTTCAGAGAATGTAGGAGAGTTTCCGAGAGTATCTGTGAGTGTAAGAGAGTGTCAGAGGGTTCTGAGAGTTTCAGCATGTGTCAGAGGGTGTCACAGAGTGTCAGAGACTGTCAGAGAGAGTCAGAGAGTTTCAACGAGTTTCACAGAGTGTCAGAGAGAGTCAGAGAGTTTCAGAGAGATTCTGAGAGTGCCAGAGAGTGTCAGAGAGTTTCAGAGAGTGTCAGAGAGTGTCTGTGCGTGTCAGAGATTGCCAGAGAGTTTCTGAGAGTTTCTGAGTTTGTCAGAGAGTGTCAGAGAGTGTCAGAGAGTTTCAGAGAGTGTCACAGACTGTCGGAGAGTGTTCAGAGAGATTGCAGAGAGTGTCAGAGAGCTTCAGAGAATGCAGCGAGTTTCAGAGAGTGTTAGAGAGTGTCAAAGAGTTTCAGAGAGTTTCAGAGTGTGTCAGAGGGTTTCAGATTATTTCAGAGAGTGTCTGAGAGAGTCAGAGTATTTCAGAGAGTGTCTGCGAGTGTCAGGGCGTTCCTGAGAGTTCCTGAGTGTGTCAGAGATTGTCAGAGATTTTCAGAGACTGTCAGAGAGTGTCAGAGAGTGTCAGAGATTGTCAGAGAGTGTCAGAGAGTTTCAGAGAGTGTCAGAGAGAGTCAGAGAGTGACAGAGAGTGTCAGAGAATGTCAGAGAGTTTCTGAGAGTTTTTGAGTGTTTCAGAGAGTGTCACAGAGTTTCAGAGAGTGTTACATAGTGTCAGACAGTTTCAGAGAGTTTCTGAGAGTTTCAGAGAGTTTCAGAGATTTTCAGAGAGTGCCAGAGAGTGTCAGAGATTTTCAGAGAGTTTCAGAGAGTGTCAGACAGTGCCTGAAAGTGTGAGAGAGTGTCAAAGAGTTTCAGAGAGTGTCAGTGAATGTCAGAGAGTGTCAGTGAGTTTCAGAGAGTGTCAGAGAGTGTAAAAGAGTTTCAGAGACTGTCAGAGAGTGTCAGAGAGTGTCAGAGATTGTCAGAGATTGTCAGAGAGTGTCAGAGAGTTTCAGAGAATTTCAGAGATTTTCTGTGAGTTTCTGAGATTTTCAGAGAGTTTCAGAGAGTTTCAGAGAGTGTCAGAGAGAGTCAAAGAGTTTCAGAGAGTTTCAGAGTGTGTCAGAGAGTTTCTGAGTATGTCAGAGAGTGTCACAGAGTGTCAGAGGCTGTCAGAGAGTGTCAGAGAGTTTCAAAGAGTTTCACAGAGTTTCAGAGAGTGTCCGAGAGTGTCTGAGAGTGTGATAGTGTCAGAGAGTGTCAGAGAATGTCGGAGAGTTTCTGAGAGTATCTGTGAGTGTCAGAGAGTGTCAGAGAGTTTCACAGTGTGTCACAGAGAGTCAGACAGTGCCAGAGAGTTTCAGAGAGAGTCAGACAGTGTCAGAGAGTGTCAGAGAGTTTTAGAGGCTGTCAGAGAGTGTCAGAGAGTTTCAAAGAGTTTCACAGATTGTCAGAGAGTGTCCGAGAGTGTCAGAGAGTTTCAGAGAGTGTCAGAGAGGGTCAGAGAGTTTCAGAGAGATTCCGAGAGTTTCATAGCGTGTCAGAGAGTTTCAGAGAGCCTCAGAGAGTGTCAGAGAGTGTCAGAGAGTGTCAGATAGTGACAGAGAGTTTCAATGAGTGTCAGAGAGTTTCAGAGAGTTTCAGAGAGTGTCAGAGAGTTTCTGAGTGTGTCAGAGAGTGTCACAGAGTGTCAGAGGCTGTCAGAGAGTGTCAGAGAGTTTCAAAGAGTTTCACAGAGTTTCAGAGAGTGTCCGAGAGTGTCTGAGAGTGTCATAGTGTCAGAGAGTGTCAGCGAATGTCGGAGAGTTTCTGAGAGTATCTGTGAGTGTCAAAGAGTGTCAGAGAGTTTCACAGTGTGTCACAGAGAGTCAGAGAGTGTCAGAGAGTTTCAGAGAGAGTCAGATAGTGTCAGAGAGTGTCAGAGAGTTTTAGAGAGTGTCAGAGAGTGTCAGAGAATTTCAGACAGTGACAGAGAGTGTCAGACAGTGCCTGAGAGTGTGAGAGAGTGTCAAAGAGTTTCAGAGAGTGTCAGTGAGTGTCAGAGAGTGTCAGTGAGTTTCAGAGAGTGTCAGAGAGTGTAAAAGAGTTTCAGAGAGTATCAGGGAGTTTCAGAGAGTTTCAGAAAGTTTCTGAGAGTGCCAGAGAGTTTCTGAGAGTTTCTGAGTGTGTCGGAGAGTGTCAGAGGGTTTCAGGGAGTGTCACAAAGTGTCAGAGAGTGTCAGAGAATGTCAGAGAGTTTCAGAGAGTGTCAGAGAGTGTCAGAGCGTTTCAGAGAGTGTCAGAGAATTTCAGAGAGTGTCTATGAGTGTCGGAGAGTGGCAGAGAGTTTCTGAGAGTGGCAGAGATTTTCGGAGAGTATCAGAGAGTGTCAAAGAGTTTCAGTGAGTTTCAGAGAATGTAGGAGAGTTTCTGAGAGTATCTGTGAGTGTAAGAGAGTGTCAGAGGGTTCTGAGAGTTTCTGCGTGTGTCAGAGGGTGTCACAGAGTGTCAGAGAGTGTCAGAGAGTTTCAGAGAGATTCTGAGAGTTTCACAGCGTGTCAGAGAATTTCAGAGAGCTTCAGAGAGTGTCAGAGAGTGTCTGAGAGTTTCAGAGAGTTTCTGAGAGTGTCAAAGAGTTTCAGAGAGTGTCAGAGAGAGTCAGATAGTTTCAGAGAGTGTCAGAGAGTTTCAGAGAGTTTCTGAGAGTGTCAAAGAGTTTCAGAGAGTGTCAGAGAGTTTCAGAGAGTGTCAGAGAGAGTCAGAAAGCTTCAGAGAATGTCAGAGAGTTTCAGAGAGTTTCAGAGAGCTTCAGAGAGTGTCAGAGAGTGTCAGATAGTGACAGAGAGTTTCAATGAGTGTCAGAGAGTGTCAAAGAGTTTCAGAGATTGTCAGAGAGTGTCAGAGAGTTTCAGACAGTTTCAGAGAATGGAGGAGAGTTTCTGAGAGTATCTGTGAGTGTAAGAGAGTGTCAGAGGTTTCTGAGAGTTTCTGAGTGTGTCAGAGAGTGTCACAGAGTGTCAGAGGCTGTCAGAGAGTGTCAGAGAGTTTCAAAGAGTTTCACAGATTGTCAGAGAGTGTCCGAGAGTGTCAGAGAGTTTCAGAGAGTGTCAGAGAGGGTCAGAGAGTTTCAGAGAGATTCCGAGAGTTTCATAGCGTGTCAGAGAGTTTCAGAGAGCCTCAGAGAGTGTCAGAGAGTGTCAGATAGTGACAGAGAGTTTCAATGAGTGTCAGAGAGTTTCAGAGAGTTTCAGAGGGTGTCAGAGAGTTTCTGAGTGTGTCAGAGAGTGTCAGAGAGTGTCAGAGGCTGTCAGAGAGTGTCAGAGAGTTTCAAAGAGTTTCACAGAGTTTCAGAGAGTGTCCGAGAGTGTCTGAGAGTGTCATAGTGTCAGAGAGTGTCAGAGAATGTCGGAGAGTTTCAGAGAGTGTCATAGAGGGTCAGAGAGTTTCAGAGAGATTCCGAGAGTTTCATAGCGTGTCAGAGAGTTTCAGAGAGCCTCAGAGAGTGTCAGAGAGTGTCAGATAGTGACAGAGAGTTTCAATGAGTGTCAGAGAGTTTCAGAGAGTTTCAGAGAGTGTCAGAGAATTTCAGAGAGTGTCTGTGAGTGTCGGAGAGTGGCAGAGAGTTTCTGAGAGTGGCAGAGATTTTCGGAGAGTATCAGAGAGTGTCAATGAGTTTCAGTGAGTATCAGAGAGTGTCAGAGAGTTTCAGAGTGTTTCAGAGAATGTAGGAGAGTTTCTGAGAGTATCTGTGAGTGTAAGAGAGTGTCAGAGGGTTCTGAGAGTTTCTGCGTGTGTCAGAGGTTGTCACAGAGTGTCAGAGACTGTCAGAGAGAGTCAGAGAGTTTCAACGAGTTTCACAGAGTGTCAGAGAGTTTCAGAGAGTTTCAGAAAGATGCTGAGAGTTTCACAGCGTGTCAGAGAATTTCAGAGAGCTTCAGAGAGTGTCAGAGTGTGTCTGAGAGTTTCAGAGAGTTTCTGAGAGTGTCAAAGAGCTTCAGAGAATGTATGAGAGTGTCAGAGAGTTTCAGAGAGTTTCAAGGAGTGTCAGAGAGTGTCAGAGAGTTTCAGAGAGTGTCAGAGAGTTTCAGAGAGTGTCTGTGCGTGTCAGAGATTGCCAGAGAGTTTCTGAGAGTTTCTGAGTTGGTCAGAGAGTGTCAGAGAGTGTCAGAGAGTTTCAGAGAGTGTCACAGACTGTCGGAGAGTGTCAGAGAGATTGCAGAGAGTGTCAGAGAGTGTCAGAGAGCTACAGAGAATGTCAGAGAGTTTCAGAGAGTGTCAGAGAGTTTCAAAGAGTTTCAGAGAGTTTCAGAGTGTGTCAGAGGGTTTCAGAGTGTTTCAGAGAGTGTCTGAGAGTGTCAGAGTATTTCAGAGAATGTCTGCGAGTGTCAGGGAGTTCCTGAGAGTTCCTGAGTGTGTCAGAGATTGTCAGAGATTTTCAGAGAATGTCAGAGAGTGTCAGAGAGTGTCAGAGATTGTCAGAGAGTGTCAGAGAGTTTCAGTGAATTTCAGAGATTTTCTGAGAGTTTCTGAGATTTTCAGAGAGTTTCAGAGAGTTTCAGAGAGTGTCAGAGAGAGTCAAAGAGTTTCAGAGAGTTTCAGAGTGTGTCAGAGAGTTTCTGAGTATGTCAGAGAGTGTCACAGAGTGTCAGAGGCTGTCAGAGAGTGTCAGAGAGTTTCAAAGAGTTTCACAGAGTTTCAGAGAGTGTCCGAGAGTGTCTGAGAGTGTCATAGTGTCAGAGAGTGTCAGAGAATGTCGGAGAGTTTCTGAGAGTATCTGTGAGTGTCAGAGAGTGTCAGAGAGTTTCACAGTGTGTCACAGAGAGTCAGACAGTGTCAGAGAGTTTCAGAGAGAGTCAGACAGTGTCAGAGAGTGTCAGAGAGTTTTAGAGGCTGTCAGAGAGTGTCAGAGAGTTTCAAAGAGTTTCACAGATTGTCAGAGAGTGTCCGAGAGTGTCAGAGAATTTCAGAGAGTGTCAGAGAGGGTCAGAGAGTTTCAGAGAGATTCCGAGAGTTTCATAGCGTGTCAGAGAGTTTCAGAGAGCCTCAGAGAGTGTCAGAGAGTGTCAGATAGTGACAGAGAGTTTCAATGAGTGTCAGAGAGTTTCAGAGAGTGTCAGAGAGTTTCTGAGTGTGTCAGAGAGTGTCACAGAGTGTCAGAGGCTGTCAGAGAGTGTCAGAGAGTTTCAAAGAGTTTCACAGAGTTTCAGAGAGTGTCCGAGAGTGTCTGAGAGTGTCATAGTGTCAGAGAGTGTCAGAGAATGTCGGAGAGTTTCTGAGAGTATCTGTGAGTGTCAGAGAGTGTCAGAGAGTTTCACAGTGTGTCACAGAGAGTCAGAGAGTGTCAGAGAGTTTCAGAGAGAGTCAGATAGTGTCAGAGAGTGTCAGAGAGTTTTAGAGAGTGTCAGAGAGTATCAGAGAGTGTCAGAGAGTTTCAGACAGTGTCAGAGAGTGTCAGAGAGTGTCAGAGAGTTTCAGAGAGTGTCAGAGAATTTCAGAGAGTGTCTGTGAGTGTCGGAGAGTGGCAGAGAGTTTCTGAGAGTGGCAGAGATTTTCGGAGAGTATCAGAGAGTGTCAAGGAGTTTCAGTGAGTATCAGAGAGTGTCAGAGAGTTTCAGAGAGTTTCAGAGAATGTAGGAGAGTTTCTGAGAGTATCTGTGAGTGTAAGAGAGTGTCAGAGGGTTCTGAGAGTTTCTGAGTGTGTCAGAGGGTGTCACAGAGTGTCAGAGACTGTCAGAGAGACTCAGAGAGTTTCTGAGAGTGTCAAAGAGTTTCAGAGAATGTCAGATAGTGTCAGAGAGTTTCAGAGAGATTCTGAGAGTTTCACAGCGTGTCAGAGAATTTCAGAGAGCTTCAGAGAGTGTCAGAGAATGTCTGAGAGTTTCAGAGAGTTTCTGAGAGTGTCAAAGAGTTTCAGAGAGTGTCAGAGAGTGTCAGAGAGTTTCAGAGAGTGTCTGTGCGTGTCAGAGATTGCCAGAGAGTTTCTGAGAGTTTCTGAGTTTGTCAGAGAGTGTCAGAGAGTGTCAGAGAGTTTCAGAGAGTGTCACAGACTGTCGGAGAGTGTCAGAGAGATTGCAGAGAGTGTCAGAGAGTGTCAGAGAGCTTCAGAGAATGTCAGAGAGTTTCAGAGGGTGTCAGAGAGTGTCAAAGAGTTTCAGAGAGTTTCAGAGTGTGTCAGAGGGTTTCAGATTGTTTCAGAGAGTGTCTGAGAGTGTCAGAGTATTTCAGAGAGTGTCTGCGAGTGTCAGGGAGTTCCTGAGAGTTCCTGAGTGTGTCAGAGATTGTCAGAGATTTTCAGAGACTGTCAGAGAGTGTCAGAGAGTGTCAGAGATTGTCAGAGAGTGTCAGAGAGTTTCAGAGAATTTCAGAGATTTTCTGAGAGTTTCTGAGATTTTCAGAGAGTTTCAGAGAGTTTCAGAGAGTGTCAGAGAGAGTCAGAGATTGACAGAGTGTCAGAGAATGTCAGAGAGTTTCTGAGAGTTGTTGAGTGTTTCAGAGAGTGTCACAGAGTTTCAGAGAGTGTTACAGAGTGTCAGACAGTTTCAGAGAGTTTCAGAGAGTTTCTGAGAGTGTCAGAGAGTTTCAGAGATTTTCAGAGAGTGTCACAGAGTGTCAGAGAGTTTCAGAGAGCTTCAGAGAGTGCCAGAGAGTGTCAGAGATTTTCAGAGAGTTTCAGAGAGTGTCAGACAGTGCCTGAGAGTGTGAGAGAGTGTCAAAGAGTTTCAGAGAGTGTCAGTGAGTGTCAGAGAGTGTCAGTGAGTTTCAGAGTGTGTCAGAGAGTGTAAAAGAGTTTCAGAGAGTGTCAGAGAGTTTCAGAAAGTTTCTGAGAGTGCCAGAGAGTTTCTGAGAGTTTCTGAGTGTGTCGGAGAGTGTCAGAGAGTTTCAGGGAGTGTCACAAAGTGTCAGAGAGTGTCAGAGAGTGTCAGAGAGTTTCACAGCGTGTCAGAGAGTGTCAGAGTGTGTCTGAGAGGTTCAGAGAGTTTCTGAGAGTGTCAAAGAGTTTCAGAGAGTGTCAGAGAGTTTCAGAGAGTGTCAGAGAGAGTCAGAAAGCTTCAGAGAATGTCAGAGAGTTTCAGAGAGTTTCAGAGAGCTTCAGAGAGTGTCAGAGAGTGTCAGATAGTGACAGAGAGTTTCAATGAGTGTCAGAGAGTGTCAAAGAGTTTCAGAGAATGTCAGAGAGTGTCAGAGAGTTTCAGACAGTTTCAGAGAATGGAGGAGAGTTTCTGAGAGTATCTGTGAGTGTAAGAGAGTGTCAGAGGTTTCTGAGAGTTTCTGAGTGTGTCAGAGCGTGTCACAGAGTGTCAGAGGCTGTCAGAGAGTGTCAGAGAGTTTCAAAGAGTTTCACAGATTGTCAGAGAGTGTCCGAGAGTGTCAGAGAGTTTCAGAGAGTGTCAGAGAGGGTCAGAGAGTTTCAGAGAGATTCCGAGAGTTTCATAGCGTGTCAGAGAGTTTCAGAGAGCCTCAGAGAGTGTCAGAGAGTGTCAGATAGTGACAGAGAGTTTCAATGAGTGTCAGAGAGTTTCAGAGAGTGTCAGAGAGTTTCTGAGTGTGTCAGAGAGTGTCACAGAGTGTCAGAGGCTGTCAGAGAGTGTCAGAGAGTTTCAAAGAGTTTCACAGAGTTTCAGAGAGTGTCCGAGAGTGTCTGAGAGTGTCATAGTGTCAGAGAGTGTCAGAGAATGTCGGAGAGTTTCTGAGAGTATCTGTGAGTGTCAGAGAGTGTCAGAGAGTTTCACAGAGTGTCACAGAGAGTCAGAGAGTGTCAGAGAGTTTCAGAGAGAGTCAGATAGTGTCAGAGAGTGTCAGAGAGTTTTAGAGAGTGTCAGAGAGTGTCAGAGAGTGTCAGAGAGTTTCAGACAGTGTCAGAGAGTGTCAGAGAGTGTCAGAGAGTTTCAGAGAGTGTCAGAGAATTTCAGAGAGTGTCTGTGAGTGTCGGAGAGTGGCAGAGAGTTTCTGAGAGTGGCAGAGATTTTCGGAGAGTATCAGAGACTGTCAAGGAGTTTCAGTGAGTATCAGAGAGTGTCAGAGAGTTTCAGAGAGTTTCAGAGAATGTAGGAGAGTTTCTGAGAGTATCTGTGAGTGTAAGAGAGTGTCAGAGGGTTCTGAGAGTTTCTGCGTGTGTCAGAGGGTGTCACAGAGTGTCAGAGACTGTCAGAGAGACTCAGAGAGTTTCTGAGAGTGTCAAAGAGTTTCAGAGAATGTCAGATAGTGTCAGAGAGTTTCAGAGAGTGTCGGAGAGTGTCAGAGAGTTTCAGAGAATGTCAGAGAGTTTCAGAGAGTGTCTGAGCGTGTCAGAGATTGCCAGAGAGTTTCTGAGAGTTTCTGAGTGTGTCAGAGAGTGTCAGAGAGTTTCAGAGAGTGTCACAGACTGTCAGAGTGTGTCAGAGAGATTGCAGAGAGTATCAGAAAGTGTCAGAGAGCTTCAGAGAATGTCTGAGAGTGTCAGAGAGTTTCAGAGAGTTTCAGAGAGTGTCAGAGACTTTCTGAGAGTATCAGTGAGTGTCAAAGGGTTTCAGTGAGTATCAGAGAGTGTCAGAGAGTTTCAGAGAGTTTCAGAGAATGTAGGAGAGTTTCTGAGAGTATCTGTGAGTGTAAGAGAGTGTCAGAGGGTTCTGAGAGTTTCTGCGTGTGTCAGAGATTGCCAGAGAGTTTCTGAGAGTTTCTGAGTTTGTCAGAGAGTGTCAGAGAGTGTCAGAGAGTTTCAGAGAGTGTCACAGACTGTCGGAGAGTGTCAGAGAAATTGCAGAGTGTCAGAGAGTGTCAGAGAGCTTCAGAGAATGCAGAGAGTTCCAGACAGTGTTAGAGAGTGTCAAAGAGTTTCAGAGAGTGTCAGAGCGGGTCAGAGATTTTTAGAGAGTTTCTGAGAGTTTCACAGCGTGTCAGAGAGTTTCAGAGAGCTTCAGAGAGTGTCAGAGTGTCTCTGAGAGTTTCAGAGAATGTCAGAGAGTGTCAGAGAGTTTCAGACAGTGTCAGAGAGTGTCAGAGAGTTTCTCAGTGTGTCAGAGAGTGTCAGAGAGTTTCAGAGAGTTTCTGAGAGTGTCACAGAGCTTCTGAGAGTTTCTGAGTTTGTCAGAGAGTGTCAGAGAGTGTCAGAGAGTTTCGTAGAGTGTCACAGATTGTCAGGGAGTATCGGAGAGTTTCAGAGAATTTCAGACAGTTTGAGAGAGTTTCTGAGAGTGCAGACAGTGTCAGAAAGTTTCAGAGAGCGTCAGAGAGTGTCAGAGAGTTTCAGAGATTTTCTGAGAGTTTCAGAGTGTTTCAGTGAGGGTCAGAGAGTTTATGAGTGTGTCAGAGGGTTTCAGATTGTTTCAGAGAGTGTCTGAGAGTGTCAGAGTGTTTCAGAGAGTGTCTGAGAGTGTCAGAGTGTCAGAGAGTGTCAGAGAGTTCCTGAGAGTTCCTGAGTGTGTCAGAGATTTTCAGAGAGTGTCAGAGAGTGTCACAGAGTGTCAGAGATTGTCAGAGAGTGTCAGAGAGTTTCAGAGAATTTCAGAGATTTTCTGAGAGTTTCTGAGAGTTTCACAGAGTTTCAGAGAGTGTCAGAGAGAGTCAGAGAGTGATAGAGATTGTCAGAGAGTGTCAGAGAGTTTCTGAGAGTTTTTGAGTGTTTCAGAGAGTGTCAGAGAGTTTCAGAGAGTGTCACAGAGTGTCAAAGAGTTTCAGAGAGTGTCAGAGAGTTTTAGAGATTTTCAGAGAGTGTCACTGAGTGTCAGAGAGTTTCAGAGAGCTTCAGAGAGTGCCAGAGAGTGTCAGAGATTTTCAGAGAGTTTCAGAGAGTGTCAGACAGTGCCTGAGAGTGTCAGAGAGTGTCAAAGAGTTTCAGAGAGTGTCAGAGAGTTTCAGAGAATTTCAGAGATTTTCTGAGAGTTTCTGAGAGTTTCACAGAGTTTCAGAGAGTGTCAGAGAGAGTCAGAGAGTGATAGAGATTGTCAGAGAGTGTCAGAGAGTTTCTGAGAGTTTCTGAGTGTTTCAGAGCGTGTCAGAGAGTTTCAGAGAGTGTCACAGAGTGTCAGAGTGTTTCAGAGAGTTTCAGAGTTTCTGAGAGTTTCTGAGAGTGTCAGAGAATTTCAGAGAGTTCCAGAGAGTTTCAGAGAGTGTCAGAAAGTTTCAGAGAGTGTCAGATAGTGTCAGAGCGTTTCAGAGAGTGTCACAGAGTGTCAGAGAGTTTCAGAGAGCTTCAGAGAGTGTCAGAGAGTGTCAGAGATTTTCAGAGAGTTTCAGAGAGTTTCAGAGAGTGTCAGAAAGTTTCAGAGAGTGTCAGATAGTGTCAGAGAGTTTCAGAGAGTGTCACAGAGTGTCAGAGAGTTTGAGAGAGCTTCAGAGAGCGTCAGAGAGTGTCAGAGATTTTCAGAGAGTTTCAGAGAGTGTCAGACAGTGCCTGAGAGTGTCAGAGAGAGTCCAAGAGTTTCATGGAGTGTCAGTGAGTGTCAGAGAGTGTCAGAGAGTTTCAGAGAGTGTTAGAGAGTGTCAAAGAGTTTCAGAGAGTGTCAGAGAGTTTCAGAGAGTGTCAGAGAGTTTCAGAGAGTGTCAGAGAGTTCTTGAGAGTGTCAGAGAGCGCCAGAGAGTTTCTGAGAGTTTCTGAGTGTGTCGGAGAGTGTCAGAGATTTTCAGGGAGTGTTACAAATTGTCAGAGTGTGTCAGAGAGTGTCAGAGAGTTTCAGAGAGTGTCCGAGAGTGTCAGAGATTTTTAGAGAGTTTCTGAGAGTTTCACAGCGTGTCAGAGAGTTTCAGAGAGCTTCAGAGAGTGTCAGAGTGTCTCTGAGAGTTTCAGAGAATGTCAGAGAGTGTCAGAGAGTTTCAGACAGTGTCAGAGAGTGTCCGAGAGTTTCTCAGTGTGTCAGAGAGTGTCAGAGAGTTTCAGAGAGTTTCTGAGAGTGTCACAGAGCTTCTGAGAGTTTCTGAGTTTGTCAGAGAGTGTCAGAGAGTGTCAGAGAGTTTCGTAGAGTGTCACAGATTGTCAGGGAGTGTCAGAGAGTTTCAGAGAATTTCAGACAGTTTGAGAGAGTTTCTGAGAGTGCAGACAGTGTCAGAAAGTTTCAGAGAGTGTCAGAGAGTGTCAGAGAGTTTCAGAGATTTTCTGAGAGTTTCAGAGTGTTTCAGTGAGGGTCAGAGAGTTTCAGAGTGTGTCAGAGGGTTTCAGATTGTTTCAGAGAGTGTCTGAGAGTGTCAGAGTATTTCAGAGAGTGTCTGAGAGTGTCAGAGAGTGTCAGAGAGTTCCTGAGAGTTCCTGAGTGTGTCAGAGAGTGTCAGAGATTTTCAGGGAGTGTTAGAAATTGTCAGAGTGTGTCAGAGAGTGTCAGAGAGTTTCAGAGAGTGTCAGAGCGGGTCAGAGATTTTTAGAGAGTTTCTGAGAGTTTCACAGCGTGTCAGAGAGTTTCAGAGAGCTTCAGAGAGTGTCAGAGTGTCTCTGAGAGTTTCAGAGAATGTCAGAGAGTGTCAGAGAGTTTCAGACAGTGTCAGAGAGTGTCAGAGAGTTTCTCAGTGTGTCAGAGAGTGTCAGAGAGTTTCAGAGAGTTTCTGAGAGTGTCACAGAGCTTCTGAGAGTTTCTGAGTTTGTCAGAGAGTGTCAGAGAGTGTCAGAGAGTTCCGTAGAGTGTCACAGATTGTCAGGGAGTGTCAGAGAGTTTCAGAGAATTTCAGACAGTTTGAGAGAGTTTCTGAGAGTGCAGACAGTGTCAGAAAGTTTCAGAGAGTGTCAGAGAGTGTCAGAGAGTGTCAGAGAGTTTCAGAGATTTTCTGAGAGTTTCAGAGTGTTTCAGTGAGGGTCAGAGAGTTTCAGAGTGTGTCAGAGGGTTTCAGATTGTTTCAGAGAGTGTCTGAGAGTGTCAGAGTGTTTCAGAGAGTGTCTGAGAGTGTCAGAGAGTGTCAGTCAGTTTCAGAGAGTGTCAGAGAGTGTAAAGGAGTTTCAGAGAGTGTCAGAGAGTTTCAGAGAGTTTCAGAAAGTTTCTGAGAGTATCAGAGAGTGCCAGAGAGTTTCTGAGAGTTTCTGAGTGTGTCAGAGAGTGTCAGAGAGTTTCAGGGAGTGTCACAAAGTGTCAGAGTGTGACAGAGAGCTTCAAAGAGTTTCAGAGAGTGTCAGAGAGGGTCAGAGAGTTTCAGAGAGCTTCAGAGAGTGCCAGAGAGTGTCAGAGATTTTCAGAGAGTTTGAGAGAGTGTCAGACAGTGCCTGAGAGTGTCAGAGAGTGTCAAAGAGTTTCAGAGAGTGTCAGAGAGTTTAAGAGAATTTCAGAGATTTTCTGAGAGTTTCTGAGAGTTTCACAGAGTTTCAGAGAGTGTCAGAGAGAGTCAGAGAGTGATAGAGATTGTCAGAGAGTGTCAGAGAGTTTCTGAGAGTTTTTGAGTGTTTCAGAGCGTGTCAGAGAGTTTCAGAGAGTGTCACAGAGTGTCAGAGTGTTTCAGAGAGTTTCAGAGTTTCTGAGAGTTTCTGAGAGTGTCAGAGAATTTCAGAGAGTTTCAGAGAGTTTCAGAGAGTGTCAGAAAGTTTCAGAGAGTGTCAGATAGTGTCAGAGAGTTTCAGAGAGTGTCACAGTGTGTCAGAGAGTTTCAGAGAGCTTCAGAGAGTGTCAGAGAGTGTCAGAGATTTTCAGAGAGTTTCAGAGAGTTTCAGAGAGTGTCAGAAAGTTTCAGAGAGTGTCAGATAGTGTCAGAGAGTTTCAGAGAGTGTCACAGAGTGTCAGAGAGTTTGAGAGAGCTTCAGAGAGCGTCAGAGAGTGTCAGAGATTTTCAGAGAGTTTCAGAGAGTGTCAGACAGTGCCTGAGAGTGTCAGAGAGTGTCCAAGAGTTTCATGGAGTGTCATTGAGTGTCAGAGAGTGTCAGAGAGTTTCAGAGAGTGTCAGAGAGTGTCAGAGAGTTTCGTAGAATGTCACAGATTGTCAGGGAGTGTCAGAGAGCTTCAGAGAATTTCAGACAGTTTGAGAGAGTTTCTGAGAGTGCAGACAGTGTCAGAAAGTTTCAGAGAGTGTCAGAGAGTGTCAGAGAGTTTCAGAGATTTTCTGAGAGTTTCAGAGTGTTTCAGTGAGGGTCAGAGAGTTTCAGAGTGTGTCAGAGGGTTTCAGATTGTTTCAGAGAGTGTCTGAGAGTGTCAGAGTATTTCAGAGAGTGTCTGAGAGTGTCAGAGAGTTCCTGAGAGTTCCTGAGTGTGTCAGAGAGTGTCAGAGATTTTCAGGGAGTGTTAGAAATTGTCAGAGTGTGTCAGAGAGTGTCAGAGAGTTTCAGAGAGTGTCAGAGCGGGTCAGAGATTTTTAGAGAGTTTCTGAGAGTTTCACAGCGTGTCAGAGAGTTTCAGAGAGCTTCAGAGAGTGTCAGAGTGTCTCTGAGAGTTTCAGAGAATGTCAGAGAGTGTCAGAGAGTTTCAGACAGTGTCAGAGAGTGTCAGAGAGTTTCTCAGTGTGTCAGAGAGTGTCAGAGAGTTTCAGAGAGTTTCGGAGAGTGTCACAGAGCTTCTGAGAGTTTCTGAGTTTGTCAGAGAGTGTCAGAGAGTGTCAGAGAGTTCCGTAGAGTGTCACAGATTGTCAGGGAGTGTCAGAGAGTTTCAGAGAATTTCAGACAGTTTGAGAGAGTTTCTGAGAGTGCAGACAGTGTCAGAAAGTTTCAGAGAGTGTCAGAGAGTGTCAGAGAGTTTCAGAGATTTTCTGAGAGTTTCAGAGTGTTTCAGTGAGGGTCAGAGAGTTTCAGAGTGTGTCAGAGGGTTTCAGATTGTTTCAGAGAGTGTCTGAGAGTGTCAGAGTGTTTCAGAGAGTGTCTGAGAGTGTCAGAGAGTGTCAGTGAGTTTCAGAGAGTGTCAGAGAGTGTAAAGGAGTTTCAGAGAGTGTCAGAGAGTTTCAGAGAGTTTCAGAAAGTTTCTGAGAGTATCAGAGAGTGCCAGAGAGTTTCTGAGAGTTTCTGAGTGTGTCAGAGAGTGTCAGAGAGTTTCAGGGAGTGTCACAAAGTGTCAGAGTGTGACAGAGAGCTTCAAAGAGTTTCAGAGAGTGTCAGAGAGGGTCAGAGAGTTTCAGAGAGATTCCGAGAGTTTCACAGCGTGCCAGAGAGTTTCAGAGAGGTTCAGAGAGTGTCAGAGTGTGTCTGAGAGTTTCAGAGAGTTTCTGAGAGTGTCGAAGAGTTTCAGAGAATGTCAGATAGTGTCAGAGAGTGTCAGAGTGTTTCACAGAGTGTCACAGAGTGCCAGAGAGATTCAGAGAGTGTCAGAGAGTTTCAGAGAGTGTCTGAGCGTGTCAGAGATTGCCAGAGAGTTTCTGAGAGATTCTGAGTGTGTCAGAGAGTGTCAGAGAGTTTCAGAGAGTTTCACAGACTGTCAGAGAGTGTCAGAGAGATTGCAGAGAGTGTCAGAGTGTGTCAGAGAGCTTCAGAGAGTATCAGAGAGTGTCAGAGAGCTTCAGAGAATGTCAGAGAGTTTCAGAGAGTTTCAGAGAGCTTCAGAGAGTGTCCGAGAGTGTCAGATAGTGACAGAGAGTTTCAATGAGTGTCAGAGAGTTTCAGAGAGTTTCTGAGAGTGTCAGAGATTTTCTGAGAGTATCAGAGTGTGTCAAAGAGTTTCAGTGAGTATCAGAGAGTGTCAGAGAGTTTCAGAGAGTTTCAGAGAATGTAGGAGAGTTTCTGAGAGTATCTGTGAGTGTAAGAGAGTGTCAGAGGGTTCTGAGAGTTTCTGCGTGTGTCAGAGGGTGTCACAGAGTGTCAGAGACTGTCAGAGAGACTCAGAGAGTTTCTGAGAGTGTCAAAGAGTTTCAGAGAATGTCAGATAGTGTCAGAGAGTTTCAGAGAGTGTCGGAGAGTGTCAGAGAGTTTCAGAGAATGTCAGAGAGTTTCAGAGAGTGTCTGAGCGTGTCAGGGATTGCCAGAGAGTTTCTGAGAGTTTCTGAGTGTGTCAGAGAGTGTCAGAGAATTTCAGAGAGTGTCACAGACTGTCAGAGTGTGTCAGAGAGATTGCAGAGAGTATCAGAAAGTGTCAGAGAGCTTCAGAGAATGTCTGAGAGTGTCAGAGAGCTTCAGAGAGTGTCAGAGAGTGTCAGATAGTGACAGAGAGTTTCAATGAGTGTCAGAGAGTTTCAGAGAGTGTCAGAGACTTTCTGAGAGTATCAGTGAGTGTCAAAGAGTTTCAGTGAGTATCAGAGAGTGTCAGAGAGTTTCAGAGAGTTTCAGAGAATGTAGGAGAGTTTCTGAGAGTATCTGTGAGTGTAAGAGAGTGTCAGAGGGTTCTGAGAGTTTCTGCGTGTGTCAGAGATTGCCAGAGAGTTTCTGAGAGTTTCTGAGTTTGTCAGAGAGTGTCAGAGAGTGTCAGAGAGTTTCAGAGAGTGTCACAGACTGTCGGAGAGTGTCAGAGAAATTGCAGAGAGTGTCAGAGAGTGTCAGAGAGCTTCAGAGAATGCAGAGAGTTCCAGACAGTGTTAGAGAGTGTCAAAGAGTTTCAGAGAGTGCCAGAGAGTGTCAGAGATTTTCAGAGAGTTTCAGAGAGTGTCAGACAGTGCCTGAGAGTGTCAGAGAGTGTCAAAGAGTTTCAGAGAGTGTCAGAGAGTTTCAGAGAATTTCAGAGATTTTCTGAGATTTTCTGAGAGTTTCACAGAGTTTCAGAGAGTGTCAGAGAGAGTCAGAGAGTGATAGAGATTGTCAGAGAGTGTCAGAGAGTTTCTGAGAGTTTTTGAGTGTTTCAGAGCGTGTCAGAGAGTTTCAGAGAGTGTCACAGAGTGTCAGAGTGTTTCAGAGAGTTTCAGAGTTTCTGAGAGTTTCTGAGAGTGTCAGAGAATTTCAGAGAGTTTCAGAGAGTGTCAGAAAGTTTCAGAGAGTGTCAGATAGTGTCAGAGAGTTTCAGAGAGTGTCACAGAGTGTCAGAGAGTTTCAGAGAGCTTCAGAGAGTGTCAGAGAGTGTCAGAGATTTTCAGAGAGTTTCAGAGAGTTTCAGAGAGTGTCAGAAAGTTTCAGAGAGTGTCAGATAGTGTCAGAGAGTTTCAGAGAGTGTCACAGAGGGTCAGAGAGTTTGAGAGAGCTTCAGAGAGCGTCAGAGAGTGTCAGAGATTTTCAGAGAGATTCAGAGAGTGTCAGACAGTGCCTGAGAGTGTCAGAGAGTGTCCAAGAGTTTCATGGAGTGTCAGTGAGTGTCAGAGAGTGTCAGAGAGTTTCAGAGAGTGTCAGAGAGTGTCAAAGAGTTTCAGAGAGTGTCAGAGCGGGTCAGAGATTTTTAGAGAGTTTCTGAGAGTTTCACAGCGTGTCAGAGAGTTTCAGAGAGCTTCAGAGAGTGTCAGAGTGTCTCTGAGAGTTTCAGAGAATGTCAGAGAGTGTCAGAGAGTTTCAGACAGTGTCAGAGAGTGTCAGAGAGTGTCACAGAGCTTCTGAGAGTTTCTGAGTTTGTCAGAGAGTGTCAGAGAGTGTCAGAGAGTTTCGTAGAGTGTCACAGATTGTCAGGGAGTGTCAGAGAGTTTCAGAGAATTTCAGACAGTTTGAGAGAGTTTCTGAGAGTGCAGACAGTGTCAGAATGTTTCAGAGAGTGTCAGAGAGTGTCAGAGAGGTTCAGAGATTTTCTGAGAGTTTCAGAGTGTTTCAGTGAGGGTCAGAGAGTTTCAGAGTGTGTCAGAGGGTTTCAGATTGTTTCAGGGAGTGTCTGAGAGTGTCAGAGTATTTCAGAGAGTGTCTGAGAGTGTCAGAGAGTGTCAGAGAGTTCCTGAGAGTTCCTGAGTGTGTCAGAGAGTGTCAGAGATTTTCAGGGAGTGTTACAAATTGTCAGAGTGTGTCAGAGAGTGTCAGAGAGTTTCAGAGAGTGTCAGAGCGGATCAGAGATTTTTAGAGAGTTTCTGAGAGTTTCACAGCGTGTCAGAGAGTTTCAGAGAGCTTCAGAGAGTGTCAGAGTGTCTCTGAGAGTTTCAGAGAATGTCAGAGAGTGTCAGAGAGTTTCAGACAGTGTCAGAGAGTGTCAGAGAGTTTATCAGTGTGTCAGAGAGTGTCAGAGAGTGTCAGAGAGTTTCAGAGAGTTTCTGAGAGTGTCACAGAGCTTCTGAGAGTTTCTGAGTTTGTCAGAGAGTGTCAGAGAGTGTCAGAGAGTTACGTAGAGTGTCACAGATTGTCAGGGAGTGTCAGAGAGTTTCAGAGAATTTCAGACAGTTTGAGAGAGTTTCTGAGAGTGCAGACAGTGTCAGAAAGTTTCAGAGAGTGTCAGAGAGTGTCAGAGAGTGTCAGAGAGTTTCAGAGATTTTCTGAGAGTTTCAGAGTGTTTCAGTGAGGGTCAGAGAGTTTCAGAGTGTGTCAGAGGGTTTCAGATTGTTTCAGAGAGTGTCTGAGAGTGTCAGAGTGTTTCAGAGAGTGTCTGAGAGTGTCAGAGAGTGTCAGTGAGTTTCAGAGAGTGTCAGAGAGTGTAAAGGAGTTTCAGAGAGTGTCAGAGAGTTTCAGAGAGTTTCAGAAAGTTTCTGAGAGTATCAGAGAGTGCCAGAGAGTTTCTGAGAGTTTCTGAGTGTGTCAGAGAGTTTCAGGGAGTGTCACAAAGTGTCAGAGTGTGACAGAGAGCTTCAAAGAGTTTCAGAGAGTGTCAGAGAGGGTCAGAGAGTTTCAGAGAGATTCCGAGAGTTTCACAGCGTGCCAGAGAGTTTCAGAGAGGTTCAGAGAGTGTCAGAGAGTGTCTGAGAGTTTCAGAGAGTTTCTGAGAGTGTCAAAGAGTTTCAGAGAATGTCAGATAGTGTCAGAGAGTGTCAGAGAGTTTCAGAGAGTGTCAGAGAGTGCCAGAGAGATTCAGAGAGTGTCAGAGAGTTTCAGAGAGTGTCTGAGCGTGTCAGAGATTGCCAGAGAGTTTCTGAGAGATTCTGAGTGTGTCAGAGAGTGTCAGAGAGTTTCAGAGAGTTTCACAGACTGTCAGAGAGTGTCAGAGAGATTGCAGAGTGTCAGAGTGTGTCAGAGAGCTTCAGAGAGTATCAGAGAGTGTCAGAGAGCTTCAGAGAATGTCAGAGAGTTTCAGAGAGTTTCAGAGAGCTTCAGAGAGTGTCCGAGAGTGTCAGATAGTGACAGAGAGTTTCAATGAGTGTCAGAGAGTTTCAGAGAGTTTCAGAGATTGTCAGAGATTTTCTGAGAGTATCAGAGTGTGTCAAAGAGTTTCAGTGAGTATCAGAGAGTGTCAGAGAGTTTCAGAGAGTTTCAGAGAATGTAGGAGAGTTTCTGAGAGTATCTGTGAGTGTAAGAGAGTGTCAGAGGGTTCTGAGAGTTTCTGCGTGTGTCAGAGGGTGTCACAGAGTGTCAGAGACTGTCAGAGAGACTCAGAGAGTTTCTGAGAGTGTCAAAGAGTTTCAGAGAATGTCAGATAGTGTCAGAGAGTTTCAGAGAGTGTCGGAGAGTGTCAGAGAGTTTCAGAGAATGTCAGAGAGTTTCAGAGAGTGTCTGAGCGTGTCAGAGATTGCCAGAGAGTTTCTGAGAGTTTCTGAGTGTGTCAGAGAGTGTCAGAGAGTTTCAGAGAGTGTCACAGACTGTCAGAGTGTGTCAGAGAGATTGCAGAGAGTATCAGAAAGTGTCAGAGAGCTTCAGAGAATGTCTGAGAGTGTCAGAGAGTTTCAGAGAGCTTCAGAGAGTGTCAGAGAGTGTCAGATAGTGACAGAGAGTTTCAATGAGTGTCAGAGAGTTTCAGAGAGTTTCAGAGAGTGTCAGAGACTTTCTGAGAGTATCAATGAGTGTCAAAGAGTTTCAGTGAGTATCAGAGAGTGTCAGAGAGTTTCAGAGAGTTTCAGAGAATGTAGGAGAGTTTCTGAGAGTTTCAGACAGTGTCAGAGAGTGTCAGAGGGTTCTGAGAGTTTCTGCGTGTGTCAGAGATTGCCAGAGAGTTTCTGAGAGTTTCTGAGTTTGTCAGAGAGTGTCAGAGAGTGTCAGAGAGTTTCAGAGAGTGTCACAGACTGTCGGAGAGTGTCAGAGAAATTGCAGAGAGTGTCAGAGAGTGTCAGAGAGCTTCAGAGAATGCAGAGAGTTCCAGACAGTGTTAGAGAGTGTCAAAGAGTTTCAGAGAGTGTCAGAGCGGGTCAGAGATTTTTAGAGAGTTTCTGAGAGTTTCACAGCGTGTCAGAGAGTTTCAGAGAGCTTCAGAGAGTGTCAGAGTGTCTCTGAGAGTTTCAGAGAATGTCAGAGAGTGTCAGAGAGTTTCAGACAGTGTCAGAGAGTGTCAGAGAGTTTCTCAGTGTGTCAGAGAGTGTCAGAGAGTTTCAGAGAGTTTCTGAGAGTGTCACAGAGCTTCTGAGAGTTTCTGAGTTTGTCAGAGAGTGTCAGAGAGTGTCAGAGATTGTCAGAGAGTGTCAGAGTGTTTCAGAGAATTTCAGACAGTTTGAGAGAGTTTCTGAGAGTGCAGGCAGTGTCAGAAAGTTTCAGAGAGTGTCAGAGAGTGTCAGAGAGTTTCAGAGATTTTCTGAGAGTTTCAGAGTGTTTCAGTGAGGGTCAGAGAGTTTATGAGTGTGTCAGAGGGTTTCAGATTGTTTCAGAGAGTGTCTGAGAGTGTCAGAGCGTTTCAGAGAGTGTCTGAGAGTGTCAGAGAGTGTCAGAGAGTGTCAGAGAGTTCCTGAGAGTTCCTGAGTGTGTCAGAGAGTGTCAGAGATTTTCAGAGAGTGTCAGAGAGTGTCACAGAGTGTCAGAGATTGTCAGAGAGTGTCAGAGAGTTTCAGAGAATTTAAGAGATTTTCTGAGAGTTTCTGAGAGTTTCACAGAGTTTCAGAGAGTGTCAGAGAGAGTCAGAGAGTGATAGAGATTGTCAGAGAGTGTCAGAGAGTTTCTGAGAGTTTTTGAGTGTTTCAGAGAGTTTCAGAGAGTGTCACAGAGTGTCAAAGAGTTTCAGAGATGTGTCAGAGAGTTTTAGAGATTTTCAGAGAGTGTCACTGAGTGTCAGAGAGTTTCAGAGAGCTTCAGAGAGTGCCAGAGAGTGTCAGAGATTTTCAGAGAGTTTCAGAGAGTGTCAGACAGTGCCTGAGAGTGTCAGAGAGTGTGAAAGAGTTACAGAGTGTGTCAGAGGGTTTCAGATTGTTTCAGAGAGTGTCTGAGAGTGTCAGAGTGTTTCAGAGAGTGTCTGAGAGTGTCAGAGAGTGTCAGAGAGTTCCTGAGAGTTCCTGAGTGTGTCAGAGAGTGTCAGAGATTTTCAGGGAGTGTTACAAATTGTCAGAGTGTGTCAGAGAGTGTCAGAGAGTTTCAGAGAGTGTCAGAGCGGGTCAGAGATTTTTAGAGAGTTTCTGAGAGTTTCACAGCGTGTCAGAGAGTTTCAGAGAGCTTCAGAGAGTGTCAGAGTGTCTCTGAGAGTTTCAGAGAATGTCAGAGAGTGTCAGAGAGTTTCAGACAGTGTCAGAGAGTGTCAGAGAGTTTCTCAGTGTGTCAGAGAGTGTCAGAGAGTTTCAGAGAGTTTCTGAGAGTGTCACAGAGCTTCTGAGAGATTCTGAGTTTGTCAGAGAGTGTCAGAGAGTGTCAGAGAGTTTCGTAGAGTGTTACAGATTGTCAGGGAGTGTCAGAGAGTTTCAGAGAATTTCAGACAGTTTGAGAGAGTTTCTGAGAGTGCAGACAGTGTCAGAAAGTTTCAGAGAGTGTCAGAGAGTGTCAGAGAGTGTCAGAGAGTTTCAGAGATTTTCTGAGAGTTTCAGAGTGTTTCAGTGAGGGTCAGAGAGTTTCAGAGAGTGTCTGAGAGTGTCAGAGTGTTTCAGAGAGTGTCTGAGAGTGTCAGAGAGTGTCAGAGAGTTCCTGAGAGTTCCTGAGTGTGTCAGAGAGTGTCAGAGATTTTCAGAGAGTGTCAGAGAGTGTCACAGAGTGTCAGAGATTGTCAGAGAGTGTCAGAGAGTTTCAGAGAATTTCAGAGAGTGACAGAGATTGTCAGAGAGTGTCAGAGAGTTTCTGAGAGTTTTTGAGTGTTTCAGAGAGTGTCAGAGAGTTTCAGAGAGTGTCACAGAGTGTCAAAGAGTTTCAGAGAGTGTCAGAGAGATTTAGAGATTTTCAGAGAGTGTCACTGAGTGTCAGAGAGTTTCAGAGAGCTTCAGAGAGTGCCAGAGAGTGTCAGAGATTTTCAGAGAGTTTCAGAGAGTGTCAGACAGTGCCTGAGAGTGTCAGAGAGTGTCAAAGAGTTTCAGAGAGTGTCAGAGAGTTTCAGAGAATTTCAGAGATTTTCTGAGAGTTTCTGAGAGTTTCACAGAGTTTCAGAGAGTGTCAGAGAGAGTCAGAGAGTGATAGAGATTGTCAGAGAGTGTCAGAGAGTTTCTGAGAGTTTTTGAGTGTTTCAGAGAGTGTCAGAGAGTTTCAGAGAGTGTCACAGAGTGTCAGAGTGTTTCAGAGAGTTTCAGAGTTTCTGAGAGTTTCTGAGAGTGTCAGAGAATTTCAGAGAGTTTCAGAGAGTGTCAGAGAGTATCAGAGATTTTCAGAGAGTTTCAGAGAGTTTCAGAGAGTGTCAGAAAGTTTCAGAGAGTGTCAGATAGTGTCAGAGAGTTTCAGAGAGTGTCACAGAGTGTCAGAGAGTTTGAGAGAGCTTCAGAGAGCGTCAGAGAGTGTCAGAGATTTTCAGAGAGTTTCAGAGAGTGTCAGACAGTGCCTGAGAGTGTCAGAGAGTGTCAAAGAGTTTCATGGAGTGTCAGTGAGTGTCAGAGAGTGTCAGAGAGTTTCAGAGAGTGTCAGAGAGTGTCAGAGATTGTCAGAGAGTGTCAGAGAGTTTCAGAGAATTTCAGAGAGTGACAGAGATTGTCAGAGAGTGTCAGAGAGTTTCTGAGAGTTTTTGAGTGTTTCAGAGAGTGTCAGAGAGTTTCAGAGAGTGTCACAGAGTGTCAAAGAGTTTCAGAGAGTGTCAGAGAGATTTAGAGATTTTCAGAGAGTGTCACTGAGTGTCAGAGAGTTTCAGAGAGCTTCAGAGAGTGCCAGAGAGTGTCAGAGATTTTCAGAGAGTTTCAGAGAGTGTCAGACAGTGCCTGAGAGTGTCAGAGAGTGTCAAAGAGTTTCAGAGAGTGTCAGAGAGTTTCAGAGAATTTCAGAGATTTTCTGAGAGTTTCTGAGAGTTTCACAGAGTTTCAGAGAGTGTCAGAGAGAGTCAGAGAGTGATAGAGATTGTCAGAGAGTGTCAGAGAGTTTCTGAGAGTTTTTGAGTGTTTCAGAGAGTGTCAGAGAGTTTCAGAGAGTGTCACAGAGTGTCAGAGTGTTTCAGAGAGTTTCAGAGTTTCTGAGAGTTTCTGAGAGTGTCAGAGAATTTCAGAGAGTTTCAGAGAGTTTCAGAGAGTGTCAGAAAGTTTCATAGAGTGTCAGATAGTGTCAAAGAGTTTCAGAGAGTGTCACAGAGTGTCAGAGAGTTTCAGAGAGCTTCAGAGAGTGTCAGAGAGTATCAGAGATTTTCAGAGAGTTTCAGAGAGTTTCAGAGAGTGTCAGAAAGTTTCAGAGAGTGTCAGATAGTGTCAGAGAGTTTCAGAGAGTGTCACAGAGTGTCAGAGAGTTTGAGAGAGCTTCAGAGAGCGTCAGAGAGTGTCAGAGATTTTCAGAGAGTTTCAGAGAGTGTCAGACAGTGCCTGAGAGTGTCAGAGAGTGTCAAAGAGTTTCATGGAGTGTCAGTGAGTGTCAGAGAGTGTCAGAGAGTTTCAGAGAGTGTCAGAGAGTGTCAAAGAGTTTTTGAGAGTGTCAGAGAGTTTCAGAGAGTGTCAGAGAGTTTCAGAGAGTGTCAGAGTGTTCTTGAGAGTGTCAGAGAGCGCCAGAGAGTTTCTGTGAGTTTCTGAGTGTGTCGGAGAGTGTCAGAGATTTTCAGGGAGTGTTACAAATTGTCAGAGTGTGTCAGAGAGTGTCAGAGAGTTTCAGAGAGTGTCAGAGCGGGTCAGAGATTTTTAGAGAGTTTCTGAGAGTTTCACAGCGTGTCAGAGAGTTTCAGAGAGCTTCAGAGAGTGTCAGAGTGTCTCTGAGAGTTTCAGAGAATGTCAGAGAGTGTCAGAGAGTTTCAGACAGTGTCAGAGAGTGTCAGAGAGTTTCTCAGTGTGTCAGAGAGTGTCAGAGAGTTTCAGAGAGTTTCTGAGAGTGTCACAGAACTTCTGAGAGTTTCTGAGTTTGTCAGAGAGTGTCAGAGAGTGTCAGAGAGTTTCGTAGAGTGTCACAGATTGTCAGGGAGTGTCAGAGAGTTTCAGAGAATTTCAGACAGTTTGAGAGAGTTTCTGAGAGTGCAGACAGTGTCAGAAAGTTTCAGAGAGTGTCAGAGAGTGTCAGAGAGTTTCAGAGATTTTCTGAGAGTTTCAGAGTGTTTCAGTGAGGGTCAGAGAGTTTCAGAGTGTGTCAGAGGGTTTCAGATTGTTTCAGAGAGTGTCTGAGAGTGTCAGAGTGTTTCAGAGAGTGTCTGAGAGTGTCAGAGAGTGTCAGAGAGTTCCTGAGAGTTCCTGAGTGTGTCAGAGAGTGTCAGAGATTTTCAGGGAGTGTTACAAATTGTCAGAGTGTGTCAGAGAGTGTCAGAGAGTTTCAGAGAGTGTCAGAGAGGGTCAGAGATGTTTAGAGAGTTTCTGAGAGTTTCACAGCGTGTCAGAGAGTTTCAGAGAGCTTCAGAGAGTGTCAGAGTGTCTCTGAGAGTTTCAGAGAATGTCAGAGAGTGTCAGAGAGTTTCAGACAGTGTCAGAGAGTGTCAGAGAGTTTCTCAGTGTGTCCGAGAGTGTCAGAGAGTTTCAGAGAGTTTCTGAGAGTGTCACAGAGCTTCTGAGAGTTTCTGAGTTTGTCAGAGAGTGTCAGAGAGTGTCAGAGAGTTTCGTAGAGTGTCACAGATTGTCAGGGAGTGTCAGAGAGTTTCAGAGAATTTCAGACAGTTTGAGAGAGTTTCTGAGAGTGCAGACAGTGTCTGAAAGTTTCAGAGAGTGTCAGAGAGTGTCAGAGAGTTTCAGAGATTTTCTGAGAGTTTCAGAGTGTTTCAGTGAGGGTCAGAGAGTTTCAGAGTGTGTCAGAGGGTTTCAGATTGTTTCAGAGAGTGTCTGAGAGTGTCAGAGTGTTTCAGAGAGTGTCTGAGAGTGTCAGAGAGTGTCAGAGAGTTCCTGAGAGTTCCTGAGTGTGTCAGAGAGTGTCAGAGATTTTCAGAGTGTGTCAGAGAGTGTCACAGAGTGTCAGAGATTGTCAGAGAGTGTCAGAGAGTTTCAGAGAATTTCAGAGAGTGATAGAGATTGTCAGAGAGTGTCAGAGAGTTTCTGAGAGTTTTTGAGTGTTTCAGAGAGTGTCAGAGAGTTTCAGAGAGTGTCACAGAGTGTCAAAGAGTTTCAGAGAGTGTCAGAGAGATTTAGAGATTGTCAGAGAGTGTCAGAGAGTTTCTGAGAGTTTTTGAGTGTTTCAGAGAGTGTCAGAGAGTTTCAGAGAGTGTCACAGAGTGTCAAAGAGTTACAGAGAGCTTCAGAGAGTGCCAGAGAGTGTCAGAGATTTTCAGAAAGTTTCAGAGAGTGTCAGACAGTGCCTGAGAGTGTCAGAGAGTGTCAAAGAGTTTCAGAGAGTGTCAGAGAGTTTCAGAGAATTTCAGAGATTTTCTGAGAGTTTCTGAGAGTTTCACAGAGTTTCAGAGAGTGTCAGAGAGAGTCAGAGAGTGATAGAGATTGTCAGAGAGTGTCAGAGAGTTTCTGAGAGTTTTTGAGTGTTTCAGAGAGTGTCAGAGAGTTTCAGAGAGTGTCACAGAGTGTCAGAGTGTTTCAGAGAGTTTCAGAGTTTCTGAGAGTTTCCCGAGAGTGTCAGAGAATTTCAGAGAATTTCAGAGAGTTTCAGAGAGTTTCAGAAAGTGTCAGAGAGGGTCAGAGATGTTTAGAGAGTTTCTGAGAGTTTCACAGCGTGTCAGAGAGTTTCAGAGAGCTTCAGAGAGTGTCAGAGTGTCTCTGAGAGTTTCAGAGAATGTCAGAGAGTGTCAGAGAGTTTCAGACAGTGTCAGAGAGTGTCAGAGAGTTTCTCAGTGTGTCCGAGAGTGTCAGAGAGTTTCAGAGAGTTTCTGAGAGTTTCACAGAGCTTCTGAGAGTTTCTGAGTTTGTCAGAGAGTGTCAGAGAGTGTCAGAGAGTTTCGTAGAGTGTCACAGATTGTCAGGGAGTGTCAGAGAGTTTCAGAGAATTTCAGACAGTTTGAGAGAGTTTCTGAGAGTGCAGACAGTGTCAGAAAGTTTCAGAGAGTGTCAGAGAGTGTCAGAGAGTTTCAGAGATTTTCTGAGAGTTTCAGAGTGTTTCAGTGAGGGTCAGAGAGTTTCAGAGTGTGTCAGAGGGTTTCAGATTGTTTCAGAGAGTGTCTGAGAGTGTCAGAGTGTTTCAGAGAGTGTCTGAGAGTGTCAGAGAGTGTCAGAGAGTTCCTGAGAGTTCCTGAGTGTGTCAGAGAGTGTCAGAGATTTTCAGAGTGTGTCAGAGAGTGTCACAGAGTGTCAGAGATTGTCACAGTGTGTCAGAGAGTTTCAGAGAATTTCAGAGAGTGATAGAGATTGTCAGAGAGTGTCAGAGAGTTTCTGAGAGTTTTTGAGTGTGTCAGAGAGTGTCAGAGAGTGTCAGAGAGTTTCAGAGAGTGTCACAGACTGTCAGAGAGTGTCAGAGAGATTGCCGAGAGTATCAGAGAGTGTCAGAGAGCTTCAGAGAATGTCAGAGAGTTTCAGAGAGTTTCAGAGAGCTTCAGAGAGTGTCCGAGAGTGTCAGATAGTGACAGAGAGTTTCAATGAGTGTCAGAGAGTTTCAGAGAGTTTCAGAGATTGTCAGAGATTTTCTGAGAGTATCAGAGTGTGTCAAAGAGTTTCAGTGAGTATCAGAGAGTGTCAGAGAGTTTCAGAGAGATTCAGAGAATGTAGGAGAGTTTCTGAGAGTATCTGTGAGTGTAAGAGAGTGTCAGAGGGTTCTGAGAGTTTCTGCGTGTGTCAGAGGGTGTCACAGAGTGTCAGAGACTGTCAGAGAGACTCAGAGAGTTTCTGAGAGTGTCAAAGAGTTTCAGAGAATGTCAGATAGTGTCAGAGAGTTTCAGAGAGTGTCGGAGAGTGTCAGAGAGTTTCAGAGAATGTCAGAGAGTTTCAGAGAGTGTCTGAGCGTGTCAGAGATTGCCAGAGAGTTTCTGAGAGTTTCTGAGTGTGTCAGAGAGTGTCAGAGAGTTTCAGAGAGTGTCACAGACTGTCAGAGTGTGTCAGAGAGATTGCAGAGAGTATCAGAAAGTGTCAGAGAGCTTCAGAGAATGTCTGAGAGTGTCAGAGAGTTTCAGAGAGCTTCAGAGAGTGTCAGAGAGTGTCAGATAGTGACAGAGAGTTTCAATGAGTGTCAGAGAGTTTCAGAGAGTTTCAGAGAGTGTCAGAGACTTTCTGAGAGTATCAATGAGTGTCAAAGAGTTTCAGTGAGTATCAGAGAGTGTCAGAGAGTTTCAGAGAGTTTCAGAGAATGTAGGAGAGTTTCTGAGAGTTTCAGACAGTGTCAGAGAGTGTCAGAGGGTTCTGAGAGTTTCTGCGTGTGTCAGAGATTGCCAGAGAGTTTCTGAGAGTTTCTGAGTTTGTCAGAGAGTGTCAGAGAGTGTCAGAGAGTTTCAGAGAGTGTCACAGACTGTCGGAGAGTGTCAGAGAAATTGCAGAGAGTGTCAGAGAGTGTCAGAGAGCTTCAGAGAATGCAGAGAGTTCCAGACAGTGTTAGAGAGTGTCAAAGAGTTTCAGAGAGTGTCAGAGCGGGTCAGAGATTTTTAGAGAGTTTCTGAGAGTTTCACAGCGTGTCAGAGAGTTTCAGAGAGCTTCAGAGAGTGTCAGAGTGTCTCTGAGAGTTTCAGAGAATGTCAGAGAGTGTCAGAGAGTTTCAGACAGTGTCAGAGAGTGTCAGAGAGTTTCTCAGTGTGTCAGAGAGTGTCAGAGAGTTTCAGAGAGTTTCTGAGAGTGTCACAGAGCTTCTGAGAGTTTCTGAGTTTGTCAGAGAGTGTCAGAGAGTGTCAGAGATTGTCAGAGAGTGTCAGAGAGTTTCAGAGAATTTCAGACAGTTTGAGAGAGTTTCTGAGAGTGCAGGCAGTGTCAGAAAGTTTCAGAGAGTGTCAGAGAGTGTCAGAGAGTTTCAGAGATTTTCTGAGAGTTTCAGAGTGTTTCAGTGAGGGTCAGAGAGTTTATGAGTGTGTCAGAGGGTTTCAGATTGTTTCAGAGAGTGTCTGAGAGTGTCAGAGCGTTTCAGAGAGTGTGTGAGAGTGTCAGAGAGTGTCAGAGAGTGTCAGAGAGTTCCTGAGAGTTCCTGAGTGTGTCAGAGAGTGTCAGAGATTTTCAGAGAGTGTCAGAGAGTGTCACAGAGTGTCAGAGATTGTCAGAGAGTGTCAGAGAGTTTCAGAGAATTTCAGAGATTTTCTGAGAGTTTCTGAGAGTTTCACAGAGTTTCAGAGAGTGTCAGAGAGAGTCAGAGAGTGATAGAGATTGTCAGAGAGTGTCAGAGAGTTTCTGAGAGTTTTTGAGTGTTTCAGAGAGTTTCAGAGAGTGTCACAGAGTGTCAAAGAGTTTCAGAGAGTGTCAGAGAGTTTTAGAGATTTTCAGAGAGTGTCACTGAGTGTCAGAGAGTTTCAGAGAGCTTCAGAGAGTGCCAGAGAGTGTCAGAGATTTTCAGAGAGTTTCAGAGAGTGTCAGACAGTGCCTGAGAGTGTCAGAGAGTGTGAAAGAGTTACAGAGTGTGTCAGAGGGTTTCAGATTGTTTCAGAGAGTGTCTGAGAGTGTCAGAGTGTTTCAGAGAGTGTCTGAGAGTGTCAGAGAGTGTCAGAGAGTTCCTGAGAGTTCCTGAGTGTGTCAGAGAGTGTCAGAGATTTTCAGGGAGTGTTACAAATTGTCAGAGTGTGTCAGAGAGTGTCAGAGAGTTTCAGAGAGTGTCAGAGCGGGTCAGAGATTTTTAGAGAGTTTCTGAGAGTTTCACAGCGTGTCAGAGAGTTTCAGAGAGCTTCAGAGAGTGTCAGAGTGTCTCTGAGAGTTTCAGAGAATGTCAGAGAGTGTCAGAGAGTTTCAGACAGTGTCAGAGAGTGTCAGAGAGTTTCTCAGTGTGTCAGAGAGTGTCAGAGAGTTTCAGAGAGTTTCTGAGAGTGTCACAGAGCTTCTGAGAGTTTCTGAGTTTGTCAGAGAGTGTCAGAGAGTGTCAGAGAGTTTCGTAGAGTGTTACAGATTGTCAGGGAGTGTCAGAGAGTTTCAGAGAATTTCAGACAGTTTGAGAGAGTTTCTGAGAGTGCAGACAGTGTCAGAAAGTTTCAGAGAGTGTCAGAGAGTGTCAGAGAGTGTCAGAGAGTTTCAGAGATTTTCTGAGAGTTTCAGAGTGTTTCAGTGAGGGTCAGAGAGTTTCAGAGAGTGTCTGAGAGTGTCAGAGTGTTTCAGAGAGTGTCTGAGAGTGTCAGAGAGTGTCAGAGAGTTCCTGAGAGTTCCTGAGTGTGTCAGAGAGTGTCAGAGATTTTCAGAGAGTGTCAGAGAGTGTCACAGAGTGTCAGAGATTGTCAGAGAGTGTCAGAGAGTTTCAGAGAATTTCAGAGAGTGACAGAGATTGTCAGAGAGTGTCAGAGAGTTTCTGAGAGTTTTTGAGTGTTTCAGAGAGTGTCAGAGAGTTTCAGAGAGTGTCACAGAGTGTCAAAGAGTTTCAGAGAGTGTCAGAGAGATTTAGAGATTTTCAGAGAGTGTCACTGAGTGTCAGAGAGTTTCAGAGAGCTTCAGAGAGTGCCAGAGAGTGTCAGAGATTTTCAGAGAGTTTCAGAGAGTGTCGGACAGTGCCTGAGAGTGTCAGAGAGTGTCAAAGAGTTTCAGAGAGTGTCAGAGAGTTTCAGAGAATTTCAGAGATTTTCTGAGAGTTTCTGAGAGTTTCACAGAGTTTCAGAGAGTGTCAGAGAGAGTCAGAGAGTGATAGAGATTGTCAGAGAGTGTCAGAGAGTTTCTGAGAGTTTTTGAGTGTTTCAGAGAGTGTCAGAGAGTTTCAGAGAGTGTCACAGAGTGTCAGAGTGTTTCAGAGAGTTTCAGAGTTTCTGAGAGTTTCTGAGAGTGTCAGAGAATTTCAGAGAGTTTCAGAGAGTTTCAGAGAGTGTCAGAAAGTTTCAGAGAGTGTCAGATAGTGTCAAAGAGTTTCAGAGAGTGTCACAGAGTGTCAGAGAGTTTCAGAGAGCTTCAGAGAGTGTCAGAGAGTATCAGAGATTTTCAGAGAGTTTCAGAGAGTTTCAGAGAGTGTCAGAAAGTTTCAGAGAGTGTCAGATAGTGTCAGAGAGTTTCAGAGAGTGTCACAGAGTGTCAGAGAGTTTGAGAGAGCTTCAGAGAGCGTCAGAGAGTGTCAGAGATTTTCAGAGAGTTTCAGAGAGTGTCAGACAGTGCCTGAGAGTGTCAGAGAGTGTCAAAGAGTTTCATGGAGTGTCAGTGAGTGTCAGAGAGTGTCAGAGAGTTTCAGAGAGTGTCAGAGAGTGTCAGAGATTGTCAGAGAGTGTCAGAGAGTTTCAGAGAATTTCAGAGAGTGACAGAGATTGTCAGAGAGTGTCAGAGAGTTTCTGAGAGTTTTTGAGTGTTTCAGAGAGTGTCAGAGAGTTTCAGAGAGTGTCACAGAGTGTCAAAGAGTTTCAGAGAGTGTCAGAGAGATTTAGAGATTTTCAGAGAGTGTCACTGAGTGTCAGAGAGTTTCAGAGAGCTTCAGAGAGTGCCAGAGAGTGTCAGAGATTTTCAGAGAGTTTCAGAGAGTGTCAGACAGTGCCTGAGAGTGTCAGAGAGTGTCAAAGAGTTTCAGAGAGTGTCAGAGAGTTTCAGAGAATTTCAGAGATTTTCTGAGAGTTTCTGAGAGTTTCACAGAGTTTCAGAGAGTGTCAGAGAGAGTCAGAGAGTGATAGAGATTGTCAGAGAGTGTCAGAGAGTTTCTGAGAGTTTTTGAGTGTTTCAGAGAGTGTCAGAGAGTTTCAGAGAGTGTCACAGAGTGTCAGAGTGTTTCAGAGAGTTTCAGAGTTTCTGAGAGTTTCTGAGAGTGTCAGAGAATTTCAGAGAGTTTCAGAGAGTTTCAGAGAGTGTCAGAAAGTTTCAGAGAGTGTCAGATAGTGTCAAAGAGTTTCAGAGAGTGTCACAGAGTGTCAGAGAGTTTCAGAGAGCTTCAGAGAGTGTCAGAGAGTATCAGAGATTTTCAGAGAGTTTCAGAGAGTTTCAGAGAGTGTCAGAAAGTTTCAGAGAGTGTCAGATAGTGTCAGAGAGTTTCAGAGAGTGTCACAGAGTGTCAGAGAGTTTGAGAGAGCTTCAGAGAGCGTCAGAGAGTGTCAGAGATTTTCAGAGAGTTTCAGAGAGTGTCAGACAGTGCCTGAGAGTGTCAGAGAGTGTCAAAGAGTTTCATGGAGTGTCAGTGAGTGTCAGAGAGTGTCAGAGAGTTTCAGAGAGTGTCAGAGAGTGTCAAAGAGTTTCAGAGAGTGTCAGAGAGTTTCAGAGAGTGTCAGAGAGTTTCAGAGAGTGTCAGAGAGTTCTTGAGAGTGTCAGAGAGCGCCAGAGAGTTTCTGTGAGTTTCTGAGTGTGTCGGAGAGTGTCAGAGATTTTCAGGGAGTGTTACAAATTGTCAGAGTGTGTCAGAGAGTGTCAGAGAGTTTCAGAGAGTGTCAGAGCGGGTCAGAGATTTTTAGAGAGTTTCTGAGAGTTTCACAGCGTGTCAGAGAGTTTCAGAGAGCTTCAGAGAGTGTCAGAGTGTCTCTGAGAGTTTCAGAGAATGTCAGAGAGTGTCAGAGAGTTTCAGACAGTGTCAGAGAGTGTCAGAGAGTTTCTCAGTGTGTCAGAGAGTGTCAGAGAGTTTCAGAGAGTTTCTGAGAGTGTCACAGAACTTCTGAGAGTTTCTGAGTTTGTCAGAGAGTGTCAGAGAGTTTCGTAGAGTGTCACAGATTGTCAGGGAGTGTCAGAGAGTTTCAGAGAATTTCAGACAGTTTGAGAGAGTTTCTGAGAGTGCAGACAGTGTCAGAAAGTTTCAGAGAGTGTCAGAGAGTGTCAGAGAGTTTCAGAGATTTTCTGAGAGTTTCAGAGTGTTTCAGTGAGGGTCAGAGAGTTTCAGAGTGTGTCAGAGGGTTTCAGATTGTTTCAGAGAGTGTCTGAGAGTGTCAGAGTGTTTCAGAGAGTGTCTGAGAGTGTCAGAGAGTGTCAGAGAGTTCCTGAGAGTTCCTGAGTGTGTCAGAGAGTGTCAGAGATTTTCAGGGAGTGTTACAAATTGTCAGAGTGTGTCAGAGAGTGTCAGAGAGTTTCAGAGAGTGTCAGAGAGGGTCAGAGATGTTTAGAGAGTTTCTGAGAGTTTCACAGCGTGTCAGAGAGTTTCAGAGAGCTTCAGAGAGTGTCAGAGTGTCTCTGAGAGTTTCAGAGAATGTCAGAGAGTGTCAGAGAGTTTCAGACAGTGTCAGAGAGTGTCAGAGAGTTTCTCAGTGTGTCCGAGAGTGTCAGAGAGTTTCAGAGAGTTTCTGAGAGTGTCACAGAGCTTCTGAGAGTTTCTGAGTTTGTCAGAGAGTGTCAGAGAGTATCAGAGAGTTTCGTAGAGTGTCACAGATTGTCAGGGAGTGTCAGAGAGTTTCAGAGAATTTCAGACAGTTTGAGAGAGTTTCTGAGAGTGCAGACAGTGTCAGAAAGTTTCAGAGAGTGTCAGAGAGTGTCAGAGAGTTTCAGAGATTTTCTGAGAGTTTCAGAGTGTTTCAGTGAGGGTCAGAGAGTTTCAGAGTGTGTCAGAGGGTTTCAGATTGTTTCAGAGAGTGTCTGAGAGTGTCAGAGTGTTTCAGAGAGTGTCTGAGAGTGTCAGAGAGTGTCAGAGAGTTCCTGAGAGTTCCTGAGTGTGTCAGAGAGTGTCAGAGATTTTCAGAGTGTGTCCGAGAGTGTCACAGAGTGTCAGAGATTGTCAGAGAGTGTCAGAGAGTTTCAGAGAATTTCAGAGAGTGATAGAGATTGTCAGAGAGTGTCAGAGAGTTTCTGAGAGTTTTTGAGTGTTTCAGAGAGTGTCAGAGAGTTTCAGAGAGTGTCACAGAGTGTCAAAGAGTTTCAGAGAGTGTCAGAGAGATTTAGAGATTGTCAGAGAGTGTCAGAGAGTTTCTGAGAGTTTTTGAGTGTTTCAGAGAGTGTCAGAGAGTTTCAGAGAGTGTCACAGAGTGTCAAAGAGTTACAGAGAGCTTCAGAGAGTGCCAGAGAGTGTCAGAGATTTTCAGAAAGTTTCAGAGAGTGTCAGACAGTGCCTGAGAGTGTCAGAGAGTGTCAAAGAGTTTCAGAGAGTGTCAGAGAGTTTCAGAGAATTTCAGAGATTTTCTGAGAGTTTCTGAGAGTTTCACAGAGTTTCAGAGAGTGTCAGAGAGAGTCAGAGAGTGATAGAGATTGTCAGAGAGTGTCAGAGAGTTTCTGAGAGTTTTTGAGTGTTTCAGAGAGTGTCAGAGAGTTTCAGAGAGTGTCACAGAGTGTCAGAGTGTTTCAGAGAGTTTCAGAGTTTCTGAGAGTTTCTGAGAGTGTCAGAGAATTTCAGAGAATTTCAGAGAGTTTCAGAGAGTTTCAGAAAGTGTCAGAGAGGGTCAGAGATGTTTAGAGAGTTTCTGAGAGTTTCACAGCGTGTCAGAGAGTTTCAGAGAGCTTCAGAGAGTGTCAGAGTGTCTCTGAGAGTTTCAGAGAATGTCAGAGAGTGTCAGAGAGTTTCAGACAGTGTCAGAGAGTGTCAGAGAGTTTCTCAGTGTGTCAGAGAGTGTCAGAGAGTTTCAGAGAGTTTCTGAGAGTGTCACAGAACTTCTGAGAGTTTCTGAGTTTGTCAGAGAGTGTCAGAGAGTGTCAGAGAGTTTCGTAGAGTGTCACAGATTGTCAGGGAGTGTCAGAGAGTTTCAGAGAATTTCAGACAGTTTGAGAGAGTTTCTGAGAGTGCAGACAGTGTCAGAAAGTTTCAGAGAGTGTCAGAGAGTGTCAGAGAGTTTCAGAGATTTTCTGAGAGTTTCAGAGTGTTTCAGTGAGGGTCAGAGAGTTTCAGAGTGTGTCAGAGGGTTTCAGATTGTTTCAGAGAGTGTCTGAGAGTGTCAGAGTGTTTCAGAGAGTGTCTGAGAGTGTCAGAGAGTGTCAGAGAGTTCCTGAGAGTTCCTGAGTGTGTCAGAGAGTGTCAGAGATTTTCAGGGAGTGTTACAAATTGTCAGAGTGTGTCAGAGAGTGTCAGAGAGTTTCAGAGAGTGTCAGAGAGGGTCAGAGATGTTTAGAGAGTTTCTGAGAGTTTCACAGCGTGTCAGAGAGTTTCAGAGAGCTTCAGAGAGTGTCAGAGTGTCTCTGAGAGTTTCAGAGAATGTCAGAGAGTGTCAGAGAGTTTCAGACAGTGTCAGAGAGTGTCAGAGAGTTTCTCAGTGTGTCCGAGAGTGTCAGAGAGTTTCAGAGAGTTTCTGAGAGTGTCACAGAGCTTCTGAGAGTTTCTGAGTTTGTCAGAGAGTGTCAGAGAGTGTCAGAGAGTTTCGTAGAGTGTCACAGATTGTCAGGGAGTGTCAGAGAGTTTCAGAGAATTTCAGACAGTTTGAGAGAGTTTCTGAGAGTGCAGACAGTGTCAGAAAGTTTCAGAGAGTGTCAGAGAGTGTCAGAGAGTTTCAGAGATTTTCTGAGAGTTTCAGAGTGTTTCAGTGAGGGTCAGAGAGTTTCAGAGTGTGTCAGAGGGTTTCAGATTGTTTCAGAGAGTGCCTGAGAGTGTCAGAGTGTTTCAGAGAGTGTCTGAGAGTGTCAGAGAGTGTCAGAGAGTTCCTGAGAGTTCCTGAGTGTGTCAGAGAGTGTCAGAGATTTTCAGAGTGTGTCAGAGAGTGTCACAGAGTGTCAGAGATTGTCAGAGAGTGTCAGAGAGTTTCAGAGAATTTCAGAGAGTGATAGAGATTGTCAGAGAGTGTCAGAGAGTTTCTGAGAGTTTTTGAGTGTTTCAGAGAGTGTCAGAGAGTTTCAGAGAGTGTCACAGAGTGTCAAAGAGTTTCAGAGAGTGTCAGAGAGATTTAGAGATTGTCAGAGAGTGTCAGAGAGTTTCTGAGAGTTTTTGAGTGTTTCAGAGAGTGTCAGAGAGTTTCAGAGAGTGTCACAGAGTGTCAAAGAGTTACAGAGAGCTTCAGAGAGTGCCAGAGAGTGTCAGAGATTTTCAGAAAGTTTCAGAGAGTGTCAGACAGTGCCTGAGAGTGTCAGAGAGTGTCAAAGAGTTTCAGAGAGTGTCAGAGAGTTTCAGAGAATTTCAGAGATTTTCTGAGAGTTTCTGAGAGTTTCACAGAGTTTCAGAGAGTGTCAGAGAGAGTCAGAGAGTGATAGAGATTGTCAGAGAGTGTCAGAGAGTTTCTGAGAGTTTTTGAGTGTTTCAGAGAGTGTCAGAGAGTTTCAGAGAGTGTCACAGAGTGTCAGAGTGTTTCAGAGAGTTTCAGAGTTTCTGAGAGTTTCCCGAGAGTGTCAGAGAATTTCAGAGAATTTCAGAGAGTTTCAGAGAGTTTCAGAAAGTGTCAGAGAGGGTCAGAGATGTTTAGAGAGTTTCTGAGAGTTTCACAGCGTGTCAGAGAGTTTCAGAGAGCTTCAGAGAGTGTCAGAGTGTCTCTGAGAGTTTCAGAGAATGTCAGAGAGTGTCAGAGAGTTTCAGACAGTGTCAGAGAGTGTCAGAGAGTTTCTCAGTGTGTCCGAGAGTGTCAGAGAGTTTCAGAGAGTTTCTGAGAGTTTCACAGAGCTTCTGAGAGTTTCTGAGTTTGTCAGAGAGTGTCAGAGAGTGTCAGAGAGTTTCGTAGAGTGTCACAGATTGTCAGGGAGTGTCAGAGAGTTTCAGAGAATTTCAGACAGTTTGAGAGAGTTTCTGAGAGTGCAGACAGTGTCAGAAAGTTTCAGAGAGTGTCAGAGAGTGTCAGAGAGTTTCAGAGATTTTCTGAGAGTTTCAGAGTGTTTCAGTGAGGGTCAGAGAGTTTCAGAGTGTGTCAGAGGGTTTCAGATTGTTTCAGAGAGTGTCTGAGAGTGTCAGAGTGTTTCAGAGAGTGTCTGAGAGTGTCAGAGAGTGTCAGAGAGTTCCTGAGAGTTCCTGAGTGTGTCAGAGAGTGTCAGAGATTTTCAGAGTGTGTCAGAGAGTGTCACAGAGTGTCAGAGATTGTCACAGTGTGTCAGAGAGTTTCAGAGAATTTCAGAGAGTGATAGAGATTGTCAGAGAGTGTCAGAGAGTTTCTGAGAGTTTTTGAGTGTTTCAGAGAGTGTCAGAGAGTTTCAGAGAGTGTCACAGAGTGTCAAAGAGTTTCAGAGAGTGTCAGAGAGATTTAGAGATTTTCAGAGAGTGTCACTGAGTGTCAGAGAGTTACAGAGAGCTTCAGAGAGTGCCAGAGAGTGTCAGAGATTTTCAGAAAGTTTCAGAGAGTGTCAGACAGTGCCTGAGAGTGTCAGAGAGTGTCAAAGAGTTTCAGAGAGTGTCAGAGAGTTTCAGAGAATTTCAGAGATTTTCTGAGAGTTTCTGAGAGTTTCACAGAGTTTCAGAGAGTGTCAGAGAGAGTCAGAGAGTGATAGAGATTGTCAGAGAGTGTCAGAGAGTTTCTGAGAGTTTTTGAGTGTTTCAGAGAGTGTCAGAGAGTTTCAGAGAGTGTCACAGAGTGTCAGAGTGTTTCAGAGAGTTTCAGAGTTTCTGAGAGTTTCTGAGAGTGTCAGAGAATTTCAGAGAATTTCAGAGAGTTTCAGAGAGTTTCAGAGAGTGTCAGAAAGTTTCAGAGAGTGTCAGATAGTGTCAGAGAGTTTCAGAGAGTGTCACAGAGTGTCAGAAAGTTTCAGAGAGCTTCAGAGAGTGTCAGAGAGTGTCAGAGAATTTCAGAGAATTTCAGAGAGTTTCAGAGAGTTTCAGAGAGTGTCAGAAAGTTTCAGAGAGTGTCAGATAGTGTCAGAGAGTTTCAGAGAGTGTCACAGAGTGTCAGAAAGTTTCAGAGAGCTTCAGAGAGTGCCAGAGAGTGTCAGAGATTTTCAGAGAGTTTCAGAGAGTGTCAGACAGTGCCTGAGAGTGTCAGAGAGTGTCAAAGAGTTTCATGGAGTGTCAGTGAGTGTCAGAGAGTGTCAGAGAGTTTCAGAGAGTGTCAAAGAGTTTCAGAGAGTGTCAGAGAGTTTCAGAGAGTGTCAGAGAGTTTCAGAGAGTGTCAGAGAGTTTATGAGCGTGTCAGAGAGCGCCAGAGAGTTTCTGAGAGTTTCTGAGTGTGTCGGAGAGTTTCAGAGAGTGTCAGATAGTGCCTGAGAGTGTCAGAGAGTGTCAAAGAGTTTCAGAGAGTGTCAGTGAGTGTCAGATGGTGTCAGAGAGTTTCAGAGAGTGTCAGAGAGTGTAAAGGAGTTTCAGAGAGTGTCAGAGAGTGTCAGAGAGTTTCAGAGAGTGTCTGAGCGTGTCAGAGATTGCCAGAGAGTTTCTGAGAGATTCTGAGTGTGTCAGAGAGTGTCAGAGAGTTTCAGAGAGTGTCACAGACTGTCAGAGAGTGTCAGAGAGATTGCAGAGAGTATCAGAGAGTGTCAGAGAGAGTCAGAGAGTGATAGAGATTGTCAGAGAGTGTCAGAGAGTTTCTGAGAGTTTTTGAGTGTTTCAGATGAGTGTCAGAGAGCTTCAGAGAGTGTCACAGTGTGTCAGAGTGTTTCAGAGAGTTTCAGAGAGTTTCTGAGAGTTTCTGAGAGTGTCAGAAAGTTTCAGAGAGTGTCAGATAGTGTCAGAGAGTTTCAGAGAGTGTCACAGAGTGTCAGAGAGTTTGAGAGAGCTTCAGGGAGTGTCAGAGAGTGTCAGAGATTTTCAGAGAGTTTCAGAGAGTGTCAGACAGTGCCTGAGAGTGTCAGAGAGTGTCAAAGAGTTTCATGGAGTGTCAGTGAGTGTCAGAGAGTGTCAGAGAGTTTCAGAGAGTGTCAAAGAGTTTCAGAGAGTGTCAGAGAGTTTCAGAGAGTGTCAGAGAGTTTCAGAGAGTGTCAGAGAGTTTATGAGAGTGTCAGAGAGCGCCAGAGAGTTTCTGAGAGTTTCTGAGTGTGTCGGAGAGTGTCAGAGATTTTCAGGGAGTGTAACAAATTGTCAGAGTGTGTCAGAGAGTGTCAGAGAGTTTCAGAGAGTGTCAGAGCGGGTCAGAGATTTTTAGAGAGTTTCTGAGAGTTTCACAGCGTGTCAGAGAGTTTCAGAGAGCTTCAGAGAGTGTCAGAGTGTCTCTGAGAGTTTCAGAGAATGTCAGAGAGTGTCAGAGAGTTTCAGACAGTGTCAGAGAGTGTCAGAGAGTTTCTCAGTGTGTCAGAGAGTGTCAGAGAGTTTCAGAGAGTTTCGGAGAGTGTCACAGAGCTTCTGAGAGTTTCTGATTTTGTCAGAGAGTGTCAGGGAGTGTCAGAGAGTTTCAGAGAATTTCAGACAGTTTCAGAGAGTTTCAGACAGCTTCAGAGAGTGTCAGACAGTGTCAGATAGTGACAGAGAGTTTCAATGAGTGTCAGAGAGTTTCAGAGAGTTTCAGAGAGTGTCAGAGAATGTCAGAGAGTTTCTGAGAGTTTCTGAGTGTTTCAGAGAGTGTCACAGAGTTTCAGAGAGTGTTACAGTGTGTCAGACAGTTTCAGAGAGTTTCAGAGAGTTTCTGAGAGTGTCAGAGAGTTTCAGAGATTTTCAGAGAGTGTCACTGAGTGTCAGAGAGTTTCAGAGAGCTTCAGAGAGTGCCAGAGAGTGTCAGAGATTTTCAGAGAGTTTCAGAGAGTGTCAGATAGTGCCTGAGAGTGTCAGAGAGTGTCAAAGAGTTTCAGAGAGTGTCAGTGAGTGTCAGATGGTGTCAGAGAGTGTAAAGGAGTTTCAGAGAGTGTCAGAGAGTGTCAGAGAGTTTCAGAGAGTGTCTGAGCGTGTCAGAGATTGCCAGAGAGTTTCTGAGAGATTCTGAGTTTGTCAGAGAGTGTCAGAGAGTTTCAGAGAGTGTCACAGACTGTCAGAGAGTGTCAGAGAGATTGCAGAGAGTATCAGAGAGTGTCAGAGAGAGTCAGAGAGTGATAGAGATTGTCAGAGAGTGTCAGAGAGTTTCTGAGAGTTTTTGAGTGTTTCAGAGAGTGTCCGAGAGCTTCAGAGAGTGTCACAGTGTGTCAGAGTGTTTCAGAGAGTTTCAGAGAGTTTCTGAGAGTTTCTGAGAGTGTCAGAGAATTTCAGAGAGTTTCAGAGAGTTTCAGAGAGTGTCAGAAAGTTTCAGAGAGTGTCAGATAGTGTCAGAGAGTTTCAGAGAGTGTCACAGAGTGTCAGAGAGTTTGAGAGAGCTTCAGGGAGTGTCAGAGAGTGTCAGAGATTTTCAGAGAGTTTCAGAGAGTGTCAGACAGTGCCTGAGAGTGTCAGAGAGTGTCAAAGAGTTTCATGGAGTGTCAGTGAGTGTCAGAGAGTGTCAGAGAGTTTCAGAGATTGTCAGAGAGTTTCAGAGAGTGTCAGAGAGTTTTTGAGAGTGTCAGAGAGTTTCTGAGAGTTTCTGAGTGTGTCGGAGAGTGTCAGAGATTTTCAGGGAGTGTTACAAATTGCCAGAGTGTGTCAGAGAGTGTCAGAGATTTTCAGAGAGTGTCAGAGCGGGTCAGAGATTTTTAGAGAGTTTCTGAGAGTTTCACAGCGTGTCAAGAGAGTTTCAGAGAGCTTCAGAGAGTGTCAGAGTGTCTCTGAGAGTTTCAGAGAATGTCAGAGAGTGTCAGAGAGTTTCAGACAGTGTCAGAGAGTGTCAGAGAGTTTCTCAGTGTGTCAGAGAGTGTCAGAGAGTTTCAGAGAGTTTCTGAGAGTGTCACAGAGCTTCTGAGAGTTTCTGAGTTTGTCAGAGAGTGTCAGAGAGTGTCAGAGAGTTTCGTAGAGTGTCACAGATTGTCAGGGAGTGTCAGAGAGTTTCAGAGAATTTCAGACAGTTTGAGAGAGTTTCTGAGAGTGCAGACAGTGTCAGAAAGTTTCAGAGAGTGTCAGAGAGTGTCAGAGAGTGTCAGAGAGTTTCAGAGATTTTCTGAGAGTTTCAGAGTGTTTCAGTGAGGGTCAGAGAGTTTCAGAGTGTGTCAGAGGGTTTCAGATTGTTTCAGAGAGTGTCTGAGAGTGTCAGAGTGTTTCAGAGAGTATCTGAGAGTGTCAGAGAGTGTCAGAGAGTTCCTGAGTGTGTCAGAGAGTGTCAGAGATTTTCAGAGAGTGTCAGAGAGTGTCAGAGAGTTTCAGAGATTTTCTGAGAGTTTCAGAGTGTTTCAGTGAGGGTCAGAGAGTTTCAGAGAGTGTCTGAGAGTGTCAGAGTGTTTCAGAGAGTGTCTGAGAGTGTCAGAGAGTGTCAGAGAGTTCCTGAGAGTTCCTGAGTGTGTCAGAGAGTGTCAGAGATTTTCAGAGAGTGTCAGAGAGTGTCACAGAGTGTCAGAGATTGTCAGAGAGTGTCAGAGAGTTTCAGAGAATTTCAGAGAGTGACAGAGATTGTCAGAGAGTGTCAGAGAGTTTCTGAGAGTGTCACAGAGTGTCAAAGAGTTTCAGAGAGTGTGAGAGAGATTTAGAGATTTTCAGAGAGTGTCACTGACTGTCAGAGAGTTTCAGAGAGCTTCAGAGAGTGCCAGAGAGTGTCAGAGATTTTCAGAGAGTTTCAGAGAGTGTCAGACAGTGCCTGAGAGTGTCAGAGAGTGTCAAAGAGTTTCAGAGAGTGTCAGAGAGTTTCAGAGAATTTCAGAGATTTTCTGAGAGTTTCTGAGAGTTTCACAGAGTTTCAGAGAGTGTCAGAGAGAGTCAGAGAGTGATAGAGATTGTCAGAGAGTGTCAGAGAGTTTCTGAGAGTTTTTGAGTGTTTCAGAGAGTGTCAGAGAGTTTCAGAGAGTGTCACAGAGTGTCAGAGTGTTTCAGAGAGTTTCAGAGTTTCTGAGAGTTTCTGAGAGTGTCAGAGAATTTCAGAGAATTTCAGAGAGTTTCAGAGAGTTTCAGAGAGTGTCAGAAAGTTTCAGAGAGTGTCAGATAGTGTCAGAGAGTTTCAGAGAGTGTCAGACAGTTTCAGAGAGCTTCAGAGAGTGTCAGAGATTTTCAGAGATTTTCAGAGAGTTTCAGAGAGTTTCAGAGAGTGTCAGAAAGTTTCAGAGAGTGTCACAGAGTGTCAGAGAGTTTGAGAGAGCTTCAGAGAGCGTCAGAGAGTGTCAGAGATTTTCAGAGAGTTTCAGAGAGTGTCAGACAGTGCCTGAGAGTGTCAGAGAGTGTCAAAGAGTTTCATGGAGTGTCAGTGAGTGTCAGAGAGTGTCAGAGAGTTTCAGAGAGTGTCAGAGAGTGTCAAAGAGTTTCAGAGAGTGTCAGAGAGTTTCAGAGAGTGTCAGAGAGTTTCAGAGAGTGTCAGAGAGTTCTTGAGAGTGTCAGAGAGCGCCAGTGAGTTTCTGAGAGTTTCTGAGTGTGTCGGAGAGTGTCAGAGATTTTCAGGGAGTGTTACAAATTGTCAGAGTGTGTCAGAGAGTGTCAGAGAGTTTCAGAGAGTGTCAGAGCGGGTCAGAGATTTTTAGAGAGTTTCTGAGAGTTTCACAGCGTGTCAGAGAGTTTCAGAGAGCTTCAGAGAGTGTCAGAGTGTCTCTGAGAGTTTCAGAGAATGTCAGAGAGTGTCAGAGAGTTTCAGACAGTGTCAGAGAGTGTCAGAGAGTTTCTCAGTGTGTCAGAGAGTGTCAGAGAGTTTCAGAGAGTTTCGGAGAGTGTCACAGAGCTTCTGAGAGTTTCTGAGTTTGTCAGAGAGTGTCAGAGAGTGTCAGAGAGTTTCGTAGAGTGTCACAGATTGTCAGGGAGTGTCAGAGAGTTTCAGAGAATTTCAGACAGTTTGAGAGAGTTTCTGAGAGTGCAGACAGTGTCAGAAAGTTTCAGAGAGTGTCAGAGAGTTTCAGAGATTTTCTGAGAGTTTCAGAGTGTTTCAGTGAGGGTCAGAGAGTTTCAGAGTGTGTCAGAGGGTTTCAGATTGTTTCAGAGAGTGTCTGAGAGTGTCAGAGTGTTTCAGAGAGTGCCTGAGAGTGTCAGAGAGTGTCAGAGAGTTCCTGAGAGTTCCTGAGTGTGTCAGAGAGTGTCAGAGATTTTCAGGGAGTGTTACAAATTGTCAGAGTGTGTCAGAGAGTGTCAGAGAGTTTCAGAGAGTGTCAGAGCGGGTCAGAGATTTTTAGAGGGTTTCTGAGAGTTTCACAGCGTGTCAGAGAGTTTCAGAGAGCTTCAGAGAGTGTCAGAGTGTCTCTGAGAGTTTCAGAGAATGTCAGAGAGTGTCAGAGAGTTTCAGAGGGTGTCAGAGAGTGTCAGAGAGTTTCTCAGTGTGTCAGAGAGTGTCAGAGAGTTTCAGAGAGTTTCTGAGAGTGTCACAGAGCTTCTGAGAGTTTCTGAGTTTGTCAGAGAGTGTCAGAGAGTGTCAGAGAGTTTCGTAGAGTGTCACAGATTGTCAGGGAGTGTCAGAGAGTTTCAGAGAATTTCAGACAGTTTGAGAGAGTTTCTGAGAGTGCAGACAGTGTCAGAAAGTTTCAGAGAGTGTCAGTGAGTGTCAGAGAGTGTCAGAGAGTTTCAGAGAGTGTCAAAGAGTTTCAGAGAGTGTCAGAGAGTTTCAGAGATTGTCAGAGAGTTTCAGAGAGTGTCAGAGAGTTTTTGAGAGTGTCAGAGAGCGCCAGAGAGTTTCTGAGAGTTTCTGAGTGTGTCGGAGAGTGTCAGAGATTTTCAGGGAGTGTTACAAATTGCCAGAGTGTGTCAGAGAGTGTCAGAGATTTTCAGAGAGTGTCAGAGCGGGTCAGAGATTTTTAGAGAGTTTCTGAGAGTTTCACAGCGTGTCAGAGAGTTTCAGAGAGCTTCAGAGAGTGTCAGAGTGTCTCTGAGAGTTTCAGAGAATGTCAGAGAGTGTCAGAGAGTTTCAGACAGTGTCAGAGAGTGTCAGAGAGTTTCTCAGTGTGTCAGAGAGTGTCAGAGAGTTTCAGAGAGTTTCTGAGAGTGTCACAGAGCTTCTGAGAGTTTCTGAGTTTGTCAGAGAGTGTCAGAGAGTGTCAGAGAGTTTCGTAGAGTGTCACAGATTGTCAGGGAGTGTCAGAGAGTTTCAGAGAATTTCAGACAGTTTGAGAGAGTTTCTGAGAGTGCAGACAGTGTCAGAAAGTTTCAGAGAGTGTCAGAGAGTGTCAGAGAGTGTCAGAGAGTTTCAGAGATTTTCTGAGAGTTTCAGAGTGTTTCAGTGAGGGTCAGAGAGTTTCAGAGTGTGTCAGAGGGTTTCAGATTGTTTCAGAGAGTGTCTGAGAGTGTCAGAGTGTTTCAGAGAGTATCTGAGAGTGTCAGAGAGTGTCAGAGAGTTCCTGAGTGTGTCAGAGAGTGTCAGAGATTTTCAGAGAGTGTCAGAGAGTGTCAGAGAGTTTCAGAGATTTTCTGAGAGTTTCAGAGTGTTTCAGTGAGGGTCAGAGAGTTTCAGAGAGTGTCTGAGAGTGTCAGAGTGTTTCAGAGAGTGTCTGAGAGTGTCAGAGAGTGTCAGAGAGTTCCTGAGAGTTCCTGAGTGTGTCAGAGAGTGTCAGAGATTTTCAGAGAGTGTCAGAGAGTGTCACAGAGTGTCAGAGATTGTCAGAGAGTGTCAGAGAGTTTCAGAGAATTTCAGAGATTGACAGAGATTGTCAGAGAGTGTCAGAGAGTTTCTGAGAGTTTTTGAGTGTTTCAGAGAGTGTCAGAGAGTTTCAGAGAGTGTCACAGAGTGTCAAAGAGTTTCAGAGAGTGTGAGAGAGATTTAGAGATTTTCAGAGAGTGTCACTGAGTGTCAGAGAGTTTCAGAGAGCTTCAGAGAGTGCCAGAGAGTGTCAGAGATTTTCAGAGAGTTTCAGAGAGTGTCAGACAGTGCCTGAGAGTGTCAGAGAGTGTCAAAGAGTTTCAGAGAGTGTCAGAGAGTTTCAGAGAATTTCAGAGATTTTCTGAGAGTTTCTGAGAGTTTCACAGAGTTTCAGAGAGTGTCAGAGAGAGTCAGAGAGTGATAGAGATTGTCAGAGAGTGTCAGAGAGTTTCTGAGAGATTTTGAGTGTTTCAGAGAGTGTCAGAGAGTTTCAGAGAGTGTCACAGAGTGTCAGAGTGTTTCAGAGAGTTTCAGAGTTTCTGAGAGTTTCTGAGAGTGTCAGAGAATTTCAGAGAATTTCAGAGAATTTCAGAGAGTTTCAGAGAGTGTCAGAAAGTTTCAGAGAGTGTCAGATAGTGTCAGAGAGTTTCAGAGAGTGTCAGAGAGTTTCAGAGAGCTTCAGAGAGTGTCAGAGATTTTCAGAGATTTTCAGAGAGTTTCAGAGAGTTTCAGAGAGTGTCAGAAAGTTTCAGAGAGTGTCACAGAGTGTCAGAGAGTTTGAGAGAGCTTCAGAGAGCGTCAGAGAGTGTCAGAGATTTTCAGAGAGTTTCAGAGAGTGTCAGACAGTGCCTGAGAGTGTCAGAGAGTGTCAAAGAGTTTCATGGAGTGTCAGTGAGTGTCAGAGAGTGTCAGAGAGTTTCAGAGAGTGTCAGAGAGTGTCAAAGAGTTTCAGAGAGTGTCAGAGAGTTTCAGAGAGTGTCAGAGAGTTTCAGAGAGTGTCAGAGAGTTCTTGAGAGTGTCAGAGAGCGCCAGTGAGTTTCTGAGAGTTTCTGAGTGTGTCGGAGAGTGTCAGAGATTTTCAGGGAGTGTTACAAATTGTCAGAGTGTGTCAGAGAGTGTCAGAGAGTTTCAGAGAGTGTCAGAGCGGGTCAGAGATTTTTAGAGAGTTTCTGAGAGTTTCACAGCGTGTCAGAGAGTTTCAGAGAGCTTCAGAGAGTGTCAGAGTGTCTCTGAGAGTTTCAGAGAATGTCAGAGAGTGTCAGAGAGTTTCAGACAGTGTCAGAGAGTGTCAGAGAGTTTCTCAGTGTGTCAGAGAGTGTCAGAGAGTTTCAGAGAGTTTCGGAGAGTGTCACAGAGCTTCTGAGAGTTTCTGAGTTTGTCAGAGAGTGTCAGAGAGTGTCAGAGAGTTTCGTAGAGTGTCACAGATTGTCAGGGAGTGTCAGAGAGTTTCAGAGAATTTCAGACAGTTTGAGAGAGTTTCTGAGAGTGCAGACAGTGTCAGAAAGTTTCAGAGAGTGTCAGAGAGTTTCAGAGATTTTCTGAGAGTTTCAGAGTGTTTCAGTGAGGGTCAGAGAGTTTCAGAGTGTGTCAGAGGGTTTCAGATTGTTTCAGAGAGTGTCTGAGAGTGTCAGAGTGTTTCAGAGAGTGCCTGAGAGTGTCAGAGAGTGTCAGAGAGTTCCTGAGAGTTCCTGAGTGTGTCAGAGAGTGTCAGAGATTTTCAGGGAGTGTTACAAATTGTCAGAGTGTGTCAGAGAGTGTCAGAGAGTTTCAGAGAGTGTCAGAGCGGGTCAGAGATTTTTAGAGGGTTTCTGAGAGTTTCACAGCGTGTCAGAGAGTTTCAGAGAGCTTCAGAGAGTGTCAGAGTGTCTCTGAGAGTGTCAGAGAGTGTCAAAGAGTTTCAGAGAGTGTCAGTGAGTGTCAGATGGTGTCAGAGAGTTTCAGAGAGTGTCAGAGAGTGTAAAGGAGTTTCAGAGAGTGTCAGAGAGTGTCAGAGAGTTTCAGAGAGTGTCTGAGCGTGTCAGAGATTGCCAGAGAGTTTCTGAGAGATTCTGAGTGTGTCAGAGAGTGTCAGAGAGTTTCAGAGATTGTCACAGACTGTCAGAGAGTGTCAGAGAGATTGCAGAGAGTATCAGAGAGTGTCAGAGAGAGTCAGAGAGTGATAGAGATTGTCAGAGAGTGTCAGAGAGTTTCTGAGAGTTTTTGAGTGTTTCAGAGAGTGTCAGAGAGCTTCAGAGAGTGTCACAGTGTGTCAGAGTGTTTCAGAGAGTTTCAGAGAGTTTCTGAGAGTTTCTGAGAGTGTCAGAGAATTTCAGAGAGTTTCAGAGAGTGTCAGAAAGTTTCAGAGAGTGTCAGATAGTGTCAGAGAGTTTCAGAGAGTTTCAGAGAGTGTCAGAGAGCTTGAGAGAGCTTCAGGGAGTGTCAGAGAGTGTCAGAGATTTTCAGAGAGTTTCAGAGAGTGTCAGACAGTGCCTGAGAGTGTCAGAGAGTTTCAGAGAGTGTCAGAGAGTGTCAAAGATTTTCATGGAGTGTCAGTGAGTGTCAGAGAGTGTCAGAGAGTTTCAGAGAGTGTCAAAGAGTTTCAGAGAGTGTCAGAGAGTTTCAGAGAGTGTCAGAGAGTTTCAGAGAGTGTCAGAGAGTTTTTGAGAGTGTCAGAGAGCGCCAGAGAGTTTCTGAGAGTTTCTGAGTGTGTCGGAGAGTGTCAGAGATTTTCAGGGAGTGTTACAAATTGTCAGAGTGTGTCAGAGAGTGTCAGAGAGTTTCAGAGAGTGTCAGAGCGGGTCAGAGATTTTTAGAGAGTTTCTGAGAGTTTCACAGCGTGTCAGAGAGTTTCAGAGAGCTTCAGAGAGTGTCAGAGTGTCTCTGAGAGTTTCAGAGAATGTCAGAGAGTGTCAGAGAGTTTCAGACAGTGTCAGAGAGTGTCAGAGAGTTTCTCAGTGTGTCAGAGAGTGTCAGAGAGTTTCAGAGAGTTTCGGAGAGTGTCACAGAGCTTCTGAGAGTTTCTGAGTTTGTCAGAGAGTGTCAGAGAGTGTCAGAGAGTTTCGTAGAGTGTCACAGATTGTCAGGGAGTGTCAGAGAGTTTCAGAGAATTTCAGACAGTTTGAGAGAGTTTCTGAGAGTGCAGACAGTGTCAGAAAGTTTCAGAGAGTGTCAGAGAGTGTCAGAGAGTTTCAGAGATTTTCTGAGAGTTTCAGAGTGTTTCAGTGAGGGTCAGAGAGTTTCAGAGTGTGTCAGAGGGTTTCAGATTGTTTCAGAGAGTGTCTGAGAGTGTCAGAGAGTTTCAGAGAGTGTCAGAGAGTGTCAAAGATTTTCATGGAGTGTCAGTGAGTGTCAGAGAGTGTCAGAGAGTTTCAGAGAGTGTCAAAGAGTTTCAGAGAGTGTCAGAGAGTTTCAGAGAGTGTCAGAGAGTTTCAGAGAGTGTCAGAGAGTTTTTGAGAGTGTCAGAGAGCGCCAGAGAGTTTCTGAGAGTTTCTGAGTGTGTCGGAGAGTGTCAGAGATTTTCAGGGAGTGTTACAAATTGTCAGAGTGTGTCAGAGAGTGTCAGAGAGTTTCAGAGAGTGTCAGAGCGGGTCAGAGATTTTTAGAGAGTTTCTGAGAGTTTCACAGCGTGTCAGAGAGTTTCAGAGAGCTTCAGAGAGTGTCAGAGTGTCTCTGAGAGTTTCAGAGAATGTCAGAGAGTGTCAGAGAGTTTCAGACAGTGTCAGAGAGTGTCAGAGAGTTTCTCAGTGTGTCAGAGAGTGTCAGAGAGTTTCAGAGAGTTTCGGAGAGTGTCACAGAGCTTCTGAGAGTTTCTGAGTTTGTCAGAGAGTGTCAGAGAGTGTCAGAGAGTTTCGTAGAGTGTCACAGATTGTCAGGGAGTGTCAGAGAGTTTCAGAGAATTTCAGACAGTTTGAGAGAGTTTCTGAGAGTGCAGACAGTGTCAGAAAGTTTCAGAGAGTGTCAGAGAGTGTCAGAGAGTTTCAGAGATTTTCTGAGAGTTTCAGAGTGTTTCAGTGAGGGTCAGAGAGTTTCAGAGTGTGTCAGAGGGTTTCAGATTGTTTCAGAGAGTGTCTGAGAGTGTAGGAGAGTTCCTGAGTGTGTCAGAGAGTGTCAGAGATTTTCAGAGAGTGTCAGAGAGTGTCACAGAGTGTCAGAGATTGTCAGAGAGTGTCAGAGAGTTTCAGAGAATTTCAGAGATTTTCTGAGAGTTTCTGAGAGTTTCACAGACTTTCAGAGAGTGTCAGAGTGAGTCAGAGAGTGATAGAGATTGTCAGAGAGTTTCAGAGAGTTTCTGAGAGTTTTTGAGTGTTTCAGAGAGTGTCAGAGAGTTTCAGAGAGTGTCACAGAGTGTCAAAGAGTTTCAGAGAGTGTCAGAGAGTTTTAGAGATTTTCAGAGAGTGTCACTGAGTGTCAGAGAGTTTGAGAGAGCTTCAGAGAGTGCCAGAGAGTGTCAGAGATTTTCAGAGAGTTTCAGAGAGTGTCAGACAGTGCCTGAGAGTGTCAGAGAGTGTCAAAGAGTTTCAGAGAGTGTCAGAGAGTTTCAGAGAATTTCAGAGATTTTCTGAGAGTTTCTGAGAGTTTCACAGAGTTTCAGAGAGTGTCAGAGAGAGTCAGAGAGTGATAGAGATTGTCAGAGAGTGTCAGAGAGTTTCTGAGAGTTTTTGAGTGTTTCAGAGAGTGTCAGAGAGTTTCAGAGAGTGTCACAGAGTGTCAGAGTGTTTCAGAGAGTTTCAGAGTTTCTCAGAGTTTCTGAGAGTGTCAGAGAATTTCAGAGAATTTCAGAGAGTTTCAGAGAGTTTCAGAGAGTGTCAGAAAGCTTCAGAGAGTGTCAGATAGTGTCAGAGAGTTTCAGAGAGTGTCACAGAGTGTCAGAGAGTTTCAGAGAGCTTCAGAGAGTGTCAGAGAGTGTCAGAGATTTTCAGAGAGTTTTAGAGAGTGTCAGAGAGTTTCAGAGAGTGTCAGACAGTGCCTGAGAGTGTCAGAGAGTGTCAAAGAGTTTCAGAGAGTGTCAGTGAGTGTCAGAGAGTGTCAGAGAGTTTCAGAGAGTGTCAGAGAGTGTAAAGGAGTTTCAGAGAGTGTCAGAGAGTGTCAGAGAGTTTCAGAGAGCGTCTGAGCGTGTCAGAGATTGCCAGAGAGTTTCTGAGAGATTCTGAGTGTGTCAGAGAGTGTCAGAGTGTCAGAGAGTTTCAGAGAGTGTCACAGACTGTCAGAGTGTCAGAGAGATTGCCGAGAGTATCAGAGAGTGTCAGAGAGCTTCAGAGAATGTCAGAGAGTTTCAGAGAGTTTCAGACAGCTTCAGAGAGTGTCAGACAGTGTCAGATAGTGACAGAGAGTTTCAATGAGTGTCAGAGAGTTTCAGAGAGTTTCAGAGAGTGTCAGAGAATGTCAAAGAGTTTCTGAGAGTTTCTGAGTGTTTCAGAGAGTGTCACAGAGTTTCAGAGAGTGTTACAGTGTGTCAGAGAGTTACAGAGAGCTTCAGAGAGTGCCAGAGAGTGTCAGAGATTTTCAGAAAGTTTCGGAGAGTTTCAGACAGTGCCTGAGAGTGTCAGAGAGTGTCAAAGAGTTTCAGAGAGTGTCAGAGAGTTTCAGAGAATTTCAGAGATTTTCTGAGAGTTTCTGAGAGTTTCACAGAGTTTCAGAGAGTGTCAGAGAGAGTCAGAGAGTGATAGAGATTGTCAGAGAGTGTCAGAGAGTTTCTGAGAGTTTTTGAGTGTTTCAGAGAGTGTCAGAGAGTTTCAGAGAGTGTCACAGAGTGTCAGAGTGTTTCAGAGAGTTTCAGAGTTTCTGAGAGTTTCTGAGAGTGTCAGAGAATTTCAGAGAATTTCAGAGAGTTTCAGAGAGTTTCAGAGAGTGTCAGAAAGTTTCAGAGAGTGTCAGATAGTGTCAGAGAGTTTCAGAGAGTGTCACAGAGTGTCAGAGAGTTTCAGAGAGCTTCAGAGAGTGTCAGAGAGTGTCAGAGATTTTCAGAGAGTTTCAGAGAGTGTCAGAGAGTTTCAGAGAGTGTCAGACAGTGCCTGAGAGTGTCAGAGAGTGTCAAAGAGTTTCAGAGAGTGTCAGTGAGTGTCAGAAGGTGTCAGAGAGTTTCAGAGAGTGTCAGAGAGTGTAAAGGAGTTTCAGAGAGTGTCAGAGAGTGTCAGAGAGTTTCAGAGAGTGTCTGAGCGTGTCAGAGATTGCCAGAGAGTTTCTGAGAGATTCTGAGTGTGTCAGAGAGTGTCAGAGAGTTTCAGAGAGTGTCACAGACTGTCAGAGTGTCAGAGAGATTGCAGAGAGTATCAGAGAGTGTCAGAGAGAGTCAGAGAGTGATAGAGATTGTCAGAGAGTGTCAGAGAGTTTCTGAGAGTTTTTGAGTGTTTCAGAGAGTGTCAGAGAGCTTCAGAGAGTGTCACAGTGTGTCAGAGTGTTTCAGAGAGTTTCAGAGAGTTTCTGAGAGTTTCTGAGAGTGTCAGAGAATTTCAGAGAGTTTCAGAGAGTTTCAGAGAGTGTCAGAAAGTTTCAGAGAGTGTCAGATAGTGTCAGAGAGTTTCAGAGAGTGTCACAGAGTGTCAGAGAGTTTGAGAGAGCTTCAGGGAGTGTCAGAGAGTGTCAGAGATTTTCAGAGAGTTTCAGAGAGTGTCAGACAGTGCCTGAGAGTGTCAGAGAGTGTCAAAGAGTTTCATGGAGTGTCAGTGAGTGTCAGAGAGTGTCAGAGAGTTTCAGAGAGTGTCAAAGAGTTTCAGAGAGTGTCAGAGAGTTTCAGAGAGTGTCAGAGAGTTTCAGAGAGTGTCAGAGAGTTTTTGAGAGTGTCAGAGAGCGCCAGAGAGTTTCTGAGAGTTTCTGAGTGTGTCGGAGAGTGTCAGAGATTTTCAGGGAGTGTCAGAGCGGGTCAGAGATTTTTAGAGAGTTTCTGAGAGTTTCACAGCGTGTCAGAGAGTTTCAGAGAGCTTCAGAGAGTGTCAGAGTGTCTCTGAGAGTTTCAGAGAATGTCAGAGAGTGTCAGAGAGTTTCAGACAGTGTCAGAGAGTGTCAGAGAGTTTCTCAGTGTGTCAGAGAGTGTCAGAGAGTTTCAGAGAGTTTCGGAGAGTGTCACAGAGCTTCTGAGAGTTTCTGAGTTTGTCAGAGAGTGTCAGAGAGTGTCAGAGAGTTTCGTAGAGTGTCACAGATTGTCAGGGAGTGTCAGAGAGTTTCAGAGAATTTCAGACAGTTTGAGAGAGTTTCTGAGAGTGCAGACAGTGTCAGAAAGTTTCAGAGAGTGTCAGAGATTGTCAGAGAGTGTCAGAGAGTTTCAGAGATTTTCTGAGAGTTTCAGAGTGTTTCAGTGAGGGTCAGAGAGTGTCAGAGAGTTTCAGAGAGTTTCAGAGAGTGTCAGAGAATGTCAGAGAGTTTCTGAGAGTTTCTGAGTGTTTCAGAGAGTGTCACAGAGTTTCAGAGAGTGTTACAGAGTGTCAGAGAGTTACAGAGAGCTTCAGAGAGTGCCAGAGAGTGTCAGAGATTTTCAGAAAGTTTCAGAGAGTTTCAGAGAGTGTCAGAGAGTTTCAGAGAATTTCAGAGATTTTCTGAGAGTTTCTGAGAGTTTCACAGAGTTTCAGAGAGTGTCAGAGAGAGTCAGAGAGTGATAGAGATTGTCAGAGAGTGTCAGAGAGTTTCAGAGAGTTTCTGAGAGTGTCACAGAGCTTCTGAGAGTTTCTGAGTTTGTCAGAGAGTGTCAGAGAGTGTCAGAGAGTTCCGTAGAGTGTCACAGATTGTCAGGGAGTGTCAGAGAGTTTCAGAGAATTTCAGACAGTTTGAGAGAGTTTCTGAGAGTGCAGACAGTGTCAGAAAGTTTCAGAGAGTGTCAGAGAGTGTCAGAGAGTGTCAGAGAGTTTCAGAGATTTTCTGAGAGTTTCAGAGTGTTTCAGTGAGGGTCAGAGAGTTTCAGAGTGTGTCAGAGGGTTTCAGATTGTTTCAGAGAGTGTCTGAGAGTGTCAGAGTGTTTCAGAGAGTATCTGAGAGTGTCAGAGAGTGTCCGAGAGTTCCTGAGTGTGTCAGAGAGTGTCAGAGATTTTCAGAGAGTGTCAGAGAGTGTCACAGAGTGTCAGAGATTGTCAGAGAGTGTCAGAGAGTTTCAGAGAATTTCAGAGATTTTCTGAGAGTTTCTGAGAGTTTCACAGACTTTCAGAGAGTGTCAGAGTGAGTCAGAGAGTGATAGAGATTGTCAGAGAGTTTCAGAGAGTTTCTGAGAGTTTTTGAGTGTTTCAGAGAGTGTCAGAGAGTTTCAGAGAGTGTCACAGAGTGTCAAAGAGTTTCAGAGAGTGTCAGAGAGTTTTAGAGATTTTCAGAGAGTGTCACTGAGTGTCAGAGAGTTTGAGAGAGCTTCAGAGAGTGCCAGAGAGTGTCAGAGATTTTCAGAGAGTTTCAGAGAGTGTCAGACAGTGCCTGAGAGTGTCAGAGAGTGTCAAAGAGTTTCAGAGAGTGTCAGAGAGTTTCAGAGAATTTCAGAGATTTTCTGAGAGTTTCTGAGAGTTTCACAGAGTTTCAGAGAGTGTCAGAGAGAGTCAGAGAGTGATAGAGATTGTCAGAGAGTGTCAGAGAGTTTCTGAGAGTTTTTGAGTGTTTCAGAGAGTGTCAGAGAGTTTCAGAGAGTGTCACAGAGTGTCAGAGTGTTTCAGAGAGTTTCAGAGTTTCTCAGAGTTTCTGAGAGTGTCAGAGAATTTCAGAGAATTTCAGAGAGTTTCAGAGAGTTTCAGAGAGTGTCAGAAAGCTTCAGAGAGTGTCAGATAGTGTCAGAGAGTTTCAGAGAGTGTCACAGAGTGTCAGAGAGTTTCAGAGAGCTTCAGAGAGTGTCAGAGAGTGTCAGAGATTTTCAGAGAGTTTTAGAGAGTGTCAGAGAGTTTCAGAGAGTGTCAGACAGTGCCTGAGAGTGTCAGAGAGTGTCAAAGAGTTTCAGAGAGTGTCAGTGAGTGTCAGAGAGTGTCAGAGAGTTTCAGAGAGTGTCAGAGAGTGTAAAGGAGTTTCAGAGAGTGTCAGAGAGTGTCAGAGAGTTTCAGAGAGCGTCTGAGCGTGTCAGAGATTGCCAGAGAGTTTCTGAGAGATTCTGAGTGTGTCAGAGAGTGTCAGAGTGTCAGAGAGTTTCAGAGAGTGTCACAGACTGTCAGAGAGTGTCAGAGAGATTGCCGAGAGTATCAGAGAGTGTCAGAGAGCTTCAGAGAATGTCAGAGAGTTTCAGAGAGTTTCAGACAGCTTCAGAGAGTGTCAGACAGTGTCAGATAGTGACAGAGAGTTTCAATGAGTGTCAGAGAGTTTCAGAGAGTTTCAGAGAGTGTCAGAGAATGTCAGAGAGTTTCTGAGAGTTTCTGAGTGTTTCAGAGAGTGTCACAGAGTTTCAGAGAGTGTTACAGTGTGTCAGAGAGTTACAGAGAGCTTCAGAGAGTGCCAGAGAGTGTCAGAGATTTTCAGAAAGTTTCAGAGAGTTTCAGACAGTGCCTGAGAGTGTCAGAGAGTGTCAAAGAGTTTCAGAGAGTGTCAGAGAGTTTCAGAGAATTTCAGAGATTTTCTGAGAGTTTCTGAGAGTTTCACAGAGTTTCAGAGAGTGTCAGAGAGAGTCAGAGAGTGATAGAGATTGTCAGAGAGTGTCAGAGAGTTTCTGAGAGTTTTTGAGTGTTTCAGAGAGTGTCAGAGAGTTTCAGAGAGTGTCACAGAGTGTCAGAGTGTTTCAGAGAGTTTCAGAGTTTCTGAGAGTTTCTGAGAGTGTCAGAGAATTTCAGAGAATTTCAGAGAGTTTCAGAGAGTTTCAGAGAGTGTCAGAAAGTTTCAGAGAGTGTCAGATAGTGTCAGAGAGTTTCAGAGAGTGTCACAGAGTGTCAGAGAGTTTCAGAGAGCTTCAGAGAGTGTCAGAGAGTGTCAGAGATTTTCAGAGAGTTTCAGAGAGTGTCAGAGAGTTTCAGAGAGTGTCAGACAGTGCCTGAGAGTGTCAGAGAGTGTCAAAGAGTTTCAGAGAGTGTCAGTGAGTGTCAGAAGGTGTCAGAGAGTTTCAGAGAGTGTCAGAGAGTGTAAAGGAGTTTCAGAGAGTGTCAGAGAGTGTCAGAGAGTTTCAGAGAGTGTCTGAGCGTGTCAGAGATTGCCAGAGAGTTTCTGAGAGATTCTGAGTGTGTCAGAGAGTGTCAGAGAGTTTCAGAGAGTGTCACAGACTGTCAGAGAGTGTCAGAGAGATTGCAGAGAGTATCAGAGAGTGTCAGAGAGAGTCAGAGAGTGATAGAGATTGTCAGAGAGTGTCAGAGAGTTTCTGAGAGTTTTTGAGTGTTTCAGAGAGTGTCAGAGAGCTTCAGAGAGTGTCACAGTGTGTCAGAGTGTTTCAGAGAGTTTCAGAGAGTTTCTGAGAGTTTCTGAGAGTGTCAGAGAATTTCAGAGAGTTTCAGAGAGTTTCAGAGAGTGTCAGAAAGTTTCAGAGAGTGTCAGATAGTGTCAGAGAGTTTCAGAGAGTGTCACAGAGTGTCAGAGAGTTTGAGAGAGCTTCAGGGAGTGTCAGAGAGTGTCAGAGATTTTCAGAGAGTTTCAGAGAGTGTCAGACAGTGCCTGAGAGTGTCAGAGAGTGTCAAAGAGTTTCATGGAGTGTCAGTGAGTGTCAGAGAGTGTCAGAGAGTTTCAGAGAGTGTCAAAGAGTTTCAGAGAGTGTCAGAGAGTTTCAGAGAGTGTCAGAGAGTTTCAGAGAGTGTCAGAGAGTTTTTGAGAGTGTCAGAGAGCGCCAGAGAGTTTCTGAGAGTTTCTGAGTGTGTCGGAGAGTGTCAGAGATTTTCAGGGAGTGTCAGAGCGGGTCAGAGATTTTTAGAGAGTTTCTGAGAGTTTCACAGCGTGTCAGAGAGTTTCAGAGAGCTTCAGAGAGTGTCAGAGTGTCTCTGAGTGTTTCAGAGAATGTCAGAGAGTGTCAGAGAGTTTCAGACAGTGTCAGAGAGTGTCAGAGAGTTTCTCAGTGTGTCAGAGAGTGTCAGAGAGTTTCAGAGAGTTTCGGAGAGTGTCACAGAGCTTCTGAGAGTTTCTGAGTTTGTCAGAGAGTGTCAGAGAGTGTCAGAGAGTTTCGTAGAGTGTCACAGATTGTCAGGGAGTGTCAGAGAGTTTCAGAGAATTTCAGACAGTTTGAGAGAGTTTCTGAGAGTGCAGACAGTGTCAGAAAGTTTCAGAGAGTGTCAGAGATTGTCAGAGAGTGTCAGAGAGTTTCAGAGATTTTCTGAGAGTTTCAGAGTGTTTCAGTGAGGGTCAGAGAGTGTCAGAGAGTTTCAGAGAGTTTCAGAGAGTGTCAGAGAATGTCAGAGAGTTTCTGAGAGTTTCTGAGTGTTTCAGAGAGTGTTACAGAGTATCAGAGAGTTACAGAGAGCTTCAGAGAGTGCCAGAGAGTGTCAGAGATTTTCAGAAAGTTTCAGAGAGTTTCAGACAGTGCCTGAGAGTGTCAGAGAGTGTCAAAGAGTTTCAGAGAGTGTCAGAGAGTTTCAGAGAATTTCAGAGATTTTCTGAGAGTTTCTGAGAGTTTCACAGAGTTTCAGAGAGTGTCAGAGAGAGTCAGAGAGTGATAGAGATTGTCAGAGAGTGTCAGAGAGTTTCTGAGAGTTTTTGAGTGTTTCAGAGAGTGTCAGAGAGTTTCAGAGAGTGTCACAGAGTGTCAGAGTGTTTCAGAGAGTTTCAGAGTTTCTGAGAGTTTCTGAGAGTGTCAGAGAATTTCAGAGAATTTCAGAGAGTTTCAGAGAGTTTCAGAGAGTGTCAGAGAGTTTCAGAGAGTGTCAGAGAGTGTAAAGGAGTTTCAGAGAGTGTCAGAGAGTGTCAGAGAGTTTCAGAGAGCGTCTGAGCGTGTCAGAGATTGCCAGAGAGTTTCTGAGAGATTCTGAGTGTGTCAGAGAGTGTCAGAGAGTGTCAGAGAGTTTCAGAGAGTGTCACAGACTGTCAGAGAGTGTCAGAGAGATTGCCGAGAGTATCAGAGAGTGTCAGAGAGCTTCAGAGAATGTCAGAGAGTTTCAGAGAGTTTCAGACAGCTTCAGAGAGTGTCAGACAGTGTCAGATAGTGACAGAGAGTTTCAATGAGTGTCAGAGAGTTTCAGAGAGTTTCAGAGAGTGTCAGAGAATGTCAGAGAGTTTCTGAGAGTTTCTGAGTGTTTCAGAGAGTGTCACAGAGTTTCAGAGAGTGTTACAGAGTGTCAGAGAGTTACAGAGAGCTTCAGAGAGTGCCAGAGAGTGTCAGAGATTTTCAGAAAGTTTCAGAGAGTTTCAGACAGTGCCTGAGAGTGTCAGAGAGTGTCAAAGAGTTTCAGAGAGTGTCAGAGAGTTTCAGAGAATTTCAGAGATTTTCTGAGAGTTTCTGAGAGTTTCACAGAGTTTCAGAGAGTGTCAGAGAGAGTCAGAGAGTGATAGAGATTGTCAGAGAATGTCAGAGAGTTTCTGAGAGTTTCTGAGTGTTTCAGAGATTGTTACAGAGTATCAGAGAGTTACAGAGAGCTTCAGAGAGTGCCAGAGAGTGTCAGAGATTTTCAGAAAGTTTCAGAGAGTTTCAGACAGTGCCTGAGAGTGTCAGAGAGTGTCAAAGAGTTTCAGAGAGTGTCAGAGAGTTTCAGAGAATTTCAGAGATTTTCTGAGAGTTTCTGAGAGTTTCACAGAGTTTCAGAGAGTGTCAGAGAGAGTCAGAGAGTGATAGAGATTGTCAGAGAGTGTCAGAGAGTTTCTGAGAGTTTTTGAGTGTTTCAGAGAGTGTCAGAGAGTTTCAGAGAGTGTCACAGAGTGTCAGAGTGTTTCAGAGAGTTTCAGAGTTTCTGAGAGTTTCTGAGAGTGTCAGAGAATTTCAGAGAATTTCAGAGAGTTTCAGAGAGTTTCAGAGAGTGTCAGAGAGTTTCAGAGAGTGTCAGAGAGTGTAAAGGAGTTTCAGAGAGTGTCAGAGAGTGTCAGAGAGTTTCAGAGAGCGTCTGAGCGTGTCAGAGATTGCCAGAGAGTTTCTGAGAGATTCTGAGTGTGTCAGAGAGTGTCAGAGAGTGTCAGAGAGTTTCAGAGAGTGTCACAGACTGTCAGAGAGTGTCAGAGAGATTGCCGAGAGTATCAGAGAGTGTCAGAGAGCTTCAGAGAATTTCAGACAGTTTGAGAGAGTTTCTGAGAGTGCAGACAGTGTCAGAAAGTTTCAGAGAGTGTCAGAGAGTGTCAGAGAGTGTCAGAGAGTTTCAGAGATTTTCTGAGAGTTTCAGAGTGTTTCAGTGAGGGTCAGAGAGTTTCAGAGTGTGTCAGAGGGTTTCAGATTGTTTCAGAGAGTGTCTGAGAGTGTCAGAGGGTTTCAGAGAGTATCTGAGAGTGTCAGAGAGTGTCCGAGAGTTCCTGAGTGTGTCAGAGAGTGTCAGAGATTTTCAGAGAGTGTCAGAGAGTGTCACAGAGTGTCAGAGATTGTCAGAGAGTGTCAGAGAGTTTCAGAGAATTTCAGAGATTTTCTGAGAGTTTCTGAGAGTTTCACAGACTTTCAGAGAGTGTCAGAGTGAGTCAGAGAGTGATAGAGATTGTCAGAGAGTTTCAGAGAGTTTCTGAGAGTTTTTGAGTGTTTCAGAGAGTGTCAGAGAGTTTCAGAGAGTGTCACAGAGTGTCAAAGAGTTTCAGAGAGTGTCAGAGAGTTTTAGAGATTTTCAGAGAGTGTCACTGAGTGTCAGAGAGTTTGAGAGAGCTTCAGAGAGTGCCAGAGAGTGTCAGAGATTTTCAGAGAGTTTCAGAGAGTGTCAGACAGTGCCTGAGAGTGTCAGAGAGTGTCAAAGAGTTTCAGAGAGTGTCAGAGAGTTTCAGAGAATTTCAGAGATTTTCTGAGAGTTTCTGAGAGTTTCACAGAGTTTCAGAGAGTGTCAGAGAGAGTCAGAGAGTGATAGAGATTGTCAGAGAGTGTCAGAGAGTTTCTGAGAGTTTTTGAGTGTTTCAGAGAGTGTCAGAGAGTTTCAGAGAGTGTCACAGAGTGTCAGAGTGTTTCAGAGAGTTTCAGAGTTTCTCAGAGTTTCTGAGAGTGTCAGAGAATTTCAGAGAATTTCAGAGAGTTTCAGAGAGTTTCAGAGAGTGTCAGAAAGCTTCAGAGAGTGTCAGATAGTGTCAGAGAGTTTCAGAGAGTGTCACAGAGTGTCAGAGAGTTTCAGAGAGCTTCAGAGAGTGTCAGAGAGTGTCAGAGATTTTCAGAGAGTTTTAGAGAGTGTCAGAGAGTTTCAGAGAGTGTCAGACAGTGCCTGAGAGTGTCAGAGAGTGTCAAAGAGTTTCAGAGAGTGTCAGTGAGTGTCAGAGAGTGTCAGAGAGTTTCAGAGAGTGTCAGAGAGTGTAAAGGAGTTTCAGAGAGTGTCAGAGAGTGTCAGAGAGTTTCAGAGAGCGTCTGAGCGTGTCAGAGATTGCCAGAGAGTTTCTGAGAGATTCTGAGTGTGTCAGAGAGTGTCAGAGTGTCAGAGAGTTTCAGAGAGTGTCACAGACTGTCAGAGAGTGTCAGAGAGATTGCCGAGAGTATCAGAGAGTGTCAGAGAGCTTCAGAGAATGTCAGAGAGTTTCAGAGAGTTTCAGACAGCTTCAGAGAGTGTCAGACAGTGTCAGATAGTGACAGAGAGTTTCAATGAGTGTCAGAGAGTTTCAGAGAGTGTCAGAGAATGTCAGAGAGTTTCTGAGAGTTTCTGAGTGTTTCAGAGAGTGTCACAGAGTTTCAGAGAGTGTTACAGTGTGTCAGAGAGTTACAGAGAGCTTCAGAGAGTGCCAGAGAGTGTCAGAGATTTTCAGAAAGTTTCAGAGAGTTTCAGACAGTGCCTGAGAGTGTCAGAGAGTGTCAAAGAGTTTCAGAGAGTGTCAGAGAGTTTCAGAGAATTTCAGAGATTTTCTGAGAGTTTCTGAGAGTTTCACAGAGTTTCAGAGAGTGTCAGAGAGAGTCAGAGAGTGATAGAGATTGTCAGAGAGTGTCAGAGAGTTTCTGAGAGTTTTTGAGTGTTTCAGAGAGTGTCAGAGAGTTTCAGAGAGTGTCACAGAGTGTCAGAGTGTTTCAGAGAGTTTCAGAGTTTCTGAGAGTTTCTGAGAGTGTCAGAGAATTTCAGAGAATTTCAGAGAGTTTCAGAGAGTTTCAGAGAGTGTCAGAAAGTTTCAGAGAGTGTCAGATAGTGTCAGAGAGTTTCAGAGAGTGTCACAGAGTGTCAGAGAGTTTCAGAGAGCTTCAGAGAGTGTCAGAGAGTGTCAGAGATTTTCAGAGAGTTTCAGAGAGTGTCAGAGAGTTTCAGAGAGTGTCAGACAGTGCCTGAGAGTGTCAGAGAGTGTCAAAGAGTTTCAGAGAGTGTCAGTGAGTGTCAGAAGGTGTCAGAGAGTTTCAGAGAGTGTCAGAGAGTGTAAAGGAGTTTCAGAGAGTGTCAGAGAGTGTCAGAGAGTTTCAGAGAGTGTCTGAGCGTGTCAGAGATTGCCAGAGAGTTTCTGAGAGATTCTGAGTGTGTCAGAGAGTGTCAGAGAGTTTCAGAGAGTGTCACAGACTGTCAGAGAGTGTCAGAGAGATTGCAGAGAGTATCAGAGAGTGTCAGAGAGAGTCAGAGAGTGATAGAGATTGTCAGAGAGTGTCAGAGAGTTTCTGAGAGTTTTTGAGTGTTTCAGAGAGTGTCAGAGAGCTTCAGAGAGTGTCACAGTGTGTCAGAGTGTTTCAGAGAGTTTCAGAGAGTTTCTGAGAGTTTCTGAGAGTGTCAGAGAATTTCAGAGAGTTTCAGAGAGTTTCAGAGAGTGTCAGAAAGTTTCAGAGAGTGTCAGATAGTGTCAGAGAGTTTCAGAGAGTGTCACAGAGTGTCAGAGAGTTTGAGAGAGCTTCAGGGAGTGTCAGAGAGTGTCAGAGATTTTCAGAGAGTTTCAGAGAGTGTCAGACAGTGCCTGAGAGTGTCAGAGAGTGTCAAAGAGTTTCATGGAGTGTCAGTGAGTGTCAGAGAGTGTCAGAGAGTTTCAGAGAGTGTCAAAGAGTTTCAGAGAGTGTCAGAGAGTTTCAGAGAGTGTCAGAGAGTTTCAGAGAGTGTCAGAGAGTTTTTGAGAGTGTCAGAGAGCGCCAGAGAGTTTCTGAGAGTTTCTGAGTGTGTCGGAGAGTGTCAGAGATTTTCAGGGAGTGTCAGAGCGGGTCAGAGATTTTTAGAGAGTTTCTGAGAGTTTCACAGCGTGTCAGAGAGTTTCAGAGAGCTTCAGAGAGTGTCAGAGTGTCTCTGAGTGTTTCAGAGAATGTCAGAGAGTGTCAGAGAGTTTCAGACAGTGTCAGAGAGTGTCAGAGAGTTTCTCAGTGTGTCAGAGAGTGTCAGAGAGTTTCAGAGAGTTTCGGAGAGTGTCACAGAGCTTCTGAGAGTTTCTGAGTTTGTCAGAGAGTGTCAGAGAGTGTCAGAGAGTTTCGTAGAGTGTCACAGATTGTCAGGGAGTGTCAGAGAGTTTCAGAGAATTTCAGACAGTTTGAGAGAGTTTCTGAGAGTGCAGACAGTGTCAGAAAGTTTCAGAGAGTGTCAGAGATTGTCAGAGAGTGTCAGAGAGTTTCAGAGATTTTCTGAGAGTTTCAGAGTGTTTCAGTGAGGGTCAGAGAGTGTCAGAGAGTTTCAGAGAGTTTCAGAGAGTGTCAGAGAATGTCAGAGAGTTTCTGAGAGTTTCTGAGTGTTTCAGAGAGTGTCACAGAGTATCAGAGAGTTACAGAGAGCTTCAGAGAGTGCCAGAGAGTGTCAGAGATTTTCAGAAAGTTTCAGAGAGTTTCAGACAGTGCCTGAGAGTGTCAGAGAGTGTCAAAGAGTTTCAGAGAGTGTCAGAGAGTTTCAGAGAATTTCAGAGATTTTCTGAGAGTTTCTGAGAGTTTCACAGAGTTTCAGAGAGTGTCAGAGAGAGTCAGAGAGTGATAGAGATTGTCAGAGAGTGTCAGAGAGTTTCTGAGAGTTTTTGAGTGTTTCAGAGAGTGTCAGAGAGTTTCAGAGAGTGTCACAGAGTGTCAGAGTGTTTCAGAGAGTTTCAGAGTTTCTGAGAGTTTCTGAGAGTGTCAGAGAATTTCAGAGAATTTCAGAGAGTTTCAGAGAGTTTCAGAGAGTGTCAGAGAGTTTCAGAGAGTGTCAGAGAGTGTAAAGGAGTTTCAGAGAGTGTCAGAGAGTGTCAGAGAGTTTCAGAGAGCGTCTGAGCGTGTCAGAGATTGCCAGAGAGTTTCTGAGAGATTCTGAGTGTGTCAGAGAGTGTCAGAGAGTGTCAGAGAGTTTCAGAGAGTGTCACAGACTGTCAGAGAGTGTCAGAGAGATTGCCGAGAGTATCAGAGAGTGTCAGAGAGCTTCAGAGAATGTCAGAGAGTTTCAGAGAGTTTCAGACAGCTTCAGAGAGTGTCAGACAGTGTCAGATAGTGACAGAGAGTTTCAATGAGTGTCAGAGAGTTTCAGAGAGTTTCAGAGAGTGTCAGAGAATGTCAGAGAGTTTCTGAGAGTTTCTGAGTGTTTCAGAGAGTGTCACAGAGTTTCAGAGAGTGTTACAGAGTGTCAGAGAGTTACAGAGAGCTTCAGAGAGTGCCAGAGAGTGTCAGAGATTTTCAGAAAGTTTCAGAGAGTTTCAGACAGTGCCTGAGAGTGTCAGAGAGTGTCAAAGAGTTTCAGAGAGTGTCAGAGAGTTTCAGAGAATTTCAGAGATTTTCTGAGAGTTTCTGAGAGTTTCACAGAGTTTCAGAGAGTGTCAGAGAGAGTCAGAGAGTGATAGAGATTGTCAGAGAATGTCAGAGAGTTTCTGAGAGTTTCTGAGTGTTTCAGAGATTGTTACAGAGTATCAGAGAGTTACAGAGAGCTTCAGAGAGTGCCAGAGAGTGTCAGAGATTTTCAGAAAGTTTCAGAGAGTTTCAGACAGTGCCTGAGAGTGTCAGAGAGTGTCAAAGAGTTTCAGAGAGTGTCAGAGAGTTTCAGAGAATTTCAGAGATTTTCTGAGAGTTTCTGAGAGTTTCACAGAGTTTCAGAGAGTGTCAGAGAGAGTCAGAGAGTGATAGAGATTGTCAGAGAGTGTCAGAGAGTTTCTGAGAGTTTTTGAGTGTTTCAGAGAGTGTCAGAGAGTTTCAGAGAGTGTCACAGAGTGTCAGAGTGTTTCAGAGAGTTTCAGAGTTTCTGAGAGTTTCTGAGAGTGTCAGAGAATTTCAGAGAATTTCAGAGAGTTTCAGAGAGTTTCAGAGAGTGTCAGAGAGTTTCAGAGAGTGTCAGAGAGTGTAAAGGAGTTTCAGAGAGTGTCAGAGAGTGTCAGAGAGTTTCAGAGAGCGTCTGAGCGTGTCAGAGATTGCCAGAGAGTTTCTGAGAGATTCTGAGTGTGTCAGAGAGTGTCAGAGAGTGTCAGAGAGTTTCAGAGAGTGTCACAGACTGTCAGAGAGTGTCAGAGAGATTGCCGAGAGTATCAGAGAGTGTCAGAGAGCTTCAGAGAATGTCAGAGAGTTTCAGAGAGTTTCAGACAGCTTCAGAGAGTGTCAGACAGTGTCAGATAGTGACAGAGAGTTTCAATGAGTGTCAGAGAGTTTCAGAGAGTTTCAGAGAGTGTCAGAGAATGTCAGAGAGTTTCTGAGAGTTTCTGAGTGTTTCAGAGAGTGTCACAGAGTTTCAGAGAGTGTTACAGAGTGTCAGAGAGTTACAGAGAGCTTCAGAGAGTGCCAGAGAGTGTCAGAGATTTTCAGAAAGTTTCAGAGAGTTTCAGACAGTGCCTGAGAGTGTCAGAGAGTGTCAAAGAGTTTCAGAGAGTGTCAGAGAGTTTCAGAGAATTTCAGAGATTTTCTGAGAGTTTCTGAGAGTTTCACAGAGTTTCAGAGAGTGTCAGAGAGAGTCAGAGAGTGATAGAGATTGTCAGGGTGTCAGAGAGTTTCTGAGAGTTTTTGAGTGTTTCAGAGAGTGTCAGAGAGTTTCAGAGAGTGTCACAGAGTGTCAGAGTGTTTCAGAGAGTTTCAGAGTTTCTGAGAGTGTCAGAGAATTTCAGAGAATTTCAGAGAGTTTCAGAGAGTTTCAGAGAGTGTCAGAGAGTTTCAGAGAGTGTCAGAGAGTGTAAAGGAGTTTCAGAGAGTGTCAGAGAGTGTCAGAGAGTTTCAGAGAGCGTCTGAGCGTGTCAGAGATTGCCAGAGAGTTTCTGAGAGATTCTGAGTGTGTCAGAGAGTGTCAGAGTGTCAGAGAGTTTCAGAGAGTGTCACAGACTGTCAGAGAGTGTCAGAGAGATTGCCGAGAGTATCAGAGAGTGTCAGTGAGCTTCAGAGAATGTCAGAGAGTTTCAGAGAGTTTCAGACAGCTTCAGAGAGTGTCAGACAGTGTCAGATAGTGACAGAGAGTTTCAATGAGTGTCAGAGAGTTTCAGAGAGTTTCAGAGAGTGTCAGAGAATGTCAGAGAGTTTCTGAGAGTTTCTGAGTGTTTCAGAGAGTGTCACAGAGTTTCAGAGAGTGTTACAGTGTGTCAGAGAGTTACAGAGAGCTTCAGAGAGTGCCAGAGAGTGTCAGAGATTTTCAGAAAGTTTCAGAGAGTTTCAGACAGTGCCTGAGAGTGTCAGAGAGTGTCAAAGAGTTTCAGAGAGTGTCAGAGAGTTTCAGAGAATTTCAGAGATTTTCTGAGAGTTTCTGAGAGTTTCACAGAGTTTCAGAGAGTGTCAGAGAGAGTCAGAGAGTGATAGAGAGTTTCTGAGAGTTTTTGAGTGTTTCAGAGAGTGTCAGAGAGTTTCAGAGAGTGTCACAGAGTGTCAGAGTGTTTCAGAGAGTTTCAGAGTTTCTGAGAGTTTCTGAGAGTGTCAGAGAATTTCAGAGAATTTCAGAGAGTTTCAGAGAGTTTCAGAGAGTGTCAGAAAGTTTCAGAGAGTGTCAGATAGTGTCAGAGAGTTTCAGAGAGTGTCACAGAGTGTCAGAGAGTTTCAGAGAGCTTCAGAGAGTGTCAGAGAGTGTCAGAGATTTTCAGAGAGTTTCAGAGAGTGTCAGAGAGTTTCAGAGAGTGTCAGACAGTGCCTGAGAGTGTCAGAGAGTGTCAAAGAGTTTCAGAGAGTGTCAGTGAGTGTCAGAAGGTGTCAGAGAGTTTCAGAGAGTGTCAGAGAGTGTAAAGGAGTTTCAGAGAGTGTCAGAGAGTGTCAGAGAGTTTCAGAGAGTGTCTGAGCGTGTCAGAGATTGCCAGAGAGTTTCTGAGAGATTCTGAGTGTGTCAGAGAGTGTCAGAGAGTTTCAGAGAGTGTCACAGACTGTCAGAGAGTGTCAGAGAGATTGCAGAGAGTATCAGAGAGTGTCAGAGAGAGTCAGAGAGTGATAGAGATTGTCAGAGAGTGTCAGAGAGTTTCTGAGAGTTTTTGAGTGTTTCAGAGAGTGTCAGAGAGCTTCAGAGAGTGTCACAGTGTGTCAGAGTGTTTCAGAGAGTTTCAGAGAGTTTCTGAGAGTTTCTGAGAGTGTCAGAGAATTTCAGAGAGTTTCAGAGAGTTTCAGAGAGTGTCAGAAAGTTTCAGAGAGTGTCAGATAGTGTCAGAGAGTTTCAGAGAGCGTCACAGAGTGTCAGAGAGTTTGAGAGAGCTTCAGGGAGTGTCAGAGAGTGTCAGAGATTTTCAGAGAGTTTCAGAGAGTGTCAGACAGTGCCTGAGAGTGTCAGAGAGTGTCAAAGAGTTTCATGGAGTGTCAGTGAGTGTCAGAGAGTGTCAGAGAGTTTCAGAGAGTGTCAAAGAGTTTCAGAGAGTGTCAGAGAGTTTCAGAGAGTGTCAGAGAGTTTCAGAGAGTGTCAGAGAGTTTTTGAGAGTGTCAGAGAGCGCCAGAGAGTTTCTGAGAGTTTCTGAGTGTGTCGGAGAGTGTCAGAGATTTTCAGGGAGTGTTACAAATTGCCAGAGTGTGTCAGAGAGTGTCAGAGAGTTTCAGAGAGTGTCAGAGCGGGTCAGAGATTTTTAGAGAGTTTCTGAGAGTTTCACAGCGTGTCAGAGAGTTTCAGAGAGCTTCAGAGAGTGTCAGAGTGTCTCTGAGAGTTTCAGAGAATGTCAGAGAGTGTCAGAGAGTTTCAGACAGTGTCAGAGAGTGTCAGAGAGTTTCTCAGTGTGTCAGAGAGTGTCAGAGAGTTTCAGAGAGTTTCGGAGAGTGTCACAGAGCTTCTGAGAGTTTCTGAGTTTGTCAGAGAGTGTCAGAGAGTGTCAGAGAGTTTCGTAGAGTGTCACAGATTGTCAGGGAGTGTCAGAGAGTTTCAGAGAATTTCAGACAGTTTGAGAGAGTTTCTGAGAGTGCAGACAGTGTCAGAAAGTTTCAGAGAGTGTCAGAGATTGTCAGAGAGTGTCAGAGAGTTTCAGAGATTTTCTGAGAGTTTCAGAGTGTTTCAGTGAGGGTCAGAGAGTGTCAGAGAGTTTCAGAGAGTTTCAGAGAGTGTCAGAGAATGTCAGAGAGTTTCTGAGAGTTTCTGAGTGTTTCAGAGAGTGTCACAGAGTTTCAGAGAGTGTTACAGAGTGTCAGAGAGTTACAGAGAGCTTCAGAGAGTGCCAGAGAGTGTCAGAGATTTTCAGAAAGTTTCAGAGAGTTTCAGACAGTGCCTGAGAGTGTCAGAGAGTGTCAAAGAGTTTCAGAGAGTGTCAGAGAGTTTCAGAGAATTTCAGAGATTTTCTGAGAGTTTCTGAGAGTTTCACAGAGTTTCAGAGAGTGTCAGAGAGAGTCAGAGAGTGATAGAGATTGTCAGAGAGTGTCAGAGAGTTTCTGAGAGTTTTTGAGTGTTTCAGAGAGTGTCAGAGAGTTTCAGAGAGTGTCACAGAGTGTCAGAGTGTCTCAGAGAGTTTCAGAGTTTCTGAGAGTTTCTGAGAGTGTCAGAGAATTTCAGAGAATTTCAGAGAGTTTCAGAGAGTTTCAGAGAGTGTCAGAGAGTTTCAGAGAGTGTCAGAGAGTGTAAAGGAGTTTCAGAGAGTGTCAGAGAGTGTCAGAGAGTTTCAGAGAGCGTCTGAGCGTGTCAGAGATTGCCAGAGAGTTTCTGAGAGATTCTGAGTGTGTCAGAGAGTGTCAGAGAGTGTCAGAGAGTTTCAGAGAGTGTCACAGACTGTCAGAGAGTGTCAGAGAGATTGCCGAGAGTATCAGAGAGTGTCAGAGAGCTTCAGAGAATGTCAGAGAGTTTCAGAGAGTTTCAGACAGCTTCAGAGAGTGTCAGACAGTGTCAGATAGTGACAGAGAGTTTCAATGAGTGTCAGAGAGTTTCAGAGAGTTTCAGAGAGTGTCAGAGAATGTCAGAGAGTTTCTGAGAGTTTCTGAGTGTTTCAGAGAGTGTCACAGAGTTTCAGAGAGTGTTACAGTGTGTCAGAGAGTTACAGAGAGCTTCAGAGAGTGCCAGAGAGTGTCAGAGATTTTCAGAAAGTTTCAGAGAGTTTCAGACAGTGCCTGAGAGTGTCAGAGAGTGTCAAAGAGTTTCAGAGAGTGTCAGAGAGTTTCAGAGAATTTCAGAGATTTTCTGAGAGTTTCTGAGAGTTTCACAGAGTTTCAGAGAGTGTCAGAGAGAGTCAGAGAGTGATAGAGATTGTCAGAGAGTGTCAGAGAGTTTCTGAGAGTTTTTGAGTGTTTCAGAGAGTGTCAGAGAGTTTCAGAGAGTGTCACAGAGTGTCAGAGTGTTTCAGAGAGTTTCAGAGTTTCTGAGAGTTTCTGAGAGTGTCAGAGAATTTCAGAGAATTTCAGAGAGTTTCAGAGAGTTTCAGAGAGTGTCAGAAAGTTTCAGAGAGTGTCAGATAGTGTCAGAGAGTTTCAGAGAGTGTCACAGAGTGTCAGAGAGTTTCAGAGAGCTTCAGAGAGTGTCAGAGAGTGTCAGAGATTTTCAGAGAGTTTCAGAGAGTGTCAGAGAGTTTCAGAGAGTGTCAGACAGTGCCTGAGAGTGTCAGAGAGTGTCAAAGAGTTTCAGAGAGTGTCAGTGAGTGTCAGAAGGTGTCAGAGAGTTTCAGAGAGTGTCAGAGAGTGTAAAGGAGTTTCAGAGAGTGTCAGAGAGTGTCAGAGAGTTTCAGAGAGTGTCTGAGCGTGTCAGAGATTGCCAGAGAGTTTCTGAGAGATTCTGAGTGTGTCAGAGAGTGTCAGAGAGTTTCAGAGAGTGTCACAGACTGTCAGAGAGTGTCAGAGAGATTGCAGAGAGTATCAGAGAGTGTCAGAGAGAGTCAGAGAGTGATAGAGATTGTCAGAGAGTGTCAGAGAGTTTCTGAGAGTTTTTGAGTGTTTCAGAGAGTGTCAGAGAGCTTCAGAGAGTGTCACAGTGTGTCAGAGTGTTTCAGAGAGTTTCAGAGAGTTTCTGAGAGTTTCTGAGAGTGTCAGAGAATTTCAGAGAGTTTCAGAGAGTTTCAGAGAGTGTCAGAAAGTTTCAGAGAGTGTCAGATAGTGTCAGAGAGTATCAGAGAGTGTCACAGAGTGTCAGAGAGTTTGAGAGAGCTTCAGGGAGTGTCAGAGAGTGTCAGAGATTTTCAGAGAGTTTCAGAGAGTGTCAGACAGTGCCTGAGAGTGTCAGAGAGTGTCAAAGAGTTTCATGGAGTGTCAGTGAGTGTCAGAGAGTGTCAGAGAGTTTCAGAGAGTGTCAAAGAGTTTCAGAGAGTGTCAGAGAGTTTCAGAGAGTGTCAGAGAGTTTCAGAGAGTGTCAGAGAGTTTTTGAGAGTGTCAGAGAGCGCCAGAGAGTTTCTGAGAGTTTCTGAGTGTGTCGGAGAGTGTCAGAGATTTTCAGGGAGTGTTACAAATTGCCAGAGTGTGTCAGAGAGTGTCAGAGAGTTTCAGAGTGTGTCAGAGCGGGTCAGAGATTTTTAGAGAGTTTCTGAGAGTTTCACAGCGTGTCAGAGAGTTTCAGAGAGCTTCAGAGAGTGTCAGAGTGTCTCTGAGAGTTTCAGAGAATGTCAGAGAGTGTTAGAGAGTTTCAGACAGTGTCAGAGAGTGTCAGAGAGTTTCTCAGTGTGTCAGAGAGTGTCAGAGAGTTTCAGAGAGTTTCGGAGAGTGTCACAGAGCTTCTGAGAGTTTCTGAGTTTGTCAGAGAGTGTCAGAGAGTGTCAGAGAGTTTCGTAGAGTGTCACAGATTGTCAGGGAGTGTCAGAGAGTTTCAGAGAATTTCAGACAGTTTGAGAGAGTTTCTGAGAGTGCAGACAGTGTCAGAAAGTTTCAGAGAGTGTCAGAGATTGTCAGAGAGTGTCAGAGAGTTTCAGAGATTTTCTGAGAGTTTCAGCGTGTTTCAGTGAGGGTCAGAGAGTGTCAGAGAGTTTCAGAGAGTTTCAGAGAGTGTCAGAGAATGTCAGAGAGTTTCTGAGTGTTTCAGAGAGTGTCACAGAGTTTCAGAGAGTGTTACAGAGTGTCAGAGAGTTACAGAGAGCTTCAGAGAGTGCCAGAGAGTGTCAGAGATTTTCAGAAAGTTTCAGAGAGTTTCAGACAGTGCCTGAGAGTGTCAGAGAGTGTCAAAGAGTTTCAGAGAGTGTCAGAGAGTTTCAGAGAATTTCAGAGATTTTCTGAGAGTTTCTGAGAGTTTCACAGAGTTTCAGAGAGTATCAGAGAGAGTCAGAGAGTGATAGAGATTGTCAGAGAGTGTCAGAGAGTTTCTGAGAGTTTTTGAGTGTTTCAGAGAGTGTCAGAGAGTTTCAGAGAGTGTCACAGAGTGTCAGAGTGTTTCAGAGAGTTTCAGAGTTTCTGAGAGTTTCTGAGAGTGTCAGAGAATTTCAGAGAATTTCAGAGAGTGTCAGAGAGTTTCAGAGAGTGTCAGAGAGTGTAAAGGAGTTTCAGAGAGTGTCAGAGAGTGTCAGAGAGTTTCAGAGAGCGTCTGAGCGTGTCAGAGATTGCCAGAGAGTTTCTGAGAGATTCTGAGTGTGTCAGAGAGTGTCAGAGAGTGTCAGAGAGTTTCAGAGAGTGTCACAGACTGTCAGAGAGTGTCAGAGAGATTGCCGAGAGTATCAGAGAGTGTCAGAGAGCTTCAGAGAATGTCAGAGAGTTTCAGAGAGTTTCAGACAGCTTCAGAGAGTGTCAGACAGTGTCAGATAGTGACAGAGAGTTTCAATGAGTGTCAGAGAGTTTCAGAGAGTTTCAGAGAGTGTCAGAGAATGTCAGAGAGTTTCTGAGAGTTTCTGAGTGTTTCAGAGAGTGTCACAGAGTTTCAGAGAGTGTTACAGTGTGTCAGAGAGTTACAGAGAGCTTCAGAGAGTGCCAGAGAGTGTCAGAGATTTTCAGAAAGTTTCAGAGAGTTTCAGACAGTGCCTGAGAGTGTCAGAGAGTGTCAAAGAGTTTCAGAGAGTGTCAGAGAGTTTCAGAGAATTTCAGAGATTTTCTGAGAGTTTCTGAGAGTTTCACAGAGTTTCAGAGAGTGTCAGAGAGAGTCAGAGAGTGATAGAGATTGTCAGAGAGTGTCAGAGAGTTTCTGAGAGTTTTTGAGTGTTTCAGAGAGTGTCAGAGAGTTTCAGAGAGTGTCACAGAGTGTCAGAGTGTTTCAGAGAGTTTCAGAGTTTCTGAGAGTTTCTGAGAGTGTCAGAGAATTTCAGAGAATTTCAGAGAGTTTCAGAGAGTTTCAGAGAGTGTCAGAAAGTTTCAGAGAGTGTCAGATAGTGTCAGAGAGTTTCAGAGAGTGTCACAGAGTGTCAGAGAGTTTCAGAGAGCTTCAGAGAGTGTCAGAGAGTGTCAGAGATTTTCAGAGAGTTTCAGAGTGTGTCAGAGAGTTTCAGAGAGTGTCAGACAGTGCCTGAGAGTGTCAGAGAGTGTCAAAGAGTTTCAGAGAGTGTCAGTGAGTGTCAGAAGGTGTCAGAGAGTTTCAGAGAGTGTCAGAGAGTGTAAAGGAGTTTCAGAGAGTGTCAGAGAGTGTCAGAGAGTTTCAGAGAGTGTCTGAGCGTGTCAGAGATTGCCAGAGAGTTTCTGAGAGATTCTGAGTGTGTCAGAGAGTGTCAGAGAGTTTCAGAGAGTGTCACAGACTGTCAGAGAGTGTCAGAGAGATTGCAGAGAGTATCAGAGAGTGTCAGAGAGAGTCAGAGAGTGATAGAGATTGTCAGAGAGTGTCAGAGAGTTTCTGAGAGTTTTTGAGTGTTTCAGAGAGTGTCAGAGAGCTTCAGAGAGTGTCACAGTGTGTCAGAGTGTTTCAGAGAGTTTCAGAGAGTTTCTGAGAGTTTCTGAGAGTGTCAGAGAATATCAGAGAGTTTCAGAGAGTTTCAGAGAGTGTCAGAAAGTTTCAGAGAGTGTCAGATAGTGTCAGAGAGTTTCAGAGAGTGTCACAGAGTGTCAGAGAGTTTGAGAGAGCTTCAGGGAGTGTCAGAGAGAGTCAGAGAGTGATAGAGATTGTCAGAGAGTGTCAGAGAGTTTCTGAGAGTTTTTGAGTGTTTCAGAGAGTGTCAGAGAGTTTCAGAGAGTGTCACAGAGTGTCAGAGTGTTTCAGAGAGTTTCAGAGTTTCTGAGAGTTTCTGAGAGTGTCAGAGAATTTCAGAGAATTTCAGAGAGTTTCAGAGTTTCAGAGAGTGTCAGAGAGTTTCAGAGAGTGTCAGAGAGTGTAAAGGAGTTTCAGAGAGTGTCAGAGAGTGTCAGAGAGTTTCAGAGAGCGTCTGAGCGTGTCAGAGATTGCCAGAGAGTTTCTGAGAGATTCTGAGTGTGTCAGAGAGTGTCAGAGAGTGTCAGAGAGTTTCAGAGAGTGTCACAGACTGTCAGAGAGTGTCAGAGAGATTGCCGAGAGTATCAGAGAGTGTCAGAGAGCTTCAGAGAATGTCAGAGAGTTTCAGAGAGTTTCAGACAGCTTCAGAGAGTGTCAGACAGTGTCAGATAGTGACAGAGAGTTTCAATGAGTGTCAGAGAGTTTCAGAGAGTTTCAGAGAGTGTCAGAGAATGTCAGAGAGTTTCTGAGAGTTTCTGAGTGTTTCAGAGAGTGTCACAGAGTTTCAGAGAGTGTTACAGTGTGTCAGAGAGTTACAGAGAGCTTCAGAGAGTGCCAGAGAGTGTCAGAGATTATCAGAAAGTTTCAGAGAGTTTCAGACAGTGCCTGAGAGTGTCAGAGAGTGTCAAAGAGTTTCAGAGAGTGTCAGAGAGTTTCAGAGAATTTCAGAGATTTTCTGAGAGTTTCTGAGAGTTTCACAGAGTTTCAGAGAGTGTCAGAGAGAGTCAGAGAGTGATAGAGATTGTCAGAGAGTGTCAGAGAGTTTCTGAGAGTTTTTGAGTGTTTCAGAGAGTGTCAGAGAGTTTCAGAGAGTGTCACAGAGTGTCAGAGTGTTTCAGAGAGTTTCAGAGAGTGTCACAGAGTGTCAGAGTGTTTCAGAGAGTTTCAGAGTTTCTGAGAGTTTCTGAGAGTGTCAGAGAATTTCAGAGAATTTCAGAGAGTTTCAGAGAGTTTCAGAGAGTGTCAGAAAGTTTCAGAGAGTGTCAGATAGTGTCAGAGAGTTTCAGAGAGTGTCACAGAGTGTCAGAGAGTTTCAGAGAGCTTCAGAGAGTGTCAGAGAGTGTCAGAGATTTTCAGAGAGTTTCAGAGAGTGTCAGAGAGTTTCAGAGAGTGTCAGACAGTGCCTGAGAGTGTCAGAGAGTGTCAAAGAGTTTCAGAGAGTGTCAGTGAGTGTCAGAAGGTGTCAGAGAGTTTCAGAGAGTGTCAGAGAGTGTAAAGGAGTTTCAGAGAGTGTCAGAGAGTGTCAGAGAGTTTCAGAGAGTGTCTGAGCGTGTCAGAGATTGCCAGAGAGTTTCTGAGAGATTCTGAGTGTGTCAGAGAGTGTCAGAGAGTTTCAGAGAGTGTCACAGACTGTCAGAGAGTGTCAGAGAGATTGCAGAGAGTATCAGAGAGTGTCAGAGAGAGTCAGAGAGTGATAGAGATTGTCAGAGAGTGTCAGAGAGTTTCTGAGAGTTTTTGAGTGTTTCAGAGAGTGTCAGAGAGCTTCAGAGAGTGTCACAGTGTGTCAGAGTGTTTCAGAGAGTTTCAGAGAGTTTCTGAGAGTTTCTGAGAGTGTCAGAGAATATCAGAGAGTTTCAGAGAGTTTCAGAGAGTGTCAGAAAGTTTCAGAGAGTGTCAGATAGTGTCAGAGAGTTTCAGAGAGTGTCACAGAGTGTCAGAGAGTTTGAGAGAGCTTCAGGGAGTGTCAGAGAGAGTCAGAGAGTGATAGAGATTGTCAGAGAGTGTCAGAGAGTTTCTGAGAGTTTTTGAGTGTTTCAGAGAGTGTCAGAGAGTTTCAGAGAGTGTCACAGAGTGTCAGAGTGTTTCAGAGAGTTTCAGAGTTTCTGAGAGTTTCTGAGAGTGTCAGAGAATTTCAGAGAATTTCAGAGAGTTTCAGAGTTTCAGAGAGTGTCAGAGAGTTTCAGAGAGTGTCAGAGAGTGTAAAGGAGTTTCAGAGAGTGTCAGAGAGTGTCAGAGAGTTTCAGAGAGCGTCTGAGCGTGTCAGAGATTGCCAGAGAGTTTCTGAGAGATTCTGAGTGTGTCAGAGAGTGTCAGAGAGTGTCAGAGAGTTTCAGAGAGTGTCACAGACTGTCAGAGAGTGTCAGAGAGATTGCCGAGAGTATCAGAGAGTGTCAGAGAGCTTCAGAGAATGTCAGAGAGTTTCAGAGAGTTTCAGACAGCTTCAGAGAGTGTCAGACAGTGTCAGATAGTGACAGAGAGTTTCAATGAGTGTCAGAGAGTTTCAGAGAGTTTCAGAGAGTGTCAGAGAATGTCAGAGAGTTTCTGAGAGTTTCTGAGTGTTTCAGAGAGTTTCACAGAGTTTCAGAGAGTGTTACAGTGTGTCAGAGAGTTACAGAGAGCTTCAGAGAGTGCCAGAGAGTGTCAGAGATTATCAGAAAGTTTCAGAGAGTTTCAGACAGTGCCTGAGAGTGTCAGAGAGTGTCAAAGGGTTTCAGAGAGTGTCAGAGAGTTTCAGAGAATTTCAGAGATTTTCTGAGAGTTTCTGAGAGTTTCACAGAGTTTCAGAGAGTGTCAGAGAGAGTCAGAGAGTGATAGAGATTGTCAGAGAGTGTCAGAGAGTTTCTGAGAGTTTTTGAGTGTTTCAGAGAGTGTCAGAGAGTTTCAGAGAGTGTCACAGAGTGTCAGAGTGTTTCAGAGAGTTTCAGAGTTTCTGAGAGTTTCTGAGAGTGTCAGAGAATTTCAGAGAATTTCAGAGAGTTTCAGAGAGTTTCAGAGAGTGTCAGAAAGTTTCAGCGAGTGTCAGATAGTGTCAGAGAGTTTCAGAGAGTGTCACAGAGTGTCAGAGAGTTTCAGAGAGCTTCAGAGAGTGTCAGAGAGTGTCAGAGATTTTCAGAGAGTTTCAGAGAGTGTCAGAGAGTTTCAGAGAGTGTCAGACAGTGCCTGAGAGTGTCAGAGAGTGTCAAAGAGTTTCAGAGAGTGTCAGTGAGTGTCAGAAGGTGTCAGAGAGTTTCAGAGAGTGTCAGAGAGTGTAAAGGAGTTTCAGAGAGTGTCAGAGAGTGTCAGAGAGTTTCAGAGAGTGTCTGAGCGTGTCAGAGATTGCCAGAGAGTTTCTGAGAGATTCTGAGTGTGTCAGAGAGTGTCAGAGAGTTTCAGAGAGTGTCACAGACTGTCAGAGAGTGTCAGAGAGATTGCAGAGAGTATCAGAGAGTGTCAGAGAGAGTCAGAGAGTGATAGAGATTGTCAGAGAGTGTCAGAGAGTTTCTGAGAGTTTTTGAGTGTTTCAGAGAGTGTCAGAGAGCTTCAGAGAGTGTCACAGTGTGTCAGAGAGTTTCAGAGAGTTTCTGAGAGTTTCTGAGAGTGTCAGAGAATTTCAGAGAGTTTCAGAGAGTTTCAGAGAGTGTCAGAAAGTTTCAGAGAGTGTCAGATAGTGTCAGAGAGTTTCAGAGAGTGTCACAGAGTGTCAGAGAGTTTGAGAGAGCTTCAGGGAGTGTCAGAGAGTGTCAGAGATTTTCAGAGAGTTTCAGAGAGTGTCAGACAGTGCCTGAGAGTGTCAGAGAGTGTCAAAGAGTTTCATGGAGTGTCAGTGAGTGTCAGAGAGTGTCAGAGAGTTTCAGAGAATGTCAGAGAGTTTCTGAGAGTTTCTGAGTGTTTCAGAGAGTGTCACAGAGTTTCAGAGAGTGTTACAGTGTGTCAGAGAGTTACAGAGAGCTTCAGAGAGTGCCAGAGAGTGTCAGAGATTATCAGAAAGTTTCAGAGAGTTTCAGACAGTGCCTGAGAGTGTCAGAGAGTGTCAAAGGGTTTCAGAGAGTGTCAGAGAGTTTCAGAGAATTTCAGAGATTTTCTGAGAGTTTCTGAGAGTTTCACAGAGTTTCAGAGAGTGTCAGAGAGAGTCAGAGAGTGATAGAGATTGTCAGAGAGTGTCAGAGAGTTTCTGAGAGTTTTTGAGTGTTTCAGAGAGTGTCAGAGAGTTTCAGAGAGTGTCACAGAGTGTCAGAGTGTTTCAGAGAGTTTCAGAGTTTCTGAGAGTTTCTGAGAGTGTCAGAGAATTTCAGAGAATTTCAGAGAGTTTCAGAGAGTTTCAGAGAGTGTCAGAAAGTTTCAGCGAGTGTCAGATAGTGTCAGAGAGTTTCAGAGAGTGTCACAGAGTGTCAGAGAGTTTCAGAGAGCTTCAGAGAGTGTCAGAGAGTGTCAGAGATTTTCAGAGAGTTTCAGAGAGTGTCAGAGAGTTTCAGAGAGTGTCAGACAGTGCCTGAGAGTGTCAGAGAGTGTCAAAGAGTTTCAGAGAGTGTCAGTGAGTGTCAGAAGGTGTCAGAGAGTTTCAGAGAGTGTCAGAGAGTGTAAAGGAGTTTCAGAGAGTGTCAGAGAGTGTCAGAGAGTTTCAGAGAGTGTCTGAGCGTGTCAGAGATTGCCAGAGAGTTTCTGAGAGATTCTGAGTGTGTCAGAGAGTGTCAGAGAGTTTCAGAGAGTGTCACAGACTGTCAGAGAGTGTCAGAGAGATTGCAGAGAGTATCAGAGAGTGTCAGAGAGAGTCAGAGAGTGATAGAGATTGTCAGAGAGTGTCAGAGAGTTTCTGAGAGTTTTTGAGTGTTTCAGAGAGTGTCAGAGAGCTTCAGAGAGTGTCACAGTGTGTCAGAGAGTTTCAGAGAGTTTCTGAGAGTTTCTGAGAGTGTCAGAGAATTTCAGAGAGTTTCAGAGAGTTTCAGAGAGTGTCAGAAAGTTTCAGAGAGTGTCAGATAGTGTCAGAGAGTTTCAGAGAGTGTCACAGAGTGTCAGAGAGTTTGAGAGAGCTTCAGGGAGTGTCAGAGAGTGTCAGAGATTTTCAGAGAGTTTCAGAGAGTGTCAGACAGTGCCTGAGAGTGTCAGAGAGTGTCAAAGAGTTTCATGGAGTGTCAGTGAGTGTCAGAGAGTGTCAGAGAGTTTCAGAGAGTGTCAAAGAGTTTCAGAGAGTGTCAGAGAGTTTCAGAGAGTGTCAGAGAGTTTCAGAGAGTGTCAGAGAGTTTTTGAGAGTGTCAGAGAGCGCCAGAGAGTTTCTGAGAGTTTCTGAATGTGTCGGAGAGTGTCAGAGATTTTCAGGGAGTGTTACAAATTGCCAGAGTGTGTCAGAGAGTGTCAGAGAGTTTCAGAGAGTGTCAGAGCGGGTCAGAGATTTTTAGAGAGTTTCCGAGAGTTTCACAGCGTGTCAGAGAGTTTCAGAGAGCTTCAGAGAGTGTCAGAGTGTCTCTGAGAGTTTCAGAGAATGTCAGAGAGTGTCAGAGAGTTTCAGACAGTGTCAGAGAGTGTCAGAGAGTTTCTCAGTGTGTCAGAGAGTGTCAGAGAGTTTCAGAGAGTTTCGGAGAGTGTCACAGAGCTTCTGAGAGTTTCTGAGTTTGTCAGAGAGTGTCAGAGAGTGTCAGAGAGTTTCGTAGAGTGTCACAGATTGTCAGGGAGTGCCAGAGAGTTTCAGAGAATTTCAGACAGTTTGAGAGAGTTTCTGAGAGTGCAGACAGTGTCAGAAAGTTTCAGAGAGTGTCAGAGATTGTCAGAGAGTGTCAGAGAGTTTCAGAGATTTTCTGAGAGTTTCAGAGTGTTTCAGTGAGGGTCAGAGAGTTTCAGAGTGTGTCAGAGGGTTTCAGATTGTTTCAGAGAGTGTCTGAGAGTGTCAGAGTGTTTCAGAGAGTATCTGAGAGTGTCAGAGAGTGTCAGAGAGTTCCTGAGTGTGTCAGAGAGTGTCAGAGATTTTCAGAGAATGTCAGAGAGTGTCACAGAGTGTCAGAGATTGTCAGAGAGTGTCAGAGAGTTTCAGAGAATTTCAGAGATTTTCTGAGAGTTTCTGAGAGTTTCACAGAGTTTCAGAGAGTGTCAGAGTGAGTCAGAGAGTGATAGAGATTGTCAGAGAGTTTCAGAGAGTTTCTGAGAGTTTTTGAGTGTTTCAGAGAGTGTCAGAGAGTTTCAGAGAGTGTCACAGAGTGTCAAAGAGTTTCAGAGAGTGTTAGAGAGTTTCAGAGTGTCAGAGATTGTCAGAGAGTGTCAGAGAGTTTCAGAGAATTTCAGAGATTTTCTGAGAGTTTCTGAGAGTTTCACAGAGTTTCAGAGAGTGTCAGAGTGAGTCAGAGAGTGATAGAGATTGTCAGAGAGTTTCAGAGAGTTTCTGAGAGTTTTTGAGTGTTTCAGAGAGTGTCAGAGAGTTTCAGAGAGTGTCACAGAGTGTCAAAGAGTTTCAGAGAGTGTCAGAGAGTTTTAGAGATTTTCAGAGAGTGTCACTGAGTGTCAGAGAGTTTCAGAGAGCTTCAGAGAGTGCCAGAGAGTGTCAGAGATTTTCAGAGAGTTTCAGAGAGTGTCAGACAGTGCCTGAGAGTGTCAGAGAGTGTCAAAGAGTTTCAGAGAGTGTCAGAGAGTTTCAGAGAATTTCAGAGGTTTTCTGAGAGTTTCACAGAGTTTCAGAGTGTGTCAGAGAGAGTCAGAGAGTGATAGAGATTGTCAGAGAGTGTCAGAGAGTTTCTGAGAGTTTTTGAGTGTTTCAGAGAGTGTCAGAGAGTTTCAGAGAGTGTCACAGTGTGTCAGAGAGTTTCAGAGAGTTTCTGAGAGTTTCTGAGAGTGTCAGAGAATTTCAGAGAGTTTCAGAGAGTTTCAGAGAGTGTCAGAAAGTTTCAGAGAGTGTCAGATAGTGTCAGAGAGTTTCAGAGAGTGTCACAGAGTGTCAGAGAGTTTCAGAGAGCTTCAGAGAGTGTCAGAGAGTGTCAGAGATTTTCAGAGAGTTTTAGAGAGTGTCAGAGAGTTTCAGAGAGTGTCAGACAGTGCCTGAGAGTGTCAGAGAGTGTCAAAGAGTTTCAGAGAGTGTCAGTGAGTGTCAGAGAGTGTCAGAGAGTTTCAGAGAGTGTCAGAGAGTGTAAAGGAGTTTCAGAGAGTGTCAGAGAGTGTCAGAGAGTTTCAGAGAGCGTCTGAGCGTGTCAGAGATTGCCAGAGAGTTTCTGAGAGATTCTGAGTGTGTCAGAGAGTGTCAGAGAGTGTCAGAGAGTTTCAGAGAGTGTCACAGACTGTCAGAGAGTGTCAGAGAGATTGCAGAGAGTATCAGAGAGTGTCAGAGAGCTTCAGAGAATGTCAGAGAGTTTCAGAGAGTTTCAGACAGCTTCAGAGAGTGTCAGACAGTGTCAGATAGTGACAGAGAGTTTCAATGAGTGTCAGAGAGTTTCAGAGAGTTTCAGAGAGTGTCAGAGAATGTCAGAGAGTTTCTGAGAGTTTCTGAGTGTTTCAGAGAGTGTCACATAGTTTCAGAGAGTGTTACAGAGTGTCAGAGAGTTACAGAGAGCTTCAGAGAGTGCCAGAGAGTGTCAGAGATTTTCAGAAAGTTTCAGAGAGTGTCAGACAGTGCCTGAGAGTGTCAGAGAGTGTCAAAGAGTTTCAGAGAGTGTCAGAGAGTTTCAGAGAATTTCAGAGATTTTCTGAGAGTTTCTGAGAGTTTCACAGAGTTTCAGAGAGTGTCAGAGAGAGTCAGAGAGTGATAGAGATTGTCAGAAAGTGTCAGAGAGTTTCTGAGAGTTTTTGAGTATTTCAGAGAGTGTCAGAGAGTTTCAGAGAGTGTCACAGAGTGTCAGAGTGTTTCAGAGAGTTTCAGAGTTTCTGAGAGTTACTGAGAGTGTCAGAGAATTTCAGAGAATTTCACAGAGTTTCAGAGAGTTTCAGAGAGTGTCAGAGAGTGTCAGAGATTTTCAGAGAGTTTCAGAGAGTGTCAGAGAGTTTCAGAGAGTGTCAGACAGTGCCTGAGAGTGTCAGAGAGTGTCAAAGAGTTTCAGAGAGTGTCAGTGAGTGTCAGATGGTGTCAGAGAGTTTCAGAGAGTGTCAGAGAGTGTAAAGGAGTTTCAGAGAGTGTCAGAGAGTGTCAGAGAGTTTCAGAGAGTGACTGAGCGTGTCAGAGATTGCCAGAGAGTTTCTGAGAGATTCTGAGTGTGTCAGAGAGTGTCAGAGAGTTTCAGAGAGTGTCACAGACTGTCAGAGAGTGTCAGAGAGATTGCAGAGAGTATCAGAGAGTGTCAGAGAGAGTCAGAGAGTGATAGAGATTGTCAGAGAGTGTCAGAGAGTTTCTGAGAGTTTTTGAGTGTTTCAGAGAGTGTCAGAGAGCTTCAGAGAGTGTCACAGTTTGTCAGAGTGTTTCAGAGAGTTTCAGAGAGTTTCTGAGAGTTTCTGAGAGTGTCAGAGAATTTCAGAGAGTTTCAGAGAGTTTCTGAGAGTTTTTGAGTGTTTCAGAGAGTGTCAGAGAGTTTCAGAGAGTGTCACAGAGTGTCAGAGTGTTTCAGAGAGTTTCAGAGTTTCTGAGAGTTTCTGAGAGTGTCAGAGAATTTCAGAGAATTTCAGAGAGTTTCAGAGAGTTTCAGAGAGTGTCAGAAAGTTTCAGAGAGTGTCAGATAGTGTCAGAGAGTTTCAGAGAGTGTCACAGAGTGTCAGAGAGTTTCAGAGAGCTTCAGAGAGTGTCAGAGAGTGTCAGAGATTTTCAGAGAGTTTTAGAGAGTGTCAGAGAGTTTCAGAGAGTGTCAGACAGTGCCTGAGAGTGTCAGAGAGTGTCAAAGAGTTTCAGAGAGTGTCAGTGAGTGTCAGAGAGTGTCAGAGAGTTTCAGAGAGTGTCAGAGAGTGTAAAGGAGTTTCAGAGAGTGTCAGAGAGTGTCAGAGAGTGTCAGAGAGTTTCAGAGAGCGTCTGAGCGTGTCAGAGATTGCCAGAGAGTTTCTGAGAGATTCTGAGTGTGTCAGAGAGTGTCAGAGAGTGTCAGAGAGTTTCAGAGAGTGTCACAGACTGTCAGAGAGTGTCAGAGAGATTGCAGAGAGTATCAGAGAGTGTCTGAGAGCTTCAGAGAATGTCAGAGAGTTTCAGACAGCTTCAGAGAGTGTCAGAGAATGTCAGAGAGTTTCTGAGAGTTTCTGAGTGTTTCAGATAGTGTCACAGAGTTTCAGAGAGTGTTACAGAGTGTCAGAGAGTTACAGAGAGCTTCAGAGAGTGCCAGAGAGTGTCAGAGATTTTCAGAAAGTTTCAGAGAGTGTCAGACAGTGCCTGAGAGTGTCAGAGAGTGTCAAAGAGTTTCAGAGAGTGTCAGAGAGTTTCAGAGAATTTCAGAGATTTTCTGAGAGTTTCTGAGATTTTCACAGAGTTTCAGAGAGTGTCAGAGAGAGTCAGAGAGTGATAGAGATTGTCAGAGAGTGTCAGAGAGTTTCTGAGAGTTTTTGAGTATTTCAGAGAGTGTCAGAGAGTTTCAGAGAGTGTCACAGAGTGTCAGAGTGTTTCAGAGAGTTTCAGAGTTTCTGAGAGTTTCTGAGAGTGTCAGAGAATTTCAGAGAATTTCACAGAGTTTCAGAGAGTTTCAGAGAGTGTCAGAGAGTGTCAGAGATTTTCAGAGAGTTTCAGAGAGTGTCAGAGAGTTTCAGAGAGTGTCAGACAGTGCCTGAGAGTGTCAGAGAGTGTCAAAGAGTTTCAGAGAGTGTCAGTGAGTGTCAGATGGTGTCAGAGAGTTTCAGAGAGTTTCAGACAGCTTCAGAGAGTGTCAGACAGTGTCAGATAGTGACAGAGAGTTTCAATGAGTGTCAGAGAGTTTCAGAGAATGTCAGAGAGTTTCAGAGAGTTTCTGAGTGTTTCAGAGAGTGTCACAGAGTTTCAGAGAGTGTTACAGAGTGTCAGAGAGTTACAGAGAGCTTCAGAGAGTGCCAGAGAGTGTCAGAGATTTTCAGAAAGTTTCAGAGAGTGTCAGACAGTGCCTGAGAGTGTCAGAGAGTGTCAAAGAGTTTCAGAGAGTGTCAGAGAGTTTCAGAAAATTTCAGAGATTTTCTCAGAGTTTCTGAGAGTTTCACAGAGTTTCAGAGAGTGTCAGAGAGAGTCAGAGAGTGATAGAGATTGTCAGAGAGTGTCAGAGAGTTTCTGAGAGTTTTTGAGTATTTCAGAGAGTGTCAGAGAGTTTCAGAGAGTGTCACAGAGTGTCAGAGTGTTTCAGAGAGTTTCAGAGTTTCTGAGAGTTTCTGAGAGTGTCAGAGAATTTCAGAGAATTTCACAGAGTTTCAGAGAGTTTCAGAGAGTGTCAGAGAGTGTCAGAGATTTTCAGAGAGTTTCAGAGAGTGTCAGAGAGTTTCAGAGAGTGTCAGACAGTGCCTGAGAGTGTCAGAGAGTGTCAAAGAGTTTCAGAGAGTGTCAGTGAGTGTCAGATGGTGTCAGAGAGTTTCAGAGAGTGTCAGAGAGTGTAAAGGAGTTTCAGAGAGTGTCAGAGAGTGTCAGAGAGTTTCAGAGAGTGACTGAGCGTGTCAGAGATTGCCAGAGAGTTTCTGAGAGATTCTGAGTGTGTCAGAGAGTGTCAGAGAGTTTCAGAGAGTGTCACAGACTGTCAGAGAGTGTCAGAGAGATTGCAGAGAGTATCAGAGAGTGTCAGAGAGAGTCAGAGAGTGATAGAGATTGTCAGAGAGTGTCAGAGAGTTTCTGAGAGTTTTTGAGTGTTTCAGAGAGTGTCAGAGAGCTTCAGAGAGTGTCACAGTGTGTCAGAGTGTTTCAGAGAGTTTCAGAGAGTTTCTGAGAGTTTCTGAGTGTCAGAGAATTTCAGAGAGTTTCAGAGAGTTTCAGAGAGTGTCAGACAGTGCCTGAGAGTGTCAGAGAGTGTCAAAGAGTTTCAGAGAGTGTCAGAGAGTTTCAGAGAATTTCAGAGATTTTCTGAGAGTTTCTGAGAGTTTCACAGAGTTTCAGAGTGTGTCAGAGAGAGTCAGAGAGTGATAGAGATTGTCAGAGAGTGTCAGAGAGTTTCTGAGAGTTTTTGAGTGTTTCAGAGAGTGTCAGAGAGTTTCAGAGAGTGTCACAGAGTGTCAGAGTGTTTCAGAGAGTTTCAGAGTTTCTGAGAGTTTCTGAGAGTGTCAGAGAATTTCAGAGAATTTCAGAGAGTTTCAGAGAGTTTCAGAGAGTGTCAGAAAGTTTCAGAGAGTGTCAGATAGTGTCAGAGAGTTTCAGAGAGTGTCACAGAGTGTCAGAGAGTTTCAGAGAGCTTCAGAGAGTGTCAGAGAGTGTCAGAGATTTTCAGAGAGTTTTAGAGAGTGTCAGAGAGTTTCAGAGAGTGTCAGACAGTGCCTGAGAGTGTCAGAGAGTGTCAAAGAGTTTCAGAGAGTGTCAGTGAGTGTCAGAGAGTGTCAGAGAGTTTCAGAGAGTGTCAGAGAGTGTAAAGGAGTTTCAGAGAGTGTCAGAGAGTGTCAGAGAGTTTCAGAGAGCGTCTGAGCGTGTCAGAGATTGCCAGAGAGTTTCTGAGAGATTCTGAGTGTGTCAGAGAGTGTCAGAGAGTGTCAGAGAGTTTCAGAGAGTGTCACAGACTGTCAGAGAGTGTCAGAGAGATTGTAGAGAGTATCAGAGAGTGTCAGAGAGCTTCAGAGAATGTCAGAGAGTTTCAGAGAGTTTCAGACAGCTTCAGAGAGTGTCAGACAGTGTCAGATAGTGACAGAGAGTTTCAATGAGTGTCAGAGAGTTTCAGAGAGTTTCAGAGAGTGTCAGAGAATGTCAGAGAGTTTCTGAGAGTTTCTGAGTGTTTCAGAGAGTGTCACATAGTTTCAGAGAGTGTTACAGAGTGTCAGAGAGTTACAGAGAGCTTCAGAGAGTGCCAGAGAGTGTCAGAGATTTTCAGAAAGTTTCAGAGAGTGTCAGACAGTGCCTGAGAGTGTCAGAGAGTTTCAAAGAGTTTCAGAGAGTGTCAGAGAGTTTCAGAGAATTTCAGAGATTTTCTGAGAGTTTCTGAGAGTTTCACAGAGTTTCAGAGAGTGTCAGAGAGAGTCAGAGAGTGATAGGGATTGTCAGAAAGTGTCAGAGAGTTTCTGAGAGTTTTTGAGTATTTCAGAGAGTGTCAGAGAGTTTCAGAGAGTGTCAAAGAGTGTCAGAGTGTTTCAGAGAGTTTAAGAGTTTCTGAGAGTTACTGAGAGTGTCAGAGAATTTCTGAGAATTTCACAGAGTTTCAGAGAGTTTCAGAGAGTGTCAGAGAGTGTCAGAGATTTTCAGAGAGTTTCAGAGAGTGTCAGAGAGTTTCAGAGAGTGTCAGACAGTGCCTGAGAGTGTCAGAGAGTGTCAAAGAGTTTCAGAGAGTGTCAGTGAGTGTCAGATGGTGTCAGAGAGTGTCAGAGAGTGTCAAAGAGTTTCAGAGAGTGTCAGAGAGTTTCAGAGAATTTCAGAGATTTTCTGAGAGTTTCTGAGAGTTTCACAGAGTTTCAGAGTGTGTCAGAGAGAGTCAGAGAGTGATAGAGATTGTCAGAGAGTGTCAGAGAGTTTCTGAGAGTTTTTGAGTGTTTCAGAGAGTGTCAGAGAGTTTCAGAGAGTGTCACAGAGTGTCAGAGTGTTTCAGAGAGTTTCAGAGTTTCTGAGAGTTTCTGAGAGTGTCAGAGAATTTCAGAGAATTTCAGAGAGTTTCAGAGAGTTTCAGAGAGTGTCAGAAAGTTTCAGAGAGTGTCAGATAGTGTCAGAGAGTTTCAGAGAGTGTCACAGAGTGTCAGAGAGTTTCAGAGAGCTTCAGAGAGTGTCAGAGAGTGTCAGAGATTTTCAGAGAGTTTTAGAGAGTGTCAGAGAGTTTCAGAGAGTGTCAGACAGTGCCTGAGAGTGTCAGAGAGTGTCAAAGAGTTTCAGAGAGTGTCAGTGAGTGTCAGAGAGTGTCAGAGAGTTTCAGAGAGTGTCAGAGAGTGTAAAGGAGTTTCAGAGAGTGTCAGAGAGTGTCAGAGAGTTTCAGAGAGCGTCTGAGCGTGTCAGAGATTGCCAGAGAGTTTCTGAGAGATTCTGAGTGTGTCAGAGAGTGTCAGAGAGTGTCAGAGAGTTTCAGAGAGTGTCACAGACTGTCAGAGAGTGTCAGAGAGATTGCAGAGAGTATCAGAGAGTGTCAGAGAGCTTCAGAGAATGTCAGAGAGTTTCAGAGAGTTTCAGACAGCTTCAGAGAGTGTCAGACAGTGTCAGATAGTGACAGAGAGTTTCAATGAGTGTCAGAGAGTTTCAGAGAGTTTCAGAGAGTGTCAGAGAATGTCAGAGAGTTTCTGAGAGTTTCTGAGTGTTTCAGAGAGTGTCACATAGTTTCAGAGAGTGTTACAGAGTGTCAGAGAGTTACAGAGAGCTTCAGAGAGTGCCAGAGAGTGTCAGAGATTTTCAGAAAGTTTCAGAGAGTGTCAGACAGTGCCTGAGAGTGTCAGAGAGTGTCAAAGAGTTTCAGAGAGTGTCAGAGAGTTTCAGAGAATTTCAGAGATTTTCTGAGAGTTTCTGAGAGTTTCACAGAGTTTCAGAGAGTGTCAGAGAGAGTCAGAGAGTGATAGGGATTGTCAGAAAGTGTCAGAGAGTTTCTGAGAGTTTTTGAGTATTTCAGAGAGTGTCAGAGAGTTTCAGAGAGTGTCAAAGAGTGTCAGAGTGTTTCAGAGAGTTTAAGAGTTTCTGAGAGTTACTGAGAGTGTCAGAGAATTTCAGAGAATTTCACAGAGTTTCAGAGAGTTTCAGAGAGTGTCAGAGAGTGTCAGAGATTTTCAGAGAGTTTCAGAGAGTGTCAGAGAGTTTCAGAGAGTGTCAGACAGTGCCTGAGAGTGTCAGAGAGTGTCAAAGAGTTTCAGAGAGTGTCAGTGAGTGTCAGATGGTGTCAGAGAGTTTCAGAGAGTGTCAGAGAGTGTAAAGGAGTTTCAGAGAGTGTCAGAGAGTGTCAGAGAGTTTCAGAGAGTGACTGAGCGTGTCAGAGATTGCCAGAGAGTTTCTGAGAGATTCTGAGTGTGTCAGAGAGTGTCAGAGAGTTTCAGAGAGTGTCACAGACTGTCAGAGAGTGTCAGAGAGATTGCAGAGAGTATCAGAGAGTGTCAGAGAGAGTCAGAGAGTGATAGAGATTGTCAGAGAGTGTCAGGGAGTTTCTGAGAGTTTTTGAGTGTTTCAGAGAGTGTCAGAGAGCTTCAGAGAGTGTCACAGTTTGTCAGAGTGTTTCAGAGAGTTTCAGAGAGTTTCTGAGAGTTTCTGAGAGTGTCAGAGAATTTCAGAGAGTTTCAGAGAGTTTCTGAGAGTTTTTGAGTGTTTCAGAGAGTGTCAGAGAGTTTCAGAGAGTGTCACAGAGTGTCAGAGTGTTTCAGAGAGTTTCAGAGTTTCTGAGAGTTTCTGAGAGTGTCAGAGAATTTCAGAGAATTTCAGAGAGTTTCAGAGAGTTTCAGAGAGTGTCAGAAAGTTTCAGAGAGTGTCAGATAGTGTCAGAGAGTTTCAGAGAGTGTCACAGAGTGTCAGAGAGTTTCAGAGAGCTTCAGAGAGTGTCAGAGAGTGTCAGAGATTTTCAGAGAGTTTTAGAGAGTGTCAGAGAGTTTCAGAGAGTGTCAGACAGTGCCTGAGAGTGTCAGAGAGTGTCAAAGAGTTTCAGAGAGTGTCAGTGAGTGTCAGAGAGTGTCAGAGAGTTTCAGAGAGTGTCAGAGAGTGTAAAGGAGTTTCAGAGAGTGTCAGAGAGTGTCAGAGAGTTTCAGAGAGCGTCTGAGCGTGTCAGAGATTGCCAGAGAGTTTCTGAGAGATTCTGAGTGTGTCAGAGAGTGTCAGAGAGTGTCAGAGAGTTTCAGAGACTGTCACAGACTGTCAGAGAGTGTCAGAGAGATTGCAGAGAGTATCAGAGAGTGTCAGAGAGCTTCAGAGAATGTCAGAGAGTTTCAGACAGCTTCAGAGAGTGTCAGACAGTGTCAGATAGTGACAGAGAGTTTCAATGAGTGTCAGAGAGTTTCAGAGAGTTTCAGAGAGTGTCAGAGAATGTCAGAGAGTTTCTGAGAGTTTCTGAGTGTTTCAGAGAGTGTCACAGAGTTTCAGAGAGTGTTACAGAGTGTCAGAGAGTTACAGAGAGCTTCAGAGAGTGCCAGAGAGTGTCAGAGATTTTCAGAAAGTTTCAGAGAGTGTCAGACAGTGCCTGAGAGTGTCAGAGAGTGTCAAAGAGTTTCAGAGAGTGTCAGAGAGTTTCAGAGAATTTCAGAGATTTTCTGAGAGTTTCTGAGAGTTTCACAGAGTTTCAGAGAGTGTCAGAGAGAGTCAGAGAGTGATAGAGATTGTCAGAGAGTGTCAGAGAGTTTCTGAGAGTTTTTGAGTATTTCAGAGAGTGTCAGAGAGTTTCAGAGAGTGTCACAGAGTGTCAGAGTGTTTCAGAGAGTTTCAGAGTTTCTGAGAGTTTCTGAGAGTGTCAGAGAATTTCAGAGAATTTCACAGAGTTTCAGAGAGTTTCAGAGAGTGTCAGAGAGTGTCAGAGATTTTCAGAGAGTTTCAGAGAGTGTCAGAGAGTTTCAGAGAGTGTCAGACAGTGCCTGAGAGTGTCAGAGAGTGTCAAAGAGTTTCAGAGAGTGTCAGTGAGTGTCAGATGGTGTCAGAGAGTTTCAGAGAGTTTCAGACAGCTTCAGAGAGTGTCAGACAGTGTCAGATAGTGACAGAGAGTTTCAATGAGTGTCAGAGAGTTTCAGAGAATGTCAGAGAGTTTCAGAGAGTTTCTGAGTGTTTCAGAGAGTGTCACAGAGTTTCAGAGAGTGTTACAGAGTGTCTGAGAGTTACAGAGAGCTTCAGAGAGTGCCAGAGAGTGTCAGAGATTTTCAGAAAGTTTCAGAGAGTGTCAGACAGTGCCTGAGAGTGTCAGAGAGTGTCAAAGAGTTTCAGAGAGTGTCAGAGAGTTTCAGAAAAATTCAGAGATTTTCTCAGAGTTTCTGAGAGTTTCACAGAGTTTCAGAGAGTGTCAGAGAGAGTCAGAGAGTGATAGAGATTGTCAGAGAGTGTCAGAGAGTTTCTGAGAGTTTTTGAGTATTTCAGAGAGTGTCAGAGAGTTTCAGAGAGTGTCACAGAGTGTCAGAGTGTTTCAGAGAGTTTCAGAGTTTCTGAGAGTTTCTGAGAGTGTCAGAGAATTTCAGAGAATTTCACAGAGTTTCAGAGAGTTTCAGAGAGTGTCAGAGAGTGTCAGAGATTTTCAGAGAGTTTCAGAGAGTGTCAGAGAGTTTCAGAGAGTGTCAGACAGTGCCTGAGAGTGTCAGAGAGTGTCAAAGAGTGTAAAGGAGTTTCAGAGAGTGTCAGAGAGTGTCAGAGAGTTTCAGAGAGTGACTGAGCGTGTCAGAGATTGCCAGAGAGTTTCTGAGAGATTCTGAGTGTGTCAGAGAGTGTCAGAGAGTTTCAGAGAGTGTCACAGACTGTCAGAGAGTGTCAGAGAGATTGCAGAGAGTATCAGAGAGTGTCAGAGAGAGTCAGAGAGTGATAGAGATTGTCAGAGAGTGTCAGAGAGTTTCTGAGAGTTTTTGAGTGTTTCAGAGAGTGTCAGAGAGCATCAGAGAGTGTCACAGTTTGTCAGAGTGTTTCAGAGAGTTTCAGAGAGTTTCTGAGAGTTTCTGAGAGTGTCAGAGAATTTCAGAGAGTTTCAGAGAGTTTCAGAGAGTGTCAGAAAGTTTCAGAGAGTGTCAGATAGTGTCAGAGAGTTTCAGAGAGTGTCACAGAGTGTCAGAGAGCTTGAGAGAGCTTCAGGGAGTGTCAGAGAGTGTCAGAGATTTTCAGAGAGTTTCAGAGAGTGTCAGACAGTGCCTGAGAGTGTCAGAGAGTGTCAAAGAGTTTCATGGAGTGTCAGTGAGTGTCAGAGAGTGTCAGAGAGTTTCTGAGAGTGTCAAAGAGTTTCAGAGAGTGTCAGAGAGTTTCAGAGAGTGTCAGAGAGTTTCAGAGAGTGTCAGAGAGTTTTTGAGAGTGTCAGAGAGCGCCAGAGAGTTTCTGAGAGTTTCTGAGTGTGTCGGAGTGTGTCAGAGATTTTCAGAGAGTTTCAGAGAGTGTCAGACAGTGCCTGAGAGTGTCAGAGAGTGTCAAAGAGTTTCAGAGAGTGTCAGAGAGTTTCAGAGAATTTCAGAGATTTTCTGAGAGTTTCTGAGAGTTTCACAGAGTTTCAGAGAGTGTCAGAGAGAGTCAGAGAGTGATAGAGATTGTCAGAGAGTGTCAGAGAGTTTCTGAGAGTTTTTGAGTGTTTCAGAGAGTGTCAGAGAGTTTCAGAGAGTGTCACAGAGTGTCAGAGTGTTTCAGAGAGTTTCAGAGTTTCTGAGAGTTTCTGAGAGTGTCAGAGAATTTCAGAGAATTTCAGAGAGTTTCAGAGAGTGTCAGAAAGTTTCAGAGAGTGTCAGATAGTGTCAGAGAGTTTCAGAGAGTGTCACAGAGTGTCAGAGAGTTTCAGAGAGCTTCAGAGAGTGTCAGAGAGTGTCAGAGATTTTCAGAGAGTGTCAGACAGTGCCTGAGAGTGTCAGAGAGTGTCAAAGAGTTTCAGAGAGTGTCAGTGAGTGTCAGAGAGTGTCAGAGAGTTTCAGAGAGTGTCAGAGAGTGTAAAGGAGTTTCAGAGAGTGTCAGAGAGTGTCAGAGAGTTTCAGAGAGCGTCTGAGCGTGTCAGAGATTGCCAGAGAGTTTCTGAGAGATTCTGAGTGTGTCAGAGAGTGTCAGAGAGTGTCAGAGAGTTTCAGAGAGTGTCACAGACTGTCAGAGAGTGTCAGAGAGATTGCAGAGAGTATCAGAGAGTGTCAGAGTGCTTCAGAGAATGTCAGAGAGTTTCAGAGAGTTTCAGACAGCTTCAGAGAGTGTCAGACAGTGTCAGATAGTGACAGAGAGTTTCAATGAGTGTCAGAGAGTTTCAGACAGTTTCAGAGAGTGTCAGAGAATGTCAGAGAGTTTCTGAGAGTTTTTGAGTGTTTCACAGAGTGTCACAGAGTTTCAGAGAGTGTTACAGAGTGTCAGACAGTTTCAGAGAGTTTCAGAGAGTTTCTGAGAGTGTCAGAGAGTTTCAGAGATTTTCAGAGAGTGTCACTGAGTGTCAGAGAGTTTCAGAGAGTTTCAGAGAGTGTCAGAGAGTGTAAAGGAGTTTCAGAGAGTGTCAGAGAGTGTCAGAGAGTTTCAGAGAGTGTCTGAGCGTGTCAGAGATTGCCAGAGAGTTTCTGAGAGATTCTGAGTGTGTCAGAGAGTGTCAGAGAGTTTCAGAGAGTGTCACAGACTGTCAGAGAGTGTCAGAGAGATTGCAGAGAGTATCAGAGAGTGTCAGAGAGAGTCAGAGAGTGATAGAGATTGTCAGAGAGTGTCAGAGAGTTTCTGAGAGTTTTTGAGTGTTTCAGAGAGTGTCAGAGAGCTTCAGAGATTTTCACAGTGTGTCAGAGAGTTTCAGAGAGTGTCAGAGCGGGTCAGAGATTTTTAGAGAGTTTCTGAGAGTTTCACAGCGTGTCAGAGAGTGTCAGAGAGCTTCAGAGAGTGTCAGAGTGTCTCTGAGAGTTTCAGAGAATGTCAGAGAGTGTCAGAGAGTTTCAGACAGTGTCAGAGAGTGTCAGAGAGTTTCTCAGTGTGTCAGAGAGTGTCAGAGAGTTTCAGAGAGTTTCTGAGAGTGTCACAGAGCTTCTGAGAGTTTCTGAGTTTGTCAGAGAGTGTCAGAGAGTGTCAGAGAGTTTCGTAGAGTGTCACAGATTGTCAGGGAGTGTCAGAGACTTTCAGAGAATTTCAGACAGTTTGAGAGAGTTTCTGAGAGTGCAGACAGTGTCAGAAAGATTCAGAGAGTGTCAGAGAGTGTCAGAGAGTGTCAGAGAGTTTCAGAGATTTTCTGAGAGATTCAGAGTGTTTCAGTGTGGGTCAGAGAGTTTCAGAGTGTGTCAGAGGGTTTCAGATTGTTTCAGAGAGTGTCTGAGAGTGTCAGAGTGTTTCAGAGAGTGTCTGAGAGTGTCAGGGAGTGTCAGAGAGTTCCTGAGTGTGTCAGAGAGTGTCTGAGATTTTCAGAGAGTGTCAGAGAGTGTCACAGAGTGTCAGAGATTGTCAGAGAGTGTCAGAGAGTTTCAGAGAATTTCAGAGATTTTCTGAGAGTTTCTGAGAGTTTCACAGAGTTTCAGAGAGTGTCAGAGTGAGTCAGAGAGTGATAGAGATTGTCAGAGAGTGTCAGAGAGTTTCTGAGAGTTTTTGAGTGTTTCAGAGAGTGTCAGAGAGTTTCAGAGAGTGTCACAGAGTGTCAAAGAGTTTCAGAGAGTGTCAGAGAGTTTTAGAGATTTTCAGAGAGTGTCACTGAGTGTCAGAGAGTTTCAGAGAGCTTCAGAGAGTTTCAGAGAGTGTCAGAGATTTTCAGAGAGTTTCAGAGAGTGTCAGACAGTGCCTGAGAGTGTCAGAGAGTGTCAAAGAGTTTCAGAGAGTGTCAGAGAGTGTCAGAGAGTTTCTGAGAGTTTTTGAGTGTTTCAGAGACTTTCAGAGAGAGTCACAGAGTGTCAAAGAGTTTCAGAGAGTGTCAGAGAGTTTTAGAGATTTTCAGAGAGTGTCACTGAGTGTCAGAGAGTTTCAGAGAGCTTCAGAGAGTGCCAGAGAGTGTCAGAGATTTTCAGAGAGTTTCAGAGAGTGTCAGACAGTGCCTGAGAGTGTCAGAGAGTGTCAAAGAGTTTCAGAGAGTGTCAGAGAGAGTCAGAGATTTTCAGAGAGTTTTAGAGAGTGTCAGAGAGTTTCAGAGAGTGTCAGACAGTGCCTGAGAGTGTCAGAGAGAGTCAAAGAGTTTCAGAGAGTGTCAGTGAGTGTCAGAGAGTGTAGAGAGTTTCAGAGAGTGTCAGAGAGTGTAAAGGAGTTTCAGAGAGTGTCAGAGAGTGTCAGAGAGTTTCAGAGAGTGTCACAGACTGTCAGAGAGTGTCAGAGAGATTGCAGAGAGTATCAGAGAGTGTCAGAGAGCTTCAGAGAATGTCAGAGAGTTTCAGAGAGTTTCAGACAGCTTCAGAGAGTGTCAGACAGAGTCAGATAGTGACAGAGAGTTTCAATGAGTGTCAGAGAGTTTCAGAGAGTTTCAGAGAGTGTCAGACAGTGCCTGATAGTGTCAGAGAGTGTCAAAGAGTTTCAGAGAGTGTCAGTGAGTGTCAGAGAGTGTCAGTGAGTTTCAGAGAGTGTCAGAGACTGTAAAGGAGTTTCAGAGAGTGTCAGAGAGTTTCAGAGAGTTTCAGAAAGTTTCTGAGAGTATCAGAGAGTGCTAGAGAGTTTCTGAGAGTTTCTGAGTGTGTCGGAGAGTGTCAGAGAGTTTCAGGGAGTGTCACAAAGTGTCAGAGTGTGTCAGAGAGCTTCAGAGAGTTTCAGAGAGTGTCAGAGAGGGTCAGAGAGTTTCAGAGAGATTCCGAGAGTTTCACAGCGTGTCAGAGAGTTTCAGAGAGGTTCAGAGAGTGTCAGAGTGTGTCTGAGAGTTTCAGAGAGTTTCTGAGAGTGTCAAAGAGTTACAGAGAATGTCAGATAGTGTCAGAGAGTGTCAGAGAGTTTCAGAGAGTGTCAGAGAGTGTCAGAGAGATTCAGAGAGTGTCAGAGAGTTTCAGAGAGTGTCACAGAATGTCAGAGAGTGTCAGAGAGATTGCAGAGAGTGTCAGAGTGTGTCAGAGAGCTTCAGAGAGTATCAGAGAGTGTCAGAGAGCTTCAGAGAATGTCAGAGAGTTTCAGAGAGTTTCAGAGAGCTTCAGAGAGTGTCAGAGAGTGTCAGATAGTGACAGAGAGTTTCAATGAGTGTCAGAGAGTTTCAGAGAGTTTCAGAGAGTGTCAGAGATTTTCTGAGAGTATCAGAGTGTGTTAAAGAGTTTCAGTGAGTATCAGAGAGTGTCAGAGAGTTTCAGAGAGTTTCAGAGAATGTAGGAGAGTTTCTGAGAGTATCTGTGAGTGTAAGAGAGTGTCAGAGGGTTCTGAGAGTTTCTGCGTGTGTCAGAGGGTGTCACAGAGTGTCAGAGACTGTCAGAGAGACTCAGAGAGTTTCTGAGAGTGTCAAAGAGTTTCAGAGAATGTCAGATAGTGTCAGAGAGTTTCAGAGAGTGTCGGAGTGTGTCAGAGAGTTTCAGAGAGTGTCAGAGAGTTTCAGAGAGTGTCTGAGCGTGTCAGAGATTGCCAGAGAGTTTCTGAGAGTTTCTGAGTGTGTCAGAGAGAGTCAGAGAGTTTCAGACAGTGTCACAGACTGTCAGAGTGTGTCAGAGAGATTGCAGAGAGTATCAGAAAGTGTCAGAGAGCTTCAGAGAATGTCTGAGAGTGTCAGAGAGCTTCAGAGAGCTTCAGAGAGTGTCAGAGAGTGTCAGATAGTGACAGAGAGTTTCAATGAGTGTCAGAGAGTTTCAGAGAGTTTCAGAGAGTGTCAGAGATTTTCTGAGAGTATCAGTGAGTGTCAAAGAGTTTCAGTGAGTATCAGAGAGTATCAGAGAGTTTCAGAGAGTTTCAGAGAATGTAGGAGAGTTTCTGAGAGTATCTGTGAGTGTAAGAGAGTGTCAGAGGGTTCTGAGAGTTTCTGCGTGTGTCAGAGATTGCCAGAGAGATTCTGAGAGTTTCTGAGTTTGTCAGAGAGTGTCAGAGAGTGTCAGAGAGTTTCAGAGAGTGTCACAGACTGTCGGAGAGTGTCAGAGAGATTGCAGAGAGTGTCAGAGAGTATCAGAGAGCTTCAGAGAATGCAGAGAGTTCCAGACAGTGTTAGAGAGTGTCAAAGAGTTTCAGAGAGTTTCAGAGTGTGTCAGAGGGTTTCAGATTGTTTCAGAGAGTGTCTGAGAGTGTCAGAGTATTTCAGAGAGTGTCTGCGAGTGTCAGGGAGTTCCTGAGAGTTCCTGAGTGTGTCAGAGATTGTCAGAGATTTTCAGAGACTGTCAGAGAGTGTCAGAGAGTGTCAGAGATTGTCAGAGAGTGTCAGAGAGTTTCAGAGAATTTCAGAGATTTTCTGAGAGTTTCTGAGATTTTCAGAGAGTTTCAGAGAGTTTCGGAGAGTGTCAGAGAGAGTCAGAGAGTGACAGAGAGTGTCAGAGAATGTCAGAGAGTTTCTGAGAGTTTTTGAGTGTTTCAGAGAGTGTCACAGAGTTTCAGAGAGTGTTACAGAGTGTCAGACAGTTTCAGAGAGTTTCCGAGAGTTTCTGAGAGTGTCAGAGAGTTTCAGAGAGTGTCAGACAGTGCCTGAGAGTGTGAGAGAGTGTCAAAGAGTTTCAGAGAGTGTCAGTGAGTGTCAGAGAGTGTCAGTGAGTGTCACAGAGTGTCAGAGAGTTTCAGAGAGCTTCAGAGAGTGCCAGAGAGTGTCAGAGATTTTCAGAGAGTTTCAGAGAGTGTCAGACAGTGCCTGAGAGTGTGAGAGAGTGTCAAAGAGTTTCAGAGAGTGTCAGTGAGTGTCAGAGAGTGTCAGTGAGTTTCAGAGAGTGTCAGAGAGTGTAAAAGAGTTTCAGAGAGTGTCAGAGAGTTTCAGAGAGTTTCAGAAAGTTTCTGAGAGTGCCAGAGAGTTTCTGAGAGTTTCTGAGTGTGTCGTAGAGTGTCAGAGAGTTTCAGGGAGTGTCACAAAGTGTCAGAGAGTGTCAGAGAGTGTCAGAGAGTTTCAGAGAGTGTCTGAGCGTGTCAGAGATTGCCAGAGAATTTCTGAGAGATTCTGAGTGTGTCAGAGAGTGTCAGAGAGTTTCAGAGAGTGTCACAGTCTGTCAGAGAGTGTCAGAGAGATTGCAGAGAGTATCAGAGATTGTCAGAGAGCTTCAGAGAATGTCAGAGAGTTTCAGAGAGCTTCAGAGAGTGTCAGATAGTGTCAGATAGTGACAGAGAGTTTTTGAGTGTTTCACAGAGTGTCACAGAGTTTCAGAGAGTGTTACAGAGTGTCAGACAGTTTCAGAGAGTTTCAGAGAGTTTCTGAGAGTGTCAGAGAGTTTCAGAGATTTTCAGAGAGTGTCACTGAGTGTCAGAGAGTTTCAGAGAGTTTCAGAGAGTGTCAGAGAGTGTAAAGGAGTTTCAGAGAGTGTCAGAGAGTGTCAGAGAGTTTCAGAGAGTGTCTGAGCGTGTCAGAGATTGCCAGAGAGTTTCTGAGAGATTCTGAGTGTGTCAGAGAGTGTCAGAGAGTTTCAGAGAGTGTCACAGACTGTCAGAGAGTGTCAGAGAGATTGCAGAGAGTATCAGAGAGAGTCAGAGAGAGTCAGAGAGTGATAGAGATTGTCAGAGAGTGTCAGAGAGTTTCTGAGAGTTTTTGAGTGTTTCAGAGAGTGTCAGAGAGCTTCAGAGAGTGTCACAGTGTGTCAGAGTGTTTCAGAGAGTTTCAGAGAGTTTCTGACAGTTTCTGAGAGTGTCAGAGAATTTCAGAGAGTTTCAGAGAGTTTCAGAGAGTGTCAGAAAGTTTCAGAGAGTGTCAGATAGTGTCAGAGAGTTTCAGAGAGTGTCACAGAGTGTCAGAGAGTTTGAGAGAGCTTCAGGGAGTGTCAGAGAGTGTCAGAGATTTTCAGAGAGTTTCAGAGAGTGTCAGACAGTGCCTGAGAGTGTCAGAGAGTGTCAAAGAGATTCATGGAGTGTCAGTGAGTGTCAGAGAGTGTCAGAGAGTTTCAGAGAGTGTCAAAGAGTTTCAGAGAGTGTCAGAGAGTTTCAGAGAGTGTCAGAGAGTTTCAGAGAGTGTCAGAGAGTTTTTGAGAGTGTCAGAGAGCGCCAGAGAGTTTCTGAGAGTTTCTGAGTGTGTCGGAGAGTGTCAGAGATTTTCAGGGAGTGTTACAAATTGTCAGAGTGTGTCAGAGAGTGTCAGAGAGTTTCAGAGAGTGTCAGAGCGGGTCAGAGATTTTTAGAGAGTTTCTGAGAGTTTCACAGCGTGTCAGAGAGTTTCAGAGAGCTTCAGAGAGTGTCAGAGTGTCTCTGAGAGTTTCAGAGAATGTCAGAGAGCGTCAGAGAGTTTCAGACAGTGTCAGAGAGTGTCAGAGAGTTTCTCAGTGTGTCAGAGAGTATCAGAGAGTGTCAGAGAGCTTCAGAGAATGTCAGAGAGTTTCAGAGAGTTTCAGAGAGCTTCAGAGAGTGTCAGAGAGTGTCAGATAGTGACTGAGAGTTTCAATGAGTGTCAGAGAGTTTCAGAGAGTTTCAGAGAGTGTCAGAGATTTTCTGAGAGTATCAGAGTGTGTTAAAGAGTTTCAGTGAGTATCAGAGAGTGTCAGAGAGTTTCAGAGAGTTTCAGAGAATGTAGGAGAGTTTCTGAGAGTATCTGTGAGTGTAAGAGAGTGTCAGAGGGTTCTGAGAGTTTCTGCGTGTGTCAGAGGGTGTCACAGAGTGTCAGAGACTGTCAGAGAGACTCAGAGAGTTTCTGAGAGTGTCAAAGAGTTTCAGAGAATGTCAGATAGTGTCAGAGAGTTTCAGAGAGTGTCGGAGTGTGTCAGAGAGTTTCAGAGAGTGTCAGAGAGTTTCAGAGAGTGTCTGAGCGTGTCAGAGATTGCCAGAGAGTTTCTGAGAGTTTCTGAGTGTGTCAGAGAGAGTCAGAGAGTTTCAGACAGTGTCACAGACTGTCAGAGTGTGTCAGAGAGATTGCAGAGAGTATCAGAAAGTGTCAGAGAGCTTCAGAGAATGTCTGAGAGTGTCAGAGAGCTTCAGAGAGCTTCAGAGAGTGTCAGAGAGTGTCAGATAGTGACAGAGAGTTTCAATGAGTGTCAGAGAGTTTCAGAGAGTTTCAGAGAGTGTCAGAGATTTTCTGAGAGTATCAGTGAGTGTCAAAGAGTTTCAGTGAGTATCAGAGAGTATCAGAGAGTTTCAGAGAGTTTCAGAGAATGTAGGAGAGTTTCTGAGAGTATCTGTGAGTGTAAGAGAGTGTCAGAGGGTTCTGAGAGTTTCTGCGTGTGTCAGAGATTGCCAGAGAGATTCTGAGAGTTTCTGAGTTTGTCAGAGAGTGTCAGAGAGTGTCAGAGAGTTTCAGAGAGTGTCACAGACTGTCGGAGAGTGTCAGAGAGATTGCAGAGAGTGTCAGAGAGTATCAGAGAGCTTCAGAGAATGCAGAGAGTTCCAGACAGTGTTAGAGAGTGTCAAAGAGTTTCAGAGAGTTTCAGAGTGTGTCAGAGGGTTTCAGATTGTTTCAGAGAGTGTCTGAGAGTGTCAGAGTATTTCAGAGAGTGTCTGCCAGTGTCAGGGAGTTCCTGAGAGTTCCTGAGTGTGTCAGACATTGTCAGAGATTTTCAGAGACTGTCAGAGAGTGTCAGAGAGTGTCAGAGATTGTCAGAGAGTGTCAGAGAGTTTCAGAGAATTTCAGAGATTTTCTGAGAGTTTCTGAGATTTTCAGAGAGTTTCAGAGAGTTTCGGAGAGTGTCAGAGAGAGTCAGAGAGTGACAGAGAGTGTCAGAGAATGTCAGAGAGTTTCTGAGAGTTTTTGAGTGTTTCAGAGAGTGTCACAGAGTTTCAGAGAGTGTTACAGAGTGTCAGACAGTTTCAGAGAGTTTCCGAGAGTTTCTGAGAGTGTCAGAGAGTTTCAGAGAGTGTCAGACAGTGCCTGAGAGTGTGAGAGAGTGTCAAAGAGTTTCAGAGAGTGTCAGTGAGTGTCAGAGAGTGTCAGAGATTGTCAGAGAGTGTCAGAGAGTTTCAGAGAATTTCAGAGATTTTCTGAGAGTTTCTGAGAGTTTCAGAGAGTTTCAGAAAGTTTCTGAGAGTGCCAGAGAGTTTCTAAGAGTTTCTGAGTGTGTCGTAGAGTGTCAGAGAGTTTCAGGGAGTGTCACAAAGTGTCAGAGAGTGTCAGAGAGTGTCAGAGAGTTTCAGAGAGTGTCTGAGCGTGTCAGAGATTGCCAGAGAATTTCTGAGAGATTCTGAGTGTGTCAGAGAGTGTCAGAGAGTTTCAGAGAGTGTCACAGACTGTCAGAGAGTGTCAGAGAGATTGCAGAGAGTATCAGAGAGTGTCAGAGAGCTTCAGAGAATGTCAGAGAGTTTCAGAGAGCTTCAGAGAGTGTCAGATAGTGTCAGATAGTGACAGAGAGTTTTTGAGTGTTTCACAGAGTGTCACAGAGTTTCAGAGAGTGTTACAGAGTGTCAGACAGTTTCAGAGAGTTTCAGAGAGTTTCTGAGAGTGTCAGAGAGTTTCAGAGATTTTCAGAGAGTGTCACTGAGTGTCAGAGAGTTTCAGAGAGTTTCAGAGAGTGTCAGAGAGTGTAAAGGAGTTTCAGAGAGTGTCAGAGAGTGTCAGAGAGTTTCAGAGAGTGTCTGAGCGTGTCAGAGATTGCCAGAGAGTTTCTGAGAGATTCTGAGTGTGTCAGAGAGTGTCAGAGAGTTTCAGAGAGTGTCACAGACTGTCAGAGAGTGTCAGAGAGATTGCAGAGAGTATCAGAGAGTGTCAGAGAGAGTCAGAGAGTGATAGAGATTGTCAGAGAGTGTCAGAGAGTTTCTGAGAGTTTTTGAGTGTTTCAGAGAGTGTCAGAGAGCTTCAGAGAGTGTCACAGTGTGTCAGAGTGTTTCAGAGAGTTTCAGAGAGTTTCTGACAGTTTCTGAGAGTGTCAGAGAATTTCAGAGAGTTTCAGAGAGTTTCAGAGAGTGTCAGAAAGTTTCAGAGAGTGTCAGATAGTGTCAGAGAGTTTCAGAGAGTGTCACAGAGTGTCAGAGAGTTTGAGAGAGCTTCAGGGAGTGTCAGAGAGTGTCAGAGATTTTCAGAGAGTTTCAGAGAGTGTCAGACAGTGCCTGAGAGTGTCAGAGAGTGTCAAAGAGTTTCATGGAGTGTCAGTGAGTGTCAGAGAGTGTCAGAGAGTTTCAGAGAGTGTCAAAGAGTTTCAGAGAGTGTCAGAGAGTTTCAGAGAGTGTCAGAGAGTTTTTGAGAGTGTCAGAGAGCGCCAGAGAGTTTCTGAGAGTTTCTGAGTGTGTCGGAGAGTGTCAGAGATTTTCAGGGAGTGTTACAAATTGTCAGAGTGTGTCAGAGAGTGTCAGAGAGTTTCAGAGAGTGTCAGAGCGGGTCAGAGATTTTTAGAGAGTTTCTGAGAGTTTCACAGCGTGTCAGAGAGTTTCAGAGAGCTTCAGAGAGTGTCAGAGTGTCTCTGAGAGTTTCAGAGAATGTCAGAGAGCGTCAGAGAGTTTCAGACAGTGTCAGAGAGTGTCAGAGAGTTTCTCAGTGTGTCAGAGAGTGTCAGAGAGTTTCAGAGAGTTTCTGAGAGTGTCACAGAGCTTCTGAGAGTTTCTGAGTTTGTCAGAGAGTGTCAGAGAGTGTCAGAGAGTTTCGTAGAGTGTCACAGATTGTCAGGGAGTGTCAGAGACTTTCAGAGAATTTCAGACAGTTTGAGAGAGTTTCTGAGAGTGCAGACAGTGTCAGAAAGATTCAGAGAGTGTCAGAGAGTGTCAGAGAGTGTCAGAGAGTTTCAGAGATTTTCTGAGAGATTCAGAGTGTTTCAGTGTGGGTCAGAGAGTTTCAGAGTGTGTCAGAGGGTTTCAGATTGTTTCAGAGAGTGTCTGAGAGTGTCAGAGTGTTTCAGAGAGTGTCTGAGAGTGTCAGGGAGTGTCAGAGAGTTCCTGAGTGTGTCAGAGAGTGTCTGAGATTTTCAGAGAGTGTCAGAGAGTGTCACAGAGTGTCAGAGATTGTCAGAGAGTGTCAGAGAGTTTCAGAGAATTTCAGAGATTTTCTGAGAGTTTCTGAGAGTTTCACAGAGTTTCAGAGAGTGTCAGAGTGAGTCAGAGAGTGATAGAGATTGTCAGAGAGTGTCAGAGAGTTTCTGAGAGTTTTTGAGTGTTTCAGAGAGTGTCAGAGAGTTTCAGAGAGTGTCACAGAGTGTCAAAGAGTTTCAGAGAGTGTCAGAGAGTTTTAGAGATTTTCAGAGAGTGTCACTGAGTGTCAGAGAGTTTCAGAGAGCTTCAGAGAGTTTCAGAGAGTGTCAGAGATTTTCAGAGAGTTTCAGAGAGTGTCAGACAGTGCCTGAGAGTGTCAGAGAGTGTCAAAGAGTTTCAGAGAGTGTCAGAGAGTGTCAGAGAGTTTCTGAGAGTTTTTGAGTGTTTCAGAGAGTTTCAGAGAGTGTCACAGAGTGTCAAAGAGTTTCAGAGAGTGTCAGAGAGTTTTAGAGATTTTCAGAGAGTGTCACTGAGTGTCAGAGAGTTTCAGAGAGCTTCAGAGAGTGCCAGAGAGTGTCAGAGATTTTCAGAGAGTTTCAGAGAGTGTCAGACAGTGCCTGAGAGTGTCAGAGAGTGTCAAAGAGTTTCAGAGAGTGTCAGAGAGAGTCAGAGATTTTCAGAGAGTTTTAGAGAGTGTCAGAGAGTTTCAGAGAGTGTCAGACAGTGCCTGAGAGTGTCAGAGAGTGTCAAAGAGTTTCAGAGAGTGTCAGTGAGTGTCAGAGAGTGTAGAGAGTTTCAGAGAGTGTCAGAGAGTGTAAAGGAGTTTCAGAGAGTGTCAGAGAGTGTCAGAGAGTTTCAGAGAGTGTCACAGACTGTCAGAGAGTGTCAGAGAGATTGCAGAGAGTATCAGAGAGTGTCAGAGAGCTTCAGAGAATGTCAGAGAGTTTCAGAGAGTTTCAGACAGCTTCAGAGAGTGTCAGACAGTGTCAGATAGTGACAGAGAGTTTCAATGAGTGTCAGAGAGTTTCAGAGAGTTTCAGAGAGTGTCAGACAGTGCCTGATAGTGTCAGAGAGTGTCAAAGAGTTTCAGAGAGTGTCAGTGAGTGTCAGAGAGTGTCAGTGAGTTTCAGAGAGTGTCAGAGACTGTAAAGGAGTTTCAGAGAGTGTCAGAGAGTTTCAGAGAGTTTCAGAAAGTTTCTGAGAGTATCAGAGAGTGCTAGAGAGTTTCTGAGAGTTTCTGAGAGTTTCACAGAGTGTCAGAGAGTGTCAGAGTGAGTCAGAGAGTGATAGAGATTGTCAGAGAGTGTCAGAGAGTTTCTGAGAGTTTTTGAGTGTTTCAGAGAGTGTCAGAGAGTTTCAGAGAGTGTCACAGAGTGTCAAAGAGTTTCAGAGAGTGTCAGAGAGTTTTAGAGATTTTCAGAGAGTGTCACTGAGTGTCAGAGAGTTTCAGAGAGCTTCAGAGAGTTTCAGAGAGTGTCAGAGATTTTCAGAGAGTTTCAGAGAGTGTCAGACAGTGCCTGAGAGTGTCAGAGAGTGTCAAAGAGTTTCAGAGAGTGTCAGAGAGTGTCAGAGAGTTTCTGAGAGTTTTTGAGTGTTTCAGAGAGTTTCAGAGTGTCACAGAGTGTCAAAGAGTTTCAGAGAGTGTCAGAGAGTTTTAGAGATTTTCAGAGAGTGTCACTGAGTGTCAGAGAGTTTCAGAGAGCTTCAGAGAGTGCCAGAGAGTGTCAGAGATTTTCAGAGAGTTTCAGAGAGTGTCAGACAGTGCCTGAGAGTGTCAGAGAGTGTCAAAGAGTTTCAGAGAGTGTCAGAGAGAGTCAGAGATTTGCAGAGAGTTTTAGAGAGTGTCAGAGAGTTTCAGAGAGTGTCAGACAGTGCCTGAGAGTGTCAGAGAGTGTCAAAGAGTTTCAGAGAGTGTCAGTGAGTGTCAGAGAGTGTAGAGAGTTTCAGAGAGTGTCAGAGAGTGTAAAGGAGTTTCAGAGAGTGTCAGAGAGTGTCAGAGAGTTTCAGAGAGTGTCACAGACTGTCAGAGAGTGTCAGAGAGATTGCAGAGAGTATCAGAGAGTGTCAGATAGCTTCAGAGAATGTCAGAGAGTTTCAGAGAGTTTCAGACAGCTTCAGAGAGTGTCAGACAGTTTCAGATAGTGACAGAGAGTTTCAATGAGTGTCAGAGAGTTTCAGAGAGTTTCAGAGAGTGTCAGACAGTGCCTGATAGTGTCAGAGAGTGTCAAAGAGTTTCAGAGAGTGTCAGTGAGTGTCAGAGAGTGTCAGTGAGTTTCAGAGAGTGTCAGAGACTGTAAAGGAGTTTCAGAGAGTGTCAGAGAGTTTCAGAGAGTTTCAGAAAGTTTCTGAGAGTATCAGAGAGTGCTAGAGAGTTTCTGAGAGTTTCTGAGTGTGTCGGAGAGTGTCAGAGAGTTTCAGGGAGTGTCACAAAGTGTCAGAGTGTGTCAGAGAGCTTCAGAGAGTTTCAGAGAGTGTCAGAGAGGGTCAGAGAGTTTCAGAGAGATTCCGAGAGTTTCACAGCGTGTCAGAGAGTTTCAGAGAGGTTCAGAGAGTGTCAGAGTGTGTCTGAGAGTTTCAGAGAGTTTCTGAGAGTGTCAAAGAGTTACAGAGAATGTCAGATAGTGTCAGAGAGTGTCAGAGAGTTTCAGAGAGTGTCAGAGAGTGTCAGAGAGATTCAGAGAGTGTCAGAGAGTTTCAGAGAGTGTCACAGAATGTCAGAGAGTGTCAGAGAGATTGCAGAGAGTGTCAGAGTGTGTCAGAGAGCTTCAGAGAGTATCAGAGAGTGTCAGAGAGCTTCAGAGAATGTCAGAGTGTTTCAGAGAGTTTCAGAGAGCTTCAGAGAGTGTCAGAGAGTGTCCGATAGTGACAGAGAGTTTCAATGAGTGTCAGAGAGTTTCAGAGAGTGTCAGAGATTTTCTGAGAGTATCAGAGTGTGTTAAAGAGTTTCAGTGAGTATCAGAGAGTGTCAGAGAGTTTCAGAGAGTTTCAGAGAATGTAGGAGAGTTTCTGAGAGTATCTGTGAGTGTAAGAGAGTGTCAGAGGGTTCTGAGAGTTTCTGCGTGTGTCAGAGGGTGTCACAGAGTGTCAGAGACTGTCAGAGAGACTCAGAGAGTTTCTGAGAGTGTCAAAGAGTTTCAGAGAATGTCAGATAGTGTCAGAGAGTTTCAGAGAGTGTCGGAGTGTGTCAGAGAGTTTCAGAGAGTGTCAGAGAGTTTCAGAGAGTGTCTGAGCGTGTCAGAGATTGCCAGAGAGTTTCTGAGAGTTTCTGAGTGTGTCAGAGAGAGTCAGAGAGTTTCAGACAGTGTCACAGACTGTCAGAGTGTGTCAGAGAGATTGCAGAGAGTATCAGAAAGTGTCAGAGAGCTTCAGAGAATGTCTGAGAGTGTCAGAGAGCTTCAGAGAGCTTCAGAGAGTGTCAGAGAGTGTCAGATAGTGACAGAGAGTTTCAATGAGTGTCAGAGAGTTTCAGAGAGTTTCAGAGAGTGTCAGAGATTTTCTGAGAGTATCAGTGAGTGTCAAAGAGTTTCAGTGAGTATCAGAGAGTATCAGAGAGTTTCAGAGAGTTTCAGAGAATGTAGGAGAGTTTCTGAGAGTATCTGTGAGTGTAAGAGAGTGTCAGAGGGTTCTGAGAGTTTCTGCGTGTGTCAGAGATTGCCAGAGAGATTCTGAGAGTTTCTGAGTTTGTCAGAGAGTGTCAGAGAGTGTCAGAGAGTTTCAGAGAGTGTCACAGACTGTCGGAGAGTGTCAGAGAGATTGCAGAGAGTGTCAGAGAGTATCAGAGAGCTTCAGAGAATGCAGAGAGTTCCAGGCAGTGTTAGAGAGTGTCAAAGAGTTTCAGAGAGTTTCAGAGTGTGTCAGAGGGTTTCAGATTGTTTCAGAGAGTGTCTGAGAGTGTCAGAGTATTTCAGAGAGTGTCTGCGAGTGTCAGGGAGTTCCTGAGAGTTCCTGAGTGTGTCAGAGATTGTCAGAGATTTTCAGAGACTGTCAGAGAGTGTCAGAGAGTGTCAGAGATTGTCAGAGAGTGTCAGAGAGTTTCAGAGAATTTCAGAGATTTTCTGAGAGTTTCTGAGATTTTCAGAGAGTTTCAGAGAGTTTCGGAGAGTGTCAGAGAGAGTCAGAGAGTGACAGAGAGTGTCAGAGAATGTCAGAGAGTTTCTGAGAGTTTTTGAGTGTTTCAGAGAGTGTCACAGAGTTTCAGAGAGTGTTACAGAGTGTCAGACAGTTTCAGAGAGTTTCCGAGAGTTTCTGAGAGTGTCAGAGAGTTTCAGAGAGTGTCAGACAGTGCCTGAGAGTGTGAGAGAGTGTCAAAGAGTTTCAGAGAGTGTCAGTGAGTGTCAGAGAGTGTCAGTGAGTGTCACAGAGTGTCAGAGAGTTTCAGAGAGCTTCAGAGAGTGCCAGAGAGTGTCAGAGATTTTCGGAGAGTTTCAGAGAGTGTCAGACAGTGCCTGAGAGTGTGAGAGAGTGTCAAAGAGTTTCAGAGAGTGTCAGTGAGTGTCAGAGAGTGTCAGTGAGTTTCAGAGAGTGTCAGAGAGTGTAAAAGAGTTTCAGAGAGTGTCAGAGAGTTTCAGAGAGTTTCAGAAAGTTTCTGAGAGTGCCAGAGAGTTTCTGAGAGTTTCTGAGTGTGTCGTAGAGTGTCAGAGAGTTTCAGGGAGTGTCACAAAGTGTCAGAGAGTGTCAGAGAGTGTCAGAGAGTTTCAGAGAGTGTCTGAGCGTGTCAGAGATTGCCAGAGAATTTCTGAGAGATTCTGAGTGTGTCAGAGAGTGTCAGAGAGTTTCAGAGAGTGTCACAGACTGTCAGAGAGTGTCAGAGAGATTGCAGAGAGTATCAGAGAGTGTCAGAGAGCTTCAGAGAATGTCAGAGAGTTTCAGAGAGCTTCAGAGAGTGTCAGAGAGTGTCAGATAGTGACAGAGAGTTTCAATGAGTGTCAGAGAGTTTCAGAGAGTGTCAGAGAGTGTCAAAGAGTTTAAGTGAGTGTCAGAGAGTGTCAGAGCGTTTCAGAGAGTTTCAGAGAATGTAGGAGAGTTTCTGAGAGTATCTGTGAGTGCAAGAGAGTATCAGAGGATTCTGAGAGTTTCTGCGTGTGTCAGAGGGTGTCACAGAGTGTCAGAGACTGTCAGAGAGACTCAGAGAGTTTCTGAGAGTGTCAAAGAGTTTCAGAGAATGTCAGATAGTGTCAGAGAGTGTCAGAGAGTTTCAGAGAGTGTCGGAGAGTGTCAGAGAGATTCAGAAAGTGTCAGAGAGTTTCAGAGAGTGTCTGAGCGTGTCAGAGATTGCCAGAGAGTTTCTGAGAGTTTCTGAGTGTGTCAGAGAGAGTCAGAGAGTGTCAGAGAGTTTCAGAGAGTGTCACAGACTGTCAGAGAGTGTCAGAGAGATTACAGAGTGTATCAGAGAGTGTCAGAGAGTTTCAGAGAGTTTCAGACAGCTTCAGAGTGTGTCAGAGAGTGTCAGATAGTGACAGAGAGTTTCAATGAGTGTCAGAGAGTTTCAGAGAGTTTCAGAGTGTGTCAGAGATTTTCTGAGAGTATCAGAGAGTGTCAAAGAGTTTCAGTGAGTATCAGAGAGTGTCAGAGAGTTTCAGAGAGTTTCAGAGAATGTAGGAGAGTTTCTGAGAGTATCTGTGAGTGTAAGAGAGTGTCAGAGGGTTCTGAGAGTTTCTGCGTGTGTCAGAGGGTGTCACAGAGTTTCAGAGACTGTCAGAGAGAGTCAGAGAATTTCAATGAGTTTCAGAGTGTCAGAGAGTGTCAGAGAGTTTCAGAGAGTTTCTGAGACTTTCACAGCGTGTCAGAGAATTTCAGAGAGCTTCAGAGAGTGTCAGAGTGTGTCTGAGAGTTTCAGAGAGTTTCTGAGAGTGTCAAAGAGTTTCAGAGAATGTCTGAGAGTGTCAGAGAGTTTCAGAGAGTTTCAGAGAGTGTCAGAGAGTGTCAGAGAGTGTCAGTGAGTGTCACAGAGTGTCAGAGAGTTTCAGAGAGCTTCAGAGAGTGCCAGAGAGTGTCAGAGATTTTCGGAGAGTTTCAGAGAGTGTCAGACAGTGCCTGAGAGTGTGAGAGAGTGTCAAAGAGTTTCAGAGAGTGTCAGTGAGTGTCAGAGAGTGTCAGTGAGTTTCAGAGAGTGTCAGAGAGTGTAAAAGAGTTTCAGAGAGTGTCAGAGAGTTTCAGAGAGTTTCAGAAAGTTTCTGAGAGTGCCAGAGAGTTTCTGAGAGTTTCTGAGTGTGTCGTAGAGTGTCAGAGAGTTTCAGGGAGTGTCACAAAGTGTCAGAGAGTGTCAGAGAGTGTCAGAGAGTTTCAGAGAGTGTCTGAGCGTGTCAGAGATTGCCAGAGAATTTCTGAGAGATTCTGAGTGTGTCAGAGAGTGTCAGAGAGTTTCAGAGAGTGTCACAGACTGTCAGAGAGTGTCAGAGAGATTGCAGAGAGTATCAGAGAGTGTCAGAGAGCTTCAGAGAATGTCAGAGAGTTTCAGAGAGCTTCAGAGAGTGTCAGAGAGTGTCAGATAGTGACAGAGAGTTTCAATGAGTGTCAGAGAGTTTCAGAGAGTGTCAGAGAGTGTCAAAGAGTTTAAGTGAGTGTCAGAGAGTGTCAGAGCGTTTCAGAGAGTTTCAGAGAATGTAGGAGAGTTTCTGAGAGTATCTGTGAGTGCAAGAGAGTATCAGAGGATTCTGAGAGTTTCTGCGTGTGTCAGAGGGTGTCACAGAGTGTCAGAGACTGTCAGAGAGACTCAGAGAGTTTCTGAGAGTGTCAAAGAGTTTCAGAGAATGTCAGATAGTGTCAGAGAGTGTCAGAGAGTTTCAGAGAGTGTCGGAGAGTGTCAGAGAGATTCAGAAAGTGTCAGAGAGTTTCAGAGAGTGTCTGAGCGTGTCAGAGATTGCCAGAGAGTTTCTGAGAGTTTCTGAGTGTGTCAGAGAGAGTCAGAGAGTGTCAGAGAGTTTCAGAGAGTGTCACAGACTGTCAGAGAGTGTCAGAGAGATTACAGAGTGTATCAGAGAGTGTCAGAGAGTTTCAGAGAGTTTCAGACAGCTTCAGAGTGTGTCAGAGAGTGTCAGATAGTGACAGAGAGTTTCAATGAGTGTCAGAGAGTTTCAGAGAGTTTCAGAGTGTGTCAGAGATTTTCTGAGAGTATCAGAGAGTGTCAAAGAGTTTCAGTGAGTATCAGAGAGTGTCAGAGAGTTTAAGAGAGTTTCAGAGAATGTAGGAGAGTTTCTGAGAGTATCTGTGAGTGTAAGAGAGTGTCAGAGGGTTCTGAGAGTTTCTGCGTGTGTCAGAGGGTGTCACAGAGTTTCAGAGACTGTCAGAGAGAGTCAGAGAATTTCAATGAGTTTCAGAGTGTCAGAGAGTGTCAGAGAGTTTCAGAGAGTTTCTGAGACTTTCACAGCGTGTCAGAGAATTTCAGAGAGCTTCAGAGAGTGTCAGAGTGTGTCTGAGAGTTTCAGAGAGTTTCTGAGAGTGTCAAAGAGTTTCAGAGAATGTCTGAGAGTGTCAGAGAGTTTCAGAGAGTTTCAGAGAGTGTCAGAGAGTGTCAGAGAGTTTCAGAGAGTGTCAGAGAGTTTCAGAGAGTGTCTGTGCGTGTCAGAGATTGCCAGAGACTTTCTGAGAGTTTCTGAGTTTGTCAGAGAGTGTCAGAGAGTGTCAGAGAGTTTCAGAGAGTGTCACAGACTGTCGGAGAGTGTCAGAGAGATTGCAGAGAGTGTCAGAGAGTTTCAGAGAGCTTCAGAGAATGTCAGAGAGTTTCAGAGAGTGTCAGAGAGTGTCAAAGAGTTTCAGAGAGTTTCAGAGTGTGTCAGAGGGTTTCAGATTGTTTCAGAGAGTGTCTGAGAGTGTCAGAGTATTTCAGAGAGTGTCTGAGAGTGTCAGGGAGTTCCTGAGAGTTCCTGAGTGTGTCAGAGATTGTCAGAGATTTTCAGAGACTGTCAGAGAGTGTCAGAGAGTGTCAGAGATTGTCAGAGAGTGTCAGAGAGTTTCAGAGAATTTCAGAGATTTTCTGAGAGTTTCTGAGATTTTCAGATAGTTTCAGAGAGTTTCAGAGAGTGTCAGAGAATGTCAGAGAGTGTTACAGAGTGTCAGACAGTTTCAGAGAGTTTCAGAGAGTTTCTGAGAGTGTCAGAGAGTTTCAGAGATTTTCAGAGAGTGTCACTGAGTGTCAGAGAGTTTCAGAGAGCGTGAGAGAGTGCCAGAGAGTGTCAGAGATTTTCAGAGAGTTTCAGAGAGTGTCAGACAGTGCCTGAGAGTGTCAGAGAGTGTCAAAGAGTTTCAGAGAGTGTCAGTGAGTGTCAGAGAGTGTCAGTGAGTTTCAGAGAGTGTCAGAGAGTGTAAAAGAGTTTCAGAGAGTGTCAGAGAGTTTCAGAGAATTTCAGAAAGTTTCTGAGAGTGTCAGAGAGTGCCAGAGAGTTTCTGAGAGTTTCTGAGTGTGTCGGAGAGTGTCAGAGAGTTTCAGGGAGTGTCACAAAGTGTCAGAGTGTGTCAGAGAGTGTCAGAGAGTTTCAGAGAGTGTCAGAGAGGGTCAGAGAGTTTCAGAGAGATTCCGAGAGTTTCACAGCGTGTCAGAGAGTTTCAGAGAGGTTCAGAGAGTGTCAGAGTGTGTCTGAGAGTGTCAGAGATTGTCAGAGAGCTTCAGAGAGTTTCAGAGAGTTTCAGAGAGCTTCAGAGAGTGTCTGAGCGTGTCTGAGCGTGTCAGAGATTGCCAGAGAGTTTCTGAGAGTTTCTGAGTGTGTCAGAGAGTGTCAGAGCGTGTCAGAGAGTTTCAGAGAGTGTCAGAGAGTTTCAGAGAGTGTCTGAGCGTGTCAGAGATTGCCAGAGAATTTCTGAGAGTTTCTGAGTGTGTCAGAGAGTGTCAGAGCGTGTCAGAGAGTTTCAGAGAGTGTCACAGACTGTCAGAGAGTGTCAGAGAGATTGCAGAGAGTATCAGAAAGTGTCAGAGAGCTTCAGAGAATGTCAGAGAGTTTCAGAGAGTTTCAGAGAGCTTCAGAGAGTGTCAGAGAGTGTCAGATAGTGACAGAGAGTTTCAATGAGTGTCAGAGAGTTTCAGAGAGTTTCAGAGAGTGTCAGAGATTTTCTGAGAGTATCAGTGAGTGTCAAAGAGTTTCAGTGAGTATCAGAGAGTGTCAGAGAGTTTCAGAGAGTTTCAGAGAATGTAGGAGAGTTTCTGAGAGTATCTGTGAGTGTAAGAGAGTGTCAGAGGGTTCTGAGAGTTTCTGCGTGTGTCAGAGGGTGTCACAGAGTGTCAGAGACTGTCAGAGAGAGTCAGAGAGTTTCAACGAGTTTCACAGAGTGTCAGAGAGTGTCAGAGAGTTTCAGAGAGGTTCTGAGAGTTTCACAGCGTGTCAGAGAATTTCAGAGAGCTTCAGAGAGTGTCAGAGTGTGTCTGAGAGTTTCAGAGCGTTTCTGAGAGTGTCAAAGAGTTTCAGAGAATGTCTGAGAGTGTCATAGAGTTTCAAGAGTTTCAGAGAGTGTCAGAGAGTGTCAGAGAGTTTCAGAGAGTGTCAGAGAGTTTCAGAGAGTGTATGTGCGTGTCAGAGATTGCCAGAGAGTTTCTGAGAGTTTCTGAGTTTGTCAGAGAGTGTCAGAGAGTTTCAGAGAGTGTCACAGACTGTCGGTGAGTGTTCAGAGAGATTGCAGAGAGTGTCAGAGAGCTTCAGAGAATGCAGCGAGTTTCAGAGAGTGTTAGAGAGTGTCAAAGAGTTTCAGAGAGTTTCAGAGTGTGTCAGAGGGTTTCAGATTATTTCAGAGAGTGTCTGAGAGTGTCAGAGTATTTCAGAGAGTGTCTGCGAGTGTCAGGGCGTTCCTGAGAGTTCCTGAGTGTGTCAGAGATTGTCAGAGATTTTCAGAGACTGTCAGAGAGTGTCAGAGAGTGTCAGAGATTGTCAGAGAGTGTCAGAGAGTTTCAGAGAGTGTCAGAGAGAGTCAGAGAGTGACAGAGAGTGTCAGAGAATGTCAGAGCGTTTCTGAGAGTTTTTGAGTGTTTCAGAGAGTGTCACAGAGTTTCAGAGAGTGTTACATATTGTCAGACAGTTTCAGAGAGTTTCTGAGAGTTTCAGAGAGCTTCAGAGATTTTCAGAGAGTGTCACAGATTGTCAGAGAGTTTCAGAGAGTTTCAGAGAGTGCCAGAGAGTGTCAGAGATTTTCAGAGAGTTTCAGAGAGTGTCAGACAGTGCCTGAGAGTGTGAGAGAGTGTCAAAGAGTTTCAGAGAGTGTCAGTGAATGTCAGAGAGTGTCAGTGAGTTTCAGAGAGTGTCAGAGAGTGTACAAGAGTTTCAGAGAGTGTCAGAGAGTTTCAGAAAGTTTCTGAGAGTGCCAGAGAGTTTCTGAGAGTTTCTGAGTGTGTCGGAGAGTGTCATAGAGTTTCAGGGAGTGTCACAAAGTGTCAGAGAGTGTCAGAGAGTGTCAGAGAGTTTCAGAGAGATTCCGAGAGTTTCACAGCATGTCAGAGAGTGTCAGAGTGTGTCTGAGAGTTTCAGAGAGTTTCTGAGAGTGTCAAAGTGTTTCAGAGAGTGTCAGAGAGTTTCAGAGAGTGTCACAGACTGTCAGAGAGTGTCAGAGAGATTGCAGACAGTGTCAGAGAGAGTCAGAAAGCTTCAGAGAATGTCAGAGAGTTTCAGAGAGTTTCAGAGAGCTTCAGAGAGTGTCAGAGAGTGTCAGAGATTTTCAGAGACTGTCAGAGAGTGTCAGAGATTGTCAGAGAGTGTCAGAGAGTTTCAGAGAATTTCAGAGATTTTCTGAGAGTTTCTGAGATTTTCAGATAGTTTCAGAGAGTTTCAGAGAGTGTCAGAGAATGTCAGAGAGTTTCTGAGAGTTTTTGAGTGTTTCAGAGAGTGTCACAGAGTTTCAGAGAGTGTTACAGAGTGTCAGACAGTTTCAGAGAGTTTCAGAGAGTTTCTGAGAGTGTCAGAGAGTTTCAGAGATTTTCAGAGAGTGTCACTGAGTGTCAGAGAGTTTCAGAGAGCGTCAGAGAGTGCCAGAGAGTGTCAGAGATTTTCAGAGAGTTTCAGAGAGTGTCAGACAGTGCCTGAGAGTGTCAGAGAGTGTCAAAGAGTTTCAGAGAGTGTCAGTGAGTGTCAGAGAGTGTCAGTGAGTTTCAGAGAGTGTCAGAGAGTGTAAAAGAGTTTCAGAGAGTGTCAGAGAGTTTCAGAGAATTTCAGAAAGTTTCTGAGAGTGTCAGAGAGTGCCAGAGAGTTTCTGAGAGTTTCTGAGTGTGTCGGAGAGTGTCAGAGAGTTTCAGGGAGTGTCACAAAGTGTCAGAGTGTGTCAGAGAGTGTCAGAGAGTTTCAGAGAGTGTCAGAGAGGGTCAGAGAGTTTCAGAGAGATTCCGAGAGTTTCACAGCGTGTCAGAGAGTTTCAGAGAGGTTCAGAGAGTGTCAGAGTGTGTCTGAGAGTGTCAGAGATTGTCAGAGAGCTTCAGAGAGTTTCAGAGAGTTTCAGAGAGCTTCAGAGAGTGTCTGAGCGTGTCTGAGATTGCCAGAGAGTTTCTGAGACTTTCTGTGTGTGTCAGACAGTGTCAGAGACTGTCAGAGAGTGTCGGAGAGTGTCAGAGAGTTTCAGAGAGTGTCAGAGAGTTTCAGAGAGTGTCTGAGCGTGTCAGAGATTGCCAGAGAGTTTCTGAGAGTTTCTGAGTGTGTCAGAGAGTGTCAGAGCGTGTCAGAGAGTTTCAGAGAGTGTCACAGACTGTCAGAGAGTGTCAGAGAGATTGCAGAGAGTATCAGAAAGTGTCAGAGAGCTTCAGAGAATGTCAGAGAGTTTCAGAGAGTTTCAGAGAGCTTCAGAGAGTGTCAGAGAGTGTCAGATAGTGACAGAGAGTTTCAATGAGTGTCAGAGAGTTTCAGAGAGTTTCAGAGAGAGTCAGAGATTTTCTGAGAGTATCAGTGAGTGTCAAAGAGTTTCAGTGAGTATCAGAGAGTGTCAGAGAGTTTCAGAGAGTTTCAGAGAATGTAGGAGAGTTTCTGAGAGTATCTGTGAGTGTAAGAGAGTGTCAGAGGGTTCTGAGAGTTTCTGCGTGTGTCAGAGGGTGTCACAGAGTGTCAGAGACTGTCAGAGAGAGTCAGAGAGTTTCAACGAGTTTCACAGAGTGTCAGAGAGTGTCAGAGAGTTTCAGAGAGATTCTGAGAGTTTCACAGCGTGTCAGAGAATTTCAGAGAGCTTCAGAGAGTGTCAGAGTGTGTCTGAGAGTTTCAGAGCGTTTCTGAGAGTGTCAAAGAGTTTCAGAGAATGTCTGAGAGTGTCATAGAGTTTCAAGAGTTTCAGAGAGTGTCAGAGAGTGTCAGAGAGTTTCAGAGAGTGTCAGAGAGTTTCAGAGAGTGTATGTGCGTGTCAGAGATTGCCAGAGAGTTTCTGAGAGTTTCTGAGTTTGTCAGAGAGTGTCAGAGAGTGTCAGAGAGTTTCAGAGAGTGTCACAGACTGTCGGTGAGTGTTCAGAGAGATTGCAGAGAGTGTCAGAGAGCTTCAGAGAATGCAGCGAGTTTCAGAGAGTGTTAGAGAGTGTCAAAGAGTTTCAGAGAGTTTCAGAGTGTGTCAGAGGGTTTCAGATTATTTCAGAGAGTGTCTGAGAGTGTCAGAGTATTTCAGAGAGTGTCTGCGAGTGTCAGGGCGTTCCTGAGAGTTCCTGAGTGTGTCAGAGATTGTCAGAGATTTTCAGAGACTGTCAGAGAGTGTCAGAGAGTGTCAGAGATTGTCAGAGAGTGTCAGAGAGTTTCAGAGAGTGTCAGAGAGAGTCAGAGAGTGACAGAGAGTGTCAGAGAATGTCAGAGCGTTTCTGAGAGTTTTTTGAGTGTTTCAGAGAGTGTCACAGAGTTTCAGAGAGTGTTACATAGTGTCAGACAGTTTCAGAGAGTTTCTGAGAGTTTCAGAGAGCTTCAGAGATTTTCAGAGAGTGTCACAGATTGTCAGAGAGTTTCAGAGAGTTTCAGAGAGTGCCAGAGAGTGTCAGAGATTTTCAGAGAGTTTCAGAGAGTGTCAGACAGTGCCTGAGAGTGTGAGAGAGTGTCAAAGAGTTTCAGAGAGTGTCAGTGAATGTCAGAGAGTGTCAGTGAGTTTCAGAGAGTGTCAGAGAGTGTACAAGAGTTTCAGAGAGTGTCAGAGAGTTTCAGAAAGTTTCTGAGAGTGCCAGAGAGTTTCTGAGAGTTTCTGAGTGTGTCGGAGAGTGTCATAGAGTTTCAGGGAGTGTCACAAAGTGTCAGAGAGTGTCAGAGAGTGTCAGAGAGTTTCAGAGAGATTCCGAGAGTTTCACAGCATGTCAGAGAGTGTCAGAGTGTGTCTGAGAGTTTCAGAGAGTTTCTGAGAGTGTCAAAGTGTTTCAGAGAGTGTCAGAGAGTTTCAGAGAGTGTCACAGACTGTCAGAGAGTGTCAGAGAGATTGCAGACAGTGTCAGAGAGAGTCAGAAAGCTTCAGAGAATGTCAGAGAGTTTCAGAGAGTTTCAGAGAGCTTCAGAGAGTGTCAGAGAGTGTCAGATAGTGACAGAGAATTTCAATGAGTTTCAGAGAGTGTCAAAGAGTTTCAGAGATTGTCAGAGAGTGTCAGAGTGTTTCAGACAGTTTCAGAGAATGTAGGAGAGTTTTTGAGAGTATCTGTGAGTGTAAGAGTGTGTCAGAGGTTTCTGAGAGTTTCTGAGTGTGTCAGAGAGTGTCACAGAGTGTCAGAGGCTGTCAGAGAGTGTCAGAGAGTTTCAAAGAGTTTCACAGAGTGTCAGAGAGTGTCCGAGAGTGTCAGAGAGTTTCAGAGAGTGTCAGAGAGGGTCAGAGAGTTTCAGAGAGATTCCGAGAGTTTCATAGCGTGTCAGATAGTTTCAGAGACCTTCAGAGAGTGTCAGAGAGTGTCAGATAGTGACAGAGAGTTTCAATGAGTGTCAGAGAGTTTCAGAGAGTATCAGAGAGTGTCAAAGAGTTTCTGAGTGTGTCAGAGATTGTCACAGAGTGTCAGAGGCTGTCAGAGAGTGTCAGAGAGTTTCAAAGAGTTTCACAGAGTTTCAGAGAGTGTCCGAGAGTGTCTGAGAGTGTCATAGTGTCAGAGAGTGTCAGAGAATGTCGGAGAGTTTCTGAGAGTATCTGTGAGTGTCAAAGAGTGTCAGAGAGTTTCACAGTGTGTCACAGACAGTCAGAGAGTGTCAGAGAGTTTCAGAGAGAGTCAGATAGTGTCAGAGAGTGTCAGAGAGTTTTAGAGAGTGTCAGAGAGTGTCAGAGAGTGTCAGAGAGTTTCAGACAGTGTCAGAGAGTGTCAGAGAGTATCAGAGCGTTTCAGAGAGTGTCAGAGAATTTCAGAGAGTGTCTGTGAGTGTCGGAGAGTGGCAGAGAGTTTCTGAGAGTGGCAGAGATTTTCGGAGAGTATCAGAGAGTGTCAAAGAGTTTCAGTGAGTATCAGAGAGTGTCAGAGAGTTTCAGAGAGTTTCAGAGAGTTTCAGAGAATGTAGGAGAGTTTCTGAGAGTATCTGTGAGTGTAAGAGAGTGTCACAGAGTGTCAGAGGCTGTCAGAGAGTGTCAGAGAGTTTGAAAGAGTTTCACAGATTGTCAGAGAGTGTCCGAGAGTGTCAGAGAGTTTCAGAGAGTGTCAGAGAGGGTCAGAGAGTTTCAGAGAGATTCCGAGAGTTTCATAGCGTGTCAGAGAGTTTCAGAGAGCCTCAGAGAGTGTCAGAGGGTGTCAGATAGTGACAGAGAGTTTCAATGAGTGTCAGAGAGTTTCAGAGAGTTTCAGAGAGTGTCAGAGAGTTTCTGAGTGTGTCAGAGAGTGTCACAGAGTGTCAGAGGCTGTCAGAGAGTGTCAGAGAGTTTCAAAGAGTTTCACAGAGTTTCAGAGAGTGTCCGAGAGTGTCTGAGAGTGTCATAGTGTCAGAGAGTGTCAGAGAATGTCGGAGAGTTTCTGAGAGTATCTGTGAGTGTCAAAGAGTATCAGAGAGTTTCACAGTGTGTCACAGAGAGTCAGAGAGTGTCAGAGAGTTTCAGAGAGAGTCAGATAGTGTCAGAGAGTGTCAGAGAGTTTTAGAGAGTGTCAGTGAGTGTCAGAGAGTGTCAGAGAGTTTCAGACAGTGTCAGAGAGTGTCAGACAGTGCCTGAGAGTGTGAGAGAGTGTCAAAGAGTTTCAGAGAGTGTCAGTGAGTGTCAGAGAGTGTCAGTGAGTTTCAGAGAGTGTCAGAGAGTGTAAAAGAGTTTCAGAGAGTATCAGAGAGTTTCAGAGAGTTTCAGAAAGTTTCTGAGAGTGCCAGAGAGTTCCTGAGAGTTTCTGAGTGTGTCGGAGAGTGTCAGAGAGTTTCAGGGAGTGTCACAAAGTGTCAGAGAGTGTCAGAGAGTGTCAGAGAGTTTCAGAGAGTGTCAGAGAGTGTCAGAGCGTTTCAGAGAGTGTCAGAGAATTTCAGAGAGTGTCTGTGACTGTCGGAGAGTGGCAGAGAGTTTCTGAGAGTGGCAGAGATTTTCGGAGAGTATCAGAGAGTGTCAAAGAGTTTCAGTGAGTATCAGAGAGTGTCAGAGAGTTTCAGAGAGTTTCAGAGAATGTAGGAGAGTTTCTGAGAGTATCTGTGAGTGTAAGAGAGTGTCAGAGGGTTCTGAGAGTTTCAGCATGTGTCAGAGGGTGTCACAGAGTGTCAGAGACTGTCAGAGAGAGTCAGAGAGTTTCAACGAGTTTCACAGAGTTTCAGAGAGATTCTGAGAGTTTCACAGCGTGTCAGAGAATTTCAGAGAGTTTCAGAGAGTTTCAGAGAGTGTCAGAGAGTGTCAGAGAGTTTCAGAGAGTGTCAGAGAGTTTCAGAGCGTGTCTGTGCGTGTCAGAGATTGCCAGAGACTTTCTGAGAGTTTCTGAGTTTGTCAGAGAGTGTCAGAGAGTGTCAGAGAGTTTCAGAGAGTGTCACAGACTGTCGGAGAGTGTCAGAGAGATTGCAGAGAGTGTCAGAGAGTGTCAGAGAGCTTCAGAGAATGTCAGAGAGTTTCAGAGAGTGTCAGAGAGTGTCAAAGAGTTTCAGAGAGTTTCAGAGTGTGTCAGAGGGTTTCAGATTGTTTCAGAGAGTGTCTGAGACTGTCAGAGTATTTCAGAGAGTGTCTGAGAGTGTCAGGGAGTTCCTGAGAGTTCCTGAGTGTGTCAGAGATTGTCAGAGATTTTCAGAGACTGTCAGAGAGTGTCAGAGAGTGTCAGAGAGTGTCAGAGAGTTTCAGAGAGTTTCAGAGAGTTTCAGAGATTTTCTGAGAGTTTCTGAGATTTTCAGATAGTTTCAGAGAGTTTCAGAGAGTGTCAGAGAATGTCAGAGAGTTTCTGAGAGTTTTTGAGTGTTTCAGAGAGTGTCACAGAGTTTCAGAGAGTGTTACAGAGTGTCAGACAGTTTCAGAGAGTTTCAGAGAGTTTCTGAGAGTGTCAGAGAGTTTCAGAGATTGTCAGAGAGTGTCACTGAGTGTCAGAGAGTTTCAGAGAGCGTCAGAGAGTGCCAGAGAGTGTCAGAGATTTTCAGAGAGTTTCAGAGAGTGTCAGACAGTGCCTGAGAGTGTCAGAGAGTGTCAAAGAGTTTCAGAGAGTGTCAGTGAGTGTCAGAGAGTGTCAGTGAGTTTCAGAGAGTGTCAGAGAGTGTAAAAGAGTTTCAGAGAGTGTCAGAGAGTTTCAGAGAATTTCAGAAAGTTTCTGAGAGTGTAAGAGAGTGCCAGAGAGTTTCTGAGAGTTTCTGAGTGTGTCGGAGAGTGTCAGAGAGTTTCAGGGAGTGTCACAAAGTGTCAGAGTGTGTCAGAGAGTGTCAGAGAGTTTCAGAGAGTGTCAGAGAGGGTCAGAGAGTTTCAGAGAGATTCCGAGAGTTTCACAGCGTGTCAGAGAGTTTCAGAGAGGTTCAGAGAGTGTCAGAGTGTGTCTGAGAGTGTCAGAGATTGTCAGAGAGCTTCAGAGAGTATCAGAGAGTGTCAGAGAGCTTCAGAGAATGTCAGAGAGTTTCAGAGAGTTTCAGAGAGCTTCAGAGAGTATCTGAGCGTGTCTGAGATTGCCAGAGTGTTTCTGAGACTTTCTGAGTGTGTCAGACAGTGTCAGAGAGTGTCAGAGAGTGTCGGAGAGTGTCAGAGAGTTTCAGAGAGTGTCTGAGCGTGTCAGAGATTGCCAGAGAGTTTCTGAGTGTGTCAGAGAGTGGCAGAGCGTGTCAGAGAGTTTCAGAGAGTGTCACAGACTGTCAGAGAGTGTCAGAGAGATTGCTGAGAGTATCAGAAAGTGTCAGAGAGCTTCAGAGAATGTCAGAGAGTTTCAGAGAGTTTCAGAGAGCTTCAGAGAGTGTCAGAGAGTGTCAGATAGTGACAGAGAGTTTCAATGAGTGTCAGAGAGTTTCAGAGAGTTTCAGAGAGTGTCAGAGATTTTTTGAGAGTATCAGTGAGTGTCAAAGAGTTTCAGTGAGTATCAGAGAGTGTCAGAGAGTTTCAGAGAGTTTCAGAGAATGTAGGAGAGTTTCTGAGAGTATCTGTGAGTGTAAGAGAGTGTCAGAGGGTTCTGAGAGTTTCTGCGTGTGTCAGAGGGTGTCACAGAGTGTCAGAGACTGTCAGAGAGAGTCAGAGAGTTTCAACGAGTTTCACAGAGTGTCAGAGAGTGTCAGAGAGTTTCAGAGAGATTCTGAGAGTTTCACAGCGTGTCAGAGAATTTCAGAGAGCTTCAGAGAGTGTCAGAGTGTGTCTGAGAGTTTCAGAGCGTTTCTGAGAGTGTCAAAGAGTTTCAGAGAATGTCTGAGAGTGTCAGAGAGTTTCAAGTGTTTCAGAGAGTTTCAGAGAGTGTCAGAGAGTTTCAGAGAGTGTCAGAGAGTTTCAGAGAGTGTCTGTGCGTGTCAGAGATTGCCAGAGAGTTTCTGAGAGTTTCTGAGTTTGTCAGAGAGTGTCAGAGAGTGTCAGAGAGTTTCAGAGAGTGTCACAGACTGTCGGAGAGTGTTCAGAGAGATTGCAGAGAGTGTCAGAGAGCTTCAGAGAATGCAGCGAGTTTCAGAGAGTGTTAGAGAGTGTCAAAGAGTTTCAGAGAGTTTCAGAGTGTGTCAGAGGGTTTCAGATTATTTCAGAGAGTGTCTGAGAGTGTCAGGGCGTTCCTGAGAGTTCCTGAGTGTGTCAGAGATTGTCAGAGATTTTCAGAGACTGTCAGAGAGTGTCAGAGAGTGTCAGAGATTGTCAGAGAATGTCAGAGAGTTTCAGAGAGTGTCAGAGAGAGTCAGAGAGTGACAGAGAGTGTCAGAGAATGTCAGAGAGTTTCTGAGAGTTTTTGAGTGTTTCAGAGAGTGTCACAGAGTTTCAGAGAGTGTTACATAGTGTCAGACAGTTTCAGAGAGTTTCTGAGAGTTTCAGAGAGTTTCAGAGATTTTCAGAGAGTGTCACAGATTGTCAGAGAGTTTCAGAGAGCTTCAGAGAGTGCCAGAGAGTGTCAGAGAGTTTCAGAGAGTGTCTGTGCGTGTCAGAGATTGCCAGAGAGTTTCTGAGAGTTTCTGAGTTTGTCAGAGAGTGTCAGAGAGTGTCAGAGAGTTTCAGAGAGTGTCACAGACTGTCGGAGAGTGTTCAGAGAGATTGCAGAGAGTGTCAGAGAGCTTCAGAGAATGCAGCGAGTTTCAGAGAGTGTTAGAGAGTGTCAAAGAGTTTCAGAGAGTTTCAGAGTGTGTCAGAGGGTTTCAGATTATTTCAGAGAGTGTCTGAGAGAGTCAGAGTATTTCAGAGAGTGTCTGCGAGTGTCAGGGCGTTCCTGAGAGTTCCTGAGTGTGTCAGAGATTGTCAGAGATTTTCAGAGACTGTCAGAGAGTGTCAGAGAGTGTCAGAGATTGTCAGAGAGTGTCAGAGAGTTTCAGAGAGTGTCAGAGAGAGTCAGAGAGTGACAGAGAGTGTCAGAGAATGTCAGAGAGTTTCTGAGAGTTTTTGAGTGTTTCAGAGAGTGTCACAGAGTTTCAGAGAGTGTTACATAGTGTCAGACAGTTTCAGAGAGTTTCTGAGAGTTTCAGAGAGTTTCAGAGATTTTCAGAGAGTGCCAGAGAGTGTCAGAGATTTTCTGAGAGTTTCAGAGAGTGTCAGACAGTGCCTGAAAGTGTGAGAGAGTGTCAAAGAGTTTCAGAGAGTGTCAGTGAATGTCAGAGAGTGTCAGTGAGTTTCAGAGAGTGTCAGAGAGTGTAAAAGAGTTTCAGAGAGTGTCAGAGAGTTTCAGAAAGTTTCTGAGAGTGCCAGAGAGTTTCTGAGAGTTTCTGAGTGTGTCGGAGAGTGTCAGAGAGTTTCAGGGAGTGTCACAAAGTGTCAGAGAGTGTCAGAGAGTTTCAGAGAGTTTCAGAGAGCTTCAGAGAGTTTCTGAGCGTGTCTGAGATTGCCAGAGTGTTTCTGAGACTTTCTGAGTGTGTCAGACAGTGTCAGAGAGTGTCAGAGAGTGTCGGAGAGTGTCAGAGAGTTTCAGAGAGTGTCTGAGCGTGTCAGAGATTGCCAGAGAGTTTCTGAGTGTGTCAGAGAGTGGCAGAGCGTGTCAGAGAGTTTCAGAGAGTGTCACAGACTGTCAGAGAGTGTCAGAGAGATTGCTGAGAGTATCAGAAAGTGTCAGAGAGCTTCAGAGAATGTCAGAGAGTTTCAGAGAGTTTCAGAGAGCTTCAGAGAGTGTCAGAGAGTGTCAGATAGTGACAGAGAGTTTCAATGAGTGTCAGAGAGTTTCAGAGAGTTTCAGAGAGTGTCAGAGATTTTCTGAGAGTATCAGTGAGTGTCAAAGAGTTTCAGTGAGTATCAGAGAGTGTCAGAGAGTTTCAGAGAGTTTCAGAGAATGTAGGAGAGTTTCTGAGAGTATCTGTGAGTGTAAGAGAGTGTCAGAGGGTTCTGAGAGTTTCTGCGTGTGTCAGAGGGTGTCACAGAGTGTCAGAGACTGTCAGAGAGAGTCAGAGAGTTTCAACGAGTTTCACAGAGTGTCAGAGAGTGTCAGAGAGTTTCAGAGAGATTCTGAGAGTTTCACAGCGTGTCAGAGAATTTCAGAGAGCTTCAGAGAGTGTCAGAGTGTGTCTGAGAGTTTCAGAGCGTTTCTGAGAGTGTCAAAGAGTTTCAGAGAATGTCTGAGAGTGTCAGAGAGTTTCAAGTGTTTCAGAGAGTTTCAGAGAGTGTCAGAGAGTTTCAGAGAGTGTCAGAGAGTTTCAGAGAGTGTCTGTGCGTGTCAGAGATTGCCAGAGAGTTTCTGAGAGTTTCTGAGTTTGTCAGAGAGTGTCAGAGAGTGTCAGAGAGTTTCAGAGAGTGTCACAGACTGTCGGAGAGTGTTCAGAGAGATTGCAGAGAGTGTCAGAGAGCTTCAGAGAATGCAGCGAGTTTCAGAGAGTGTTAGAGAGTGTCAAAGAGTTTCAGAGAGTTTCAGAGTGTGTCAGAGGGTTTCAGATTATTTCAGAGAGTGTCTGAGAGTGTCAGGGCGTTCCTGAGAGTTCCTGAGTGTGTCAGAGATTGTCAGAGATTTTCAGAGACTGTCAGAGAGTGTCAGAGAGTGTCAGAGATTGTCAGAGAATGTCAGAGAGTTTCAGAGAGTGTCAGAGAGAGCCAGAGAGTGACAGAGAGTGTCAGAGAATGTCAGAGAGTTTCTGAGAGTTTTTGAGTGTTTCAGAGAGTGTCACAGAGTTTCAGAGAGTGTTACATAGTGTCAGACAGTTTCAGAGAGTTTCTGAGAGTTTCAGAGAGTTTCAGAGATTTTCAGAGAGTGTCACAGATTGTCAGAGAGTTTCAGAGAGCTTCAGAGAGTGCCAGAGAGTGTCAGAGAGTTTCAGAGAGTGTCTGTGCGTGTCAGAGATTGCCAGAGAGTTTCTGAGAGTTTCTGAGTTTGTCAGAGAGTGTCAGAGAGTGTCAGAGAGTTTCAGAGAGTGTCACAGACTGTCGGAGAGTGTTCAGAGAGATTGCAGAGAGTGTCAGAGAGCTTCAGAGAATGCAGCGAGTTTCAGAGAGTGTTAGAGAGTGTCAAAGAGTTTCAGAGAGTTTCAGAGTGTGTCAGAGGGTTTCAGATTATTTCAGAGAGTGTCTGAGAGAGTCAGAGTATTTCAGAGAGTGTCTGCGAGTGTCAGGGCGTTCCTGAGAGTTCCTGAGTGTGTCAGAGATTGTCAGAGATTTTCAGAGACTGTCAGAGAGTGTCAGAGAGTGTCAGAGATTGTCAGAGAGTGTCAGAGAGTTTCAGAGAGTGTCAGAGAGAGTCAGAGAGTGACAGAGAGTGTCAGAGAATGTCAGAGAGTTTCTGAGAGTTTTTGAGTGTTTCAGAGAGTGTCACAGAGTTTCAGAGAGTGTTACATAGTGTCAGACAGTTTCAGAGAGTTTCTGAGAGTTTCAGAGAGTTTCAGAGATTTTCAGAGAGTGCCAGAGAGTGTCAGAGATTTTCAGAGAGTTTCAGAGAGTGTCAGACAGTGCCTGAAAGTGTGAGAGAGTGTCAAAGAGTTTCAGAGAGTGTCAGTGAATGTCAGAGAGTGTCAGTGAGTTTCAGAGAGTGTCAGAGAGTGTAAAAGAGTTTCAGAGAGTGTCAGAGAGTTTCAGAAAGTTTCTGAGAGTGCCAGAGAGTTTCTGAGAGTTTCTGAGTGTGTCGGAGAGTGTCAGAGAGTTTCAGGGAGTGTCACAAAGTGTCAGAGAGTGTCAGAGAGTTTCAGAGAGTTTCAGAGAGCTTCAGAGAGTTTCTGAGCGTGTCTGAGATTGCCAGAGTGTTTCTGAGACTTTCTGAGTGTGTCAGACAGTGTCAGAGAGTGTCAGAGAGTGTCGGAGAGTGTCAGAGAGTTTCAGAGAGTGTCTGAGCGTGTCAGAGATTGCCAGAGAGTTTCTGAGTGTGTCAGAGAGTGGCAGAGCGTGTCAGAGAGTTTCAGAGAGTGTCACAGACTGTCAGAGAGTGTCAGAGAGATTGCTGAGAGTATCAGAAAGTGTCAGAGAGCTTCAGAGAATGTCAGAGAGTTTCAGAGAGTTTCAGAGAGCTTCAGAGAGTGTCAGAGAGTGTCAGATAGTGACAGAGAGTTTCAATGAGTGTCAGAGAGTTTCAGAGAGTTTCAGAGAGTGTCAGAGATTTTCTGAGAGTATCAGTGAGTTGCAAAGAGTTTCAGTGAGTATCAGAGAGTGTCAGAGAGTTTCAGAGAGTTTCAGAGAATGTAGGAGAGTTTCTGAGAGTATCTGTGAGTGTAAGAGAGTGTCAGAGGGTTCTGAGAGTTTCTGAGTGTGTCGGAGAGTGTCAGAGAGTTTCAGGGAGTGTCACAAAGTGTCAGAGAGTGTCAGAGAGTGTCAGAGAGTTTCAGAGAGATTCCGAGAGTTTCACAGCGTGTCAGAGAGTGTCAGAGTGTGTCTGAGAGTTTCAGAGAGTTTCTGAGAGTGTCAAAGTGTTTCAGAGAGTGTCAGAGAGTTTCAGAGAGTGTCACAGACTGTCAGAGAGTGTCAGAGAGATTGCAGACAGTGTCAGAGAGAGTCAGAAAGCTTCAGAGAATGTCAGAGAGTTTCAGAGAGTTTCAGAGAGCTTCAGAGAGTGTCAGAGAGTGTCAGATAGTGACAGAGAGTTTCAATGAGTGTCAGAGAGTGTCAAAGAGTTTCAGAGATTGTCAGAGAGTGTCAGAGTGTTTCAGACAGTTTCAGAGAATGTAGGAGAGTTTTTGAGAGTATCTGTGAGTGTAAGAGAGTGTCAGAGGTTTCTGAGAGTTTCTGAGTGTGTCAGAGAGTGTCACAGAGTGTCAGAGGCTGTCAGAGAGTGTCAGAGAGTTTCAAAGAGTTTCACAGAGTGTCAGAGAGTGTCCGAGAGTGTCAGAGAGTTTCAGAGAGTGTCAGAGAGTTTCATAGCGTGTCAGATAGTTTCAGAGACCTTCAGAGAGTGTCAGAGAGTGTCAGATAGTGACAGAGAGTTTCAATGAGTGTCAGAGAGTTTCAGAGAGTATCAGAGAGTGTCAGAGAGTTTCTGAGTGTGTCAGAGAGTGTCACAGAGTGTCAGAGGCTGTCAGAGAGTGTCAGAGAGTTTCAAAGAGTTTCACAGAGTTTCAGAGAGTGTCCGAGAGTGTCTGAGAGTGTCATAGTGTCAGAGAGTGTCAGAGAATGTCGGAGAGTTTCTGAGAGTATCTGTGAGTGTCAAAGAGTGTCAGAGAGTTTCACAGTGTGTCACGGAGAGTCAGAGAGTGTCAGAGAGTTTCAGAGAGAGTCAGATAGTGTCAGAGAGTGTCAGAGAGTTTTAGAGAGTGTCAGAGAGTGTCAGAGAGTGTCAGAGAGTTTCAGACAGTGTCAGAGAGTGTCAGAGAGTGTCGGAGCGTTTCAGAGAGTGTCAGAGAATTTCAGAGAGTGTCTGTGAGTGTCGGAGAGTGGCAGAGAGTTTCTGAGAGTGGCAGAGATTTTCGGAGAGTATCAGAGAGTGTCAAAGAGTTTCAGTGAGTATCAGAGAGTGTCAGAGAGTTTCAGAGAGTTTCAGAGAGTTTCAGAGAATGTCGGAGAGTTTCTGAGAGTATCTGTGAGTGTAAGAGAGTGTCAGAGGTTTCTGAGAGTTTCTGAGTGTGTCAGAGAGTGTCACAGAGTGTCAGAGAGTTTGAAAGAGTTTCACAGATTGTCAGAGAGTGTCCGAGAGTGTCAGAGAGTTTCAGAGAGTGTCAGAGAGGGTCAGAGAGTTTCAGAGAGATTCCGAGAGTTTCATAGCGTGTCAGAGAGTTTCAGAGAGCCTCAGAGAGTGTCAGAGAGTGTCAGATAGTGACAGAGAGTTTCAATGAGTGTCAGAGAGTTTCAGAGAGTTTCAGAGAGTGTCAGAGAGTTTCTGAGTGTGCCAGAGAGTGTCACAGAGTGTCAGAGGCTGTCAGAGTGTCAGAGAGTTTCAAAGAGTTTCACAGAGTTTCAGAGAGTGTCCGAGAGTGTCTGAGAGTGTCATAGTGTCAGAGAGTGTCAGAGAATGTCGGAGAGTTTCTGAGAGTATCTGTGAGTGTCAAAGAGTGTCAGAGAGTTTCACAGTGTGTCACAGAGAGTCAGAGAGTGTCAGAGAGTTTCAGAGAGAGTCAGATAGTGTCAGAGAGTGTCAGAGAGTTTTAGAGAGTGTCAGTGAGTGTCAGAGAGTGTCAGAGAGTTTCAGACAGTGTCAGAGAGTGTCAGACAGTGCCTGAGAGTGTGAGAGAGTGTCAAAGAGTTTCAGAGATTGTCAGTGAGTGTCAGAGAGTGTCAGTGAGTTTCAGAGAGTGTCAGAGAGTGTAAAAGAGTTTCAGAGAGTATCAGAGAGTTTCAGAAAGTTTCTGAGAGTGCCAGAGAGTTTCTGAGAGTTTCTGAGTGTGTCGGAGAGTGTCAGAGAGTGTCAGAGAGTTTCAGAGAGTGTCAGAGAGTGTCAGAGCGTTTCAGAGAGTGTCAGAGAATTTCAGAGAGTGTCTGTGAGTGTCGGAGAGTGGCAGAGAGTTTCTGAGAGTGGCAGAGATTTTCGGAGAGTATCAGAGAGTGTCAAAGAGTTTCAGTGAGTATCAGAGAGTGTCAGAGAGTTTCAGAGAGTTTCAGAGAATGTAGGAGAGTTTCTGAGAGTATCTGTGAGTGTAAGAGAGTGTCAGAGGGTTCTGAGAGTTTCTGCGTGTGTCAGAGGGTGTCACAGAGTGTCAGAGACTGTCAGATAGAGTCAGAGAGTTTCAACGAGTTTCACAGAGTGTCAGAGAGAGTCAGAGAGTTTCAGAGAGATTCTGAGAGTTTCACAGCGTGTCAGAGAATTTCAGAGAGCTTCAGAGAGTGTCAGAGTGTGTCTGAGAGTTTCAGAGAGTTTCTGAGAGTGTCAAAGAGTTTCAGAGAGTGTCAGAGAGTGTCAGAGAGTTTCAGAGAGTGTCAGAGAGTTTCAGAGAGTGTCACAGACTGTCGGAGAGTGTCAGAGAGATTGCAGAGAGTGTCAGAGAGTGTCAGAGAGCTTCAGAGAATGTCAGAGAGTTTCAGAGAGTGTCAGAGAGTGTCAAAGAGTTTCAGAGAGTTTCAGAGTGTGTCAGAGGGTTTCAGATTGTTTCAGAGAGTGTCTGAGAGTGTCAGAGTATTTCAGAGAGTGTCTGCGAGTGTCAGGGAGTTCCTGAGAGTTCCTGAGTGTGTCAGAGATTGTCAGAGATTTTCAGAGACTGTCAGAGAGTGTCAGAGAGTGTCAGAGATTGTCAGAGAGTGTCAGAGAGTTTCAGAGAATTTCAGAGAGTTTCAGAGAGTGTCAGAGAGAGTCAGAGAGTGACAGAGTGTCAGAGAATGTCAGAGAGTTTCTGAGAGTTTTTGAGTGTTTCAGAGAGTGTCACAGAGTTTCAGAGAGTGTTACAGAGTGTCAGACAGTTTCAGAGAGTTTCAGAGAGTTTCCGAGAGTGTCAGAGAGTTTCAGAGATTTTCAGAGAGTGTCAGAGAGTGTCAGAGAGTTTCAGAGAGCTTCAGAGAGTGCCAGAGAGTGTCAGAGATTTTCAGAGAGTTTCAGAGAGTGTCAGACAGTGCCTGAGAGTGTGAGAGAGTGTCAAAGAATTTCAGAGAGTGTCAGTGAGTGTCAGAGAGTGTCAGTGAGTTTCAGAGTGTGTCAGAGAGTGTAAAAGAGTTTCAGAGAGTGTCAGAGAGTTTCAGAGAGTTTCAGAAAGTTTCTGAGAGTGCCAGAGAGTTTCTGAGAGTTTCTGAGTGTGTCGGAGAGTGTCAGAGAGTTTCAGGGAGTGTCACAAAGTGTCAGAGAGTGTCAGAGAGTTTCACAGCGTGTCAGAGAGTGTCAGAGTGTGTCTGAGAGTTTCAGAGAGTTTCTGAGAGTGTCAAAGAGTTTCAGAGAGTGTCAGAGAGTTTCAGAGAGTGTCAGAGAGAGTCAGAAAGCTTCAGAGAATGTCAGAGAGTTTCAGAGAGTTTCAGAGAGCTTCAGAGAGTGTCAGAGAGTGTCAGATAGTGACAGAGAGTTTCAATGAGTGTCAGAGAGTGTCAAAGAGTTTCAGAGATTGTCAGAGAGTGTCAGAGAGTTTCAGACAGTTTCAGAGAATGGAGGAGAGTTTCTGAGAGTATCTGTGAGTGTAAGAGAGTGTCAGAGGTTTCTGAGAGTTTCTGAGTGTGTCAGAGAGTGTCACAGAGTGTCAGAGGCTGTCAGAGAGTGTCAGAGAGTTTCAAAGAGTTTCACAGATTGTCAGAGAGTGTCCGAGAGTGTCAGAGAGTTTCAGAGAGTGTCAGAGAGGGTCAGAGAGTTTCAGAGAGATTCCGAGAGTTTCATAGCGTGTCAGAGAGTTTCAGAGAGCCTCAGAGAGTGTCAGAGAGTGTCAGATAGTGACAGAGAGTTTCAATGAGTGTCAGAGAGTTTCAGAGAGTTTCAGAGGGTGTCAGAGAGTTTCTGAGTGTGTCAGAGAGTGTCACAGAGTGTCAGAGGCTGTCAGAGAGTGTCAGAGAGTTTCAAAGAGTTTCACAGAGTTTCAGAGAGTGTCCGAGAGTGTCTGAGAGTGTCATAGTGTCAGAGAGTGTCAGAGAATGTCGGAGAGTTTCTGAGAGTATCTGTGAGTGTCAGAGAGTGTCAGAGAGTTTCACAGTGTGTCACAGAGAGTCAGAGAGTGTCAGAGAGTTTCAGAGAGAGTCAGATAGTGTCAGAGAGTGTCAGAGAGTTTTAGACAGTGTCAGAGAGTGTCAGAGAGTGTCAGAGAGTTTCAGACAGTGTCAGAGCGTGTCAGAGAGTGTCAGAGAGTTTCAGAGAGTGTCAGAGAATTTCAGAGAGTGTCTGTGAGTGTCGGAGAGTGGCAGAGAGTTTCTGAGAGTGGCAGAGATTTTCGGAGAGTATCAGAGAGTGTCAAAGAGTTTCAGTGAGTATCAGAGAGTGTCAGAGAGTTTCAGAGAGTTTCAGAGAATGTAGGAGAGTTTCTGAGAGTATCTGTGAGTGTAAGAGAGTGTCAGAGGGTTCTGAGAGTTTCTGCGTGTGTCAGAGGTTGTCACAGAGTGTCAGAGACTGTCAGAGAGTGTCAGAGAGTTTCAAAGAGTTTCACAGATTGTCAGAGAGTGTCCGAGAGGGTCAGAGAGTTTCAGAGAGTGTCAGAGAGGGTCAGAGAGTTTCAGAGAGATTCCGAGAGTTTCATAGCGTGTCAGAGAGTTTCAGAGAGCCTCAGAGAGTGTCAGAGAGTGTCAGATAGTGACAGAGAGTTTCAATGAGTGTCAGAGAGTTTCAGAGAGTTTCAGAGGGTGTCAGAGAGTTTCTGAGTGTGTCAGAGAGTGTCACAGAGTGTCAGAGGCTGTCAGAGAGTGTCAGAGAGTTTCAAAGAGTTTCACAGAGTTTCAGAGAGTGTCCGAGAGTGTCTGAGAGTGTCATAGTGTCAGAGAGTGTCAGAGAATGTCGGAGAGTTTCTGAGAGTATCTGTGAGTGTCAGAGAGTGTCAGAGAGTTTCACAGTGTGTCACAGAGAGTCAGAGAGTGTCAGAGAGTTTCAGAGAGAGTCAGATAGTGTCAGAGAGTGTCAGAGAGTTTTAGACAGTGTCAGAGAGTGTCAGAGAGTGTCAGAGAGTTTCAGACAGTGTCAGAGCGTGTCAGAGAGTGTCAGAGAGTTTCAGAGAGTGTCAGAGAATTTCAGAGAGTGTCTGTGAGTGTCGGAGAGTGGCAGAGAGTTTCTGAGAGTGGCAGAGATTTTCGGAGAGTATCAGAGAGTGTCAAAGAGTTTCAGTGAGTATCAGAGAGTGTCAGAGAGTTTCAGAGAGTTTCAGAGAATGTAGGAGAGTTTCTGAGAGTATCTGTGAGTGTAAGAGAGTGTCAGAGGGTTCTGAGAGTTTCTGCGTGTGTCAGAGGTTGTCACAGAGTGTCAGAGACTGTCAGAGAGAGTCAGAGAGTTTCAACGAGTTTCACAGAGTGTCAGAGAGTGTCAGAGAGTTTCAGAAAGATGCTGAGAGTTTCACAGCGTGTCAGAGAATTTCAGAGAGCTTCAGAGAGTGTCAGAGTGTGTCAGAGAGTTTCAGAGAGTTTCAGAGAGTGTCAGAGAGTGTCAGAGAGTTTCAGAGAGTGTCAGAGAGTTTCAGAGAGTGTCTGTGCGTGTCAGAGATTGCCAGAGAGTTTCTGAGAGTTTCTGAGTTGGTCAGAGAGTGTCAGAGAGTGTCAGAGAGTTTCAGAGAGTGTCACAGACTGTCGGAGAGTGTCAGAGAGATTGCAGAGAGTGTCAGAGAGTGTCAGAGAGCTACAGAGAATGTCAGAGAGTTTCAGAGAGTGTCAGAGAGTGTCAAAGAGTTTCAGAGAGTTTCAGAGTGTGTCAGAGGGTTTCAGAGTGTTTCAGAGAGTGTCTGAGAGTGTCAGAGTATTTCAGAGAATGTCTGCGAGTGTCAGGGAGTTCCTGAGAGTTCCTGAGTGTGTCAGAGATTGTCAGAGATTTTCAGAGACTGTCAGAGAGTGTCAGAGAGTGTCAGAGATTGTCAGAGATTGTCAGAGAGTGTCAGAGAGTTTCAGAGAATTTCAGAGATTTTCTGAGAGTTTCTGAGATTTTCAGAGAGTTTCAGAGAGTTTCAGAGAGTGTCAGAGAGAGTCAAAGAGTTTCAGAGAGTTTCAGAGTGTGTCAGAGAGTTTCTGAGTATGTCAGAGAGTGTCACAGAGTGTCAGAGGCTGTCAGAGAGTGTCAGAGAGTTTCAAAGAGTTTCACAGAGTGTCAGAGAGTGTCCGAGAGTGTCAGAGAGTTTCAGAGAGTGTCAGAGAGTTTCATAGCGTGTCAGATAGTTTCAGAGACCTTCAGAGAGTGTCAGAGAGTGTCAGATAGTGACAGAGAGTTTCAATGAGTGTCAGAGAGTTTCAGAGAGTATCAGAGAGTGTCAGAGAGTTTCTGAGTGTGTCAGAGAGTGTCACAGAGTGTCAGAGGCTGTCAGAGAGTGTCAGAGAGTTTCAAAGAGTTTCACAGAGTTTCAGAGAGTGTCCGAGAGTGTCTGAGAGTGTCATAGTGTCAGAGAGTGTCAGAGAATGTCGGAGAGTTTCTGAGAGTATCTGTGAGTGTCAAAGAGTGTCAGAGAGTTTCACAGTGTGTCACGGAGAGTCAGAGAGTGTCAGAGAGTTTCAGAGAGAGTCAGATAGTGTCAGAGAGTGTCAGAGAGTTTTAGAGAGTGTCAGAGAGTGTCAGAGAGTGTCAGAGAGTTTCAGACAGTGTCAGAGAGTTTCAGAGAGTGTCAGAGCGTTTCAGAGAGTGTCAGAGAATTTCAGAGAGTGTCTGTGAGTGTCGGAGAGTGGCAGAGAGTTTCTGAGAGTGGCAGAGATTTTCGGAGAGTATCAGAGAGTGTCAAAGAGTTTCAGTGAGTATCAGAGAGTGTCAGAGAGTTTCAGAGAGTTTCAGAGAATGTAGGAGAGTTTCTGAGAGTATCTGTGAGTGTAAGAGAGTGTCAGAGGTTTCTGAGAGTTTCTGAGTGTGTCAGAGAGTGTCACAGAGTGTCAGAGAGTTTGAAAGAGTTTCACAGATTGTCAGAGAGTGTCCGAGAGTGTCAGAGAGTTTCAGAGAGTGTCAGAGAGGGTCAGAGAGTTTCAGAGAGATTCCGAGAGTTTCATAGCGTGTCAGAGAGTTTCAGAGAGCCTCAGAGAGTGTCAGAGAGTGTCAGATAGTGACAGAGAGTTTCAATGAGTGTCAGAGAGTTTCAGAGAGTTTCAGAGAGTGTCAGAGAGTTTCTGAGTGTGCCAGAGAGTGTCACAGAGTGTCAGAGGCTGTCAGAGTGTCAGAGAGTTTCAAAGAGTTTCACAGAGTTTCAGAGAGTGTCCGAGAGTGTCTGAGAGTGTCATAGTGTCAGAGAGTGTCAGAGAATGTCGGAGAGTTTCTGAGAGTATCTGTGAGTGTCAAAGAGTGTCAGAGAGTTTCACAGTGTGTCACAGAGAGTCAGAGAGTGTCAGAGAGTTTCAGAGAGAGTCAGATAGTGTCAGAGAGTGTCAGAGAGTTTTAGAGAGTGTCAGTGAGTGTCAGAGAGTGTCAGAGAGTTTCAGACAGTGTCAGAGAGTGTCAGACAGTGCCTGAGAGTGTGAGAGAGTGTCAAAGAGTTTCAGAGAGTGTCAGTGAGTGTCAGAGAGTGTCAGTGAGTTTCAGAGAGTGTCAGAGAGTGTAAAAGAGTTTCAGAGAGTATCAGAGAGTTTCAGAGAGTTTCAGAAAGTTTCTGAGAGTGCCAGAGAGTTTCTGAGAGTTTCTGAGTGTGTCGGAGAGTGTCAGAGAGTTTCAGGGAGTGTCACAAAGTGTCAGAGAGTGTCAGAGAGTGTCAGAGAGTTTCAGAGAGTGTCAGAGAGTGTCAGAGCGTTTCAGAGAGTGTCAGAGAATTTCAGAGAGTGTCTGTGACTGTCGGAGAGTGGCAGAGAGTTTCTGAGAGTGGCAGAGATTTTCGGAGAGTATCAGAGAGTGTCAAAGAGTTTCAGTGAGTATCAGAGAGTGTCAGAGAGTTTCAGAGAGTTTCAGAGAATGTAGGAGAGTTTCTGAGAGTATCTGTGAGTGTAAGAGAGTGTCAGAGGGTTCTGAGAGTTTCAGCATGTGTCAGAGGGTGTCACAGAGTGTCAGAGACTGTCAGAGAGAGTCAGAGAGTTTCAACGAGTTTCACAGAGTGTCAGAGAGAGTCAGAGAGTTTCAGAGAGATTCTGAGAGTGCCAGAGAGTGTCAGAGAGTTTCTGAGAGTATCTGTGAGTGTCAAAGAGTGTCAGAGAGTTTCACAGTGTGTCACGGAGAGTCAGAGAGTGTCAGAGAGTTTCAGAGAGAGTCAGATAGTGTCAGAGAGTGTCAGAGAGTTTTAGAGAGTGTCAGAGAGTGTCAGAGAGTTTCAGACAGTGTCAGAGAGTGTCAGAGAGTGTCAGAGCGTTTCAGAGAGTGTCAGAGAATTTCAGAGAGTGTCTGTGAGTGTCGGAGAGTGGCAGAGAGTTTCTGAGAGTGGCAGAGATTTTCGGAGAGTATCAGAGAGTGTCAAAGAGTTTCAGTGAGTATCAGAGAGTGTCAGAGAGTTTCAGAGAGTTTCAGAGAGTTTCAGAGAATGTAGGAGAGTTTCTGAGAGTATCTGTGAGTGTAAGAGAGTGTCAGAGGTTTCTGAGAGTTTCTGAGTGTGTCAGAGAGTGTCACAGAGTGTCAGAGAGTTTGAAAGAGTTTCACAGATTGTCAGAGAGTGTCCGAGAGTGTCAGAGAGTTTCAGAGAGTGTCAGAGAGGGTCAGAGAGTTTCAGAGAGATTCCGAGAGTTTCATAGCGTGTCAGAGAGTTTCAGAGAGCCTCAGAGAGTGTCAGAGAGTGTCAGATAGTGACAGAGAGTTTCAATGAGTGTCAGAGAGTTTCAGAGAGTTTCAGAGAGTGTCAGAGAGTTTCTGAGTGTGCCAGAGAGTGTCACAGAGTGTCAGAGGCTGTCAGAGTGTCAGAGAGTTTCAAAGAGTTTCACAGAGTTTCAGAGAGTGTCCGAGAGTGTCTGAGAGTGTCATAGTGTCAGAGAGTGTCAGAGAATGTCGGAGAGTTTCTGAGAGTATCTGTGAGTGTCAAAGAGTGTCAGAGAGTTTCACAGTGTGTCACAGAGAGTCAGAGAGTGTCAGAGAGTTTCAGAGAGAGTCAGATAGTGTCAGAGAGTGTCAGAGAGTTTTAGAGAGTGTCAGTGAGTGTCAGAGAGTGTCAGAGAGTTTCAGACAGTGTCAGAGAGTGTCAGACAGTGCCTGAGAGTGTGAGAGAGTGTCAAAGAGTTTCAGAGAGTGTCAGTGAGTGTCAGAGAGTGTCAGTGAGTTTCAGAGAGTGTCAGAGAGTGTAAAAGAGTTTCAGAGAGTATCAGAGAGTTTCAGAGAGTTTCAGAAAGTTTCTGAGAGTGCCAGAGAGTTTCTGAGAGTTTCTGAGTGTGTCGGAGAGTGTCAGAGAGTTTCAGGGAGTGTCACAAAGTGTCAGAGAGTGTCAGAGAGTTTCAGAGAGTTTCAGAGAGTGTCAGAGAGTGTCAGAGCGTTTCAGAGAGTGTCAGAGAATTTCAGAGAGTGTCTGTGACTGTCGGAGAGTGGCAGAGAGTTTCTGAGAGTGGCAGAGATTTTCGGAGAGTATCAGAGAGTGTCAAAGAGTTTCAGTGAGTATCAGAGAGTGTCAGAGAGTTTCAGAGAGTTTCAGAGAATGTAGGAGAGTTTCTGAGAGTATCTGTGAGTGTAAGAGAGTGTCAGAGGGTTCTGAGAGTTTCAGCATGTGTCAGAGGGTGTCACAGAGTGTCAGAGACTGTCAGAGAGAGTCAGAGAGTTTAAACGAGTTTCACAGAGTGTCAGAGAGAGTCAGAGAGTTTCAGAGAGATTCTGAGAGTGCCAGAGAGTGTCAGAGAGTTTCAGAGAGTGTCTGTGCGTGTCAGAGATTGCCAGAGAGTTTCTGAGAGTTTCTGAGTTTGTCAGAGAGTGTCAGAGAGTGTCAGAGAGTTTCAGAGAGTGTCACAGACTGTCGGAGAGTGTTCAGAGAGATTGCAGAGAGTGTCAGAGAGCTTCAGAGAATGCAGCGAGTTTCAGAGAGTGTTAGAGAGTGTCAAAGAGTTTCAGAGAGTTTCAGAGTGTGTCAGAGGGTTTCAGATTATTTCAGAGAGTGTCTGAGAGAGTCAGAGTATTTCAGAGAGTGTCTGCGAGTGTCAGGGCGTTCCTGAGAGTTCCTGAGTGTGTCAGAGATTGTCAGAGATTTTCAGAGACTGTCAGAGAGTGTCAGAGAGTGTCAGAGATTGTCAGAGAGTGTCAGAGAGTTTCAGAGAGTGTCAGAGAGAGTCAGAGAGTGACAGAGAGTGTCAGAGAATGTCAGAGAGTTTCTGAGAGTTTTTGAGTGTTTCAGAGAGTGTCACAGAGTTTCAGAGAGTGTTACATAGTGTCAGACAGTTTCAGAGAGTTTCTGAGAGTTTCAGAGAGTTTCAGAGATTTTCAGAGAGTGCCAGAGAGTGTCAGAGATTTTCAGAGAGTTTCAGAGAGTGTCAGACAGTGCCTGAAAGTGTGAGAGAGTGTCAAAGAGTTTCAGAGAGTGTCAGTGAATGTCAGAGAGTGTCAGTGAGTTTCAGAGAGTGTCAGAGAGTGTAAAAGAGTTTCAGAGACTGTCAGAGAGTGTCAGAGAGTGTCAGAGATTGTCAGAGATTGTCAGAGAGTGTCAGAGAGTTTCAGAGAATTTCAGAGATTTTCTGAGAGTTTCTGAGATTTTCAGAGAGTTTCAGAGAGTTTCAGAGAGTGTCAGAGAGAGTCAAAGAGTTTCAGAGAGTTTCAGAGTGTGTCAGAGAGTTTCTGAGTATGTCAGAGAGTGTCACAGAGTGTCAGAGGCTGTCAGAGAGTGTCAGAGAGTTTCAAAGAGTTTCACAGAGTTTCAGAGAGTGTCCGAGAGTGTCTGAGAGTGTCATAGTGTCAGAGAGTGTCAGAGAATGTCGGAGAGTTTCTGAGAGTATCTGTGAGTGTCAGAGAGTGTCAGAGAGTTTCACAGTGTGTCACAGAGAGTCAGACAGTGCCAGAGAGTTTCAGAGAGAGTCAGACAGTGTCAGAGAGTGTCAGAGAGTTTTAGAGGCTGTCAGAGAGTGTCAGAGAGTTTCAAAGAGTTTCACAGATTGTCAGAGAGTGTCCGAGAGTGTCAGAGAGTTTCAGAGAGTGTCAGAGAGGGTCAGAGAGTTTCAGAGAGATTCCGAGAGTTTCATAGCGTGTCAGAGAGTTTCAGAGAGCCTCAGAGAGTGTCAGAGAGTGTCAGAGAGTGTCAGATAGTGACAGAGAGTTTCAATGAGTGTCAGAGAGTTTCAGAGAGTTTCAGAGAGTGTCAGAGAGTTTCTGAGTGTGTCAGAGAGTGTCACAGAGTGTCAGAGGCTGTCAGAGAGTGTCAGAGAGTTTCAAAGAGTTTCACAGAGTTTCAGAGAGTGTCCGAGAGTGTCTGAGAGTGTCATAGTGTCAGAGAGTGTCAGCGAATGTCGGAGAGTTTCTGAGAGTATCTGTGAGTGTCAAAGAGTGTCAGAGAGTTTCACAGTGTGTCACAGAGAGTCAGAGAGTGTCAGAGAGTTTCAGAGAGAGTCAGATAGTGTCAGAGAGTGTCAGAGAGTTTTAGAGAGTGTCAGAGAGTGTCAGAGAGTGTCAGAGAGTTTCAGACAGTGACAGAGAGTGTCAGACAGTGCCTGAGAGTGTGAGAGAGTGTCAAAGAGTTTCAGAGAGTGTCAGTGAGTGTCAGAGAGTGTCAGTGAGTTTCAGAGAGTGTCAGAGAGTGTAAAAGAGTTTCAGAGAGTATCAGGGAGTTTCAGAGAGTTTCAGAAAGTTTCTGAGAGTGCCAGAGAGTTTCTGAGAGTTTCTGAGTGTGTCGGAGAGTGTCAGAGGGTTTCAGGGAGTGTCACAAAGTGTCAGAGAGTGTCAGAGAATGTCAGAGAGTTTCAGAGAGTGTCAGAGAGTGTCAGAGCGTTTCAGAGAGTGTCAGAGAATTTCAGAGAGTGTCTATGAGTGTCGGAGAGTGGCAGAGAGTTTCTGAGAGTGGCAGAGATTTTCGGAGAGTATCAGAGAGTGTCAAAGAGTTTCAGTGAGTTTCAGAGAATGTAGGAGAGTTTCTGAGAGTATCTTTGAGTGTAAGAGAGTGTCAGAGGGTTCTGAGAGTTTCTGCGTGTGTCAGAGGGTGTCACAGAGTGTCAGAGAGTGTCAGAGAGTTTCAGAGAGATTCTGAGAGTTTCACAGCGTGTCAGAGAATTTCAGAGAGCTTCAGAGAGTGTCAGAGAGTGTCTGAGAGTTTCAGAGAGTTTCTGAGAGTGTCAAAGAGTTTCAGAGAGTGTCAGAGAGAGTCAGATAGTTTCAGAGAGTGTCAGAGAGTTTCAGAGAGTTTCTGAGAGTGTCAAAGAGTTTCAGAGAGTGTCAGAGAGTTTTAGAGGCTGTCAGAGAGTGTCAGAGAGTTTCAAAGAGTTTCACAGATTGTCAGAGAGTGTCCGAGAGTGTCAGAGAGTTTCAGAGAGTGTCAGAGAGGGTCAGAGAGTTTCAGAGAGATTCCGAGAGTTTCATAGCGTGTCAGAGAGTTTCAGAGAGCCTCAGAGAGTGTCAGAGAGTGTCAGAGAGTGTCAGATAGTGACAGAGAGTTTCAATGAGTGTCAGAGAGTTTCAGAGAGTTTCAGAGAGTGTCAGAGAGTTTCTGAGTGTGTCAGAGAGTGTCACAGAGTGTCAGAGGCTGTCAGAGAGTGTCAGAGAGTTTCAAAGAGTTTCACAGAGTTTCAGAGAGTGTCCGAGAGTGTCTGAGAGTGTCATAGTGTCAGAGAGTGTCAGCGAATGTCGGAGAGTTTCTGAGAGTATCTGTGAGTGTCAAAGAGTGTCAGAGAGTTTCACAGTGTGTCACAGAGAGTCAGAGAGTGTCAGAGAGTTTCAGAGAGAGTCAGATAGTGTCAGAGAGTGTCAGAGAGTTTTAGAGAGTGTCAGAGAGTGTCAGAGAGTGTCAGAGAGTTTCAGACAGTGACAGAGAGTGTCAGACAGTGCCTGAGAGTGTGAGAGAGTGTCAAAGAGTTTCAGAGAGTGTCAGTGAGTGTCAGAGAGTGTCAGTGAGTTTCAGAGAGTGTCAGAGAGTGTAAAAGAGTTTCAGAGAGTATCAGGGAGTTTCAGAGAGTTTCAGAAAGTTTCTGAGAGTGCCAGAGAGTTTCTGAGAGTTTCTGAGTGTGTCGGAGAGTGTCAGAGGGTTTCAGGGAGTGTCACAAAGTGTCAGAGAGTGTCAGAGAATGTCAGAGAGTTTCAGAGAGTGTCAGAGAGTGTCAGAGCGTTTCAGAGAGTGTCAGAGAATTTCAGAGAGTGTCTATGAGTGTCGGAGAGTGGCAGAGAGTTTCTGAGAGTGGCAGAGATTTTCGGAGAGTATCAGAGAGTGTCAAAGAGTTTCAGTGAGTTTCAGAGAATGTAGGAGAGTTTCTGAGAGTATCTGTGAGTGTAAGAGAGTGTCAGAGGGTTCTGAGAGTTTCTGCGTGTGTCAGAGGGTGTCACAGAGTGTCAGAGAGTGTCAGAGAGTTTCAGAGAGATTCTGAGAGTTTCACAGCGTGTCAGAGAATTTCAGAGAGCTTCAGAGAGTGTCAGAGAGTGTCTGAGAGTTTCAGAGAGTTTCTGAGAGTGTCAAAGAGTTTCAGAGAGTGTCAGAGAGAGTCAGATAGTTTCAGAGAGTGTCAGAGAGTTTCAGAGAGTTTCTGAGAGTGTCAAAGAGTTTCAGAGAGTGTCAGAGAGTTTCAGAGAGTGTCAGAGAGAGTCAGAAAGCTTCAGAGAATGTCAGAGAGTTTCAGAGAGTTTCAGAGAGCTTCAGAGAGTGTCAGAGAGTGTCAGATAGTGACAGAGAGTTTCAATGAGTGTCAGAGAGTGTCAAAGAGTTTCAGAGATTGTCAGAGAGTGTCAGAGAGTTTCAGACAGTTTCAGAGAATGGAGGAGAGTTTCTGAGAGTATCTGTGAGTGTAAGAGAGTGTCAGAGGTTTCTGAGAGTTTCTGAGTGTGTCAGAGAGTGTCACAGAGTGTCAGAGGCTGTCAGAGAGTGTCAGAGAGTTTCAAAGAGTTTCACAGATTGTCAGAGAGTGTCCGAGAGTGTCAGAGAGTTTCAGAGAGTGTCAGAGAGGGTCAGAGAGTTTCAGAGAGATTCCGAGAGTTTCATAGCGTGTCAGAGAGTTTCAGAGAGCCTCAGAGAGTGTCAGAGAGTGTCAGATAGTGACAGAGAGTTTCAATGAGTGTCAGAGAGTTTCAGAGAGTTTCAGAGTGTGTCAGAGAGTTTCTGAGTATGTCAGAGAGTGTCACAGAGTGTCAGAGGCTGTCAGAGAGCCTCAGAGAGTGTCAGAGAGTGTCAGAGAGTGTCAGATAGTGACAGAGAGTTTCAATGAGTGTCAGAGAGTTTCAGAGAGTTTCAGAGAGTGTCAGAGAATTTCAGAGAGTGTCTGTGAGTGTCGGAGAGTGGCAGAGAGTTTCTGAGAGTGGCAGAGATTTTCGGAGAGTATCAGAGAGTGTCAAAGAGTTTCAGTGAGTATCAGAGAGTGTCAGAGAGTTTCAGAGAGTTTCAGAGAATGTAGGAGAGTTTCTGAGAGTATCTGTGAGTGTAAGAGAGTGTCAGAGGGTTCTGAGAGTTTCTGCGTGTGTCAGAGGTTGTCACAGAGTGTCAGAGACTGTCAGAGAGAGTCAGAGAGTTTCAACGAGTTTCACAGAGTGTCAGAGAGTTTCAGAGAGTTTCAGAAAGATGCTGAGAGTTTCACAGCGTGTCAGAGAATTTCAGAGAGCTTCAGAGAGTGTCAGAGTGTGTCTGAGAGTTTCAGAGAGTTTCTGAGAGTGTCAAAGAGTTTCAGAGAATGTATGAGAGTGTCAGAGAGTTTCAGAGAGTTTCAGAGAGTGTCAGAGAGTGTCAGAGAGTTTCAGAGAGTGTCAGAGAGTTTCAGAGAGTGTCTGTGCGTGTCAGAGATTGCCAGAGAGTTTCTGAGAGTTTCTGAGTTGGTCAGAGAGTGTCAGAGAGTGTCAGAGAGTTTCAGAGAGTGTCACAGACTGTCGGAGAGTGTCAGAGAGATTGCAGAGAGTGTCAGAGAGTGTCAGAGAGCTACAGAGAATGTCAGAGAGTTTCAGAGAGTGTCAGAGAGTTTCAAAGAGTTTCAGAGAGTTTCAGAGTGTGTCAGAGGGTTTCAGAGTGTTTCAGAGAGTGTCTGAGAGTGTCAGAGTATTTCAGAGAATGTCTGCGAGTGTCAGGGAGTTCCTGAGAGTTCCTGAGTGTGTCAGAGATTGTCAGAGATTTTCAGAGACTGTCAGAGAGTGTCAGAGAGTGTCAGAGATTGTCAGAGAGTGTCAGAGAGTTTCAGAGAATTTCAGAGATTTTCTGAGAGTTTCTGAGATTTTCAGAGAGTTTCAGAGAGTTTCAGAGAGTGTCAGAGAGAGTCAAAGAGTTTCAGAGAGTTTCAGAGTGTGTCAGAGAGTTTCTGAGTATGTCAGAGAGTGTCACAGAGTGTCAGAGGCTGTCAGAGAGTGTCAGAGAGTTTCAAAGAGTTTCACAGAGTTTCAGAGAGTGTCCGAGAGTGTCTGAGAGTGTCATAGTGTCAGAGAGTGTCAGAGAATGTCGGAGAGTTTCTGAGAGTATCTGTGAGTGTCAGAGAGTGTCAGAGAGTTTCACAGTGTGTCACAGAGAGTCAGACAGTGTCAGAGAGTTTCAGAGAGAGTCAGACAGTGTCAGAGAGTGTCAGAGAGTTTTAGAGGCTGTCAGAGAGTGTCAGAGAGTTTCAAAGAGTTTCACAGATTGTCAGAGAGTGTCCGAGAGTGTCAGAGAGTTTCAGAGAGTGTCAGAGAGGGTCAGAGAGTTTCAGAGAGATTCCGAGAGTTTCATAGCGTGTCAGAGAGTTTCAGAGAGCCTCAGAGAGTGTCAGAGAGTGTCAGATAGTGACAGAGAGTTTCAATGAGTGTCAGAGAGTTTCAGAGAGTTTCAGAGAGTGTCAGAGAGTTTCTGAGTGTGTCAGAGAGTGTCACAGAGTGTCAGAGGCTGTCAGAGAGTTTCAGAGAGTTTCAAAGAGTTTCACAGAGTTTCAGAGAGTGTCCGAGAGTGTCTGAGAGTGTCATAGTGTCAGAGAGTGTCAGCGAATGTCGGAGAGTTTCTGAGAGTATCTGTGAGTGTCAAAGAGTGTCAGAGAGTTTCACAGTGTGTCACAGAGAGTCAGAGCGTGTCAGAGAGTTTCAGAGAGAGTCAGATAGTGTCAGAGAGTGTCAGAGAGTTTTAGAGAGTGTCAGAGAGTGTCAGAGAGTGTCAGAAAGTTTCTGACAGTGACAGAGAGTGTCAGACAGTGCCTGAGAGTGTGAGAGAGTGTCAAAGAGTTTCAGAGAGTGTCAGTGAGTGTCAGAGAGTGTCAGTGAGTTTCAGAGAGTGTCAGAGAGTGTAAAAGAGTTTCAGAGAGTATCAGAGAGTTTCAGAGAGTTTCAGAAAGTTTCTGAGAGTGCCAGAGAGTTTCTGAGAGTTTCTGAGTGTGTCGGAGAGTGTCAGAGGGTTTCAGGGAGTGTCACAAAGTGTCAGAGAGTGTCAGAGAATGTCAGAGAGTTTCAGAGAGTGTCAGAGAGTGTCAGAGCGTTTCAGAGAGTGTCAGAGAATTTCAGAGAGTGTCTATGAGTGTCGGAGAGTGGCAGAGAGTTTCTGAGAGTGGCAGAGATTTTCGGAGAGTATCAGAGAGTGGCAAAGAGTTTCAGTGAGTTTCAGAGAATGTAGGAGAGTTTCTGAGAGTATCTGTGAGTGTAAGAGAGTGTCAGAGGGTTCTGAGAGTTTCTGCGTGTGTCAGAGGGTGTCACAGAGTGTCAGAGAGTGTCAGAGAGTTTCAGAGAGATTCTGAGAGTTTCACAGCGTGTCAGAGAATTTCAGAGAGCTTCAGAGAGTGTCAGAGAGTGTCTGAGAGTTTCAGAGAGTTTCTGAGAGTGTCAAAGAGTTTCAGAGAGTGTCAGAGAGAGTCAGATAGTTTCAGAGAGTGTCAGAGAGTTTCAGAGAGTTTCTGAGAGTGTCAAAGAGTTTCAGAGAGTGTCAGAGAGTTTTAGAGGCTGTCAGAGAGTGTCAGAGAGTTTCAAAGAGTTTCACAGATTGTCAGAGAGTGTCCGAGAGTGTCAGAGAGTTTCAGAGAGTGTCAGAGAGGGTCAGAGAGTTTCAGAGAGATTCCGAGAGTTTCATAGCGTGTCAGAGAGTTTCAGAGAGCCTCAGATAGTGTCAGAGAGTGTCAGATAGTGACAGAGAGTTTCAATGAGTGTCAGAGAGTTTCAGAGAGTTTCAGAGAGTGTCAGAGTGTTTCTGAGTGTGACAGAGATTGTCAGAGAGTGTCAGAGAGTTTCAGACAGTTTCAGAGAATGGAGGAGAGTTTCTGAGAGTATCTGTGAGTGTAAGAGATTGTCAGAGGGTTCTGAGAGTTTCTGCGTGTGTCAGAGGGTGTCACAGAGTGTCAGAGACTGTCAGAGAGAGTCAGAGAGTTTCAACGAGTTTCACAGAGTGTCAGAGAGTGTCAGAGAGTTTCAGAGAGATTCTGAGAGTTTCACAGCGTGTCAGAGAATTTCAGAGAGCTTCAGAGAGTGTCAGAGTGTGTCTGAGAGTTTCAGAGAGTTTCTGAGAGTGTCAAACAGTTTCAGAGAACTCTGAGAGTGTCAGAGAGTTTCAGAGAGTTTCAGAGAGTGTCAGAGAGTGTCAGAGAGTTTCAGAGAGTGTCAGAGAGTTTCAGAGAGTGTCTGTGCGTGTCAGAGATTGCCAGAGAGTTTCTGAGAGTTTCTGAGTTTGTCAGAGAGTGTCAGAGAGTGTCAGAGAGTTTCAGAGAGTGTCAGAGAGTGTCAGAGAGCTTCAGAGGATGTCAGAGAGTTTCAGAGAGTGTCAGAGAGTTTCAGAGAGTGTCTGTGCGTGTCAGAGATTGCCAGAGAGTTTCTGAGAGTTTCTGAGTTTGTCAGAGAGTGTCAGAGAGTGTCAGAGAGTTTCAGAGAGTGTCAGAGAGTGTCAGAGAGCTTCAGAGAATGTCAGAGGGTTTCAGAGAGTGTCAGAGAGTGTCAAAGAGTTTCAGAGAGTTTCGGAGTGTGTCAGAGGGTTTCAGATTGTTTCAGAGAGTGTCTGAGAGTGTCAGAGTATTTCAGAGAGCGTCTGCGAGTGTCAGGGAGTTCCTGAGAGTTCCTGAGTGTGTCAGAGATTGTCAGAGATTTTCAGAGACTGTCAGAGAGTGTCAGAGAGTGTCAGAGATTGTCAGAGAGTGTCAGAGAGTTTCAGAGAATTTCAGAGATTTTCTGAGAGTTTCTGAGATTTTCAGAGAGTTTCAGAGAGTTTCAGAGAGTGTCAGAGAGAGTCAGAGAGTGACAGAGTGTCAGAGAATGTCAGAGAGTTTCTGAGAGTTTTTGAGTGTTTCAGAGAGTGTCACAGAGTTTCAGAGAGTGTTACAGAGTGTCAGACAGTTTCAGAGAGTTTCAGAGAGTTTCTGAGAGTGTCAGAGAGTTTCAGAGATTTTCAGAGAGTGTCACAGAGTGTCAGAGAGTTTCAGAGAGCTTCAGAGAGTGCCAGAGAGTGTCAGAGATTTTCAGAGAGTTTCAGAGAGTGTCAGACAGTGCCTGAGAGTGTGAGAGAGTGTCAAAGAGTTTCAGAGAGTGTCAGTGAGTGTCAGAGAGTTTCAAAGAGTTTCAGAGTGTGTCAGAGAGTGTAAAAGAGTTTCAGAGAGTGTCAGAGAGTTTCAGAGAGTTTCAGAAAGTTTCTGAGAGTGCCAGAGAGTTTCAGAGAGTTTCTGAGTGTGTCGGAGAGTGTCAGAGAGTTTCAGGGAGTGTCACAAAGTGTCAGAGAGTGTCAGAGAGTGTCAGAGAGTTTCACAGCGTGTCAGAGAGTGTCAGAGTGTGTCTGAGAGTTTCAGAGAGTTTCTGAGAGTGTCAAAGAGTTTCAGAGAGTGTCAGAGAGTTTCAGAGAGTGTCAGAGAGAGTCAGAAAGCTTCAGAGAATGTCAGAGAGTTTCAGAGAGTTTCAGAGAGCTTCAGAGAGTGTCAGAGAGTGTCAGATAGTGACAGAGAGTTTCAATGAGTGTCAGAGAGTGTCAAAGAGTTTCAGAGATTGTCAGAGAGTGTCAGAGAGTTTCAGACAGTTTCAGAGAATGGAGGAGAGTTTCTGAGAGTATCTGTGAGTGTAAGAGAGTGTCAGAGGTTTCTGAGAGTTTCTGAGTGTGTCAGAGAGTGTCACAGAGTGTCAGAGGCTGTCAGAGAGTGTCAGAGAGTTTCAAAGAGTTTCACAGATTGTCAGAGAGTGTCCGAGAGTGTCAGAGAGTTTCAGAGAGTGTCAGAGAGGGTCAGAGAGTTTCAGAGAGATTCCGAGAGTTTCATAGCGTGTCAGAGAGTTTCAGAGAGCCTCAGAGAGTGTCAGATAGTGACAGAGAGTTTCAATGAGTGTCAGAGAGTGTCAAAGAGTTTCAGAGATTGTCAGAGAGTGTCAGAGAGTTTCAGACAGTTTCAGAGAATGGAGGAGAGTTTCTGAGAGTATCTGTGAGTGTAAGAGAGTGTCAGAGGTTTCTGAGAGTTTCTGAGTGTGTCAGAGAGTGTCACAGAGTGTCAGAGGCAGTCAGAGAGTGTCAGAGAGTTTCAAAGAGTTTCACAGATTGTCAGAGAGTGTCCGAGAGTGTCAGAGAGTTTCAGAGAGTGTCAGAGAGGGTCAGAGAGTTTCAGAGAGATTCCGAGAGTTTCATAGCGTGTCAGAGAGTTTCAGAGAGCCTCAGAGAGTGTCAGAGAGTGTCAGATAGTGACAGAGAGTTTCAATGAGTGTCAGAGAGTTTCAGAGAGTTTCAGAGAGTGTCAGAGAGTTTCTGAGTGTGTCAGAGAGTGTCACAGAGTGTCAGAGGCTGTCAGAGAGTGTCAGAGAGTTTCAAAGAGTTTCACAGAGTTTCAGAGAGTGTCCGAGAGTGTCTGAGAGTGTCATAGTGTCAGAGCGTGTCAGAGAATGTCGGAGAGTTTCTGAGAGTATCTGTGAGTGTCAGAGAGTTTCAGAGAGTTTATTTGAGTGTCAGAGAGTGTCAGAGAGTTTCAGAGAGTGTCAGAGAGTTTCAGAGTGTGTCAGAGGGTTTCAGAGTGTTTCAGAGAGTGTCTGAGAGTGTCAGAGTATTTCAGAGAAGATCTGCGAGTGTCAGGGAGTTCCTGAGAGTTCCTGAGTGTGTCAGAGATTGTCAGAGATTTTCAGAGACTGTCAGAGCGTGTCAGAGAGTGTCAGAGATTGTCAGAGAGTGTCAGAGAGTTTCAGAGAATTTCAGAGATTTTCTGAGAGTTTCTGAGATTTTCAGAGAGTGTCAGAGAGAGTCAGAGAGTGACAGAGAGTGTCAGAGAATGTCAGAGAGTTTCTGAGAGTTTTTGAGTGTTTCAGAGAGTGTCACAGAGTTTCAGAGAGTGTTACAGAGTTTCAGACAGTTTCAGAGAGTTTCAGAGAGTTTCTGAGAGTGTCAGAGAGTTTCAGAGATTTTCAGAGAGTGTCACAGAGTGTCAGAGAGTTTCAGAGAGCTTCAGAGAGTGCCAGAGAGTGTCAGAGATTTTCAGACAGTTTCAGAGAGTGTCAGACAGTGCCTGAGAGTGTGAGAGAGTGTCAAAGAGTTTCAGAGAGTGTCAGTGAGTGTCAGAGAGTGTCAGTGAGTTTCAGACACTGTCAGAGAGTGTAAAAGAGTTTCAGAGAGTATCAGAGAGTTTCAGAGAGTTTCAGAAAGTTTCTGAGAGTGCCAGAGAGTTTCTGAGAGTTTCTGAGTGTGTCGGAGAGTGTCAGAGAGTTTCAGTGAGTGTCACAAAGTGTCAGAGAGTGTCAGAGAGTTTCAGAGAGTGTCAGAGAGTGTCAGAGAGTTTCAGAGAGATTCCGAGAGTTTCACAGCGTGTCAGAGAGTGTCAGAGTGTGTCTGAGAGTTTCAGAGAGTTTCTGAGAGTGTCAAAGAGATTCAGAGAGTGTCAGAGAGTTTCAGAGAGTGTCACAGACTGTCAGAGAGTGTCAGAGAGATTGCAGAGAGTGTCAGAGAGAGTCAGAAAGCTTCAGAGAATGTCAGAGAGTTTCAGAGAGTTTCAGAGAGCTTCAGAGAGTGTCAGAGAGTGTCAGATAGTGACAGAGAGTTTCAATGAGTGTCAGAGAGTGTCAAAGAGTTTCAGAGATTGTCAGAGAGTTTCAGACAGTTTAAGAGAATGTTGGAGAGTTTCTGAGAGTATCTGTGAGTGTAAGAGAGAGTCAGAGGTTTCTGAGAGTTTCTGAGTGTGTCAGAGAGTGTCACAGAGTGTCAGAGGCTGTCAGAGAGTGTCAGAGAGTTTCAAAGAGTTTCACAGAGTGTCAGAGAGTGTCCGAGAGTGTCAGAGAGTTTCAGAGAGTGTCAGAGAGGGTCAGAGAGTTTCAGAGAGATTCCGAGAGTTTCACAGCGTGTCAGAGAGTTTCAGAGAGCTTCAGAGAGTGTCAGAGAGTGTCAGATAGTGACAGAGAGTTTCAATGAGTGTCAGAGGGTATCTGAGAGTTTCAGAGAGTGTCAGAGAGTTTGTGAGTGTGTCAGAGAGTGTCACAGAGTGTCAGAGGCTGTCAGAGAGTGTCAGAGAGTTTCAAAGAGTTTCACAGAGTTTCAGAGAGTGTCCGAGAGTGCCTGAGAGTGTCATAGTGTCAGAGAGTGTCAGAGAATGTCGGAGAGTTTCTGAGAGTACCTGTGAGTGTCAGAGAGTGTCAGAGAGTTTCACAGTGTGTCACAGAGAGTCAGAGAGTGTCAGAGAGTTTCAGAGAGAGTCAGAGAGTGTCAGAGAGTGTCAGAGAGTTTCAGACAGTGTCAGAGAGTGTCAGAGAGTGTCAGAGAGTTTCAGAGAGTTTCAGAGAGTTTCAGAGAATTTCAGAGAGTGTCTGTGAGTGTCGGAGAGTGTCAGAGAGTTTATGAGTGTTTCTGAGTGTGTCAGAGAGTTTCAGAGAGTGTCACAGAGTGTCAGAGATTGTCAGAGAGTGTCAGAGAGTTTCAGAGAATTTCAGAGATTTTCTGAGAGTTTCTGAGATTTTCAGAGAGTTTCAGAGAGTTTCAGAGAGTGTCAGAGAGAGTCAGAGAGTTTCAGAGAGATTCCGAGAGTTTCATAGCGTGTCAGAGAGTTTCAGAGAGCCTCAGAGAGTGTCAGATAGTGACAGAGAGTTTCAATGAGTGTCAGAGAGTGTCAAAGAGTTTCAGAGATTGTCAGAGAGTGTCAGAGAGTTTCAGACAGTTTCAGAGAATGGAGGAGAGTTTCTGAGAGTATCTGTGAGTGTAAGAGAGTGTCAGAGGTTTCTGAGAGTTTCTGAGTGTGTCAGAGAGTGTCACAGAGTGTCAGAGGCAGTCAGAGAGTGTCAGAGAGTTTCAAAGAGTTTCACAGATTGTCAGAGAGTGTCCGAGAGTGTCAGAGAGTTTCAGAGAGTGTCAGAGAGGGTCAGAGAGTTTCAGAGAGATTCCGAGAGTTTCATAGCGTGTCAGAGAGTTTCAGAGAGCCTCAGAGAGTGTCAGAGAGTGTCAGATAGTGACAGAGAGTTTCAATGAGTGTCAGAGAGTTTCAGAGAGTTTCAGAGAGTGTCAGAGAGTTTCTGAGTGTGTCAGAGAGTGTCACAGAGTGTCAGAGGCTGTCAGAGAGTGTCAGAGAGTTTCAAAGAGTTTCACAGAGTTTCAGAGAGTGTCCGAGAGTGTCTGAGAGTGTCATAGTGTCAGAGCGTGTCAGAGAATGTCGGAGAGTTTCTGAGAGTATCTGTGAGTGTCAGAGAGTTTCAGAGAGTTTATTTGAGTGTCAGAGAGTGTCAGAGAGTTTCAGAGAGTGTCAGAGAGTTTCAGAGTGTGTCAGAGGGTTTCAGAGTGTTTCAGAGAGTGTCTGAGAGTGTCAGAGTATTTCAGAGAAGATCTGCGAGTGTCAGGGAGTTCCTGAGAGTTCCTGAGTGTGTCAGAGATTGTCAGAGATTTTCAGAGACTGTCAGAGCGTGTCAGAGAGTGTCAGAGATTGTCAGAGAGTGTCAGAGAGTTTCAGAGAATTTCAGAGATTTTCTGAGAGTTTCTGAGATTTTCAGAGAGTGTCAGAGAGAGTCAGAGAGTGACAGAGAGTGTCAGAGAATGTCAGAGAGTTTCTGAGAGTTTTTGAGTGTTTCAGAGAGTGTCACAGAGTTTCAGAGAGTGTTACAGAGTTTCAGACAGTTTCAGAGAGTTTCAGAGAGTTTCTGAGAGTGTCAGAGAGTTTCAGAGATTTTCAGAGAGTGTCACAGAGTGTCAGAGAGTTTCAGAGAGCTTCAGAGAGTGCCAGAGAGTGTCAGAGATTTTCAGACAGTTTCAGAGAGTGTCAGACAGTGCCTGAGAGTGTGAGAGAGTGTCAAAGAGTTTCAGAGAGTGTCAGTGAGTGTCAGAGAGTGTCAGTGAGTTTCAGACACTGTCAGAGAGTGTAAAAGAGTTTCAGAGAGTATCAGAGAGTTTCAGAGAGTTTCAGAAAGTTTCTGAGAGTGCCAGAGAGTTTCTGAGAGTTTCTGAGTGTGTCGGAGAGTGTCAGAGAGTTTCAGTGAGTGTCACAAAGTGTCAGAGAGTGTCAGAGAGTTTCAGAGAGTGTCAGAGAGTGTCAGAGAGTTTCAGAGAGATTCCGAGAGTTTCACAGCGTGTCAGAGAGTGTCAGAGTGTGTCTGAGAGTTTCAGAGAGTTTCTGAGAGTGTCAAAGAGATTCAGAGAGTGTCAGAGAGTTTCAGAGAGTGTCACAGACTGTCAGAGAGTGTCAGAGAGATTGCAGAGAGTGTCAGAGAGAGTCAGAAAGCTTCAGAGAATGTCAGAGAGTTTCAGAGAGTTTCAGAGAGCTTCAGAGAGTGTCAGAGAGTGTCAGATAGTGACAGAGAGTTTCAATGAGTGTCAGAGAGTGTCAAAGAGTTTCAGAGATTGTCAGAGAGTTTCAGACAGTTTAAGAGAATGTTGGAGAGTTTCTGAGAGTATCTGTGAGTGTAAGAGAGAGTCAGAGGTTTCTGAGAGTTTCTGAGTGTGTCAGAGAGTGTCACAGAGTGTCAGAGGCTGTCAGAGAGTGTCAGAGAGTTTCAAAGAGTTTCACAGAGTGTCAGAGAGTGTCCGAGAGTGTCAGAGAGTTTCAGAGAGTGTCAGAGAGGGTCAGAGAGTTTCAGAGAGATTCCGAGAGTTTCACAGCGTGTCAGAGAGTTTCAGAGAGCTTCAGAGAGTGTCAGAGAGTGTCAGATAGTGACAGAGAGTTTCAATGAGTGTCAGAGGGTATCTGAGAGTTTCAGAGAGTGTCAGAGAGTTTGTGAGTGTGTCAGAGAGTGTCACAGAGTGTCAGAGGCTGTCAGAGAGTGTCAGAGAGTTTCAAAGAGTTTCACAGAGTTTCAGAGAGTGTCCGAGAGTGCCTGAGAGTGTCATAGTGTCAGAGAGTGTCAGAGAATGTCGGAGAGTTTCTGAGAGTACCTGTGAGTGTCAGAGAGTGTCAGAGAGTTTCACAGTGTGTCACAGAGAGTCAGAGAGTGTCAGAGAGTTTCAGAGAGAGTCAGAGAGTGTCAGAGAGTGTCAGAGAGTTTCAGACAGTGTCAGAGAGTGTCAGAGAGTGTCAGAGAGTTTCAGAGAGTTTCAGAGAGTTTCAGAGAATTTCAGAGAGTGTCTGTGAGTGTCGGAGAGTGTCAGAGAGTTTATGAGTGTTTCTGAGTGTGTCAGAGAGTTTCAGAGAGTGTCACAGAGTGTCAGAGATTGTCAGAGAGTGTCAGAGAGTTTCAGAGAATTTCAGAGATTTTCTGAGAGTTTCTGAGATTTTCAGAGAGTTTCAGAGAGTTTCAGAGAGTGTCAGAGAGAGTCAGAGAGTGACAGAGAGTGTCAGAGAATGTCAGAGAGTTTCTGAGAGTTTTTGAGTGTTTGAGAGAGTGTCACAGAGTTTCAGAGAGTGTTACAGAGTGTCAGACAGTTTCAGAGAGTTTCCGAGAGTTTCTGAGAGTGTCAGAGAGTTTCAGAGATTTTCAGAGAGTGTCACAGAGTGTCAGAGTTTCAGAGAGCTTCAGAGAGTGCCAGAGAGTGTCAGAGATTTTCAGAGAGTTTCAGAGAGGGTCAGACAGTGCCTGAGAGTGTGAGAGAGTGTCAAAGAGTTTCAGAGAGTGTCAGTGAGTGTCAGAGAGTGTCAGTGAGTTTCAGAGAGTGTCAGAGAGTGTAAAAGCGTTTCAGAGAGTATCAGAGAGTTTCAGAGAGTTTCAGAAAGTTTCTGAGAGTGCCAGAGAGTTTCTGAGAGTTTCTGAGTGTGTCGGAGAGTGTCAGAGAGTTTCAGGGAGTGTCACAAAGTGTCAGAGAGTGTCAGAGAGTTTCAGAGAGTGTCAGAGAGTGTCAGAGCGTTTCAGAGAGTGTCAGAGAATTTCAGAGAGTGTCTGTGAGTGTCGGAGAGTGGCAGAGAGTTTCTGAGAGTGGCAGAGATTTTCGGAGAGTTTCAGAGAGTGTCAAAGTGTTTCAGTGAGTATCAGAGAATGTCAGAGAGTTTCAGAGAGTTTCAGAGAATGTAGGAGAGTTTCTGAGAGTATCTGTGAGTGTAAGAGAGTGTCAGAGGGTTCTGAGAGTTTCTGCGTGTTTCAGAGGGTGTCACAGAGTGTCAGAGACTGTCAGAGAGAGTCAGAGAGTTTCAACGAGTTTCACAGAGTGTCAGAGAGTGTCAGAGAGTTTCAGAGAGATTCTGAGAGTTTCACAGCGTGTCAGAGAATTTCAGAGAGCTTCAGAGTGTGTCTGAGAGTTTCAGAGAGTTTCTGAGAGTGTCAAAGAGTTTCAGAGAATGTCTGAGAGTGTCAGAGAGTTTCAGAGAGTTTCAGAGAGTGTCAGAGAGTGTCAGCGAGTTTCAGAGAGTGTCAGAGAGTTTCAGAGAGTGTCTGTGCGTGTCAGAGATTGCCAGAGAGTTTCTGAGAGTTTCTGAGTTTGTCAGAGAGTGTCAGAGAGTGTCAGAGAGTTTCAGAGAGTGTCACAGACTGTCGGAGAGTGTCAGAGAGATTGCAGAGAGTGTCAGAGAGTGTCAGAGAGCTTCAGAGAATGTCAGAGAGTTTCAGAGAGTGTCAGAGAGTGTCAAAGAGTTTCAGAGAGTTTCAGAGTGTGTCAGAGGGTTTCAGATTGTTTCAGAGAGTGTCTGAGAGTGTCAGAGTATTTCAGAGAGTGTCTGCGAGTGTCAGGGAGTTCCTGAGAGTTCCTGAGTGTGTCAGAGATTGTCAGAGATTTTCAGAGACTGTCAGAGAGTGTCAGAGAGTGTCAGAGATTGTCAGAGAGTGTCAGAGAGTTTCAGAGAATTTCAGAGATTTTCTGAGAGTTTCTGAGATTTTCAGAGAGTTTCAGAGAGTTTCAGAGAGTGTCAGAGAGAGTCAGAGAGTGACAGAGTGTCAGAGAATGTCAGAGAGTTTCTGAGAGTTTTTGAGTGTTTCAGAGAGTGTCACAGAGTTTCAGAGAGTGTTACAGAGTGTCAGACAGTTTCAGAGAGTTTCAGAGAGTTTCTGAGAGTGTCAGAGAGTTTCAGAGATTTTCAGAGAGTGTCACAGAGTGTCAGAGAGTTTCAGAGAGCTTCAGAGAGTGCCAGAGAGTGTCAGAGATTTTCAGAGAGTTTCAGAGAGTTTCAGAAAGTTTCTGAGAGTGCCAGAGAGTTTCTGAGAGTTTCTGAGTGTGTCGGAGAGTGTCAGAGAGTTTCAGGGAGTGTCACAAAGTGTCAGAGAGTGTCAGAGAGTGTCAGAGAGTTTCACAGCGTGTCAGAGAGTGTCAGAGTGTGTCTGAGAGTTTCAGAGAGTTTCTGAGAGTGTCAAAGAGTTTCAGAGAGTGTCAGAGAGTTTCAGAGAGTGTCAGAGAGAGTCAGAAAGCTTCAGAGAATGTCAGAGAGTTTCAGAGAGTTTCAGAGAGCTTCAGAGAGTGTCAGAGAGTGTCAGATAGTGACAGAGAGTTTCAATGAGTGTCAGAGAGTGTCAAAGAGTTTCAGAGATTGTCAGAGAGTTTCAGACAGTTTAAGAGAATGTTGGAGAGTTTCTGAGAGTATCTGTGAGTGTAAGAGAGAGTCAGAGGTTTCTGAGAGTTTCTGAGTGTGTCAGAGAGTGTCACAGAGTGTCAGAGGCTGTCAGAGAGTGTCAGAGAGTTTCAAAGAGTTTCACAGAGTGTCAGAGAGTGTCCGAGAGTGTCAGAGAGTTTCAGAGAGTGTCAGAGAGGGTCAGAGAGTTTCAGAGAGATTCCGAGAGTTTCACAGCGTGTCAGAGAGTTTCAGAGAGCTTCAGAGAGTGTCAGAGAGTGTCAGATAGTGACAGAGAGTTTCAATGAGTGTCAGAGGGTATCTGAGAGTTTCAGAGAGTGTCAGAGAGTTTGTGAGTGTGTCAGAGAGTGTCACAGAGTGTCAGAGGCTGTCAGAGAGTGTCAGAGAGTTTCAAAGAGTTTCACAGAGTTTCAGAGAGTGTCCGAGAGTGCCTGAGAGTGTCATAGTGTCAGAGAGTGTCAGAGAATGTCGGAGAGTTTCTGAGAGTACCTGTGAGTGTCAGAGAGTGTCAGAGAGTTTCACAGTGTGTCACAGAGAGTCAGAGAGTGTCAGAGAGTTTCAGAGAGAGTCAGAGAGTGTCAGAGAGTGTCAGAGAGTTTCAGACAGTGTCAGAGAGTGTCAGAGAGTGTCAGAGAGTTTCAGAGAGTTTCAGAGAGTTTCAGAGAATTTCAGAGAGTGTCTGTGAGTGTCGGAGAGTGTCAGAGAGTTTATGAGTGTTTCTGAGTGTGTCAGAGAGTTTCAGAGAGTGTCACAGAGTGTCAGAGATTGTCAGAGAGTGTCACAGAGTTTCAGAGAATTTCAGAGATTTTCTGAGAGTTTCTGAGATTTTCAGAGAGTTTCAGAGAGTTTCAGAGAGTGTCAGAGAGAGTCAGAGAGTGACAGAGAGTGTCAGAGAATGTCAGAGAGTTTCTGAGAGTTTTTGAGTGTTTGAGAGAGTGTCACAGAGTTTCAGAGAGTGTTACAGAGTGTCAGACAGTTTCAGAGAGTTTCCGAGAGTTTCTGAGAGTGTCAGAGAGTTTCAGAGATTTTCAGAGAGTGTCACAGAGTGTCAGAGTTTCAGAGAGCTTCAGAGAGTGCCAGAGAGTGTCAGAGATTTTCAGAGAGTTTCAGAGAGGGTCAGACAGTGCCTGAGAGTGTGAGAGAGTGTCAAAGAGTTTCAGAGAGTGTCAGTGAGTGTCAGAGAGTGTCAGTGAGTTTCAGAGAGTGTCAGAGAGTGTAAAAGCGTTTCAGAGAGTATCAGAGAGTTTCAGAGAGTTTCAGAAAGTTTCTGAGAGTGCCAGAGAGTTTCTGAGAGTTTCTGAGTGTGTCGGAGAGTGTCAGAGAGTTTCAGGGAGTGTCACAAAGTGTCAGAGAGTGTCAGAGAGTTTCAGAGAGTGTCAGAGAGTGTCAGAGCGTTTCAGAGAGTGTCAGAGAATTTCAGAGAGTGTCTGTGAGTGTCGGAGAGTGGCAGAGAGTTTCTGAGAGTGGCAGAGATTTTCGGAGAGTTTCAGAGAGTGTCAAAGTGTTTCAGTGAGTATCAGAGAATGTCAGAGAGTTTCAGAGAGTTTCAGAGAATGTAGGAGAGTTTCTGAGAGTATCTGTGAGTGTAAGAGAGTGTCAGAGGGTTCTGAGAGTTTCTGCGTGTTTCAGAGGGTGTCACAGAGTGTCAGAGACTGTCAGAGAGAGTCAGAGAGTTTCAACGAGTTTCACAGAGTGTCAGAGAGTGTCAGAGAGTTTCAGAGAGATTCTGAGAGTTTCACAGCGTGTCAGAGAATTTCAGAGAGCTTCAGAGTGTGTCTGAGAGTTTCAGAGAGTTTCTGAGAGTGTCAAAGAGTTTCAGAGAATGTCTGAGAGTGTCAGAGAGTTTCAGAGAGTTTCAGAGAGTGTCAGAGAGTGTCAGCGAGTTTCAGAGAGTGTCAGAGAGTTTCAGAGAGTGTCTGTGCGTGTCAGAGATTGCCAGAGAGTTTCTGAGAGTTTCTGAGTTTGTCAGAGAGTGTCAGAGAGTGTCAGAGAGTTTCAGAGAGTGTCACAGACTGTCGGAGAGTGTCAGAGAGATTGCAGAGAGTGTCAGAGAGTGTCAGAGAGCTTCAGAGAATGTCAGAGAGTTTCAGAGAGTGTCAGAGAGTGTCAAAGAGTTTCAGAGAGTTTCAGAGTGTGTCAGAGGGTTTCAGATTGTTTCAGAGAGTGTCTGAGAGTGTCAGAGTATTTCAGAGAGTGTCTGCGAGTGTCAGGGAGTTCCTGAGAGTTCCTGAGTGTGTCAGAGATTGTCAGAGATTTTCAGAGACTGTCAGAGAGTGTCAGAGAGTGTCAGAGATTGTCAGAGAGTGTCAGAGAGTTTCAGAGAATTTCAGAGATTTTCTGAGAGTTTCTGAGATTTTCAGAGAGTTTCAGAGAGTTTCAGAGAGTGTCAGAGAGAGTCAGAGAGTGACAGAGTGTCAGAGAATGTCAGAGAGTTTCTGAGAGTTTTTGAGTGTTTCAGAGAGTGTCACAAAGTTTCAGAGAGTGTTACAGAGTGTCAGACAGTTTCAGAGAGTTTCAGAGAGTTTCTGAGAGTGTCAGAGAGTTTCAGAGATTTTCAGAGAGTGTCACAGAGTGTCAGAGAGTTTCAGAGAGCTTCAGAGAGTGCCAGAGAGTGTCAGAGATTTTCAGAGAGTTTCAGAGAGTTTCAGAAAGTTTCTGAGAGTGCCAGAGAGTTTCTGAGAGTTTCTGAGTGTGTCGGAGAGTGTCAGAGAGTTTCAGGGAGTGTCACAAAGTGTCAGAGAGTGTCAGAGAGTGTCAGAGAGTTTCACAGCGTGTCAGAGAGTGTCAGAGTGTGTCTGAGAGTTTCAGAGAGTTTCTGAGAGTGTCAAAGAGTTTCAGAGAGTGTCAGAGAGTTTCAGAGAGTGTCAGAGAGAGTCAGAAAGCTTCAGAGAATGTCAGAGAGTTTCAGAGAGTTTCAGAGAGCTTCAGAGAGTGTCAGAGAGTGTCAGATAGTGACAGAGAGTTTCAATGAGTGTCAGAGAGTGTCAAAGAGTTTCAGAGATTGTCAGAGAGTGTCAGAGAGTTTCAGACAGTTTCAGAGAATGGAGGAGAGTTTCTGAGAGTATCTGTGAGTGTAAGAGAGTGTCAGAGGTTTCTGAGAGTTTCTGAGTGTGTCAGAGAGTGTCACAGAGTGTCAGAGGCTGTCAGAGAGTGTCAGAGAGTTTCAAAGAGTTTCACAGATTGTCAGAGCGTGTCCGAGAGTGTCAGAGAGTTTCAGAGAGTGTCAGAGAGGGTCAGAGAGTTTCAGAGAGATTCCGAGAGTTTCATAGCGTGTCAGAGAGTTTCAGAGAGCCTCAGAGAGTGTCAGAGAGTGTCAGATAGTGACAGAGAGTTTCAATGAGTGTCAGAGAGTTTCAGAGAGTTTCAGAGAGTGTCAGAGAGTTTGTGAGTGTGTCAGAGAGTGTCACAGAGTGTCAGAGGCTGTCAGAGAGTGTCAGAGAGTTTCAAAGAGTTTTACAGAGTTTCAGAGAGTGTCCGAGAGTGTCTGAGAGTGTCATAGTGTCAGAGAGTGTCAGAGAATGTCGGAGAGTTTCTGAGAGTATCTGTGAGTGTCAGAGAGTGTCAGAGAGTTTCACAGTGTGTCACAGAGAGTCAGATAGTGTCAGAGAGTGTCAGAGAGTTTTAGAGAGTGTCAGAGAGTGTCAGAGAGTTTCAGACAGTGTCAGAGAGTGTCAGAGAGTGTCAGAGAGTTTCAGAGAGTGTCAGAGAATTTCTGAGAGTGTCTCTGAGTGTCGGAGAGTGGCAGAGAGTTTCTGAGAGTGGCAGAGATTTTCGGAGAGTATCAGAGAGTGTCAAAGAGTTTCAGTGAGTATCAGAGAGTGTCAGAGAGTTTCAGAGAGTTTCAGAGAACGTAGGAGAGCTTCTGAGAGTATCTGTGAGTGTAAGAGAGTGTCAGAGGGTTCTGAGAGTTTCTGCGTGTGTCAGAGGGTGTCACAGAGTGTCAGAGACTGTCAGAGAGAGTCAGAGAGTTTCAACGAGTTTCACAGAGTGTCAGAGAGTTTCTGAGTGTGTCAGAGAGTGTCACAGAGTGTCAGAGGCTGTCAGAGAGTGTCAGAGAGTTTCAAAGAGTTTCACAGAGTTTCAGAGAGTGTCCGAGGGTGTCTGAGAGTGTCATAGTGTCAGAGAGTGTCAGAGAATGTCGGAGAGTTTCTGAGAGTATCTGTGAGTGTCAGAGAGTGTCAGAGAGTTTCACAGTGTGTCTCAGAGAGTCAGAGAGTGTCAGAGAGTTTCAGAGAGAGTCAGATAGTGTCAGAGAGTGTCAGAGAGTTTTAGAGAGTGTCAGAGAGTGTCAGAGAGTGTCAGAGAGTTTCAGACAGTGTCAGAGAGTGTCAGAGAGTGTCAGAGAGTGTCAGAGAGTGTCAGAGAATTTCTGAGAGTGTCTGTGAGTTTCGGAGAGTGGCAGAGAGTTTCTGAGAGTGGCAGAGATTTTCGGAGAGTATCAGAGAGTGTCAAAGAGTTTCAGTGAGTATCAGAGAGTGTCAGAGAGTTTCAGAGAGTTTCAGAGAACGTAGGAGAGTTTCTGAGAGTATCTGTGAGTGTAAGAGAGTGTCAGAGGGTTCTGAGAGTTTCTGCGTGTGTCACAGGGTGTCACAGAGTGTCAGAGACTGTCAGAGAGAGTCAGAGAGTTTCAACGAGTTTCACAGAGTGTCAGAGAGTGTCAGAGAGATTCAGAGAGATGCTGAGAGATTCACAGCGTGTCAGAGAATTTCAGAGAGCTTCAGAGAGTGTCAGAGTGTGTCTGAGAGTTTCAGAGAGTTTCTGAGAGTGTCAAAGAGTTTCAGAGAAAGTCGGAGAGTGTCAGAGAGTTTCAGAGAGTTTCAGAGAGTGTCAGAGAGTGTCAGAGAGTTTCAGAGAGTGTCAGAGAGTTTCAGAGAGTGTCTGTGCGTGTCAGAGATTGCCAGAGAGTTTCTGAGAGTTTCTGAGTTTGTCAGAGAGTGTCAGAGAGTGTCAGAGAGTTTCAGAGAGTGTCACAGACTCTCGGAGAGTGTCAGAGAGATTGCAGAGAGTGTCAGAGAGTGTCAGAGAGCTTCAGAGAATGTCAGAGAGTTTCAGAGAGTGTCAGAGAGTGTCAAAGAGTTTCAGAGAGTTTCAGAGTGTGTCAGAGGGTTTCAGATTGTTTCAGAGAGTGTCTGAGACTGTCAGAGTATTTCAGAGAGTGTCTGAGAGTGTCAGGGAGTTCCTGAGAGTTCCTGAGTGTGTCAGAGATTGTCAGAGATTTTCAGAGACTGTCAGAGAGTGTCAGAGAGTGTCAGAGAGTTTCAGAGAATTTCAGAGATTTTCTGAGAGTTTCTGAGATTTTCAGAGAGTTTCAGAGAGTTTCAGAGAGTGCCAGAGAATGTCAGAGAGTTTCTGAGAGTTTTTGAGTGTTTCAGAGAGTGTCAGAGAGTGTCAGAGAGTTTCAGAGAATTTCAGAGATTTTCTGAGAGTTTCTGAGATTTTCAGAGAGTTTCAGAGAGTTTCAGAGAGTGCCAGAGAGAGTCAGAGAGTGACAGAGAGTGTCAGAGAATGTCAGAGAGTTTCTGAGAGTTTTTGAGTGTTTCAGAGAGTGTCACAGAGTTTCAGAGAGTGTTACAGAGTGTCAGACAGTTTCAGAGAGTTTCCGAGAGTTTCTGAGAGTGTCAGAGAGTTTCAGAGATTTTCAGAGAGTGTCACAGAGTGTCAGAGAGTTTCAGAGAGCTTCAGAGAGTGTCAGAGATTTTCAGAGAGTTTCAGAGAGTGTCAGACAGTGCCTGAGAGTGTGAGAGAGTGTCAAAGAGTTTCAGAGAGTGTCAGTGAGTGTCAGAGAGTGTCAGTGAGTTTCAGAGAGTGTCAGAGAGTGTAAAAGAGTTTCAGAGAGTATCAGAGAGTTTCAGAGAGTTTCAGAAAGTTTCTGAGAGTGCCAGAGAGTTTCTGAGAGTTTCTGAGTGTGTCGGAGAGTGTCAGAGAGTTTCAGGGAGTGTCACAAAGTGTCAGAGAGTGTCAGAGAGTGTCAGAGAGTTTCAGTGAGTGTCAGAGAGTGTCAGAGAGTTTCAGAGAGATTCCGAGAGTTTCACAGCGTGTCAGAGAGTGTCAGAGTGTGTCTGAGAGTTTCAGAGAGTTTCTGAGAGTGTCAAAGAGTTTCAGAGAGTGTAGGAGAGTTTCAGAGAGTGTCACAGACTGTCAGAGAGTGTCAGAGAGATTGCAGAGAGTGTCAGAGGGAGTCAGAAAGCTTCAGAGAATGTCAGAGAGTTTCAGAGAGTTTCAGAGAGCTTCAGAGAGTGTCAGAGAGTGTCAGATAGTGACAGAGAGTTTCAATGAGTGTCAGAGAGTGTCAAAGAGTTTCAGAGATTGTCAGAGAGTGTCAGAGAGTTTCAGACAGTTTCAGAGAATGTTGGAGAGTTTCTGAGAGTATCTGTGAGTGTAAGAGTGTGTCAGAGGTTTCTGAGAGTTTCTGAGTGTGTCAGAGAGTGTCACAGAGTGTCAGCGGCTGTCAGAGAGTGTCAGAGAGTTTCAAAGAGTTTCACAGAGTGTCAGAGAGCGTCCGAGAGTGTCAGAGAGCTACAGAGAGTGTCAGAGAGTGTCAGATAGTGACAGAGAGTTTCAATGAGTGTCAGAGGGTTTCAGAGAGTGTCAGAGAGTTTCTGAGTGTGTCAGAGAGTGTCACAGAGTGTCAGAGGCTGTCAGAGAGTGTCAGAGAGTTTCAAAGAGTTTCACAGAGTTTCAGAGATTGTCCGAGAGTGTCTGAGAGTGTCATAGTGTCAGAGAGTGTCAGAGAATGTCGGAGAGTTTCTGAGAGTATCTGTGAGTGTCAGAGAGTGTCAGAGAGTTTCACAGTGCGTCACAGAGTGTCAGAGAGGGTCAGAGAGTTTCAGAGAGATTCAGATAGTGTCAGAGAGTGTCAGAGAGTTTTAGAGAGTGTCAGAGAGTGTCAGAGAGTGTCAGAGAGTTTCAGACAGTGTCAGAGAGTGTCAGAGAGTGTCAGAGAGTGTCAGAGAGGTTCAGAGAGTTTCAGAGAGTTTCAGAGAATTTCAGAGAGTGTCACAAAGTGTCAGAGATTGTCAGACAGTGTCAGAGAGTGTCAGAGAGTTTCGGTGAGCTTCGGAGAGTGTCAGAGATTGTCAGAAAGTTACAGAGAGTGTCAGAGAGTGTCCGAGAGTCTCAGAGATTGTGAGAGAGTGTCAGAGAGTGTCTGATTTTAAGTCAGTTTGAGTTTGAGTTTTTGTGGCCGATTTTGAGAGATTTTAAGTCAGTTTGAGTTTGTTGGCCGATTTTGAGAGATTTTAAGTCAGTTTGAGTTTGAGTTTTTTTGGCCGATTTTGAGAAATTTTAAGTCAGTTTGAGTTTTTTGGCCGATTTTGAGAGATTTTAAGTCAGTTTGAGTTTGAGTTTATTTGGCCGATTTTGATAGATTTTTATGCAGTTTGAGTTTGAGATCTTTTGCCCGATTTTGAGAGATTTTAAGTCAGTTTAAGATTTATTTTTTTGCCCGATTTTAAGTCAGTTTGAGATTTTTGGCCGATTTTGAGAGATTTTAAGTCAGTTTCAGTTTGAGATTTTTTGCCCGATTTTGAGAGATTTTAAGTCAGTTTGAGATTTTTGGCCGATTTTGAGAGATTTTAAGTCAGTTTGAGTTTGAGATTTTTTGCCCGAATTTGAGAGATTTTAAGTCAGCTTGAGTTTGAGTTTTTTTGCCCGATTTTGAGAGATTTTAAGTCAGTTTGAGATTTTTGGCCGATTTTGAGAGATTTTAAGTCAGTTTGAGTTTGAGTTTTTTGCCCGATTTTGAGAGACTTTAAGTCAGTTTGAGCTTTTTGGCCGATTTTGAGAGATTTTAAGTCGGTTTGAGTTTTTCTGCCCGATTTTGAGAGATTTTAAGTCAGTTTGAGATTTTTGGCCGATTTTGAGAGATTTTAAGTCAGTTTGAGAATTTTGCCCGATTTTGACTCAGTTTGAGATTTTTGGCCGATTTTGAGAGATTTCAAGTCAGTTTGACTTTGAGATTTATTGCCCGATTTTGAGAGATTTTAAGTCAGTTTGAGATTTTTGGCCGATTTTGAGAGATTTTAAGTCAGTTTGAGTTTGAGTATTTTTGCCCAATTTTGAGAGATTTTAAGTCAGTTTGAGATGTTTGGCCGATTTTGAGAGATTTTAAGTCAGTTTGAGTTTGGGTTTTTTTGCCCTAACCCTAACCCTAACCCTAAGCCTAACTCTAACCCTAACCTCTAACCCTAACGCTAACCCTAACC